>NW_025964334.1:53310874-54026374 GCF_023055435.1 Haliotis rufescens
TGGTCAAATAAAAAAAGAAAAAAAAGAATTAATCAGAAGCAGAATTTATCCTATCTTTTTATCAAGAACCTAGGGGCCAGGGGGTAGCCTAGCGGTAAAAACATTCACTCGTCACGCCAAAGACCCAGGTTCGATTGCCCACATGGGTACAATATGTGAAGCACATTTCTGGTGTCCCCCGCCGTGATATTGCTGGAATATTGCTAAAAGTGCCGTAAAACGAAACTCACTCACTATAAAGAACTACCTCCAAGTCCACCTTGATATTGATATTCTATTTTCTGATTGGGCCTCTTGCATACTGGGCATTATGACAATTCATGAAACAAGAAATTAAATCTTGTTCATTGATGAATCCTTTCTGAAAACAAAGATTCTCTTCAGCTGTGGAAATGTCAAATCAGTTATGGCTATATGGAAATGGTTACACAAACATTATTCTCAATATTCCTATTATCCGTCATACTGTCATGTAAACATTTGTGTTATGCCATGATACTGCAACTGGGAGCATTGTATTGGTGTGTTGTTGGACTGAACCATCTCACGGATGCAACAACAGCTTCCTGTCTCAGGAATGTTGAAACCTCGTGGGGAAAACAGATGTAATGATGATGAGTGAGTGAGTGAGTTGGGTTTAACATTATTCCGGTTATATCACGGTGTGTCAGGTTAATGTGGGAGGAAAGCCCGAAGTGATGCAGGTCTCAGACGTTTACCAATTTGGTGAAACCCACGAGCACGGGTATGGTGCTGACAAACCTAGAAACATAATCGGGGCGAACCGGGATTCGAACCCACAATCATAGGTTTCTAGGACGCAACTCTGCACATCGAATCGCGGCGCCTTAGACGACTGCCGCCCGTGCCCCTTGACTGTAAAAGAAGTACTACAGTAAAATACGGTTATATCGAACTTAAAGGGACCACCAATTAAAATTGGACGGGATAAAAAAAAAAGTTTGTTATATCCGTCCCTTCGCTGTAAGTGTGTTTGTTATAAACGTAGTATTCTTTAAATATTTGATTCTGCAGTGATGCGGCCGCCAAACCAGCTATTTCAATCAGAGGGGGTTTATTGTTATTTGATATATCTGATTGACCAATCAAAATCAAGTATTTTCCAAATTCATGGTAGAATTTGAGATAAATCACGATTGTTAATATTCAGTTCCTTTTTCAGGCATATCTCAGAAAATGACTATTTTCCAAATATGTTCATTAAAGCTGTGAGACATAAACAGCAAATGTGCTAAACTGGTCAAATAAAAAAAGAAAAAAAAGAATTAATCAGAAGCAGAATTTATCCTATCTTTTTATCAAGAACTAGGGGCCAGGGGGTAGCCTAGCGGTAAAAACATTCACTCGTCACGCCAAAGACCCAGGTTCGATTGCCCACATGGGTACAATATGTGAAGCACATTTCTGGTGTCCCCCGCCGTGATATTGCTGGAATATTGCTAAAAGTGCCGTAAAACGAAACACACTCACTATAAAGAACTACCTCCAAGTCCACCTTGATATTGATATTCTATTTTCTGATTGGGCCTCTTGCATACTGGGCATTATGACAATTCATAAAACAAGAAATTAAATCTTGTTCCAAGATGAATCGTTTCTATAAACAAAGATTCTCTTCAGCTGTGGAAATGTCAAATCAGTTATGCGTGTTGGCTACATAGAAATGGTTACACAAACATTATTCTCAGTGTTCCTATTATCCGTCATACTGTCATGTAAACATTTGTGTTATGCCATGATACTGCAACTGGGAGCATTGTATTGGTGTGTTATTGGACTGAACCATCTCACGGATGCAACAACAGCTTCCTGTCTCAGGAATGTTGAAACCTCGTGGGGAAAACAGATGTAATGATGATGAGTGAGTGAGTGAGTTGGGTTTAACATTATTCCGGTTATATCACGGTGTGTCAGCTTAATGTGGGAGGAAAGCCCGAAGTGATGCAGGTCTCAGACGTTTACCACTTCGGTGAAACCCACGAGCACGGGTATGGTGCTGACAAACCTAGAAACATAACTGGGGCGAACCGGGATTCGAACCCACAATCATAGGTTTCTGGTGTGGCCAAGGGACGCAACTCTGCACATCGAATTGCAGCGCCTTAGACGACTGGGCCACCCGTGCCCCCGTAATGATGATGATGATGATGATGATGATGGTGATGATGATGATGATGATGATAACAATAATAATTGTCAGTGGATGCCCAACTTTGGCAGAGACACAGTATCTTAAGCGACACGATGGAGTGGCTCGATCATTTTATTACCTTCTTCATCATGCTTGTGGTTTTGACACAGAGGTCCATCCATGGTACGACCCAGAATATGTAGAGGGTGTCATGGAAAATGATAAATACAAAATTCTTTGGAATAGGCCCGTTTATAGCCTCAGATATATTCCAGGCCACAAACCTGATCTTGTCCGTTAGGATAAATTCAATGAAATCATTAATATCATGGAATTTTCTGTCCCTTTTGACACTAATGTGATTGACAAGATTGAGGAAAAACATGGCAAATATGCGGACCTCGCTTTCAAAATGTCACGCTTGCATCCCAAGTACCAAGTTGTCCAACTCCCCATTGTTCTCGGTGCCTTAGGTTTGGTACCTCCCAATCTGTTGACTGACATTTGGAGAGTACCCGGGTTTGCTTCCAGGAATACAGCCCTTCTGACAATCTGGGCAATGCAGAAGGCTGCAGTGTTGGGAGTCTTCACATTCTCAGAAAATTTCTGGGTGGGTTTGACTAGGCAGCGCTTTCTGGGAGAAGTCCCATTCGCTGTCTGGGCTGCGTGTAGAGGGGGCAAGGGCCCTGAGCTGATGATGAGCCTAACCAGCCTGACTGCTGTGCCAGGATCACCCAAACCCTCTTTGCTGCATTTTTTATTTTAATCTGTAAATAATAATAATTATAATAATATGTGCGTTTCTATAATGCGCCAATTCAACCCCCTAAAGCATGTTCTCAGATCTACATTACTACCCCAGTCAAGGGATCAGTGTGCACTCAAATTTCATTCTCAGCTCCCTTGGGAGTATAGAACCCAAGCAGCCCGTGAGGCACAAGAAGTTTAACAGTCACATTACCATCTCATTCCCCTGGAAACAAAGTCACGTGTCAAAGGAAACACTGCATGTGCTTCATGTGCTTATGTGCTTCAGTGCTTATCACTTATCGACATCCCAAAAAACGTCGAAAGAACATCATGAAATATTCTACACAATATTCCCCTTGCAACTACTCCTGAGATTAATTTACAGGTGTAACCACAGAACGGACTTTCAAGATTAATCATTTAACAGGATCACAGACATCTGTATTTTCGAAATTGCACGCATCTTACAAAATCAATAGTATTCACACAAAAATATTTCGGACCTCATCCATTTTTACTTTGAAAAGATGAACTGTGACATTCAACACTGTTAGGCAAATGTGTTCAATACCCTCAGGGACATTGGTAACGGGATCTTCAAAGAAGAAAACACAAAAAACAGTTGCCATGTAAATGAGGGCATGCAAGTGGTTCCGATGGTGTATTTAGCAGACTTTTCAAACAGCTTCGATGTCAAATGTCCTGAACAAACCTGCAAAATGATGAACTGCACACAAAGACTCTTTAGGCCATGTCAAACCTGATGTTTTTGTAACAGGTTTTTTACTACTACTGCTGCTGGTGACGATGATGATGGTGATGGTGATGATGATGATGATGATGATGGTGGTGTGAAGGTGATGGTGATGGTGATGGTGATGGTGATGATGATGATGGCGATGGCGATGGCGACGACGACGACGATGACGACGACGGTGACGATGATGATGGTGATCGTGGTGATGGTGATGGTGATGATGGCGATGGCGATGACGATGACGATGACGATGACGACAACGACGACGGTGATGATGATGATGACGACAATGATGACGATGATGATGACGATGATGATGATGATGTGTGTGTACTTGATTTTCATACTCAGCTCCCTGGGGAGTATACAACCCAAGCTGCCTCCGAGACACTGCAAGGTCATCATTCATCCTGCTGGGTACCCATTCACTTCTGGGTGAAAAGAGGCCCATTTTAAACCAAGTCACTTGCATGAGGAGTCATCACATGTATGTGCCAAATGGAATCTGTTTCGGCAGATAATCAAGACTGGCTATTCTCTTACATTGATATTTTATATTTAAATACTTCAGGGGCATGATCGACACCCAAGAAACTCTCAGGACCCAAGCTGCCGAACATGGTCACACATCCAACCACTCTCCGTGACCAAACATTGCTTAACTTATCCTATATATGATCCTTGATTCATGTAAATCCATCCCATTATACCAAATGCTCAGGTAATAATCCACACATTCCACAAGTCAGCTTTTATAACAGTGTGTGCCTTGTGTCATACCACATACTGATCATGTGTGATCATAAACTTACAACTTTGTTAATCAGTGTTCCATCTAGGGTTGGGACGAGTCAAATTTACTACCCTGGTATGAGACAACCTATTACCCGGCCCTAACCAGCCCGACACAGCCCGACACAGCCCGACACAGCCCGACACAGCCCGACACAGCCTGACACAGCCTGACACAGCCCGACACAGCCTGACACAGCCCGACACAGGTAACCGCTATCGGTCTCAAGAGCTTTGTACAATAATGTCCAAGTGGGAATTGTTACTATGAGCGACCTGATCATCCATGCTGGAGTTGACTGAAGCTTTATCTTTACTCAATCATATAAAAGTCAAAAAGGATGCGCACATAGTCAGAAAGAAATGCAAACATTAGCGACTTGTAGTATAACCATGTTATATTGTTATTGTGATTAAACAATATCACATGACTAACTACGGGTCGGGTAGTTCTGTGGCTACCCGGGTCCTTCTCAGGACCCACCGACCCGAGTCAGCCCTGGTTCAATCTACACGTACCTTGAACATGTTGTGTCAATATAAGTGGTATGTACAGCGCGGTATGGCCACTCCACCACAGTCACTCCCAACGGTCAAGAGGACCTCGAACTACAACTTATTGCCGCTAATACGTAAGTGAAGTCGATTAAATCTCAAGCTAACACCAGTAAGTTTAATATGTCAAGCCAACCTCTTCATGATGTGATGGCTGTTAATATGCACAATTACATAGCAAACACACATTCTTAGGTTAATCACAAGGCTTCACATTCAAATTGCTACCTATTCAAGTGCCAAATATGGATTGATGCTCAGTCATCCTGTCACAAATTGCTTCATGGTGCGAGCATCACATTGATCTTATATGTTTTGGTTTATTTTATCATCTGTCATCTGCTGCAGCTCTCTCATCACGTTGGTGAAACGTTATCCCTTTGGGGTATTTGCATGTACTGACACAACTATTCATTGTGGATTATTTTATTCAAGCTGTAAAGAAAAATTCCCCTGTCGTCATAACTGTTGTAATTAGAGTTGAGTATCGCCTGGTATCTTGCGATACATTTTGTATCATGATACAGACTGATGATACTTTGTTTGTTTGTTGTTTAATGATGCACTCAGCTATATTCCAGCTATATGACGACCGTCTGTAAATAATCAAATCTGGACCATACAGTCCAATGATTAACATCATGAGCATCGATCCACGCAATCCAAGTCAGCGAGCCTGACCACCCGATCCCGTTAGTCACCTCTTACGACAAGCATAGTCGCCTTTTACGGCAAGCATGGGTTGCTGAAGACCTATTCTACCCTGGACCTTCACGGGTTGACAGACGACACTACTGGTATTTCGGTGATTTTATCATTTCTTGCTTTTTGATGTGGTGTATCGTGATACCAGTAGTATCGCACATCAAATAGCAAGAAATGATAAAATCACTGAAATACAGCTCTATAAGGTCTTCCTCAAACACTTAAACAAAGAAAACCACAAGAACAAAACAGTTTTAAATGAAGGGATGGTTATTAAATGTAACAGTTAGCACATCCTCAGTAACACGTCCTTGTGTTCTGCATGGTTACAGGTGGCGCTATGACACTTTTGCCATTAGGGGAGGTAACTCTATTAGTTTCTGTTCTATTTATGGAGTATCCCGATCTCACAAACTGACGATTCAAGTATCATCTGTACCTAAGTATTGATGATATCACAGGTATCAGTAAATCGTTACAGACGTAGTTGTAATATTGGGTATTACAATGATTATGTTAAGACTGTCAAAATGTAATGGGAGTGAGTGAGTGAGTTAGTCGGGTTTAATGCCGCTTTTAACAGTATTCCAGTTATATCGCAGCGTGTCAGCTTAATGTGAGAGGAAAGCAGATGTGATGCAGGTCTCAGACGTTTACCACTTCGGTGAAATCCACGAGCACGGGTATGGTGCTGACAAACCTAGAAACATGATCGGGGCGAACCGGGATTCGAACCATGATCATAGGTTTCTGGCGTGCCCAAGGGACGCAACTCTGCACAGCGAATCCCAGCATCTTAGACGACTGGGCCACCCGTGCCCCCCTTTTCATGACAGCATTCCATCAGTGTAACGTAGGCATACACAACACGTTCTTCAACTGTTCATATTGTCAACATACTCCGACCGATTGCACTCGTCAGCATATTATCATGTTTGACACCCTTCAATAATGACGGTGAGTATAATACGTGGAGCATGAGAAGATCAGTGTACACACAAAACGTGATGTCACAGACATAATGAGGTTTGATGTTTCTAAACACATCTCACTGTCAGAAAGAAATTGAAAACAAAGGTGTAGATATAGAGTATCCACCCTCGTGTCTTTTGATATCAAATACATCAACACAAGTTGATAAAAGTGAAAAACTCCAAGGCTTGCCGAGGAGTTTTCAACTTTTATCAACAAGCTCGAGTGTTGATATATTTGATGTCAAAAGACACAAGGATGAGATTTTATTATCATCCAACATTATTCTTCCAAGTTTTTCAGTTTGTAATAAGCAGTGTCTTAAAGCCCCATCTGCGGTAGTAACTACCGCACTCTAGTGGGCGGAGCTTATACAAGTGATCTGACAGGTCAATATGACGGCATGATAACACATACATTTCATTGGTTAATGCGTAAACGGGTGACGTCATGTAAACACCCACCCACGTGGGCCGTTTGACAACAAGGACGTAAGTATTAATGGTAAGTTGATACGAAGTTTGACGGTCAATGGTGATCTCGTTCCCGTATGGTTTTCAAAAAACGTCTTCTGACACTCGGTTGTGTTTACATTGTCAGTCATTGTTCGAAACTGAAACACCGCCACCTTGCGGGCTATTTATAGTCAGGGTTGGGCTTTAAGTGTAAAAAGTACTGCTAACAGCTTCAGTGGCTGCCATTAGTGATGTCATTTGATTGTGACGTCATGGTAACCAATGATGTCACAATGGTCTGCAAAGCATTTTGATGCAATTTCAATGTAGATATCACTTGATCTTACCCAAGCCATATCTCCTGTGGGAGCCAGTTTTTGATGAGAAAAAACAATTCTTTGTCAGATCATGTTAAAAGCATTAAGACATTCATGTATACTCATTGCCAAAAGAAACTGGAACCACAGGAACATATAGAGAAGTATGTACATTAAGAAGAGATGTTTCCAAAGTGTACCCCTTAATGACAAAACTAACAATCAGTCAAGTGTTACCACAGTGTCTTTATTCTTATCACAATATGCTGCACGTGATTTCCAAACTGCACGAGACAAATGGTGCATCTCAAGTCATGGATCTATGATGTCACATGTGATGCGTTCACGAGCATCAGTTCACACAAAATACCAGTATGTTCATTTGGGCATCGAACCAATCTAATATCTCTTGAATATGAGTAAGTCTTCATACATTAACCAGCAGATATGGTAGATGCATTTCTTTTGTCGGTGAGTATTAAAGATCATGTGGAAGCCATTTTAAAAGTAGACATGCACCTTTAAGAGTAAAAATGTGCATGAATTACACAATCCAAGAACATTAACAGTGGAAGTGTATTTCTTCCTACTCTCTATGACAGAAAGTTTATCCAGAGTACAATCTGGGTGAGGTGGGTTTCAGTGGCTGCTGATACAAACGGTCCTGGATGTCATCCAAATGGTTCCTAAGATGTAACTTTGTTTATCTGACATCGAAGCATCAGTTCTAATGGTGGATAAATGCATCCTTGTTGTCATGAAAAAGCAGGCAGCAGGATTTGATGTGTACCAAACCGCATCAGTGATGGACCTGCCAGTTTCAGCTGGATTGTAAATTAGCTGAAAGTTAAGGATCCTGTGACACAAGATTAAAGACTGTGTAGGGGAGTTGTGTGGATGGAAGAATCACTTACCTGTTGCTGTCACAGTACCGGACATTCTGCAGTGGGTGTGACACATGATTACAGACTGTGTAGGGGAGACTGTGTAGGGGAGTCTGTGTAGGGGAGACTGTGTAGGGGAGACTGTAGGGGAGTCTGTGTAGGGGAGACTGTGTAGGGGAGACTGTGTAGGGGAGACTGTGTAGGGGAGACTGTAGGGGAGTCTGTGTAGGGGAGACTGTGTAGGGGAATCTGTGTAGGGGAGACTGTGTAGGGGAGTCTGTGTAGGGGAGACTGTGTAGGGGAGACTGTGTAGGGGAGACTGTGTAGGGGAGACTGTGTAGGGGAGACTGTAGGGGAGTCTGTGTAGGGGAGACTGTGTAGGGGAGACTGTAGGGGAGTCTGTGTAGGGGAGACTGTGTAGGGGAGACTGTGTAGGGGAGACTGTGTAGGGGAGACTGTGTAGGGGAGTCTGTGTAGGGGAGTCTGTGTAGGGGAGACTGTGTAGGGGAGACTGTGTATGGGAGACTGTGTAGGGGAGTCTGTGTAGGGGAGTCTGTGTAGGGGAGACTGTGTAGGGGAGACTGTGTAGGGGAGTCTGTGTAGGGGAGACTGTGTAGGGGAGACTGTGTAGGGGAGTCTGTGTAGGGGAGACTGTGTAGGGGAGACTGTGTAGGGGAGTCTGTGTAGGGGAGACTGTGTAGGGGAGACTGTGTAGGGGAGTCTGTGTAGGGGAGACTGTGTAGGGGAGACTGTGTAGGGGAGTCTGTGTAGGGGAGACTGTGTAGGGGAGACTGTGTAGGGGAGTCTGTGTAGGGGAGACTGTGTAGGGGAGACTGTGTAGGGGAGACTGTGTAGGGGAGACTGTGTAGGGGAGTCTGTGTAGGGGAGACTGTGTAGGGGAGTCTGTGTAGGGGAGACTGTGTAGGGGAGTCTGTGTAGGGGAGACTGTGTAGGGGAGACTGTGTAGGGGAGACTGTGTAGGGGAGACTGTGTAGGGGAGTCTGTGTAGGGGAGACTGTGTAGGGGAGTCTGTGTAGGGGAGACTGTGTAGGGGAGACTGTGTAGGGGAGACTGTGTAGGGGAGACTGTGTAGGGGAGTTGTGTGGATGGAACAATCACTTACCTGCTGCTGTCACAGTACCGGACATTCTTCAGTGGGTGTCTGGAAAATAAAGACACTTGTAGAAGGAATTCAGAGAATGTTTAGTTTGTGAGTGTGTGGGTGAGTTTATTGATGCTTTGAACACTTCTACAGTTACATTGAGGTATGTCTACAGTTCGGTATGTCTACAGTTTGGTATGTTGACAGTGTGGTATGTTTACAGTTTTCTCATAGTATGTCTACAGTTTTATCGTGGAATGTCTACAGTTTTATCATGGAATGTCTACAGTTTTATGATGAATATCTACAGTTTTATGATGAATGTCTACAGTTTTATCGTGGAATGTCTACAGTTTTATCATGGAACCTCTACAGATTTATCATGAATGTCTACAGTTGTATCAGAGTATGTCTACAGTTTTATCATGGAATGTCTACAGTTTTATCATGGAATGTTTACAGTTTGGTATGTCTACAGTTTTATCATGGAATGTCTACAGTTTTATTATGGTATGTTTACAGTTTGGTATGTCTACAGTTTTATCATGGAATGTCTACAGTTTTATCATGGAATGTCTACAGTGTTATCATGGTATGTCTACAGTTTTATCATGGAATGTCTACAGTTTTATCATGGAATGTCTACAGTTTTATCATGGTATGTCTACAGTTTTATCATGGAATGTCTACAGTTTTATCATGGAATGTCTACAGTTTTATCATGGTATGTTTACAGTTTGGTATGTCTACAGTTTTATCATGGTATGTCTACAGTTTTGTCATGGAATGTCTACAGTTTTTATCAAGGAATGTCTACAGTGTTATCATAGTATATATGATTTTTATATGAAGGTCATGTAATTGAAATAATCATGAAATCTTACAGTCCATACACTACACCACTCTAACTTTACAGGGCGGGCACCCTTACATCCTGTAAGGACCCTTGATATTAATTCTTGGGTCTCATGACAAGAATGGTGTAATGGGGACTATCCTGGCTCGAATCTCTGTGGAATCTTAAAAATGTGCGACTGAGATTAGAAACAAAGCGTTTAAATCCTCTTGGGGTAAAAACCTTCACAGGTTTCTGCATGGCTAAGTGACTTACTTTGAGGAGTTGAAATTGATAATAATTCATCCACGTGCATGCACAAAGCAAAGATGGTGAAGAGATATGGTGCAGTGTCTGAAATAACCATAATACTGCTTTGTTGTGTTGGCAAAGGAGAAATTCATTGCATAACTTGTCTCTGATCATAAGTTCATGACCTGTTTTGATTCAGAAACCACCTGATTCCTTTTTTAGCATTCCCTTGAAGGAACCATGGAACACTATCATCCTCTCTGTTCTAGAACACTCACCATGGACAGCAATGCAGGTTAGTGAGTGAGTGAGTTAGGTTTAACATCGCTTTTAACATTATTCCAGTTATATCACGGGGTGTCAGCTTAATGTGTGAGGAAAGCCCGAAGTGATGCAGGTCTCAGACGTTTACCTCTTCGGTGAAACCCACGAGCACGGGTATGGTGCTGACAAACCTAGAAACATAATCGGGGCGAACCGGGATTCGAACCCACAATCATAGGTTTCTGGCGTGCCCAAGGGACGCAACTCTGCACAGCGAATCGCGGCGCCTTAGACGACTGGGCCACCCGTGCCCCCGCAAAACAATAGTCACTATGAAACACTTGATCATTTGCTATGGAAATCGAAATAAAAGGCATGGGTGGCCTGGTTGTCTAAGACACTGTGCGGAGTTGCATCCCTTGGGCACACCAGAAACCTATGATCAGCTCAAATTCCAGTTCTACCCCGATGTCTAGGTTTGTCAGCACCATTCCCGTGTGTAAGCTGACACGGTTGATATAACGATGAGTGACTTTTAACACTCCAGGCAGCACAGGTCCCCCTAAAACTGTAAAAAATCAATGTCCAGGCCAGGCAAATCAGTGACAGAAAACATGAGAAACTACCGAGGTATCCAAGTCATCAGGGCAGAGAGATGAGTGAGAGTTTGTAGCAGTATTTTATCACGGATTTGAACCCCTGCATGCAGATCCTGGCACATCCAAGGGATGCAACTCTACAGAGAAGATAGCTGCACCTCAGGACACTGGGCCACCCATGCCCCATGATGGATGATGGACAACTGCACATCCATCATCGCTTAGTTAGTAACTAAGAATCAATACAGGAAATCTACGCCAGGGAGACAATTCATCGTGCGTGGCACATAACCGGCTTCAAGTGCTGCATCATCTGCCGTGTAGTCTCGTCACTGACATTTTTCTAACTTCTTTTCAAAACATGGCTCACCGACTTTTTGTTCAAATCAAAGTGCAAAAAACATTTTTTAACGTGATCGTTGAACTATTGTTGAAAGAAAAACAATGCTTAGTTCCCATTCTACTTTGATTTTCTTTGATGAAAGGTAGAAAAAGAGATTGTTCTTAGTTTGTCAATCTCACACACCACTACCATCGCACGCAACAATATAATCACACACCACAATATAGTTTGTCTTGTAAATGGTTTTAATGTGGGAGGAGAGCCTGCAACACGGATGTTGCTTTAAACAATAAAAACCTGACGAATCAAGCAGGAATAATGTTGTGCATCTATGCATTCTACAAGTTTAAGGAACAACAACTTTATTTGGACTCTCATGTTTGATATAAAACTTCAGTATTTCAGTCATCCGGGGTAGAATAGGTCTTCAGCAACCCATGTTTGCCTTAAAAGGCGACTAATGGGATCGGGTGGTCAGGCTCACTGACTTGGTTGATGTGTGAATTGTATCCCAATTGTGTGGATAGATGCTCATGATGTTAATCACTGGATTGTATTTCAGTTGTCAAAGTCCAAGGGTAAAACATAAAAAGTCAGCTTGACCTGTTATGATACTAAATGAAATGATAAACAAGTATTTGTCACAGAGTGACGAAATATCCCCCGCCTGTACACCATACTACCAAATATGAAGACAATCCAGCGATTAGTTCTTGAGATATTGTGGCAACACCGTTTTCCAACTCCAAAAACAGATTTGCCTGCTGTGACCTTGAAAATGGGGTCAAGGTCACCAAATCTGACAGGTGTATGCGGTGTCTGTATATACACTATAGTTCCAAATATGAAGACAATCCAGCGATTAGTTCTTGAGATATCGCGGCAACACCGTTTTCTAACTCCAAAAGCAGATTTGCCTGATGTGACCTTGACAATGGGGTCAAGGTCACCAAAACCGACTGGTGTCTGCGGTGTCTGTATATACACCATAGTTCCAAATATGAAGACAATCCAGTGTTTACTTCTTGAGATATCGCAGCAACACCGTTTTCCAACTCCAAAAGCAGATTTGCCTGCTGTGACCTTTAAAATGGGATCAAGGTCACCAAAACCGACTGGTGTCTGCGGAGTCTGTATATACACCATAGTTCCAAATATGAAGACAATCCAGTGTTTAGTTCTTGAGATATCGCGGCAACAAACAGGTGGGACGTACGGACGGACGGACGGACGTACGGACGGACGTACGGACGGTCGTGAATACTATAATAATCATGGCATATTCTGATTGATCACTACCCCAAACTATTCAATAACACACAAGAAAGCGAACACAAACAGTGTTCACAACCATAGATGAATATCCTGTCTGGGAGGATGTCTCGCTAGGGTGTTCTTATCCATCAGGTTAATTGCCCAGATGGACTATAACAACGCCTTCGACCCAAACCAAGCAGGTTTTCGTGTCGATCACCAAACTCCAGATCATATTTTCATTTTAAGAACTCAAATTCATCAATTTAAATCCTCAAAGAAGAAATTGTATTCTTACACAAAGTCTTCATTGCAATTTGTTCCAACAAAACATTACTGGCAAATTTTTCAAGATTATAAGCAAACATGTACACATATCACTCATATCTCGCGCAAATCGTCACTTCTTAAATTTAAACATTGTTTATGTCATGGAAACTTTTACAGTTAAAACTACCAATCGAAGTGCCTGGTGCCTACACCTGTTTTCCACCTGTGACTCCACCTGTGCCAGTACTTTTTTAAAACTTAGATTCCGGTTTGAAAAACTTGTCAACTCAATATGGAAAAACATGTCTGTCAGAAGACGGACAAACATGGTGGATCGGCACAGGGAATTGGAGTAACCTCCCTTGTATACCATAGTTCATCATTTGACCAGTAGGTATCAGGGAGCGGAGAGTCTGAGTAATGTTTAAATCGGGTGGTTAGTTTTAATAGTCATTGCAGACACATGGAGCTTCCAAGTGAAAGTCTGGTTTGTTTTTAAACAAAGATGCAAAATTGTTATTAGTAGTCCTTTGTGTAGAAAACAGTTTTTGAGATTAAAAAAAAAGAGCAAATTCGGAAAAATAAATTACTATTTCAACAAAATTTACAGTCAGCAGATGCGTAAAGCAAGATAAAAAAGTGTGGCCTAACCATTGCACACTCCCTTATAATCACACACAACTACCATTGTACACTCCTCCATAATCACACACCACTACCATTATAAACTCCTCTATAATCACACAACACTACCATTATAAACTCCTCTATAATCACACACCACTACCATTGCACACTCCTCCAAAATCACACACCACTACCATTATAAACTCCTCTATAATCACACATCACTACCATTGCACACTCCTCTATAATCACACACCACTACCACTGCACACTTCTCAATAATCACACACCACTACCATTGCACACTCCTCTATAATCACACACCACTTCCATCATAAACTCCTCTATGATCACACACCACTACCATTGTACACTCCTCCAAAATCACACACCACTACCATTATATACTCCTCTATAATCACACACCACTACCACTGCACACTCCTCTATAATCACACACCACTACCACTGCACACTTCTCTATAATCACACACCACTACCATTGTACACTCCTCGATAATCACACACCACTTCCATTGCACACTCCTCTATAATCACACACCACTACGATTGTACACTCCTCGATAATCACACACCACTACCATTGCACACTCCTCCATAATCACACACCACTACAATTGCACACTCCTCTATAATCACACACCACTACGATTGTACACTCCTCGATAATCACACACCACTACCATTGCACACTCCTCCAAAATCACACACCACTACCTTTATAAACTCCTCTATAATCACACACCACTACCATTGCACACTCCTCTATAATCATACACCACAATAATTGTGCACTCTTCTATAATCACACACCACTACCATTGTGCTCTCCTCTATAATCATACACCACAACCATTGCACACTCCTCTATAATCATACACCACAACCATTGCACACTCTTCTATAATCATACACCACAACCATTGTGCTCTCCTCTATAATCACACACCACTAACATTGTGCACTCCTCTATAATCACACACCACTACCATTGCACACTCCTCTATAATCACACACCACTACCATTGTACACTCCTCTATAATCACACACCACTATCATTGCACACTCCTCTATAATCACACACCACTACCATTGTGCACCCCTCTATAATCACACACCACAACCATTGCACACTCCTCTATAATCACACACCACTACCATTGTACACCCCTCTATAATCACACACCACTACCACTGCACACTCCTCTATAATCACACACCACTACCATTGTACACCCCTCTATAATCACACACCACTACCATTGTGCACTCCTCTATAATCACACACCACTACCATTGTACACTCCTCTACAATCACACACCACAACCATTGCACACTCTTCTATAATCATACACCACAATAATTGTGCACTCTTCTATAATCACACACCACTACCATTGTGCTCTCCTCTATAATCATACACCACAACCATTGCACACTCCTCTATAATCATACACCACAACCATTGCACACTCTTCTATAATCATACACCACAACCATTGTGCTCTCCTCTATAATCACACACCACTAACATTGTGCACTCCTCTATAATCACACACCACTACCATTGCACACTCCTCTATAATCACACACCACTACCATTGTACACTCCTCTATAATCACACACCACTACCATTGCACACTCCTCTATAATCACACACCACTACCATTGTACACTCCTCTATAATCACACACCACTATCATTGCACACTCCTCTATAATCACACACCACTACCATTGCACACTCCGCCATAATCACATCCCACTACCATTGCACACCCCTCTATAATCATACACCACAACCATTGCACACTCTTCTATAATCACACACCACTACCACTGCACACCCCTCTATAATCATACACCACAACCATTGCACACTCTTCTATAATCACACACCACTACCATTGCACACCCCTCTATAATCATACACCACAACCATTGCACACTCTTCTATAATCACACACCACTACCACTGCACACCCCTCTATAATCACACACCACTACCACTGCACACCCCTCTATAATCACACACCACTACCATTGCACACTCCTCCATAATCACACACCACTACCACTGCACACCCCTCTATAATCACACACCACTCCCATTGCACACCCCTCTATAATCACACACCACTACCATTGCACACTCCTCTATAATCACACACCACTACCACTGCACACTCCTCTATAATCACACACCACTACCACTGCACACTCCTCTATAATCA
Organism: Haliotis rufescens; assembly: GCF_023055435.1. NCBI lineage: Eukaryota > Metazoa > Mollusca > Gastropoda > Lepetellida > Haliotidae > Haliotis > Haliotis rufescens. Next base: position 53,327,017 of record NW_025964334.1, read on the forward strand.
CACACCACTACCATTGTACACCCCTCTATAATCACACACCACTACCATTGTGCACTCCACTATAATCACACACCACTACCATTGCATACACCTGTATAATCACACACCACTACCATTGCATTAATAGGTATAATTGCAAAACTCAAGTCATGAAGTGAACAAACACTAGTTATGATAAAGAAACTGACTATTACATGTTGACAGAAGCCATCTGAAACAAAAGGGGTAGGATATATCCCCCCACCCCCACCCACCCCCACACACACTCACTGACCCTCCAGCCCCCAACACTGCCCTTACCTGGGGGTGAAGGTTAATCCAATCTCCAATTTCATACAGGATAAGTGTATTACAGTCCTTTAGCAGTTCTTTCTATGTGTCCATCCACAGCTACATCAGAGAGTCACACTGATTGATCACAAATGAAACATGAGACAGAAGATGCAGTCACATCGTGAAGTACGATGCATTAACCATTGAACTTCACACAACGCCGAGTCGAGGAAGCCTGCCAGAGTCAACCTTTCCACAAGTGCTACAACAGCTATTGATGGCAACAGACAAAGGCCATCGCTGTCAAATCCAGAGAATATCATGAGACCAGCTCTCCACATTGAAATACAGGTCCAAGTCTTCCAGGCCGTTTATATACAGGCCCTCCACAGATCTGTCACTGATGGCCCAAAAACACTAACTTCTTGACACTGGCTGTTGTGGTGTTAAATTATACATAAAAATGTTAAAACGATAAGTTGAATAGTCTGTCAGAAATTATGATATCAGATGTTTTTATAACACACACCCAACCAGTGATGCAACAGTCAATCAAATGGTAAAGTCACTTTTTTTTACATTGATTTATAATGGATTTAAAAAAAAATATTATTCTCATTTGACTGATGCAGATGTTACAGGCTCATTTGCTTAAAGGGGAAGTGTACACGCAAAAATCACTTTCTTTCTTTTTCTAAACAAAACGCAATTTTAGAATTAGTTAGTATCTGTGTTTGAAAATATAAACTGATTTTTTTCACAGTGAAAGTAGGAAGCTCAAAATAGTGTGAAAATGCTATGCCGTTATGAGGCCTTCATTTTTCGAGCTAAACAGGCCAGAGTTATCCCCCTTAGATTATGATGTAATTGGTGCCAATTCAACTGGGTCCCTGTCTATTCTCAACGCAAAAGATATCAAGTACAAGTTTTCGGTAAAACAACATGGCCTACGACACATTCCGGCGCAGTGGTGACTCAGCATAACACTATGCTGGCTGGCATCTGAGACGCTAGAATCACACACCTAGACCTACACCACGTGAAGCGGCTCTAACAAAGGATGATGACGTCATAATGTTTATCAATTGGCACCAATGACGTCATATTGCAAGGGGCATAAGCCATGGTGTTTTTGCTGTGGAAATAGAACACTTGGTAAATGTGAAAAATATAAATCGTTTTAATGCAAAAAATATGTTAATTAATTGTGATATTTTTATATTTTTGTCTATGACACTACTAGGTTAACACTTTTAATGTGCAAAAAGTACACGAAAAATAGGTTCATTTCCTTGTGAACTTGCCCTTTAATAACTGTTCACGCAATGCAGACTCGACCTTTAAGTGATACATTCTTCCCTTGGTGACATTATTATTTCAATCAAAAAGATATGTCTTCAATTAAGAAACGAATTCATCTAAAGAATCAAATAACTGGGTCGTTTGATCCATGTCATCAATCCAAATTTTAGACAAGCGCAAAGACAAATATGCAGACATGGCCATTTGCATAAAGGTTATATAAATCCCTGATTTAATGGCTACCAGAAAAAAACATAAATCCTTCTAATTGAGCAGCATCTCCTTTTACTGTTTCGGGATGAATCCAGCACATGTATCTTATCTTAGACTTGTCATTCCTCCCCATTATGGTTCTTCCTCCCCATCATGCAACTGGTGCATGTGCCTGACTACGAGATGCAGATGAGGTCAGTCACACTGTCCCTGGTAGTGTCGACCTGTAAACAGCTGATTCACATAATTCCGATACCACACAGCAAGAATCCTGCAATTGGCAGATAAGATCATCTCAAAATACGTTCCCCTGCAATTTTGGTTCAAGTTTAAGAAGTTTAATGACTACGTTTGAAATTGCATGAAGCTGCAGCATATAAGATAAATTGAATTAAATCATGCATAATTTTTTTTCAGTGGTATAATATCAACTTTTGAACAAGCAGTACAGGAAGTTTAAAACAATAATTTGAAATCAAGGACAGTTGGGTTCTTGTTTCAGAAGTACCGGGGGGTAGGTGTAATGCCATCATGTGAACATGCAAACGCATTTGGTTCTCAGTTAAGAGAAATTGCAAATATATTAAATTTTTTAACTTAAGAAACATTTACGATGGGTTCATCTGCACAACCAGTAACAACATTGGTCTGGCCTAATCTTGATCAGCCATGATGAGCTTAAATGCCAAATATCTCAAAATCTTTATGAAAAGCTTCTGCTTTGAAAATATTGCAGGCGTGTCTAGCATTTAAAATTGAACATTTCTTGATTTATCATTGATTAAAAGGGTAATTAATTTACGACCAATCCTGAATTTGAACAGACATAGATGAGGCTGAGGATCCCCTTTTGGTACACGGGATTCAGGGGTCTATTTTTAGAGGGCATTCGGGACTCAGGAGTATGGTACGTGGGATGCAAAAAAGGAGTATTTAGTTTGCAAATTTATAATTTTAAACAAAAATAATGATACACATAAATGTTTCCTTTCCATTTTATATTTTCGAAAATTTTCAGTATTTAAGTTCAAATCACCCCCTTTTCTCCACCCTGCCACACCACACCCCTCCCACACTCCCTCTCCATCCTCCATACCCAGTACCCCTACTCCCCCATCCTTGACTGGTGTCCATGTGCTGCATCACTTCTGTGTTTCATTATTCTGTGGTAATCCCATTATTTCTACTTTACTTGCATATCAAGACGCCAGCTTGCTGCATGCACAGTGCAGCAGCATTGTGCATACGTGCAGGAAGTCACCAGCCTGTATGTGTCTATGTAAATAAACTGATATACTTGCAGCGATGATATAGAAAATCTTTCTCTTTTTTTGGATTCATCAACATTACTTGAAGCATTTCAAATTCTGCTGAAGCTATTTGAATCAGATTATCACATATCAGAAAATGAAAATAAAGAATGTTTTGCTTCAAAGTTCTGTAAATCAGTTAGGGAAAAGTTCTTATCATCGCAAGATAAAGCTCCCACTGAGTGAAGCGTACTTCCTGATAAAACCGTCCTTCAGTGCAAACTCACACTCGGACTATCTGAACGAGCACATGATCATGATGCACCCATGTCGGGCTGAAAAATGAGTTTTCCAGGTGATTTTCCAACACTTGTAATCATTATGACAATATTGACTCAAGATTCCAAATTCTTTGTTTTTCACTTGAATTTACTTTTCTTTACTACTGTATATCACTGTGTATAAGGCGAGTTTTTTGTACCTAGAATGAGGGGGTTAAGAAGGGGGGTCGTCTTATACACGGAGTCGAAGATCTCATGTTTTTTTCCAGGTGTTTTACTTTCAGCTTCCACTGGCGATGTCAACCGGCGTCCGATAGCCAGCCCAGCATTTGACAATAAAACTTTGCATTTCGTCCTAAATAACTGTTCCAATAACTATTTCCATACATAAACATGATTTGTATCTGTTTTCCTTGAATAAAGTTGAATATTTTCTGCAAATAAAGTTGAAATGACCCTCGCCTCGATGCAGATTGTCAAACCAGCTGACACGGTAAAACAATCAACACCCGTTAGTAGAGAGCCGGAAGTACCGGTAAGCATTTGCATATTTCACACGTGACCTAACATGTGATAACCGGTAAAAATGAAATCAATTCCCGTTGTTTTTACAGTTGTATTAACAACTGTTGGAGACGCTGCGTATAGGTGAATGTTGAATAAACACGCTGAATGTGAAGCAAACATAAGCCTAGTGTAGTTACAACATAATTAATTGGCGATTAAATTACTCCCATTGACTCACCAAAGATGGGCGTGCGTTAATAAATGGCTCGTAACTTGATATATGTTCTTATGTTATTACTTCATAAATGAATTTTATTTTACGGGCACCAATTTGGTGTCGCACCGTGTAAACACAAAATGGCAATTTGAGATATTTGAGATAAGAATATTTTTTAAGCCAACAGGTCAGATGCCAAATATCTTGGGGTTTTTGCATAATAAACATTTTGTGTCATATAATTTGAATACTTTGTCTTTTAATTATAAAGTTTTTGTCTCGTATGTAATTTGACATAATGATACAGTTTTTAACCTAGCACCAGATATTTGATGGTCAGGAATATTACAAGTGTAAAAATTGTTTGAACAGTTAATAGAAATGTAGAATAGCCTACTGAGACGACATGCCGTAGTTGAACATCAGTACCCCACGCCAACTCATTATCCTTCTATTTGACCACTCTTTGTTGTACCCCCTTAATGTTGAATACCAGGCAGGGAAACAACAAGTACCATTTTTAACGTCTTTTGGTATGACACATATAGAACCACCGACCTTCCGCTCTCTGGGCAGATGCTCTATCCATTAGACCACCGAGGTGGTCTGTCATTAAAGAAACTGACTGGTCCAGCACCTATCTGATTATTTTGTATATATATTTCATCCCATGCATGATCCAATGCAATTCAGTCAGTGATCCAAGGGATCTACCATGATGAGGATCTCATAGTTACAGCAATGCCCCATGGATGATGGGTTAGAATAGGCCCCAGGTCTGCTAGGCTAGGGATCTACCATGATGAGGATCTCATAGTTACAGTGTTGCCCCTTGGATGCTAGGTTAGAATAGGTCCCAGGTCTGCTAGGCTAGGGATCTACCATGATGGGGCTCTCATAGTTACAGCATTGCCCCTTGAATGCTTGGTTAGAATAGGTTCAAGGTCTGCTAAGCTTGTGGTAAGCGCCGACTAAAGAGGATTGAATGGTCAGGCTCAGTGACATGGCTGATGGCATCATGCCCTGATGACATGGATACCCATCTTCCCAAGGCAAGAGAGTTACCTGACTATAAAAGTCCAGTTTCCACCCTTGCCGAACTAGGCTGGTATTATGGAGTTACATTTTGGCTGGACTAACGAGTCTACGCATAGTCCAATCAAAATCACGCAACGAAATCGAAACCTGGTTTGTAAACTGTCGAGCACATTTCAGTCGATTGCAGGATTTGCAAAGCATGTACACCGCCAACTCGTTGTCAACAGATATTTTCCAAATCTTTTCATGCTTTTAATCAAGGTGCTCACATGATTTGATGCATTTCGCGATGTAAGACTCGTTTTATCACAACATAGACCTTGATCAGATCGTCTTGACTGGGCGCCACTCTTTTGTTTGAAGCAAAAGCAAGTGATACGAGAGGTGGAATCTGATTGGTCTAAAGGAGAGGCTTAGAAGAGACATAATATGTAATAGCCACTGGTGGTGCTATGATAGAGCCCAGGAATTCCAGCCTAGTTCGGCAAGGGTAGAAACTGGACTTTTAAAGTCAGTTAACTCTCTTGCCTCGGGAAGATGATGGATACCTTGGTTGTTACTCATGTATCAGTCACTGGTTTGCCTGCCTTGACTTTGTTTATTTACAGGTCTCCATGTTTTAGCTGGACCAGTGCTGACTGGAGTGTTAAAACTCACTCACTCAAACACCTGCCCACCCAAAAAACCACTCACTCACTCATTCACCCATACCCACGCACTCACTCACTGTCAAAAAGCTAAAGATATACTACTTTCTTCAACACTGTCAACTGTTCTACATGTCTAGACACCTCAGAAGGGCAACTATTGTCTTTTTTCTAAATATCCTTTTTCCATTCTGTGGTACATGATATAAAAAACAACATATTTGTTGCACATTTAACAAGAACATCATGAAGTCATCAACCTCACAACCATAAGAGAAAACTATTCTTCATGTAACCTGGAGCATCACAGAAAACCAAAAATGTTTATATTCATAACTGAAGAGCTGCTTCAACCAGACATTTATTTGAAATTTATGGTAAACACATGTTTCTGTTTAGTTGAATGAAGGAATATCTGCATGACCTGTGTCAATAAACATGGTACGAATCTCTTTTAGATATATCAAGTAGGAGAAAAAATACTTGTTTGATGCAGAACTGAAGGTGCACTATAGAATGGCGCTACAGCCTGAAATAGTTTACATGCAATTGGGGAGAATTCTGTCAAAATTCTAGTCTGTCTTACAGACCCTGATTCAAATTTATATCAAATACATCCCATGCAAGTCTATAATGTTTGGCAAGTCTAGATTACTGCAGTATCAGGAGAGTCACTGGGCTCCCTTTTATTATATTTTTACTAAGATAACTGAACAACTGTTTTTTTCTGTACGATATGTTCATTTCAGAGACTAGCTATAGATGTTAGTCTATCAAAATTCCTAAAGTGTCCCACTCTAGAGATTAAATGACTGTTGTCTTATGCCACAGTCAGAAATATGATTATTAGATATTATTGTTTTGGTTTACAGATTCGTTAACCAGAGCCAAAAAATAGTTTAAATTTAAATCTCTATCTGACCACTCTATTTTTGACATTAACTTGTATTGGAGGTAGAGAAACTAAGGCCTTCAGTGTGTTAAGCAGAAGCTTTAACCACGAGGCTACCCCACCGTCCCTTCCACTCTATGTTTGTTTGTTTGTTTGTTTGTTTGTTTGTTTGTTGTTTAACACCACACTCAGCAATATTCCAGCTATATGACGACAATCTGCAAAATAATCGAATCTGGACCAGACAATCCAGTGATTGACATCATGAGCATCGATCCACGCAATTGGGATGGATGACATGTATCGAAGAGAACAAGGGACTCCGAAGTAAATACATGCATGTGAAGAGTAAACATCAAGAACTTCAAACATTGCATTGATTTGTTTCTCCAACCAACCCAAAACTTTATGCAAAATATTTTTTAAATATTGAGTTACAAAAATTTATTTCTATTTAAACCTATTCAAGATAATTGTTTTGCAAATACTACACATACCATGAAAGTAAAAAGGGTGGCCCTGATAGTCTAAAATCTAAAACCTAAAATAATCTGTTGTGGACTCGACATACCGTATTCGACGTTATAAGCACCCAGGGCGCTCTCAAAATTAGAAATAGGGGGCTCTTATTATAATATAATTTTGGTGAAAGCGTTGAAAGATCGTAAATTTCGGGGTTTACGCTGACAGCCTGAAATGATACAAAAGAAAAGTATGTGCGTATTATACACGACAGATATATTTTTCCAGAATTTAATTGGCTGTAATTAAGGGTGCATATAACGCACGAGTGCGTATTATGCACGAATACATAAGTCTTGTGAAAATGGATCTATCGGAAGGGTGCTAATTGGGATTGTTCACTAGCCAATACAGCAAATATCAGCGTGGACGCTTATTAGAGCGGGGCGCTTATTACGTCGAATACGGTACCAGTAAATGTTGCACAGCACTCCACATAAAGATCTGAGGACATCCCATTACGGGTCATGTCAAAATGACTTTTCTGGCCAGTCACTGTGTCGCTAATGAGATTGGGAATGTGAAAGTCTGAATGTCTTTTCTAATCATGCAACCTCGAAAAGGTTAACACAGGCATTGTGAACAACTGTACAGGTCATACAACATTGCCTAGATCCTGCTTTAGTGGGATAAACATTTGAAATGGATGACTTTACACAGCCCGTGGGAAGCACTACCATAAACTTTCCGTCATCTGTGAGACAAAAAAGCTGTTTCTGATTGGCCAGCGTTGACTTCTGTTTGTTTGTTGGTTGGTTGGTTTGTTTGTTGTTTAACGCCGCACTCAGCAATATTCCAGCTATATGCAGTGGTCTGTAAATAATCGAGTCTGGACCAGACAATCCAGTTATTAATATCATGAGCATCGATCCACGCAATTGGGATAGATGACATGCATCAACCAAGTCAGCGAGCCTGACCACCCGATCCCGTTAGTCGCCTTTTACGACAAGCATAGTCACCTTTAACGGCAAGCATGGGTTGCTGAAGACCTATTCTACCCCGGAATCTTCACGGGTCTCTTGTTTGTCATTTCATGGGTCGGTTAAAGCTTGTGATAGGTCGTTCTGATGTGCTAGTAATGGAATGTCCTCATATCTTTAAGTAGTGGTAGCGAGCACTAAATTCTGATTTTAATGAAATGCACTCATTTGAACAATGAGCATTTTACTTACAATCAGGGACAAACCTTGAGAAAGTAGACACAATTTATGGATAACAACTTCTTTAATACTGTAAAGGCGACGTTTCGGTATAGATCCTTATACCGTTGTCAAGCAAGACTATTAAAGAATTTGTTATCCATAAATTGTGTCTACTTTGACATCCATCAACTTCTAAGTAATGCCTATCAAACAGGGATGAATTTGCAAATATGAACTGAAATATTTCTGGCATATGAAACACGTCAGTTTCATATTAATCCCATTTCAAGCCAGTGACAAAAAATCAAGATCATGGCACATTTCTCATGGGGTTTGAAAGCTCTTGAGCAGTTTATTATTAATCCCATTTCAAGCCAGTGACAAAAAATCAAGAACATGGCACATTTCTGATGGGGTTTGAAAGCTCTTGAGCATATCACATTCCGGTGATGATATTTTTCCTCTTAAAGTCAACATATGTTCTATTGTGAACAAGTCAGTAATCAGTGTTTGCTCTGGCTGAGGACTTGTGTATTCAGGAAAATCTGACCTTTTTATCAAGATTGTGGTGAGCTAAAAATCAGTACATGTTTGTTCTAGCAATGCAGCCATATGCAAATGGTCCGGATGGACCGGTCGACATTTCTACAGCTTCATCCCAACAGATGCCGGGATGCTTTGTGGTCAACCTTGTTGTGGCAAGTTGTGGCATTCCTTAACACCATACCATATCAACCAATCACATTCCTTAATACCATACCATGGCAACCAATCACATCCCCCCTCACATGTGGATTCCATCTTAGAATACGTCCCCAGAAATCCAATGACTTTTATTTATGCTAGTCGTAAGTGTTGACCAATTAGAGTGGGTGGTCAGGCTCGGTGACTTGGATCTTTGCCCATTAATCTCAATCACTGGCTTGTCTGATCCAGACTAAATATTTACTGGCCGCTGCAAACGTCACCTGACAATCGATCTCACCTGGATTGTAACCATGTGATCAAACTCAGCACAAATTGATATTTAAGTGCACTTTGCAATTTTTGTCATTACTGTGAATAATATTCCTTTTCGCCAGAATGGCTTGTTTTCTCTTTGTAATAATAACACATGCAGCTATTTTCCTTAATTAAGAGAGGAAGCAGGATTTTGTGAGCATTATTAAATTGATATCCTTCCCATTGCCGAAAGGTATGGCCGAATTGAAATGATTTTTCAGATTTCAAAACACTGGTATGTTTTTTTAGAAGCCCCAATCCTGGATTAAAACGAAATATGAGCTCTCAAAATACTGGACCATTTTCCTCCTTGGAGAACCGGACATTTATTAACATTTGCCATTTGGTCGTGTTTATAGATTAATATCTTCAAATGTTATATAGACATTGTTTCATAAAACCAGTGAAATCACTATCTATAAATTGCAGCCTTCCCTTGTGTTGAACGAAGCTTATGATGTTGGATGTCTATCACGGCACGATAGTGACATCATTATGAAAAGTATGAACTAATGAAAAACAGTGTGTAAATTTGTTATGTTTAATCACGGATTGCTCTCAAGAAGACATACCAAACCAACTTTTCGTTATGTTTAAATACATAAACCTGATTGTGCTCTCAAGAAAACATGCAGCCATTATTAACATAGTGCTATGATTTATATAATCAAGGTGAGGTGAGGTGAAATGGGGTTTATCCTCGCATCCAAGATTATTGCACTAACATAGCGACGTGCATGTACGTGTGTGTGTGTGTGTGTGGCTGCTTGTACCAGTCCGGACTGATACCTATTTTAAAGTGCTAGCCCACTGAGATACCATGCCACAGTTTAACATGAATACCCCACTCAGAAACAGCATACTGACTCCGTGCCGACCAGTCCTTGTTTTAGCCCCTTAATGCCAAGGACAAGGCAGGATAACAACAAGTACCATCTTTTAACATCTTTTGGTATGACGCAGCCAGGGATCAAACTCCGGACCTTCTGCTCTCCTGGCAGACGCTCCACCACTAGACTACGGGGAATTAAGAATTAATAGAATTAAGAGAGCGAGTATAATGATGACAATCCTAAGTCTGGCACAGTTTAAAACAGATAATGTGGAATCAAACTTCCATCGGAGCAAACCTTCATTCCTGAACATGATACGGATGCTGGGGATCTGCTGAGGATCAAAAGTTTACAGAATTCCTCTGGGACCGATGAAACGGGTTCAACCCTTCAGGGGGTAGAGAGAGACAGAATTCTACACCTTTTCTTGGCACCAGTGCATGTATGCATGTGCACAGATGCACATGTGCAGAAGGCATGCTGTCATTCCACAGATAACAATGCAATACAAGCCAATTGTGCCTTGTTCATCTCGCTTGTTCTTAAGTAGCACATCTGTAGAAAGTTATGGCCAATAAAGATCACTATGTGGATCTTGCTGTACAGGAAAATGACTTGCTAGAAGTACCTGGGACTTGGCTAAAGGTTGACAAAGCAACAAGTGCATGTATGTAGTTGTTTCTTCAACATATACTACTAAAAAAAAGTGGAGGACCACCTGATCCTTTCATAAAGCCATGTCTTCTATGACAGGGGCCCGTTCCACGAAGCGATCTTAGTGCTATGATTTTCGTAAGCCTATTTGAAAGTATTGGAGTTACGATCATCTTAGCGCTAAGATCGCTTTGTGGAAAGGGGCCCAGAATGACCATAACAATATGAACGAATCAGGTGGTCCTTAACATATTTTTAGTAGTATATACTGTAATTCTTGAAATTAACGCGAGCGTGAATTAAATGCAAAAAATGCATTTGGTCTTTGCTCGCATTATTTAACATCACGTTTATATCAACAATTAGACATTTTGGATAGCAGAAATACCAACTTAGACATACGCTGAAAACAAACAACTTTGTATTCCACACCACTGTGTTTTGAGCAGCACTTGTAACAAGTATATAAACAATGTCATTCAAACACTAATTACATCCTGTGAATTGTCACTGCATGGGTCAAGACAAGAGTTCTAAGTCCAGACAGGCGCCACCCACGTAACACAGTGTCTTGTTCTTTGCGAGGATTCTCCTGTAAACCTGACAGAGGAAGTTCTCTTCAGATGCTTGAGAAGAGGGGGTGTCGCATTCATATTGAGTCACATTTTTGGCTAGGGAGCAGCAGTCGCATTCTTTTGGAGATGCATTTTTTTCACGATTTACAGTATCTGTTCTAGAAGAGGTGGCTCAGAGGCATCCTAGGTGCTGCAGTTCTCTGTGTAGAATTGTAGCCCTTACTAACACCAGGATCTGCTGATCTTTAGTTCAGCCTGACTATCATCTTTTGTTTTGTCAGCACCATACCTGGGTCTTCAATCACTGGATTGTCTGGCCCAGACTCGATTACTTACAATCCGTCGTCATATAGCTGGAATATTGACATGACATGAACCATTTGGATCTCAAACAGTCAGTGGAAAATTAATCTCACTAATATCTATATATAGTCAAGTTTGTTCTCTTCTACAGGACTCGAAGGCCGCACAAGTTCAGCCAAAGACATGGCATGTCCTGTCCTGTTTGAGAAGGGACTTGCATAATGCAATACAACTTGAAACATAAAGTCATATGTCTCCAACAACCATATAAGGAACATTATATGCACTTGCAGCTTGAAAACTCTCATTTTTCGTTTGGGCAAACAAAATTAGTACGTGCAGTTTGACTTCAAGCCAGAGACTCCCGTATCAAATTATACACACTTCAGTCTACTGGTCTGCCAATCATATTTCTAGGCTAGGCAGACATGCCTTGTGTTGATGCTCTTCATTTTGTTTGAAGCATCAAGTTGATGAGCTGAGTTTAATGTTTGTTTGTTTGTTTGTTTTTTTGTTTGTTTGTTTGTTTTTGTTAAATGCCACACTCAGCATTATTCCAGCTATATAGAGAATCTCACCTGAGTGTCTTTTGATATCAAATATATCAACACGAGTTAATAAAAGTGGAAAAATTCCAAGGCTTGCCAAGGATTTTTGCCACTTTTATCAACAAGTGTTGATATATTTGATATCAAAAGACACGAGGGTGAGATTTTATTTATCATCCAACATCATTCTTTCAATTTTTTTAATTTGTAGACAGTAATTAGCAGTGTCTTCTGTGTAAAAAGTACTGCAAACAGCTTCAGAAGCAGAGCCATTAGTGATGTCATTTGATTGTGATGTCATGGTAATCAGTGACATCACAATGGTCTGCAAAGCATTGTGATGTGATTTCATTGCGGCAATATCTACAGTGTAGATATCGCTTGATCTCATCCAAGCGATATCTCCTGTTGGAGCCAGTTTTGGATGATAAATGACGGTCTGTAAATAATCGAGTCTGGACAAGACAATCCACTGATTGACATCATGAACATCAATCTACACAATTTGGATACAAAGACATGCATCAACCAAGTCAGCGAGCCTGACCACCCGATCCCGTTAGTCGCCTCTTACGACAAGCATAGTCGCCTCTTAAGACAAGCATGGTGGTGACCAATTGTAACTCGGATCTTCACGGGTGCTAAGTTTAATGAAATGCTTGAAGTGATGCAGGTCATAGACAAAGATAAACCAAACATTATCATCTGTCGAAGATCCCAACAAGGGCACAACTCTGCACTGTGTACCAAAAACGTGTGTTTTGATTTTGTAGCCCTGGGTATTAATGCAGGAACCAGTTGCAGAAGCAGAGTGAGTGAGTGAGTTGGGTTTAACGCCGCTTTTAACACTATTCCAGTTACATCACGGTGTGTCAGCTTAATGTGGGAGGAAAGCCCGAAGTGATGCAGGTTTCAGGTGTTTACCACTTCGGTGAAACCCACGAGCACGGGTATGGTGCTGACAAACCTAGAAACATAATCGGGGCGAACCGGGATTCGAACCAACAATCATAGGTTTCTGGCGTGCCCAAGGAACGCAACTCTGCACAGCAAATCGCGGTGCCTCAGACAACTGGGCCACCCTTGCCCCCTGCAGAACCAGAGCTTGAAGGTCAAACACAGTTACAGTCAAGGAGTTTATTTCTGTTTGATTGTCCATTGCAAAACACTTACAATCCTGAAGAATCGTTTATAACCCAAATCAGTCTTGCTAGATTAATGATTGTCAATAAATGTAACTGCATCTTTAAGTCTTCTGTCTGTTCAGTGTAAATAGCTACCATGACAGAGAACAGAATTCTAGGATTTATTTCCTGAATCGGCGCCCCCAGCTGTTTTCAAATCCTCAATCTCGCTGGCAACTGAGCTTTTAAAAATTTAAACCAGACACTTGAGAATTACTTTACAATGGGAACACTCACATCGATTCAAGGTCTTACTGGGAATGTTGGTGATTGAAAATTTATACAAAGAATAGGTAAGGGTAAGAGAGAAAGAGATGTATGGTTGGATCTGGAGAATGTATGAGGGTTACATGGGGGGTGTCCAGAGATAAGTATAAGGGTTACATAGAGGAGAAATTTGTCACAACTCGCCCCTTTCCGTAACCTGCAAGAAGACTCGTCCCCATAGCGATGAATGTTATGTGCAAAAATAGGACAAACCAATCAGAATGCGTGTATGATTTTAAGTTCTTCGTCAAAGAATCCCTCAGAAATAATTTTTGATTTTACATATGTCTTGCATCTAAAATATACCCAAGACACAGTTGAATATGTTCAATCATACTGTATAATTCCGCACATCCCAATGTGCTTTAAATTGCATCTGAAATATATATAATACCTGGGGAAATAATATGTTAACCATTACGCAACGAGTTGACAATTGTTTTGGGTATGCCCAAGACGGAACAAGGTCACAAAAATGGCCATGAGAGGGGCACGAGTCGCTATTCGGCTTGTCCCGGAATAACACGAGTTGGTCACGAATGATAGAGGAGTGAGATCTACAGAAGGGGAGGAATAAGGACAACAACCCAATCTCCATGTCTTAAGTGAGTGAGTGAGTGAGTTTGGTTTTATGCCGCTTTTAGCAATATTCCAGCAATATCACGGCGGGGGACACCAGAAATGGGCTTCACACATTGTACCCATGTCGGGAATCGAACCCGCGTCTTCGGCGTGACGAGCGAACGCTTTAACCACTAGGCTACCCGACCGCCCCTCCATGTCTTAAGCAATACACTTAGATATGTGACTGCTCTGACATGACAAGCTGCACGTCACGTACACGCCACACTGATAGGGGATATGTAGCTACATCCTACATTCATTATCTGAATGTGGAATATGTCATGTTGGGCGGTTCCTCTGTAAACAGTTGTCACAACTTTCAACATGTACATGCAGATTACTGTTATTTCTCAAGCTCTCTAAATATACAAATGAAAACTTATTTGGCACTAAGAAACACATTTCTGTCTTTAGATGTGAACACCCTTTATTCTACTTAAAAAACATAATGTCATAGTTCATATCAAATTGATACACTTTGGACTCTTTAAGTTCATTCGAAAATAACAACGCCAGTAATCCTAACACTACTGTAAGAAAAACATGTTTCTTATTTTTTATTGAGGCCAGAGGTCAGATTTTTTGTGTTTTTTGTAAAGATATCTGAATATGTAGCCATGGGAACGGTATTAGTTAAGATTTACAGGCCAAGACAATTGTATTGACAATTATTTTGTTCAAACAAATGCAATCTCATTAAAATCAGACCTAAGTTCTCGCTACTGCAAAACAAAGGTTTGAGGACATCCTATTACAGGTCATGTCAAGACAACCATTGGTCGAACTTTAACTGACCAATGAAATGGCTAACAAGAAATCAACATTTGCCAATCAGAGAGCAGCTTTCTGCAGGCTATGCTTTGAAAAATATTTTGACAAAGTTCTCGATTTAAAAAATTTGATAATAGAACATGAGAAGTAACTGGAATGTTGAACAAAATAGCCATGATTGTTTGGTTTGTTTGTTTGTTGTTTAAAGCCGCACTCAGCAATATTCCAGCTATATGATGGCGGGCTGTAAAAAGTCGAGTCTGGACCAGACAATCCAGTGATTGACATCATGAACAACAAACAAACCAAACCAGAGTGAGGCACCTAATAGCCAGCAAACAAAGTCAGCGATCTAACCCACTCAGCCACTGAGGCTTCCACAAAATGAAAGTCCGACAACTGGTAGTCTAGATCACGAATTTTGTGTACCCCTCTGACAAGTGTAAACAGCTCCCATGGCCGAAAGCTATGAATACACAATGCCAGTTAGAAAGTGGTCAAATGTAACAAATGTTATTTTTGGGATAACACTTTCTTCTTTTGATCCTAAGTGGAAATGTGCCTAAACAAAGGTTTCCAGCTTCTTAAAAAACAATTCACCCAAACACACCAAGCATCACCATGGTCACCTCCCAGCACTCTTCATACAGATGAATCTTTCATACATTCAAGAAGGCAGTCACTGGACCTGTGAGACAATGAATCAGAGAAGACATTTGATCACAGCCTTCCCGATGCTGAAAGTGATGGATGTAGATGCATACACTGTATTCGACGTAATAAGCGCCCTGCTCTAATACCAGCACCCATGGCGATATTTGTTAATATATTGGCTAGTGAACAATCCCAATTAGCACCCCTTCCAATTGATCAATGTACACTTATTTATTCGTGTATAATACACACTCGTAAGTTATATGCATCCTTAATTATGGGCAATTAAATTCTGGAAAATATATCTGTCTTGTATGATATGCACAGACTTTTCTTTTGTATCATTTCAGGCTGTCAGCATAAACCCCAAAATTTACAATCTTTCAACTCTGTGTTTTTCTCACCAAAATTATATTCTAAAAAGAGCCCCTATTTCTAATTTTGAGAGCGCACTGGGTGCTTATTATGTTGAATACGGTAGATAGCTTTTTATATCAAATGTTATCCATTATCAAAAGTCTACAATTAAAAAGACATGGATCTGCATTGATCAGTGACTGCTATTTTTGCCAAACAGTAATATGCAGGAAAACGCAATACTGATAGGTTCTGTCCGTTGCCATGGCTGCCCATTAATCTGTTGGTTTCAAAAACAAGTGTCCACAGGATACAAATTCACATTTCAGCAAAGTTTGTTTCAAATGAATTATTTAAACTGAATGGAAGGCAAACATTTAAATTTAACACTAACTGAAAAAGAAACAAACTACATCATGCCATAGAAATCCGGGTCTGTACAAAACTAAAATCTGAATTGATCGATTTTACAAAATATGTAATTATTGGTAATGTATCTTAGGAAATAGATACATTAGCAAATTATTATCTTAGCAAATAATCAGCCATAAATGAACCAGCTTGTTTGCAGTTGGCCGATGGCGTTGTTGCGTTGGGGTTCCATCAGTTATAATTTCGCTGTTCACTTGGTGTAAGATTGTGACGACATGCAAAAGAAATCCCAATGTTTCTACAGCCCAACAAGTGATGTTGCACATGCATGACCATCTTCCCGAGGCAAGAGAGTTAACTGACTTTAAAAGTCCAGTTTCCTCCTTTGCCGAACTAGGCTGGAATTCCTGGGCTCCATCGTATCTGACCTTTTACAGAAACCAATACTTTCAGAATTCAGTGACATCATTGAACTCAAACTCAGTTCCTTAAAAGACCATTTTGGCGAGGGTTCCGAGTGTTCTTAAATCATGCATAAAGTAATTTCCAACGTCACACCTTTAGTTCATGCACAATTCAATTCTCGAGCATTCCGCAGTAAACTGGCTTCGGTGTCATGTTTTTATTAGAGGTAAATTGAAGAGGAGGCCTGTGTATTTATCTTACAGATGAGTTACAAAATTCTATTTGCCAGCTTGATTTGATTACAAGCCAGTGTTTATCAAAGCTGAGGTTACATGCCTTGGTTGTATGTTACCACGTTGCAGAATCAAGACAGAGGTATATAATCCCCGGAAAGAATCACTTCCTGACCTGCTAATGAGCCTCCTCCCACAGTGTGGTCACTGAAGCAGAAACTTCTCTTGTGTAATAAGCTGATAATTGTTTGCAAACAATGCTTTAGAATAATCTACAAACTGGCCCAATAAGACAGTATAAGTTAAAGATCCATGCGGAACATTATTTGGTTATCTGTCAGATATTGACACTCCACAAAAACTTTTCAATTTTGAAAGATCTCTAAAAATGGCTCCTCTGCGTCAATAATACATTTATTACATCCGTGTTTAAATGTGTGTTCACCATGCAAAGTTAGAACATGATAAAGGTTCCTGCTGATAAGACCCATCAATTCAGATGAATGTTTCGGCAACTGCTTATTTGTCAAGTAAGATGAAAGGATCACACGGAGATGTCCACTATTAACGTTGTAGTTTGGTTGCATGTAGTCATGGGTACAGACATGTAATCGGATGTATCTGTTCCTGCCATATAACACGATGTGTTCCAGTGGCCCTGTCTGTGATTGATGGAGAGATGTAACTATGGCGTGGAGTCTGGTACAGCCGGATGTTTGTTTTAGTGAGCAATAGTAGTTGAGGAGAAAATAGACTAGGAGTCGGTGGTTGGGGTTATTTTGGTTGAGTAAATCTGTTTTGGATTTAGATGATTTGTTTTATGTCATTGGTTCATGTGTGGTTTCCTTGTACAGTGTGTGGGGACACAATCCCACATAACACCACACACATCACCACTCCACTCCATTCCACTCCACTCCACTCCACTCCGCTCCACTCCGCTCCACTCCGCTCCCGCCCGTCCTGTCCCGCTCCACCCCACCCCACCCCAACCCCAGCCCACCCCACCCCGTGCCACGCCACGCCACTCCATTGGACACCTCTTCCACCCTTCTTGTATGTCATTAATCCTTGGAAACCTCATCATTGTTTTTATTCAAGTGGTTATTTGTGTTATTTCCACTGTATGTGCTTACAAGAAGATATAAACAAGAAGTAAATCACATGTTTCACTTTCTGTGTCTAAATCTGGCAATTTCCACTCCTCTCCACTCCCACTTCAACTCCCTGTGCCTGTCCCGTCCCGCCCCGCCCCGCCCCCGCCCCGTCCTGTCCCATCCCGTCCCGTCCCGTCCCGTCCCGTCCCCGAGCCCGTTCTGTCCGGCCGTCCTGATGCGAGTGTGGAACAAACTCTGATAATTTCATCCCATTCCTGGAAGCTAGTACAAGACATTCCACTGTCCGGCAGACTCGCATGACAAACGCCAACCACTCTTCGTATTTGTGCCTCTAATCATGACCTGACAAGATTAATTTGTTTCCAAATATATGAATAGAAAATCAGGACTATTTCTGTAAAATCATTTGCAATCAGAAATGTGTTTTCATTGTATTTGTCTCCATAAATCCCCATTATCGAGCTTCATCTATGACAAGACAACATTTATTAACCACAAAGCAATGGTTAATATTAATCTCCTGCAGTCAGGCCTCCTCTGAAATATAGTTCATATGATCAAAAGGGAATCTCACCCAAGAGTCTTTTGAGAAAAAATATATCAACACGAATGAATAAACGTTTACTTTTATTGACGAGTGCTGATATATTTCATGTCAAAAGACACTAGGCTGAGATTACATTTATAAATACACAACATTTAAATTGACTTTACACAAAGTTTCAACTCTAAGGCTAATATGCCTTCTAAGGAAAATAGGGGCCTTCGGTAGCCTAGTTGTTAAAGCGTTCGCTCGTCACGCCGAAGACCCAGGTTCGATTCCCGACATGGGTACAATGTGTGAAGACCATTTCTGGTGTCCCCCACCGTGCTATTGCTGGAATATTGCTAAAAGTGGCGTAAAACCACAGTCACTCACTCACTCACTCACTCACTCACTCACTCACTCACTCTTTAGAAAATAATTTGTCAAACATATTCATTTCTTCAAATTGTTTCACAAAAGACTGAAATCTGTTCACAGAGCCTAAAATGCTCTTGGGGATAATTTAAGAGCATTATTGTGTGTATTGAGTTGTGGTCATAAATACCATCACAATAACCATCCAGCTCTATATTCAGATCTCAGCTACCAAGAGGGCTATAATACAATAGTAAATATCAGAAAGGCATTAATGTTATTATAGCTCTGCCCTACTGATTGGCCCATTGTGAGTAGTTTGCAGACAGGAAATTACCTTATATCGACCAATTACCATTTTAACCTGGCTGTCTCTTATCTCAGTCGATCGCATCTCTTCTCTATAGTGGTGGAGCATCCGCCCGGAGAACGGAATGTCCGGGTTCGATCCCTGCCTTGTCATACCAAAAGATGCTAAAAGATGGTACTTGTTGTTACCCTGTCTGGCACCCGGCATTAAGGGGCTAAAACAAGGACTGGTCGGCTCGGAGTCAGTATACTGTGTCTGAGTTGGGTATTTATGTTAAATTGCGGCATGGTATCTCAGTGGGCTAGCACCATAAATTGGCACCAGTCCAGACTAGTACAAGCAGCCACACACACACACACACGTGCATGCACGTCGCTATATAAGTGCAATAATCTTGGACACGACGTTAAACCCCATTTTACCTCACCACTTTTCTCAGTCTAGTCAGGTAGTACTTGTGTACAACTACTTTCATAGAGCAAGTAGCACAAATCAATCACCTGGAGTTAAAAAGTACCAACAACAAAAATTAAACAGATTTAAATTAAATTCAGTTTTTTGCATTTGTCAACTCAATCTCACTAAAATCTGATCTCAGTGCTTGATACTGCAACACAAAGATCTGAGGACATCTCATTACAGGTCATGTCAGATGACCTTTTGCAAACTTTTGACCAAACAATTACATGACTAACATGAAGACGACATTAGCCAATCAGAACAAGAACTTACATTTTGAACCCCACCACCATCTTCCTGAGGCAAGGGTATTAACTGACTGTAAAAGTCTAGTTTCCACCCTTGCCGAACAAGGCTGGAATTTCTGGGCTCGATCATAGCGCCTCAAGTGGCTATTATGAGTTTTGTCCCTTCTATGTCCCTCCTAATGACCAATCAGATTCCACCTGATCAATAATTAAGATCCATATTGTAATCAAACGGGTCTTACATCGCGATGTGTATCAAATCATGTGAGACCCTTGATTATAAACATGAAAAGATCTGGAAAATATCTGTTGACACTATGTTGTCGGTACACATGCTTTGCAAATCCTGCAATCGACCGAAATCTACACGGTAGTTCACAAACCGGATGTCAATTTCATTACACACTTTAGATTGGACAATGGATAGACTTGTTAGTCCAGCCAAAAGATATCTCCATAATTCCAGCCTTGTTTGGCAAACTGGACTTGTATAGTCAGATAAGACCCTTGTCTCAGGAAGATGCCCCACTGCCAACTATACCAATTTCATGAGATTTTTAACAAAGATAGCCGAGTAATTGCAATAAAATATTTCCATTTTCAGTATGGTTGAAGTGCTAAGGTCACATCAAGGTCAATATTTGAGTGAGTGAGTGAGTGAGTGAGTTGGGTTTTACGCCGCTTTTAACAGTATTCCAGTTATATCGCGGCGTGTCAGCTTAATGTGGGAGGAAAGCCCGGAGTGATGCAGGTCTCAGACGTTTACCACTTCGGTGAAACCCACGAGCACGGGTATGGTGCTGACAAACCTAGAAACATAATCGGGGCGAACCGGGATTCGAACCCACAATCATAGGTTTCTGGCGTGCCCAAGAGACGCAACTCTGCACAGCGAATCGCGGCGCCTTAGAAGACTGGGCCACCCGTGCCCCCGTCAATATTTGAAATATCTAAAAAACTGAACATGAAGGTTGAGCCCCATTGTTAGCTACACATGTACCAAATTTCATCACATCTTGAGCATAAATTACTGAGTCATGGCCACAAGTAGCTTTTTCAATATGGCTGTCAAGTCGGCCATATTGAAAATCAAATGCGAACCTCTTTAACAAATTCAGAAGTGATGACTGAGTGGATGAATATGGTTTCACGCCGCTTTTAGCAATATTCCAGCAATATAGGCTTCACACATTGTACCCATGTGAAATTCGAACCCGGATCATTGGTGTGACAAGCGAACACTTCGACCACTAGGCTACCCCGCTGCCCCCAGCATCTCAGGACATAAGCTCCATTAACTTTAAGACAGGTGGACTAAAACAAAATCCCTCTCATCTTCCATTTTTGGGTGAAAATCTTATGAATAGTTTTATTTATTGTGGCTTAATTTAATTTTTCAATTTTTACTGGAAGTAGATCCATCCATAAACGAGGAAATAAATTGGTTCTGACAAAATAATCATTTTTAAACATTGGAAATTTGATCATTCCCCTTGAAAATCTGCCATAAAGATTGATGTCAACTTTCATCTGTCTGTATTTGTGCTTAACCTACAAACTTATAGTCCTTTCAAGTCCGTAGCATACATATTAATGATGGGACCGCATCATCTTCTGACACAAAGCAGTCAGGCAGTCTCAGACTCCATCTAACCATGAACATTTCCATGGTAAACGCATCCTGTCACTCTCCCAAAACAGAAACCATCACTCGAACATTACCGTCACGATTACCATGATGCTCTATATTCAGATCTGAGCTACCAAGAGGGCTAATACAATCGAAAATATCAGGAAGGCATTAATGTTATTATAGCTGTGCCCTACTGATTGGCCCACTGTGAGTTGTTTGCAGACAGAAAATGACCTTATATTGACCAATTACCATTTTAAAGCCTAGCTTAGTCTGTTTCTTGTCTCAATCTAGTCAGGTAGTACTTGTGTACCACTACTTTAATACAGCTATTACCACAGATCAATTCCCTGGAATAGAAAAGTACCAACAACAAAAAACAATAAATCACTAAAATCTGATCTTGTGGATATTTGTTGCTATTGTCACCACAAATATCATCACTGTATCATCATCCCGAGGCAATGGAAATTAAAAAAATTAAAAAACAAAAACTTGCATGTTGAACACCACTACCGTTCTCCTGAGGCAAGGGAGTTAACAGACTGTAAAAGTCCATTTTCCACCCTTGCCGAACTAGGATGGAATTTCTGGGCACGATCATAGCGCCACCAGTGGCTATGACAAGCTTAGTCCCTTCTATGTCCATCCTACTGACCAATCAGATTCCACCTCTGATATCACGTGCATTTGCTTCAAACAAAACGGGGGGCACGGGTGGCCCAGTTGTCTAAGGCACCGCGATTCGCTGTGCAGAGTTGTGTACCTTGGGCACGCAAAAAACCTATGATTGTGGGTTCGAATCCTGGTTCGCCCCAATTATGTTTCTAGGTTTGTCAGCACCATACCCGTGCTCATGGGTTTCACCGAAGTGGTAAACGTCTGAGACCTGCATCACTTCGGGCTTTCCGCCCACATTAAGCTGACATGCCGTGATATAACTGGAATAATGTTAAAAGCGGCGTTAAACCCAAATCACTCACTCACTCAAACAAAATGGTGGTGCACAGTTAAGACAATCAGATCGATAATCAAAATCTATTTAGTGATAAAACAGGTCTTACTTCATGAAGTGCATCAAATCATGTGAAAAACTTTATTATGAACATCAAAAGATTTGGGAAATATCTGTTGATGCCGAGTTGGCATTACAAATCCTGCAATCAACCGAAATCTACAAGGCAGTTGACAAACTGGATGTCGATCGAATTCATTATGAGATTTTGATTTGACTATGCATAGACTTGTTAGTGCAGCCAAAAAATAACTCTGGAATTCCAGCCTAGTTTGGCAAGGGTGGAAACTGGACTTTTATTGTGAGTTAACTCCCTTGCTTCAGGAAGATGCCACTGTAAGTGTTTACAGGAAGTAAATTTGTGTTTCAGTTTCTGTTTCTAAATCTTCAAATCCCATGGAACGGAAACATGTTGGTGCATATTTGTTAAATATAAAACATCAACGTCAACGTCAACGCCAGAGAACAACCGTCTCGATTTTTCGGTTGGACATAAAAGGTAAAATATTGGAAAAAGTTATATGAATGGATCACTGAAAATCAGTTAGGCGCCAGGTGTTCACCAAAACGGTCAGCATGTCCTGCCCTGCCGGAAACACACCATTTCCATTAAGAAGTATGTGTGTACGTATTGTCAGGCTTACTGACTTGGTTGATGCATGTCATCGTATCCCAATTGCATGGATTGATGGTCATGATGTCAATCACTGGTTTGTCTGGTCCAGACTCGATTATTTACAGACCGATGTGAAATAGCTGGAATATTGCTGAGTGCAGCATTAAACAACAAACAAACAAACAAACAAACAAACAAACAAACAATCAAACAAACAACCATTCTGACAAAGAGGTATGGTAATGCTTTTTTGCACCTTGAAGCCTGTTTGGGCAGATAATGAAGAATTGGTTTCAGAAGACCTCAAGACCAGGGCTGCTCTGTGGTAAAAACAGAGGCGCCCTGTAAATAGAACTGATTACATGCGAGCAAATGCCTATTCCCCCCTGACCAGGAACTGTCTAATTGTCTTCTCTGGATGTGGGGCCAGGTGCCGGTCATTAACCAAACTCACATGTCACATGGCTTCCTTGATAGGAGCCTGCACTGCGAACCCTGGATTGTCAGCGCCATACCCACGGCCATCAATGTTACCCAGATGGGAAACTTCTACTGCCAGAGGCAGTGACCGTAGTAACATATGGTATCGGGTTTCACTGTACACATCAGTCAGTCATCAATGTTAATGGGTTTCATATTACACATCAGTAATCAATGGTACATGGTCTCACTGTATGTGTCAGTAATCAACAGTAATTGTTAGATGGTTTCACTGTTCTTATCAGTACTTAATGGTACATGGTTTCACTGTATGTGTCAGTAATCAATGGTACATGGTTTCACTGTATGTATCAGTACTTAATGGTACAGGGTTTTATTGTATCAATCAGTAATCAATGGTACATGGTTTCACTGTATGTATCAGTAATCAATGGTACAGGGTTTTATTGTATCAATCAGTAATCAATGGTACATGGTTTCACTGTATGTGTCAGTAATCAATGGTACATGGTTTCACTGTATGTATCAGTACTTAATGGTACAGGGTTTTATTGTATCAATCAGTAATCAATGGTACATGGTTTCACAGTATGTATCAGTAATCAATGGTACATGGTTTCACTGTATGTATCAGTACTTAATGGTACAGGGTTTTATTGTATCAATCAGTAATCAATGGTACATGGTTTCACAGTATGTATCAGTAATCAATGGTACATGGTTTCACTGTATGTATCAGTAATCAATGGTACATGGTTTCACTGTATGTATCAGTAATGAATGGTACATGGTTTCATTGTATGTATCAGTAATCAGTGGTACATGGTTCCATTGTATGTATCAGTAATCAATGGTACATGGTTCCATTGTAAGTATCAGTAATCAGTGGTACATGGTTTCACTGTATGGATCAGTAATCAATGGTACATGGTTTCACTGTATGTATCAGTAATCAGTGGTACATGGTTCCATTGAATGTATCAGTAATCAATGGTTCAGGGTTCCACTATACAGATTACAAGCGAGCTATGACAATATCAACAGTTAATCATTATTCCAAGCAATGGTAATCTGGGGATCTCAGAATAGTGGCAACAAAATGTTTTAGCTGAAATCAAATGAAGAATTCCCTACGACTTCATCCCATCCTACTTACCAAGGGACAATGGAGGCAAAAGCCAATTTACCAGGCTTGATGAACAAGTGACGAAGGATTTAGGCGATCTGTGACGCCAGAGGTAATGTTTGCTGACAAATAATTACTGCACCTGCTATCAAATTTAACCACAATAAAATGCTCTCCTTTGAAACCTTTATTTATTGATTTATTTAATTGGTGGTTCAAAACAGAGGTCTTGTATTTTTTGCAGCAGTCTGAACTGGGATTTATCGCTAATGTTTCCTTGATGATGCAAGCTGGTACAGTGAAGCTGGCTGGATATTTTACAAAACATTAATACCAGAGAATAAACAGTCGTGATTATCCACTGAAACAGCCCAAATATTATATGAATGGATCACTGAAAATGGCTGATTGGTTTGTTGTTTAACGCCGCACTCAGAAATATTCCAGCTATATGACGGCGGTCTGTAAATAATCGAGTCTGGACCAGACAATCCAGTGATTGATATCATGAGCATCGATCCACGCAATTGGGATCGATGACATGTATCAACCAAGTCAGCGAGCCTGAACACCCGATTCCGTTAGTCGTCTCTTACGACAAGCATTGTCACCTTTTACGGCAAGCATGGGTTGTTGAAGACCTATTCTAACCCGGCATGTTCACGGGTCCACTGAAAATGATGACACCAGGTGTTCGCAGAAAGGGTTGGCATGTCCTGCCCTACAGGCAGAACCCGCCATTTACACATTCAAGGGTGGAAACTGGACTTTTATAGTCAGTTAACTCGCTTGCCTCAGGAAGATGGTGCTGGAGAAAAAGGGTAAATTACTCTACAGAGGCCTAGAGCATCAGGAGAAACTTAACTGCTCTGTGAATGTAGATGACAGTTAAACACTGTTTCTGCCTCTATTGAAATTTAACACTTATTCTTTAAGAATTAACCATTTACAGTTGGCATAATGTACATCAATGTGATTTGTAATTATAACTTAATACCATGCAAACATTGAACAGTTATGACCAAAAGCTTTATGCATTATCTTCTGAAAAAATATCTTACCATTTTTTCTTTTGACAGATCAAGAGTGTACTTATAACAAATACATATATATTACCCATGAGGGTAGCAAAAGCAAGTGTTATAACTTTATGATATTTGATCTGTGTAGATCACACAAAGAACAAGGCCAGTGGAGATCACTGAGAACTAAACCTGTGTAGACCACACTAGACCTGTGTAGATCACTAAGAACTAGACCTGTGTAGACCACACTAGACCTGTGTAGATCACTAAGAACTAGACCTATGTAGATCACTGAGAACTAGGCATGTGTAGACCACACTAGACCTGTGTAGATCACTGAGAACTAGGCATGTGTAGACCACACTAGACCTGTGTAGATCACTAAGAACTAGGCATGTTTAGACCACACTAGACCTGTGGAGATCACTAAGAACTAGACCTGTGTAGACCACACTAGACCTGTGTAGATCACTAAGAACTAGACCTGTGTAGACCACACTAGACCTGTGTAGATCACTAAGAACTAGACCTGTGTAGATCACTGAGAACTAGGCATGTGTAGACCACACTAGACCTGTGTAGATCACTGAGAACTAGGCATGTGTAGACCACACTAGACCTGTGTAGATCACTAAGAACTAGGCATGTTTAGACCACACTGGGCTGTGTAGATCACTGAGAACTAGGCATGTGTAGACCACACTAGACCTGTGTAGATCACTGAGAACTAGGCATGTTTAGACCACACTAGACCTGTGTAGATCACTGAGAACTAGGCATGTGTAGACCACACTAGACCTGTGTAGATCACTAAGAACTAGGCATGTTTAGACCACACTAGACCTGTGGAGATCACTGAGAACTAAACCTGTGTAGATCACACTAGACCTGTGTAGACCACACTAGATCTGTGTAGATCACTGAGAACTAGGCATGTGTAGATCACACTAGACCTGTGTAGATCACTAAGAACTAGACCTGTGTAGATCACACTAGACCTGTGTAGATCACTGAGAACTAAACCTGTGTAGATCACACTAGACCTGTGTAGATCACTGAGAACTAAACCTGTGTAGATCACACTAGACCTGTGTAGACCACACTAGACCTGTGTAGACCACACTAGACCTGTGTAGATCACTGAGAACTAGACCTGTGTAGATCATTGAGAACTAGGCATGTGTAGACCACACTAGACCTGTGTAGATCATTGAGAACTAGGCATGTGTAGACCACACTAGACCTGTGTAGATCATTGAGAACTAGGCATGTGTAGACCACACTAGACCTGTGTAGATCATTGAGAACTAGGCATGTGTAGACCACACTAGACCTGTGTAGATCATTGAGAACTAGGCATGTGTAGACCACACTAAACCTGTGTAGATCATTGAGAACTAGGCATGTGTAGACCACACTAGACCTGTGTAGATCATTGAGAACTAGGCATGTGTAGACCACACTAGACCTGTGTAGATCACTAAGAACTAGACCTGTGTAGATCACTGAGAACTAGACCTGTGTAGACCACACTAGACCTGTGTAGATCACTGAGAACTAGACCTGTGTAGACCACACTAGACCTGTGTAGATCACTGAGAACTAGACCTGTGTAGACCACACTAGACCTGTGTAGATCACTGAGAACTAGACCTGTGTAGACCACACTAGACCTGTGTAGATCACTAAGAACTAGACCTGTGTAGACCACACTAGACCTGTGTAGATCACTGAGAACTAGGCCTGTGTATATCACACTAGATCTGTGTAGATCACAAAGAACAAGACCTGTGTAGATCACTGAGAACTAGACCTATGTAGACCACACTAGACCTGTGTAGATCAATACAAGACCTGTGTATATCACACTAGACCTGCATAGTTCACAGAGAACTAGACCTGTGTAGACCACACCAGACCTACAAAGATCACAGAGAACTAGACCTGTGTAGACCACACCAGACCTGCAAAGATCACAGAGAACTAGGCCTGTGTAGACCACACTAGGCCTGTGTAGATCAATGCAAACTAGACCTGTGAAGATAAATACGTACTAGACCTGTGTAGATCAATGCGAACTAGACTTGTGTAGATCACAGAGAACTAGATCTGTGTACATCACAGAGGACTTGACCTGTGTAGGCTACACTAGACCTGTGCAGATCACAGAGGACTAGACCTGTGTAGATCACACTAGACCTGTGTGTTTCTAGTTCTCAGTGATCTGCACAGGTCTAGTGTGATCTACACAGGTCTAATCACCAGTAAACTACTTCCAAGGCATACGCAATAAAATATGCACATGCCAAGACATCTGTCTCAGAGGCACTTAGCCACAGTTTCACGGTTGACAGTTCAAAACTCTTTTCTCACACTCTAATCTCTAAACATTTCAATATTCAGACAATAGACCAATTACTGCCAATCCCTGTCAATGCAAACATCTCTCTAAAATGTACAATATTAAAGATTAAAGATCATCTAGAACATCTCACCTTCCACAGTCTGAAAATCACATTCCACTGACCAATTCCATAAATCAGACAGCCAGAGAGTATTAGTGTATCTCTTCGTGTAAATAGTGAATATCGGTCGGAATGCTTCCTGATAAGTCTTGCACTGAGAGCGTCACAAGCTCTCGATACACATCACCGTGTGATTCATTTAGCGTGAACCACATAGGACTGCATGAACATCCTGGCTCACAAATCACCATCATAGGTCCCTCGGGAAGCAGATAAGAGGCCCCTCTGGCATCAGGTAATTATTGGTAAGGTCTGCAATTAGGCGATGTGTGTATGTGAAAGTCATACAGAATATGGTCATTTTGTTTCTCATTGCAGACTAATTATTGTACATGAGGGCAGGACCTAATCAGTCAATAAAAAACATTCATTTTTTCACACCTTGGGGAATGTATTGAGATAGGGTTAGCAGGAGAAGGGGACTTGGGCGGGACCCTAGGAGAGTGGTCAACAATTAGAATGTGTTCTATTGAGGGTCAACAGGAGTGGTCAACAATTAGAATGTGTTCTATTGATGGTCAACAGGAGTGGTCAACAATTAGAATGTGTTCTATTGAGGGTCAACAGGAGTGGTCAACAATTAGAATGTGTTCTATTGATGTCAAAAGGAGTGGTCGACAATTAGAATGTGTTCTATTGAGGGTCAATAGGAGTGGTTGACAATTAGAATATGTTCTTTTGATGGCCAAAAGAGTGCTCGACAATTAGAATGTGTTCTATTGAGGGTCCACAGGAGTGGTCAACAATTAGAATGTGTTCTATTGAGGGTCAACAGGAGTGGTCAACAATTAGAATGTGTTCTATGGAGGGTCAACAGGAGTGGTCAACAATTAGAATGTGTTCTATTGAGGGTCTACAGGAGTGGTCGACAATTAGAATGTGTTCTATTGAGGGTCAACAGGAGTGGTCGACAATTAGAATGTGTTCTATTGAGGGTCAAGAAGAGTGGTCAACAATTAGAATGTGTTCTATTAAGGGTCAACAGGAGTGGTCTACAATAGGAATGTGATCTATTGAGGGTCCACAGGAGTGGTCAACAATTAGAATGTGTTCTATTGAGGGTCAACAGGAGTGGTCAACAATTAGAATGTGTTCTATTGAGGGTCAACAGGAGTGGTCGACAATTAGAATGTGTTCTATTGAGGGTCTACAGGAGTGGTCGACAATAAGAATGTGTTCTATTGAGGGTCAACAGGAGTGGTCGACAATTAGAATGTCTTCTATTGAGGGTCAATAGGAGTGGTCGACAATTAGAATGTGTTCTATTGATGGTCAAAAGGAGTGGTCGACAATTAGAATGTGTTCTATTGAGGGTCTACAGGAGTGGTCAACAATTAGAATGTGTTCTATTAATGGTCAAAAGGAGTGGTCAACAATTAGAATGTGTTCTATTGAGGGTCAACAGGAGTGGTCAACAATTAGAATGTGTTCTATTGATTGTCAAAAGAAGTGGTCAACAATTAGAATGCATTCTATTGAGGGTCAAAAGGAGTGGTCAACAATTAGAATGCGTTCTATTGAGGGTCAACAGGAGTGGTCAACAATTAGAATGTGTTCTATTGATGGTCAACAGGAGTGGTCAACAATTAGAATGTCTTCTATTGAGGGTCAACAGGAGTGGTCAACAATTAGAATGTGTTCTATTGAGGGTCAAAAGGAGTGGTCAACAATTAGAATGTGTTCTATTGAGGGTCAACAGGAGTGGTTGACAATAGGGAGAATGTGTTCTATTGATGGTCAACATGAGTGGTCGAAAATTAGAATGTGTTCTATTGAGGGTCAACAGGAGTGGTCGACAATTAGGAGAATGTGTTCTACTGATGGTCAACAAGAGTGGTCAACAGTTAGAATGTGTTCTATTGAGGGTCAACAGGAGTGGTCGACAATTAGAATGTGTTTTATTGAGGGTCTACATGAGTGGTTGACAATGAGGAGAATGTGTTCTATGAAGGGTCTAAAGGAGAGGTATGACAATTAAGAGAATCTGATCTGTTGAGGGTCTACAGGAGTGGTTGATAATTACAAGAATGTGATCTGTTGAGGGTCTACAGGAGTGGTTGATAATTACAAGAATGTGATCTATTGAGGGTCTACAGGAGTGCAGGTAAAACATGAGGAGAATGTGTTCTATGAAGGGTACAGAATAGCATTCAGGAGGAAGTGTTCAGTGTGTGGAATGAGGGAGGGGGAATTATTATTCCTAATATCCATTTTCAAAATGGGCTTTCACAGTCTGTTTTTGTTGCTAATGCTACGTGATGTCACACATTTCCTAATTGGGTGGAGACTCATGACTTGATTATTTACAGACTGCTGTCAGGTAGATGGATTATTTCTGAGGGTGGCAATAAACAACAAAACCACGTGTGTAGTTGAGACATTGTTTTTTTGTAACTAGGGAGGGGCGTCTGTCCACCCAAATGTTAAATCAAACAAAACACTTTTTAATCAATCTTTAGGCCCTCTTGACAATGTAGCTTCATAATCACAGAAAGAATTTAACAAAGTTCTTTTTTCCTAAAAAGAATTCTGCCCATCCAAGAAACAAAACCATCCCAAAGCAAGGCTGGTTGGTTGGTTTGTTGTTAAACGCCGCACTCAGCAATATTCCAGCTATATGCAGCGGTCTGTAAATAATTGAGTCTGGACCAGATAATCCAGTGATTAATATCATGAGCATCGATCAACGCAGTTGGGATCGATGACATGCATCAACCAAGTCAGCAAGCTTGACCACCCGATCCCGTTAGTCGCCTCTTTGAACAAGCATAGTCGCCTTTTACGGCGAGCATGGGTTGCTGAAGACCTATTCCGCCCCGGATCTTCACGGGTCCCCAAAGCAAGGAGTGATATATTCATGTAATACAACTGACCAGTAATTTGAGAAGTGGAGACTGGACTTACTCATTCTTGACTGGATTGCCAGACATATGCTAATGAGAGGTCAGATGTTAGTGTGGATCTTCTGGAACCTTCAGTCAGTTTCATGTTTCATGTCATTTGTCATCTGGACATGTGCACGTTAAAGGTGCAGTGTCAGAATTTGAGGGAAAATAATCCCATTATTTGTTTTTAAACCTGGTCAAGGAGAGGTAGTTCCACTGGAGATGTTTTAGTGTAACCTTCACTAAGGGGAGATCACTCAAGTTGGACTAGCCCTTCTATTTTGTGAATGCTACAAGGGGCACTGTCATTTTTTTATATATGTTTTAGGTGGCATTGTGTTGATAACTGCCATGTTTGCAGTTGTGAAGGCTACAGAATGTTCTTGAACTAGTTTTATATATATATTTGTGTTATTTTACATTGGAAATAAATATTTCTAAAATAATATAAAATTTATTACTCTACCCTTTGCAACAAGTCCCCATATGACCATAAACTAAAATAGGTCAGAATACATCTACACATGATAAAGGTGATGCAGTGCACATACAACCATGAACCAGTCTATATGAGAGGGTATTGCTGCAGCAACTGACAACCATTACACTCTCTGTAAGGTACATGAAAACCGTAGTGTTGGTGGCATGTTGCGATGAACTGGAGTTAAATCAGGAATTAAACTGAACACACTTTGTGATGAATAGAATCTAGATAAAATTCACTGCTGAGAAGGCATATTCAGAGTTTCACACAATGCAGAAACATGTGTCCAGTATGCACATATGTATTTAATGGAAACAGAGAAAAAAGGATATTTTATCCCGAGGGATGCACAAAGAGAGGTTAATCACACGAGTGCGTTTGGGGATGGTAAATATATCCTGTATTAGGAATAAACATTGTATTTAGCAAGCCTTGATGAGCTAAATACATAATGTTTATTCATAATACAGGATATTTACCATCCCCAAACACACAAGCATGATAACCACTTTATCATATAATGTCATTCTTCAATTTTTTCGAAAAATCTCTTCCCATCTCTCACCATCTTCCCGAGGCAAAGGAGTTAACTGACTATAAAAGTCCAGTTTCCACCCTTGCCGAACCAGGCTGGTATTATGGAGTTACGTTTTGTCTGGACTAACGAGTCTATGCATAGTCAAATCAAAATCGTGCACCGAAATCAAAAGTTTGTATACTGTCGTGCAGATTTGGATCGATTGCAGGGTTTGCAAATCATGTGCACCGCCAACTCGTTGTCAGCAGGTATTTTCCAAATCCTTTCATGTTTTTAAACAAGGTGCTCACGTGATTTGATGCATTTTGCGATGTAAGACCCGTTTTATCACAATATAGATCTTGATTATCGATCAGATCGTCCTGACTGGGCGCCACCATTTTTTGTGAAGCAAATGCAAGTGATACGAGAGGTGGAATCTGATTGGTCCATAGGAGAGGCTTAGAAGGGACATAATTGGTAATAGCCACTGGTGGCGCAACGATCGAGCCCAGTAATTCCAGCCTAGTTTGGCAAGGGTGGAAACTGGACTTTTAAAGTCAGTTAACTCCCTTGCCTCGAGAAGATGATCTCTCACAAACATTACCAAAACAGTTTTCCCGGAATGTGCACATTAATATATATTAAAGCAGAGGGTAAGTGACGTGTCAGTCGGACAGTGACAACAGTCAATATGGTTGCAACTGGAACCTGTTTCTTATACAGGGCATAACTACATAAAGACCATACAACAATTGCCTGCACATATTGTTTCTACTTTCCTTTCGCTGTAATCAATCGCTCAGCCTGCTAGAGTTACTGCCCTTTATCAAAGGGAAGCTACTCTAACTCTAGTCTATGAGACGTCACGTTTGTTTTGAGTCTGCCTGTCATGTCATAACATTACAAAGTGCAGTTAGATGTACACACAGCGACAAAACGAAACAAGGTAACAATTTGGACATATTTTGGCCAAAATCCAACTGTTTTATTTTTGGGAAAAGGTTCCAAGCCCCAGAGGTCTATAAGCACAGATACGTTCCACTTCACACTAAGGTAAACAGGTAACTATTACTATCGCACTCAACCCTACCTAATCCCGGTACAAGCCATCTGACAATTGGGACATTACCTTGAAATTAATTATTGGGGGTAGGGCTGGGACGGGTAACTCGGGTACCCAATACTGAGCAGGACCCGGGTACCCACAGGACTACCCAGACCCGTGGTTAGTCACGTGATATATTGTTTAATAACAAAAATTATCTAGAACTCTATGGTTATACTACAAGTCACTAATGTTCGTTTTTCTTTCTGGCTATGCACCCATTCCTTTTGACTTTTTATATACATGTAGTTGAATAAAGATATAACGTAAGTCAACTTCAGTGTAAAAATGTTCCCAATCAGACATTTTGAGACATCTCGTGAGAGCTACAGTGGGTATCCAGGGAGGGTCAAGTAATAGCGGGGTAGGCACCCAGGAAGTAAATTTGGACTCTCCCAACCCTAGAGGCTTGGAACTTATCTATCACCCCTCGTGGCTTCTTCTTTTCAGACCTTAATTTGTTTGTTTGTTTGTTGTTTGACGCCTCACTCAGAATTATTCCAGCTATGTGAAGGCGGTCTGTAAATAATTGAGTCTGGACCCGACAATCCAGTGATTGACATCATGAGCATCGATCCACAGAATTGGAATACGATGACATGCATCAACCAAGTCAGCGAGCCTGACCACCCAATCCCGTTCGTCGCCTCTTACGACAAGCATAGTCGCCTTTTACAGCAAGCATGGGTTGCTGAAGACCTATTCTACCCCGGATCTTCACGGGGCTGATGTCATTGAGGTTTATCCACAGAAACTTGGGTCAATTGAGCAAATTGTTTTGCTGTGGAAAGTTATTAAAATAATCAGGGCCCCCTTTGTAAAATGGGCAAGGAATTTGTGGGAACATGCAGTTATCAAGTATGATGTATTTTGCCATGAAAATCAATACATAACCTGTCAAAAAGATGGAATTATTTCACTTTGTATTTGATGTGCTATGGCATATCTCTGACAATATGACATTTGAGATGTTTATTGGTTTGAAGAAAATATCTCGTTAAGACATTCTGAGACACAACAGTTTGACATACAAACATTCATGCCAAGGTCTTCAACACTGACCCACAATGAGCATCCAGACTTGGCCTGTTGTGCTGCACTCACTGGTCAGACGGTCAGTGCTGCGTGGCCCCATGGGTCAAACTGGGATTGTAATGGCAGGATACTACTTATACCAATCTGGCACAACTAATTGTATCCTGAATATTGCTCTTTGGGGATTGCAGATTGGGGACAAATACATTGAAACAAGATAGACTCTGGCAGAGTTTGTAAGTTTGAATCAGGTCATTCAACACATCTGCAGACTATGATCCAGACATATCTGTCCATTACAGATAAGGTCATCCATATTGTATTTGTGTTTTTCATTTCCATCCTCAAGCAAGTTTTAAAGGGAGTGGGGTTGGTCCGCAATATTCCAGCTGTATGACGGAAGAAATTAGGGATTGTCGCACGGCTAAGGCTGCGTTCACAGTGCCGATTATGGCTCCCGTTTGAGGTGAGGTGAGGTGAGGTGGGTTTAACATCGCGTCCAAGAGTATTGCACTTATATAGCGACGTGCATGCACGTGTATGTGTGTGTGTGGCTGCTTGTACTAGTCCGGACTGATGCCAATTTATAGTGCTAGCACACTGAGATACCATGCCGCAGTTTAACATGAATACCCCACTCAGACACAGTATACTGACACCGAGCCGACCAGTCCTTGTTTTAGCCCCTTAATGCCTAGCGCCAGACAGGGTAACAACAAGTACCATCTTTTAACGTCTTTTGGTATGACGCGGCCGGGGATTGAACCCCGGACCATCCGCTCTCCGGGCGGACGCTCTACTACTAGACAACGGAGGCGGTCCTTAGTTTACGAGATAATTCACACTGTAATCTTAATCCCTGTATATAGAACAATGCCTTGCAGAGCAGGAAATTAAATTTAAATGGTAAATCATCATGTCTAGCGATGTTTTTTTTCAAATTTCGTATTTTTATTGACGAAGTTTGTTATACCTGTTCGTTCACCTGAATTTGCTGAATGGATACGATGGGTTTTTCAAAACGCATAACACTCGATAAATCTTTTTTCACACTATGAATCATAAACAACTACAACTGTATTATTCTAATCTTTTTTCTAAAACGTGCATCATAGATCCTGTTAGGAAGGCAGAGCAAGCATGTACTGCTGTGTTTGTCATCTACCCCCTACGACTCCACCTCGGTTAAACTTCTGATTGTCTATAACGCTCATCAATTATTTGGACCCCAAAGGTAGCGTTGTAGCAATGGATCTCTGTAGTTGCCACTGGCCAGGAGGGCATTTTAACCAAAAATGACGCATGCCCTCATCACATTTTACCTGCCCTCGTTTATGGCTTTAGCAGACTCATTTTGTGATCACCCAAATGTATCTCGTGTGTTTTGAGAACACCACAACGATGCTGCATGGCTGTTTGGTACTATAAGTTTGTCAGACGTTTATGGACATTCTTGGACTTTCACACTTATAGTTTATAACGCATGTGTGTCCTTGTCGTAAGAGGCGACTAACGGGATCGGGTGGTCAGGCTTGCTGACTTCGTTGATGCATGTCATCTTAACCAAATTGCGTGGATCGATGCTCATGATGTGAATCACTGGATTGTCTGGTCCAGACTTGATTTTTTACAGGTTGCGATCATAAAGCTGGAATATTGCTGAGTGCAGCATAAAACAACAAACAAACAAACAAACAAACTGTCATAATCAGTGTACAGCAAAAACCTAGTTTACTACTTCGTGTTGGTTTTCGATAAATACAAAATCAAAACAAAATTACAACAGACATGGACATTAAATGACACGTTAGCTGACAAGGTGATTCGTAGAAATAAGTATGTATTGACTAGAATTTCCAACTAGACAATTGGGCCAGCTTTACCGAAATGTTACTAGCCCTATTTTAAAGTCACTGGCATTTGGCTTGATGACAAGCAGCTATTTCCAACACTGTGTCACACATCAATGTTACTCTGCTGTGACCACAAAAAGTGATGACTTACATAAGAACACCCCCAACAGACCTGACATTTACTTACCCTCAAGATACCTTTAACATAAGATAAACTAAATTCAGTGGTTACTGTCATTCAATGGTTTCTTTCATGATTTCTGGAACTAAATGTCAGTCTTGGGTAATTGGCAGTCTCAAATAGGATTAAAGTCATTCAAAATCCCCTTTCTTTGTCATTAAGCTCAAATTATATACATATATATATCTCGCAGCTGATAATTACCCTCAAAACACAGAGACACTACTTTACACGAGAGACACAAAGCCTCTTAACAGTGTCTAGACATAGACCGAAAATAGACACCAAAACATGGGACATGGTGCCATTCAGTGACTGTTGTTGTGATTTTGTGATCACAGCATAACTCCAACTGTCACGTATGGAGTGTAAAACTGTTAAATAACAGTTAATCTGACGCCGGTGAAGGACTTTTATTTCTTTTTTACGACATGCTGTGTATTGCTTATGACAAAGGCTATATGAAAGTAGTGTTGGAACATTCATTTAACAACGTCCATTAAACAAGTCATCCCTCATCTTAACGAGGCAAGTACATTAACTGACTGTAAAAGTCTAGTTTCAAAGCTTGCTGAACTAGATTAGAATTTCCAGGCTCAATCGTATTGCCACCAGTGGCTGTTATGAGTTTTGTCCCTTCTATGTCCCTCCTGTTGACCAATCAAATTCCACCTTTCATATCAAATGCATTTGCTTTAAACAAAATGGCTGCACAGTCAAGACAATCTCATTGATAATCAAAATCTATGTTGAAATAAACTTTTTTAATTGGCGAAGTGCATCAAATCACAAGAGCACCTTGATTAAAAACATGAAATGATTTGGAAAATATCTGCTGAATCCGAGTTGGTACACTTGGTTTGCAAATCCTGCAATCAACCGAAATTATGAACCGATTTCATTATGTGATTTTGATTGGACTATGCATAGACTCATTAGTTTGCAGAGATGATGGCTGCCGGTAGTCATATTTGATTCCTATCAAGATGCCTCAAACTTTAATAGGAACTACATATGATGAACATCTAACCCAGCAAGTTTCATGCCTGTGGCTCTTTAGCTGACCTGGTGACCTGGTGACCTGGTGACCTAGTAGCATATGTTGATCTGTTTGTGGTATGATGGTATGGTTCTCACAATGTTAAAACTATGCTTACCTGGTAATACTAAAAGCTGTTTGTTAGTGGTATTGTAGAATATTCAAGAATGAAAGTGTTCTTTAAGGAAAATAGAACAAATAACATTTCCATCACCTGACAAAGTCCTAAGTTGCTACATGAATTCTGTCAAAAATCGCCCTTTTTTTCAACCTTATCTCCCAAGAAATAAATTGGTTTGACCTTACATCAGAAACATTCGCTTTTTATTTCTTGTGTTCCAGCAAAGGGCATCCAAGTCAGAGGAGGATGGTCATAGCAGGTAATACTAAATGGGGGATATGGAGAGGCCTTACATTTCTTACTGCTGGGATAAAACTAGTCCTGCACCATGACCGTGGAATATATTTATTTTATGAAAAAATAATAATCTAGAAATGCATACAAAAGCAAGTCTAGCCAGCTCAAGCTAGCTCTATTCCACACGAATCAGCATAGGGAATTTTTTTATTTTTAGAGTCAAGAAGGATATTGTGTAATATAAGATTTCAGAGACTAAATGTTAGTCTAGGATAAAACAAATAAGCTGCTTTGCTAACTTCCACAGCCATAGATCTGCTAAACCAATCCTCCTCACCAGCTGATTTTGCCCCAGTGTGAAATGTAAGGCCTCTCATAACATCCCTGGGGGCACGGGTGGCCCAGTCGTCTAAGGCGGCACGACTCGCTGTGCAGAGTTGCGTCCCTTGGGCACGCCAGAAACCTATGATTGTGGGTTTGAATCCCGGTTCGCCCCGATTATGTTTCTAGGTTTGTCAACACCATACCCGTGCTTGTGGGTTTCCCCGAAGTGGTAAACGTCGGAGACCTGCATCACTTCACTTAAGCTGACACGCCACGATAAAACTGGAATACTGTTAAAAGCGGCATTAAATCCAACTCACTCACTCACTCAATGATACACATAAGTAAGAGTAGTGATGGATGTCATCTTCTTTATTATGAGGAACACAACATTTCGGAGTATATGGTTACTCCTTGATCAGGTGATTGTAATGTTTTAAGCAGCTGACGGGGTGTGTCACACTTGATAATAAATGATGGAAGACAAAGCTGCGTGGACAATGCTTGTATTTATATTCCTCCCCCCATGATCTAAGGGGCATAACTCATGCCTCATTACACAAAGCATACCACTAAAATACATATCATGGCCTTTGTTACAATATATTATATAAGAGAGTCTATATTATTAGCAGGAGACATAATAAAAATAAATATTTTTATGTTTAATTTATTTCTTTTCCAGCTGCTTTTCAGCAGGAGCAGTGGGCCCGTGAAACGAAACATATAAAATGAGTGGCCTAAGGAACAGTGATGCTTTCTGTCAACACAATCATATTATCTGACAAATAAATGTCACAATTAAAACTCAAGGTAAATATATCAACACTGAAGGCATAGTCAGGCATTTCCTTGTGTCCATGGAACCATTACAGTCAAAATGCCAGTGGACAATACACATCAGAAATGCAGAAATACGCAGTAAAATAAAATCCAAGCATATCAAATATGCAACGAACATTACAGATACACTACAAAAATAAAACTTGTGCGTGTCATCAAAATATTGTGAAGTAACCCTGCGTATTCGATTAGCAAATCAGCAACTTATTTTGAAATTATAAACGGGCATTCCATCAACCTTGCCAAACTCCACGATGACACTTACATCATGATCATTTGCCATCACACTTTCGTGTGGAAGTATCGTGGTATTTTTGAGTCCTATAAAGCTCTCGAACCCACACGACACCAGTTTGCAGGGACTAGATGAATAGTGTTTTTAAATATGTAACTTAAATACCCACATGTGTAAAAACTAGTGGGTAACAGAAATTTGAATACCCAGGTAGAATTACAGATACCCAATGATTTTAAAATGCATGGGTAAAATACCCACAACACCAAAAGCTTATCTGGAGCTCTGATAAACATTTCCTATTTTGCCAAAATACATGAGACTGTCAAGTCTTTGACAGACTGAGGATTATTATAAATTAATAAATAACAAAACACAAACATATATGCTACAAAAAGCACCAACTTAGAGCTACAGAACTCTGATCATGTTTTCAGTATGAATGGGAATAAACATCACTGACATTCCTCCCTATTAAAATCATTGTCCTCCTGAGAGGGTATCATAAGACCCAATCATTCAGTTTGTTATCCCTACCGTAATTTTTAATCGCAGAATATTTGTTGATTTTAAATAGTGGCTAAAATTGACTACAATCACCAGCAGCTGAAGCGATGGTGTAAATCCTGCTGGGGAACCGTGTAGGTAGCAGAAGTATCGTAAGTCCCCACGGTCCCTAGTATGGTGGCCTAACTTTGGTTGCTGGCGATCTATAGCCCGTTTTTATAATGTATTGTTGAATCATAGTTTATTCTTTTAATTGTTCGCAACTAGTTTTACTTCTAAACTGTGATAGTCTAGTTATCATACTGTCCGTCGTTGACAGGTTTTTATTCATCTAAGTTTAAATTTATATGGCTGAAATATTGCCGATGTGACGTAAAGTTTTAACTCACTCACTCACTCACTCATTCACTCACTCACTCACCCTACTCTGGGGCACTGGTGTAGCCTTGTGGTTAAAGTGTTCGCACATCACACCAAAGACCTGGGTTCCATTCCCCACATGGGTGCAATGTGTAACATAGGGCTGGGATGGGTAACTCGGGTACTCAAGTCGGGTGGGTCCTGATTAGGACCCAGCCACCCACATGACCACCGAGACCTATGGTTAGTCACGTGATGTATCGTTAAATGACGAAAAATGGTTAAACTACAAGATGTTGGCATTTCTTTCTGACTATGCAAGCATTCCTTCTGATTTCTATTTGTTTAAATAAAGATAAAACATGATCAGTCAACTTCAGTGCATACATGACCAGATCATTTTCTACATGTATCTAAATACTATTAGCCAGGGCTCTCAATCAGACACTCTCTACCCATCTCTTGAGACATACATGGGGTACCAAGGTAGGGTCGGGTAATAGTGGGTTGGGTACCCTGGTAGAAAATTAGACCATTCAAACAATTCTGAATCAGACACTTTCTACCCATCTCTTGAGACATACATGGGGTACCAAGGTAAGGTCGGGTAATAGTGGGTTGGGTACCCAGGTAGAAAATTGGACTCGTCCTAGTGTGAGTCCTATTTCTGATGTCCCCACTGTGATATTGCTGGAATAATTCTGGAATATTGCTGAAATATTGCTGAAATATTGCTGGAATATTGCTGGGATATTGCTGAAATATTGCTGGAATATTGCTAGTGTATTGCTGGAATATTGCTGAAATATTGCTGGAATAATTCTGGAATATTACTGGAATATTGCTGGAATATTGCTGAAATATTGCTGGAATATTGCTTGAATATTGCTTGGATATTGCTTGAATATTGCTGGGATATTGCTGAAATATTGCTGAAATATTGCTGGGATATTGCTGGAATATTGCTGGAATATTGTTGGAGTATTGCTGGAATATTGCTGAAATATTGCTGAAATATTGCTGGAATATTGCTGGAATATTGCTGGAATATTGTTGGAGTATTGCTGGAATATTGCTGAAATATTGCTTGAATATTGCTTGGATACTGCTTGAATATTGCTGAAATATTGCTAGTGTATTGCTGGAATATTGCTGAAATATTGCTGGAATATTGCTGGAATATTGCTGGAATATTGTTGGAGTATTGCTTGAATATTGCTGAAATATTGCTGAAATATTGCTGGAATATTGCTTGAATATTGCTTGGATATTGCTGGAATATTGCTGGGATATTGCTTAAATATTGCTGGAATAATACTGGAGTATTGCTGGGATATTGCTGAAATATTGCTGGAATATTGCTGGAATATTGCTTGGATATTGCTGAAATATTGCTGGAATATTGCTAAAAGCAGTGCAAAACCATACTCACTGTCTCCTTTCACCCAATTTATCATGTTAGAAGTTGCATCTTAAACTATTTCTATCCTCAAAAAGGATGATGAAATAAACTGTTTATACCTTTTTCAGCAACATTTGACCCTGAGATGAAAATTCCTAAATCAAAATATACAAAAGTGTCTCCTAAACATCAAGGCAGCATATCTACAAATGTCCAACCTGAAACAGACTGAAACCTTGTCATCCCTGAACAAAAGCCACAATGCTGTTAACAAGGCTGGCAGGAAATGGAGTTTCCAGCATCAGCAGCAACAGCTTTGTCTTCATCGGCA
Source organism: Haliotis rufescens (assembly GCF_023055435.1). NCBI lineage: Eukaryota > Metazoa > Mollusca > Gastropoda > Lepetellida > Haliotidae > Haliotis > Haliotis rufescens. The sequence continues at coordinate 53,368,965 of NW_025964334.1, forward strand.
CGGCCATGACAGTGGCGGTGCTCATTTACAGCTATCAGGAGGTCTAATGAGATGGTTTCAGTGCAGGCATCGACTGCTTTCAAAAAAATGTTTTGGTTAAGGAAGAAAAGAGGTTCTACAAGTGATTGTATTTTATTGTGTGAGTTCTACATAATGCGTGAAAACAAATTTTAAAAACATTCTATTTTAATCCTGCTTAATGTGAAATATTGGTAATTAAACAAATGAAATGATATATGGTAAAAATAAGTGAATCAGAATAGATATGTAACAATATGTTTCTATATACCATAAAGATGATGCTGTGCAAAACCAGCCTGGTGGAAGAGAGGCTTCATTGCAGTGCATGGATTCTGTCACTTGTTCAGGGTAAGGAAGCATGTCACTGTGTGGAGATTGTGGTAATCTGTATTTACACTTAATAGTGTATTTAACTGTGAACATGAGTGAGTGAGTGAGTCAGGTTTAACTCCGCTTTTAACATTATTCCAGTTATATCACGGCGTGTCAGCTTAATGTGGGAGAAAAGCCCGAAGTGATGCAGGTCTCAGACATTTACCACTTCGGTGAATTTACCACGAGCACGGGTATGGTGCTGACAAACCTAGAAACATAATTGGGGCGAACGGGGATTCAAACCCACAATCATAGGTTTCTGGCGTGCCCAAGGGACACAACTCTGCACAGCAAATCGCAGCGCCTTGGACGACTGGGCCACCCGTGCCCCCAACAGTGAACATGACCAAATGAAGGCAGGTGTCTTGAGAATTAAGTTGCTTATTACAATACATCTTAGAAATTTGTATACAATTGTTCATTAAATATACAAGAAACAGAAACAGACATGTGCCAGATATAGTCATTTACAAATCATCTTCCTGAGGGAAGGGAGTTAACTGACTGTAAAAGTCCAGTTACCACCCTTGCTGAACTAGACTGGAATTATGGCTGGACTATCGAGTCTATGCATAGTCAAATCAAAATCGCGAAACGAAATCAACATCCAGTTTCTAAACTGCCGTGTAATTTCGGTCGAATGCAGGATTTGCAAAGCATGTACCGTCAGCTTATCGTCAAAAGATATTTTCCAAATCGTTTCATGTTTTTTATCAAGGTGCTCACATGATTTGATGCACTTCAAGAAGTAAGACACATTTTATCACAATAAAGATCTTATTTATCGATCAGAACGTCTTGCCTGGATGACTCCATTTTGTTTGAAGTAAATGCAAGTGATATGAGAGGTGGAATCTGATTGGTCAATAGGAGGGACATAGAAGGGACATAGAAGGGACATAACACATAATAGCCACTGGTGACACTACGATCAACCCAGAAATTCCAATCTAGTTCAGCAATGGTGGAAACTGGACCTTTACAGTCAGTGAACTCCCTTGCCTCGGGAAGATGTTTGCAAATGTGATCACAATCTTTTCTCTGGTGATCGTTCTGGAACACTGTTCTATACATTCATTAAGGGTGGTGGGGTGGCCGAGTGGTTGACACACTGAAGACCCAGGTTCAATTCCCCAAACAGGTACATTGTGTGAAGACCATTTAACCATCATGATATTGATGGATATTGCTAAAAGTGGCATTAAAAAACAGAAAAACTCATTATTTCAGATTTAATCTGATGATCTTCTTTTGAAGAACCTGGAGACAAGTCAATGGTGTACACACAAGAAGATTGTTGTTTGAAGGAGTAGAACAGCCAAAAACAGTGCATGTTAGAATCATTGATTGCAAGACCAAAACAGTAAACAGCGCATGTTAGCACCATTGATTCCAAGATCAAAACAGAAAACAGAACATGCAAACATCATTGATTCTGAGTGAGTGAGTGAGTATGGTTTTACGCCGCTTTTAGCAATATTCCAGCAATATCACGACAGGGGACACCAGAAATGGGCTTCACACATTTTACCCATGTCGGGAATCGAACCCGGGTCTTCGGCGTGACCAGCTTTAACCACAAGGCTACCCGACCGCCCCACCATTGATTCTGAGGCCAAAACAGAAAACAGACCATGCAAGCACCATTGATTTTGAGACCAAAACAGAAAACAGAGAATGTTGGCATCATTTATTCCAAAGCTGTTGTGACAAAAATAAATGAAAGTCAGACAGAATATTACCCAGACAACAGGTGGATGCCCATCAGCTTCAGGCCGACCAATGAAAACTGACAGACAGCAACAGAAAACTGTCATATGTCTACAATACACAGGGAATCGGCAACAAGAAAACATTTCGCATAGTGTTTTCTCAGTGATGGCATTTGCTTTCATTTTTGACAAATTGAACCTGAATCAAATGGATTTAAACTTACCGTATTCGACGTAATAAGCGCCCCGCTCTAATAAGCGCCCACGGCGATATTTGCTAATATATTGGCTAGTGAACAATCCCAATTAGCCCCCCTTCTGATTTATCAATGGACACAAGACTTATTTATTTGTGTATAATACGCACTCGTGTGTTATATGCATCCTTAAGTATGGGCATTTATATTCTGGAAAAATGTATCTGTCGTACATAAACAGTTCACACTGTCAGCATAAACAACAAAATTTATCTTTCAACTCTGTTTTTTCCGCCAAAGTAATATTCTAATAAGAGCCCCCTATTTCTAATTTTGAGAGCGCCCTGGGCGCTTATTATGTCGAATACGGTAGTTCTTTTCTGAAAATCTACAAAAATGCTACAAAACCATATATATTTTTAGTCAAAACTATGAGACTGATGTTTTTTTAAAGAAAAACTTCTTACAACAATGTAATTTTTGTGGTAGGCAATTTCTGGGGTTTTTTTCAAGAATTTTAGGAACAAATTAACATGTATGTGTAATTATTTCTCTCAGAGAGGGTCTTTATAAACTAGGTATTTGCTATAACCACAGAGAGAGACAATGCAATTGAGCATTTATTTTATTGACATATTAAAACGTTATCATGCTTATGTTATGTTTCATATTTACAGTTTGATAGATTAGAAAAATGAAAAAGACCAAAGTTCCAGCAATTGGATGAAAAAGAGAAAATTCAAATATCTTTATTTTAGTCTTAGAGTGAGTAAGTGAGTTGGGTTTAACGCCACTTTTAACATTATTCCAGTTATATCGTGGCGCGTCAGCTTAATGTGGGAGGAAAGCCCGAAGTGATGCAGGTCTCAGACGTTCACCACTTCGGTGAAACCCATGAGCACGATGTGGTGCTGACAAACCTAGACAAACCAACATAATCTGGGCGAACCGGGATTCGAACCCACAATGATATGTTTCTTTCGTGCCCAAGGGACTCAACTCTACACAGGGGATCGCGGCGCCAAAGACGACTTGGCCACCCGCGCCCCCTATTCTAGTCTAAGATTATCGCTTGTTTGGAAATGCATCTGTAAAGTAAAAATAAGAAACGTGTCGCCTTAATGCTAGTATTTGTGTTTATGGCCTTGACTTTGGGTTCACTCTGCTAAAATCTCTCATCATACAGGCAATATTGTTACGACAGGAAAGCAATTTGTAGCAAAGCGAGTCACATAACAGATGTTACACGTTTTACAGTGGTGCTGTTATTGCCTATTTCACACTGATTTCGGGGAAGTCACATATTGAGGCTCCTGAAATGTTCCTGACAGCTATTTTACGATAACTGTTATTAACAGCCTGAAAATTTGTGAGAGGGAAGTAGGTTGTTTACAGTAAGTGACACAATGATTGCTTTGCCAAATGTTCCATGATATGGAGCAACTTGGTCCAGATGCTGGATGACGAGGAAACAGGAATAATCAGGATTATCAAAGACAAGATTACAAACAACAGGATTACTCGCAACAGGATTACAAACAACAGGATTACTACAACAGGATTACTAACAACAGGATTACTACAACAGGATTACTAACAACAGGATTACTCGCAACAGTATTACAAACAACAGCATTACTAACAACAGGATCACTAACAACAGGATCACTAACAACAGGATCACTAACAACAGGATTACACACAACAGGATTACAAACAACAGGATTACTAACAACAGGATTACTAAAACAGGATTACTAACAACAGGATTTCTAAAACAGGATTACAAACAACAGGATTACAAACAACAGTATTACTAACAACAGTATTACTAACAACAGGATCACTAACAACAGGATTACTACAACAGGATCACTAACAACAGGATTACAAACAACAGGATTACAAACAACAGGATTACTAACAACAGGATTACTAAAACAGGATTACTAACAACAGAATTACTAACAACAGGATTACTAAAACAGGATTACTAACAACAGGATTACAAACAACAGGATTACTAAAACAGGATTACTAAGAATAGGATTACTAACAACAGCATTACTAACAACAGGATTACTAACAACAGGATTACAAACAACAGGATTACTACAACAGGTTTACTAACAACATGATTACTAACAACAGGATTACTAAGAATAGGATTACTACAACAGGTTTACTAACAACAGGATTACTACAACAGGATTACTACAACAGGATTACTAACAACAGGATTACTAACAACAGGATTACTAACAACAGGATTACTACAACAGTCTTACTAACAACAGGATTACTACAACAGGATTACTAACAACAGGATTACTACAACAGGTTTACTAACAACAGGATTACTAACAACAGGATTACTAACAACAGGATTACTACAACAGGTTTACTAACAACAGGATTACTAACAACAGGATTACTAACAACAGGATTACTACAACAGGATTACTACAACAGGTTTACTAACAACAGGATTACTCGCAACAGGATTACTAACAACAGGATTACTAACAACATGATTACTAACAACAGGATTACTACAACAGTCTTACTAACAACAGGATTACTACAACAGGATTACTAACAACAGGATTACAAACAACAGGATTACTACAACAGGATTACTAACAACAGGATTACTAACAACAGGATTACAAACAACAGGATTACTACAACAGGATTACTACAACAGGATTACTACAACAGGATTACTAACAACAGTATTACTAACAACAGGATTACTAACAACAGGATTACAAACAACAGGATTACTACAACAGGATTACTAACAACAGGATTATAAACAACAGGATTACTACAACAGGATTACTACAACAGGATTACTAACAACAGGATTACTACAACAGGATTACTAACAACAGGATTACTAACAACAGGATTACTAACAACAGGATTACTAACAACAGGATTACAAACAACAGGATTACTACAACAGGATTACTACAACAGGATTACTAACAACAGGATTACTACAACAGGATTACTAACAACAGTATTACTAACAACAGGATTACTACAACAGGATTACAAACAACAGGATTACTACAACAGGATTACTAACAACAGCATTACTAACAATAGGATTACTAACAACAGGATTACAAAGAACAGGATTACAAACAACAGGATTACTAACAACAGGATTACTACAACAGGATTACTAACAACAGGATTACTACAACAGGATTACTAACAACAGTATTACTAACAACAGGACTACTACAACAGGTTTACTAACAACAGGATTACTACAACAGGACTACAAACAACAGGATTACAAACAACAGGATTACTAACAACAGGATTACTAACAACAGGATTACAAACAACAGTATTACTAACAACAGGACTACAAACAACAGGATTACAAACAACAGGATTACTAACAACAGGATTACTGTTGGTGCCACAGACAACTTCTGGCACTTTGAAAAAAATAACAAAATGTTGATAAACACATCTCCTTGTGTCAACCCCAGCGTGAGTTTTCAAGAAAGAGGTCGACACTATTCAACTCAAATGAACAGTCTTACATGTCCAATCAGCATGTACCATCACTCTGAACACATGCTTCCATGACCAAACATCAGTGCAGGCCAAGATTCCAGAACTAATCAACAGAGAAAAGGTCGGCACAAAAAACAGAAACTTCTACCCTGAAATGGTTCCTGGGAAATGAATTTGGAGTCAAGAGATACGTAATTCCAGCAAATGAACAGATTCTCTGTGTCCTGGTGATGGAGAGTCTAAAAGAAGCAGTCTCGGACACAGTCCGTGACATATCCCAACATGCCTTGCACAGATATGCTGGCTTCCTGTACAAACTGTCAGCACTGATTGCATCAACTGGAGACGTATAAACATCAAGATTGTTTTCATTTTAGTTTGTAGCAGCAAGATAAAACATGAATAAATCGAAGACTCCAAAGTCATAACACTTCAAGCGATGCAATGGAAAACATGCACAATCATCTCATGCAAACCTTTCTTTTGGAATCACTTATTTGAAACTCAGGATCTTCTTGTTTATAATTGACTTGGAGACTATTTTTTAAATTAAACAGAAAACACATTTAGGTGAGGTATTAGGTCTGTAGCATAAAATCTAAGAAGATGAAAAGAGGGGATAAAAATGTTTCTGCTTTTCTTTCAATGAGACGTCCCAGCAATAACTTCTCTTTCCCAATTGACATTCTTCAGATGCAGTAAGAAAAAAATAAATGTTCAACTTTCAATTTGGTTTAACGTTTGTCATACTCAGGGTTGGCAGAATTGTAACAATCAATAAACAAAATACGCCTCATTGATTGATTTTTTCTAGCCTCATAAGTGGTTAAAGTGTTCACTCATCCTCATCCACCCACATCATCATCATGGGTACAATATGTGAAGCCCATTTCTGGTGTCCCCTGCCGTGATATTGATGGCATATTGCTGAAAATTGTAGCCAACCATACTCACTCTCTCTTTGTTTGGTGTCTGAATGAGTGAGTGAATATTGTTGCTAGGCTCCACTATCAGCTGGAGAAGGTTGACAACAAGTTCCATGTACAAAGATAGCAATATGACGAGGAAGCCAATAGATTAACCAGAGACTAGCCAATTAAGTACAGTGAAAGGAGAGTGATGGCGCTGGATGTGATATCAAGGAGCTGATTATGATCATCTTCCTGAGGCAAGGGCGTTAACTGACTATATATAAAAGTCCAGTTTCCACCCTTGCTGAATTAGGCTGGAATTTCCAGGATCCATCGTAGCTTCACCAGTGGCTATTACGAGTTATGTCCTTTCTATGTCCCTCCTACTGACCAATCAAATTCCACCTCTCATATCACTTGCAATTGCAGTGCCCAGTCAAGATGATCTGATTGATAATCAAGATCTATATTGTAATAAATCGGTCCATACTTCGCGAAGTGCATCGAATGACTTGAGCACCTCGATTAAAAACATGAAAAGATTTGGAAAATATCTGTCAAAGCCCAGTTGGCGGTACACATCCTTTTCAAATCCTTCAGTCAACCGAAATCTGCACATCGAAACCCATGTTGTTTGTCAATCCGATGTCTGGTTCATTACGCAATTTTGATTGGACTATGCATAAACTTGTTAGTCCTGCCAAAATATAACTCCATAATTCCAGCCTAGGTCAGCAAAGGGAGGAAACTGGACTTTTTGTAGTCAGTTAACTCCTTTGCCTTGGGAATATGACCAGGGCAACAATAACTCTCGTCAGCTCTTTTTTATCTCATCCATTTTTTTACATTAATCCATGATGAAGTATAGATGTTTGATGCAAATGAGTGAGAAAGGCTTTTAAGTGACAGTACATTGATGGTTCTGTGTCTTTTCAAAACATACATGAAATAATTTCCGAGTGGGAAGTCACATGCCTGATTCAATTCTCAAATCAAAACAATCGAGCTCCGCACAGTGAAGGTGACAACCCATGCGCTGCGCAGAGTAAACTGGACTCTTGTTTTTTAATAGAGTGAGTGAGTGAGTATGGTTTTACGCCGCTTTTAGCAATATTCCAGCAATATCACGGTGGGGGACACCAGAAATGGGCTTCACACATTGTACCCATGTTGGGAATCGAACCCGGGTCTTCGACGTGACGAGCGCACGCTTTAACCACTAGGCTACCCGACCGCCCCTTTTTTAATTGAGAAAATTGAAGAGAAAACTTGTGTTTTTCTTATGCTCAGTTACAAAACACTAATTGCCAGCTTGATTTATCAAAGCCTAGATTACAATATAAATATACCTCAGTCGTATGAAGCTAATCACTCTCCTACCCAGGGTTCCTTGCGGCCTGTCAAGTACCTCAGTCACATTGTCACATCTGACACAGTCCATTCATGTGTTTTTCATGTTTTACTTTGGACAAGTCGTCTAAGGTGCCACGATTCGCTTTGCAGGGTTGCGTCCCTTGGGCACGCCAGAAGCCTATGATCGTGGGTTCGAATCCTGGTTCCCCCCGATTATGTTTCTAGGTTTGTCAGCACCATACCTGTGCTCGTGGGTTTCACCGAAGTGGTAAACGTCTGTGACCTGCATCACTTCAGGCTTTCCTCCCACATTAAGCTGATATAACTGGAATACTGTTAAAAGCGGCGTTAAACCAAACTCACTCACTCACTATGGTATCTCATTGGGCCAGTAAAATGCCATGCAGGTTTCGGCCATTTGCAGAATTTGGCAAAGCATGTGTACTGTGAACTTCGCATGGACAGACATTATCCAAATCTTTTCATGCTTTTAATCAAGGTGCTCACGTGATTTGAAGGACTTGGGGAAGTAAGACCCATTTTATTACAATACAGACCTTGATTATCGATCAGATCATCTTCACTGGGTGCTGCCATTTTGTTTGAAGCAACACAAGTGATATTAGAGGTTGAATCTGATTGGTCAATAGGAGGGACATAGATTCGGACATAACTCATCATAGCCACTGGTGGCACTACGATCAAGCCCAGAAATTCCAGCCTTGTTCAGCAAGGGTGGAAACTGGACTTTTACAGTCAGTTAACTCTCTTGCCTCAGGAAGATGGGTTTTTTTCAGACATTAGGACATATGGAATTTCAACACTCAATGATATCAACCAGATTTGATAACTGTGCCACTTAACTGAAATGTTTGAAACTTTGCCAGATATTACATCTGCCTGTCTACAACAGAAGTAGCACATACCGTGTGAAGTGAGTCCCACTTGACTGAAGAAATTACACTGCACCAGTCAACACTAATTATCACAAATGAAAACCGTTTGCAACCACACATGTACTGTTTAACATGATCAAAGGTTAAGATAATTAAAATATGTCTGAGTTCTTACACAGTTAATTGTGAGAGCGCACCTGGTACATATTTCCACTTAACATCTTTGCAGTGAGTTAAAACTGTATGTCGCGATGGTTTAATGTTGATGTTGATGTTGATGTTGATGTTGTTCAACGCCGCCCTCTGCAATATTCCAGCTGTATGATGGCGGTCTGTAAATAATCGAGTCTGGACATGACAATCCAGTGATTGACATCATGAGCATCGATCTACGCAAATGGGGATACGATGACATGTATCAACCAAGTCAGCGAGCCTGACCACCTGATCCCGTTAGTCACCTTTTACAGCAAGCATGGGTTGCTGAAGACCTATTCTACCCCGGATCATCATTAAGCCAAGTGCATGTTCTTTAAAGTCAGCAGATATTCAAGCCATTTCATGGCAGCTTGTAAGTAATTGTGTCTGGACCAAGCAAGCCAGTGACTGACAGAATCTGCCATAAGGATACAATGACATACAATCAACTATGCCACCGAGCCTGACCCCGGATCAATATAATTTACTTTTACGACCGGCACTGGTTCCTGGGGACCAATTCCAACCTGGAATCACAACGGGGGGGTGGGGGGTGGGAACAAGGAGGTACTGATGACTAATCTGACCCACAATCTTCATATGGCAGGCCAATAGCCAAAGGAATTTAAACACCTTCTTCAATGCAGACCAATAGGAAAGGGGGATAACCCTTGGACTTTTCATTAATTAAAACACATTTCCTTCAATTTCACTTTTTTCTTTCTTTGACCACACTAACACTACTTTTAAGAGTTCCTTTTTAAGAATACTTGTTTAAAGACTGTTTTGGAAAACAGATAACAATTACTGACTAAAAACGTCCTGGTGACCAATATGGCACCAATTGATTGAAGAGCTTTTCCAGTTCCAGGTGCCGAGGGTCTTCTGGACAAACAGAGTCGGATCCCTTTATGGATAAACTATTGATCCTACATATTTATATATGGAACCAACAAGGAAAAAATATTCTGTTTACGGAGGTGTCTGTGATCTTTCCTACAGCATATCTGAACCTGCAGCCTCACATCTACACTCACTCAAGCTCTGTTTCCTCAAATCTATGGCCAGTCTAGCTGTTTCCTCAAATCTATAGTCATTCTAGCTGTTTCCTCAAACCTAGAGTCAGTCAAGCTCTGTTTCCTCAAATCTATAGTCAGTCTAGCTGTTTCCTCAAACCTAGAGTCAGTCAAGCTCTGTTTCCTCAAATCTATAGTCGGTCAAGCTCTGTTTCCTCAAATCTATGGCCAGTCTAGCTGTTTCCTCAAATCTATAGTCAGTCTAGCTGTTTCTTCAAACCTAGAGTCAGTCAAGCTCTGTTTCCTCAAACCTAGAGTCATTCAAGCTCTGTTTCCTCAAATCTATAGTCAGTCTAGCTGTTTTCTCAAACCTAGAGTCACTCAAGCTCTGTTTCCTCAAATCTATAGTCAGTCAAGCTCTGTTTCCTCAAACCTAGAGTCAGTCAAGCTCTGTTTCCTCAAATCTATAGTCATTCTAGCTGTTTCCTCAAACCTAGAGTCAGTCAAGCTCTGTTTCCTCAAATCTATAGTCAGTCTAGCTGTTTCCTCAAACCTAGAGTCACTCAAGCTCTGTTTCCTCAAATCTATAGTCAGTCAAGCTCTGTTTCCTCAAATCTATAGTCAGTCAAGCTCTGTTTCCTCAAATCTATAGTCAGTCAAGCTCTGTTTCCTCAAACCTAGAGTCATTCTAGCTGTTTCCTCAAATCTATAGTCATTCTAGCTGTTTCCTCAAACCTAGAGTCAGTCAAGCTCTGTTTCCTCAAATCTATAGTCTGTCTAGCTGTTTCCTCAAACCTAGAGTCATTCTAGCTGTTTCCTCAAATCTATAGTCATTCTAGCTGTTTCCTCAAACCTAGAGTCCTTCTAGCTGTTTCCTCAAATCTATAGTCAGTCTAGCTTTTTCCTCAAACCTAGAGTCAGTCAAGCTCTGTTTCCTCAAATCTATAGTTAATCAAGCTCTGTTTCCTCAAACCTAGAGTCATTCAAGCTCTGTTTCCTCAAATCTATAGTCAGTCTAGCTGTTTCCTCAAACCTAGAGTCAGTCAATCTCTGTTTCCTCCAATCAAGAGTTGGTCCAACTGTTCCATCAAACCTACAGTCGTTCTAGCTCTGTGCTTTCTCAAATCTACACTCAGTCTATCTGTTTCCTCACATCTACAGTTAGTACAACTCTTCAAATTTCTTCAAATATAGACTCTGTCCAACTCCATTTCTTCAAATATAGACTCTGTCCAGCTGTTTCTTCAGATATAGACTCAGTCCAGCTCTGTGTTTCCTCAAATTAACACTCAGTCTAGCTCTGTTTCCTCAAACCTAGAATCAGTCCAACTCTGTTTCTTCAGATATAGACTAAGTCTAGCTCTGTTTCCAAACATCTGTTGCGGGAATAACTTTGTCCCCGTTGCTAAAAGATCAACTCCACAGATTTCCACTGTGTTTCTCAGTGAAACACTGATCACAATTCATTATGAGACTAGTCAATGCATAGTTGAAATACTGCCTATATTACTTTAAATAATAACTCAATCCCTCATTACGACACTAGGTCTACACAGACTAATTATATCATGGGGAAGATGGATGAGACAGTTTATCTTTTCTATCTCTCCACAGCCTTGTCAGAAGATAAGGACAAATTAGAGGCGGACCTCACAGCATCTGCAGGTCTCACGCCAGCCGATCTGATTGGTGCACATGACTGTCAGGATAACGCAACACAAGGCATATTTCTAAATAATTAGACTTTTACAAATTAAGGGCGTATTTAAACTGTAAAAAGTTAGCACTGATTTATGCAAACTTCTGTCAGGATAACGCAAAACAAGGCATATTTCGAAATAATTAGACTTTTACAAATTAAGGGAGTATTTAAACTGTAAAAAGTTAGCAATGATTTATGCAAACATAAATCAAGACAAGATAAAATGCCCAACCCTGCATCTAACATTTGGAGGGCATCAGACTTGTGCTGTAAGAAAACATTTCCTTCCACTTTACTAACACTCCTTAAACCAAACACCTTTCACTTGAGACCGCCTTCGTGGTCTAGTGGATAGAGCATCCGCCCGGAGAGTGAAAGGTCGGGTTTCGATCCCATAGAAAAAGATGTTAAAGGCAGTACTTGTTGTTAACCTGCCTGGTACGCAGCATGAAGTGGACAAAACAAGGACTGGTCAGCTTATCGTGTCTGGGTGGGTTTTTTATGTCAAACCGAGGCATGGTATCTCAGTGGGCTAGAACTATCATATACCTCATAAAGGTGGTGAGGTGAAATGGGGTTTAACGTCGCGTCAAGATTATTGCACTTATATAGCGACGTGCATGTACTTGTGTGTGTGTGGCTGCTTGTACTAGACCGGACTGATGCCGATTTATAGTGCTAGCACCCTGAGATACCATGCCGCAGTTTAACATGAATACCCGACTCAGACACAGTTTACTGACTCCGAGTTGACCAGTCCTTGTTTTAGCCCCTTAATGCCGAGCGCCAGACAGGGTAACAACAAGTACCATCTTTTAACGTCTTTTGGTATGATCTGAGGGCGACATTAAACCACATATAACCCCATCTTTCACTGGCCTTAAAAGATGAATGAAAAAACACCAGATCACTCCACATGCCTACCCCGATACACGTTCTACACCCTATGGCCAGTCTAACCAAGTCTGCATTCATAGTTAGGGAGTAAGTTGGGTTTAACACCACTTTTAACACTATTCCAATCATATCACGGAGGAAAGCTCAAAGTGACGCAGGTCTCAGACGTTTACCACTTCGGTGAAACCCACGAGCATGGGTATGGTGCTGACAAACCTAGAAACATAATCGAACCGGGATTCGAACCCGCAATCATAGGTTTCTGGCGTGCCCAAGGGACGCAACTCTGCACAGCCAATCGTGGCGCCTTCCACGACTGGGCCACCCGTGCCCTCCCTAAGTAATTAGAAGCCTGGGAGTGTGACCTTTACTTGCTGTCATGACATCTTCTCACCTGGACGACTGGGCCACCCGTCCTCCCTGCATTCATAAATACCAGCCCCAAATATTGTCTCTCTCACACCCAACTGCCTGCCAGATGGCATGATGTTATCCAGAGCAGCAGTCATAACAGTTAAACAATTTCTCGGATGTGTTAATGACAAGCAGCAGCAGAAGCTAACATTTGTAGTCCACTTGTCCTTAAAATGATAACACATAGAAAAAAACAAAAAAATGGAAAATTTCTACTTGTCCTTAAGATACCTTAACTATTGGGCAGTTTGGCAAGGACTATAAGACTAGTGCTAATTTCTATCACTGGCAAGCCTGATTTGAGACATTCAAATATAATATTTCTTAAAACAATGACAAGGAAAAGAAAATGGTTTGAAAAAATCGCCATCACTTGATTCATAAATAAGTTTATCATCCAAAACTGGCTCCCACAGGAGATATCGTTGGGTGAGATCAAGTGATATCTACATTGTAGAAATAGCTGCAATGGAATTGCATCACAATGCTTTGCAGACCATTGTGACATCACTGGTTACCATGACATCACAATCAAATGACATCACTAATGGCAGCTACTGCAGCTGTTTGCAGTACTTTTTACACTTAAGACACTGCTTATTACTATGTATAAACTGAAAAAGTTGGAAGAATGATGTTGGATGATAAATAAAATCTCACCCTCGTGTCTTTTGACATCAAATATATCAACACTCGTTGATAAAAGTGGAAAAACTCCAAGGCTTGCCGAGGAATTTTTCCACTTTTATCAACGAGTGTTGATAAATTTGACATCAAAAGACACGAGGGTGAGTTTCTCTATATAACAACATATCAAATAAATTTCCACAACTTCATAAGATTTATCAGTGTTGAAATTAACAAAAAGAAAATTTTGTTTTCATTTCAAATTAAAGTGGTAAGATTTAATTAATTTTCACTGAGTGCCCCAATAGCAAATATCGATCTAACTGTAAAAACTGGTCAACCCATACTGATAGATTGGTGAAAAAGATCAGTTTTAAATTGATATTTTTACTTGATGTCTGTTAATGATTATCTTGATTAAAATAGCTGATGAATTTTTTTTTCTGTTTCTGACTTTGATCTTGTCGACATGTTTCCTTAGAATTATGGTTTTGAAAATTGAAAGCTCACTCCATTTCACTACAATATCTTTGAAGAGTGAGTGAGTGGGTGAGTTGGGTTTAATGCCGCTTTTAACAGTATTCCAGTTATATCGTGGCGTGTCAGCTTAATGTGGGAGGAAAGCTCAAAATGATGCAGGTCTTAGATGTTTACCACTTCGGTGAAACCCAAGAGCACGGGTATGGTGCTGACAAACCTAGAAACATAATCGGGGCAAACCAGGATTTGAACCCACAATCACAGGTTACTGGCACACCCAAGGGCCGCAACTCTGCACAGCGAATTGCGCCTTAGACGACTGGGCCACCCGTACCCCTTCTTTGAAGAGAGGATTATGTCAATACTCACTTGGATTTTCACTGCCAAAATGTGCCAAGCATTTTTTTATATGGAAATGGCACAAGTGGTTCTCAGGCCTAAATGTTATATGTATTTCTGTTTACAAACAATGCTCTGATAATTTGTTTGATTGCACAGAAATAACATGGGAGCCTATGGGATAATGGCAATTCTTTACAAAAGAAGTCATAAATTTAGTAATTTAGTAATGGAGGTATCATGAATGAGATGTATCTGACTTAAACCATATTATGGTTGATATATAATTTCTCTATAACTGCCTCATCGGTCTAGTGGTAGAGCGTCCGCCCGGAGAGCGGAAGGTCCGGGGTTCGATCCCCATCCGCGTCATACCAAAAGACATTAAAAGATGGTACTTGTTGTTACCCTGTCTGGCGCTCGGCATTAAGGGGCTAAAACAAGGACTGGTCAGCTCGGAGTCAATATACTGTGTCTGAGTGGGGTATTCATGTTAAACTGCTGCATGGTATCTCAGTGAGCTAGCACTATAAATCGGCATCAGTCCGGTCTAGTACATGGTCTGCGTCCGCACTAGTCCTCACTAATACAACTTTCATAGTTCTAGCCCACTGAGATACCATGCCTTGGTTTAACATGAATACCCCAGATAAGCTGACCAGTCCTTGTTTTGTCCGCTTCATGCTGCGTACCAGGCAGGTTAACAAGTGACGTCTTTTAACTTCTTTTTATATGATAGAACCGCCTCCGTGGTCTAGTGGTAGAGTGTCCACCCGGAGAGCGGAAGGTGCGGGGTTCGATCCCCGGCCGCGTCATACCAAAAGACGTCAAAAGGTGGTACTTGTTGTTACCCTGTCTGGCGCTCGGCATTAAGGGGCTAAAACAAGGACTGGTCGGCTCGGAGTCAATATACTGTGTCTGAGTGGGGTATTCATGTTAAACTGCGGCATGGTATCTCAGTGAGCTAACACTATAAATCGGCATCAGTCCGGACTAGTACAAGCAGCCACACAAACACACACGCGCATGCACGTCGCTATATAAGTGCAATAATCTTGGACACGACGTTAAACCCCATTTCACCTCATCTCACCGCACAGAAATAACATGGGAGTCAATGGGATAATGGTAGTTCTTTACAAAAGAAGTGATAAATTTAGTAATTTAGTAATGGAGGTATCATGAATGAGATGTATCTGACTTGAACCATATTATGGTTGATATATAATTTCTCAATAATTTTTCATAAAGACCTTTAGTTGCGTCAGTTTCACTTGTTAAAATACATGTTCGGAATGGCCACAGAATTCCTGGCTCAGAATCCTCAGTAACATCAATAGCGTGGTATCATCATAATGGTTTAAGGTGAATCTCTTGGGTTGTCAGTTCATGAAGCTATAAACCTTTTTAAAATATCGTATTCAACCAAATAAGCGCCCAGGGCTGTCTCAAAATTAGAAATATGGGGTTCTATTAGGATATTATTTTGGTGAAAAAAACAGAGTTGAAGGATCGTTAATTTTGTGGTTTATGCTGACAGCCTGAAATGTTTATATACGACAGATATATTTTTCCAGAATTTAATTGCCCATAATTAAGGGTGCATATAACACACGAGTGGGTATTATACACGAATAAATAAGTCAATGATTAATCGGAAGGGGTGCTAATTGGGATTGTTCACTAGCCAATATATCAGCAAATATCGCTGTTGGCGCATATTAGAGCGGGGCGCATATGACGTCGAATACAGTATTTGTATTATCTTGTTTTCCCCACTTTTGAATATTCATGTATAACATATTTTTTTAATATTTCCCTCCATACTGCACAAAAAAGCTGAGGAAAATATATGTGCTTGTGATAACAAGGAATTAAGGCACTAGCCAAGCATTAGTTTGAATAAGTTGGATTATTGAAACATCGAACAGTTTCTATTTTATATAACATTTCAGCTTAATTAATGGGGGAAAGTGACGCAAGTTTTAGAGGAGAACCCCCACCAGCATAATGGGTACTGATGGACAAAGGATATAAATAGGATGAATCTGAGATTTCAACCAATCACCAGTGGATCCTGGTACTACAAAGGGATGCAACTCCACAAGCACATTAATCCCTTAAAACACAAGTCCACAAATTTCCCTCTCATGTCATTATTAAATAAATTATTTGCATTACAAATCATACACACTTCTAAACACACTACAGTATAAATATATTAGCCAAATGTCATAAAATTGCAAACTCAGCACCTAAGAATTAGGTTATTAAAATCACAAAAACTTGAGCATATTTCCTACATTGATAGTTCATATTTGAAACACAGAAAGACAAGCTGTGGCCTATGTTTATCAGCTGACACGTTTTTATCAATAAATGCTTGTTCTGTGACCAGAGGCCATGACCTTTACAAACAGAAAGAATGTGCTAAAAATCTGTTATCAAAATCACCTACGGTTACGTCTCTGTCTTTCTCCATTAAGCACATACAGTCGTTTTATCTGATAATTGATTTCAATTAAGATGAGATTGTATACAAGGCAGAATGTATGTATGTACGTAAGTAAAAGCAATTTTTAAATAATCAATAGCAGGATTGTTTTGACCTGTACACAAGATTGTGTATGTGTTTGATAAGTGCTTGTAATTACATAAACCTTGTCATAGATGCATGAAAAAAGGCTTCTTACCTTAAACTTGCTGTCTTCAATGGACTCAGTTCTGATTCTGCCCATTGAAACAGTATCCGTCAATGTGTTTCCTCATGATACAGCTAGTTTCTTTTGAGTGATTCATTTGTGTGCAATCAAGCTGGCTCACTTGGCCTTCATCAGTGTGTCTTGGTAGTACAGTCAGTTTCTTTTGAGTGTTTGAATGAGTTGGGTTTAACTTCTTTGTATAGATTGTCAGTTACATCTTGGTATGTCAGCTTCACGTGGGACTAAGGCACCAGTGTGGCAGGGTGTAGAGACCATGAGATGGTCTGGTGCTGATAATCCAGTGATCATAATTGGGTTGAATCTGGGATTTATACACTTGATTAGCAGATCCTGGTGCAGCTGTCTCCTACACCACTTGATGTTTTTGTCAGGAATCAAACCTAGGACTTTTGTGTGGTGGATGAACATGGCTACCCCAACAATGTTTATCTTTGAATTATACATTCATGTTCATTAGTCAATCACTGGATTGTCTGGTCCAGACTTCATTGTTTACAGACTGTCATCATATAGCTGATATATTGCTGAGTGTGTAAACAACAAACAAACAACTTGTCCATTTATAGCATCTCCAACAAGGGCAAAAGTGATCATGGCTCACTAATACCCCTGACCCGCCTAGTGTGTCAGTAGTTTCAAAGTAAATAGCTAGGATTGGGTTAGGGTTTGAAAAATTCATAAAAAAAATGGAAAATTAATAAAAACATTTTTTTTCTTTTGACTGCACCCCTCCATATGACACAGATTATATGTACTAAGTTTGAGATGAATCCACTGAATAGTTTAAGAGAAATCGCTCGGACAAAGTTTTCGGACCTAAAAGGTCGGGGGTATAACAAAATCATTTTCCCATAACCACATTTGTCATGCTTCAGCATCAGTTAAGATCTGTCAGTATTCAAGAACATAGGGACAATGATGCATCTGATTTCATACAGTGAGTGAGTGAGTTCGGTTTTACGCCGATTTTTGCAATATATCAACAATATCCAGCGAGGGACACCAGAAATGGACTTCATACATTGTACCTATGTTGGGATTCAAACCGGCCTTCGGCGTGACAAGCAAACGCTTTAACCATTAGGCTACCCCACCACTCCTTAATTTCAAACAACCTTAAACTGGACACTATTTGTTAATTTCTCCTATTAGGTCTGGCCCATACGGTTTCAACTTTTCTTTAAATTCCATCTTAAAATACATTTAGATAATACAGCCATTTCAATATGACCAGAAAATATTTGAGTTTCACATAATACAAACACTTACCACAACTCGTAATGTGACAAGTTTCTTATATTACAGTTTGTATTCAAAACTCACCACGAAGCCATAAAAACATCTTCTTTTATATGATGCAACTTTTTACAGAGGACCAATTCTCTCTCATCTTCCTGAGGCAAGGGAGTTAACTGACGGTAAAAGTCCGTTTTCCACCCTTGCCGAAATAGGATGGAATTTCATGGCTCAATCCTGCAATCAGCCGAAATCTGCATGGTAGTTTACGTTCGGATGTTTATTCCATTATGCAAATTTGATTGGAATATGCATAGACTCATTAGTCCAGCCAAAATATAACTCCTAAATTCCAGCCTCGTTCAGCAAGGGTGGAAACTGGACTTTTATAGTCAGTTAACTCCCTTACCTCGGAAAGATGATTCTCTCTATTTTAAGCTAATAATCATCAAAAAGAGGAAATTGCTAATAAAAAAAATAACCACACTGCATAGTACTGCAATAAGAAAACAACCTTTCCACGACAAAAGTAAAGTCTAAATGCAAAAGGGACGACCATGGGTAAACATTGATGGACAGAATATCTTGCAGACACCACCAGGAATATAAAATGTTCAATGCCTATGGACTGTAAGTTAAAAAAACATCTTACATATTACAGAGTCAACATGTGCCTCACTTATACTGCTGAATTATCAATAAAAAATTCCTTTCAATGATTATTTAAACTCACGCATTTTGTTCTTCTTGAAACATAATGACCAAAACTTGCAAATTACAAGCTGAAGCTGTTTAAATAATTTCATTCACCAGAGCTAAATGAAAAATAAAATAAAAGAAAGTTTTCTATACCATCCTCCTAAAATTAACACATTCCACTGTAAGAATTAGCCTGTAAAAGTACCTTTAGGATTATTGATTCAATAACACATCTATTCCTGTAACTTTCCATTACTTGCAACCACTATCAATAGCCATGCATCCAAAAAAAATGGTTAAATGCCATTATTCACAGAATTTCAGTCTGATTGGCATCAGGGCTGTCCAAAGTAATTTGGGTATTCACAAACCTCAATGACGCTACCAGTATTCCATTACAGCAGTGAAGGTCGATCAATGAACCTAAAACGAGATTCATGTTTTTCAAGATTTTTATTAAATACTCTTTTGTCAGGGATCTAACTTGAAAGGTTAGAATGTGTTTCAGAAATAAATTGCTTTTTATGAATAAATTGTATTGAATATACTGATCAAGACAGATGAAGGCCAATCAACCAACTTCTGTTTTAAAACCTTTGTTTTGCAAAATGCCTTGATAATTCTGTCGTTACATGCTGGTCTCACACTATGCCAAAAACACTTGTTTGTTTGTTTGTTTGTTTGTTTGTTTGTTGTTTAATGCCCCACTCAGCAAAATTCCTGCTGCATAACAGCGGGTTGTAAATAATAGAGTTTGGATCAGACAATCCAGTGATTGACGTCATGAGCATCGATCTACACATTTGGGATACGATGACATGTATCAACCAAATCAGCGAGTCTGACCACCCAATCCTGTTAGTTGCCTTTTACAACAAGCATGGGTTGCTGAAGACCAATCCTAACCTGGGACTTCACAGGGCTCAAATATGGATGTCGCACACTGATTTACAGATTTCTTTATAAAAAAAGGGTTGGTGGTTGAAAATTTAAATCAGAGAACATGAAATGACAGAACACATGTTGATTTGATTGTGTCTTTGAATGACAAGTCAAGAATTACTTTCAATCTCGAACTGCACTTATTGGTTATAGAAAGGAAAAGATTGTTCTTAAACATTTTTTCATATTCCAGTTTTGTCTTTGTTTGTTTGTTTGTTTGTTGTTTAACGCCGCACCCAGCAATATTCCAGCTATATGATGGCAGTCTGTAAATAATTGAGTCTGGAACAGACAATCCAGTGATTGACATCATGAGCATCTATCCATGCAATTGGGATACGATGACATGCATCAACCAAGTCAGCGAGTCTGACCACCCAATCCTGTTAGTCTCCTCTCATGACAAGCATGGGTTGCTGAAGACCTATTCCACCGCGGATCTTCACAGGTGAGTTTTGTCAAATTTATCATTTTCATATAAAAACTAACTACTAACTAGCTAAAAATACCTTTCTCATAGATTTAAAAAAAGTGCTATATAAGAACTGCCAGAATATTGGTGCATGCATTAATGTGTGATAATACTTATAACGTACAGATAAAGTTGTTTGTTAATTTGTTTTTTTGTTGTTAAACGTTACACTCAGCAATATTCCAGCTATGAAAGGCAGTCTGTAAATAATCGTGTCTGGACCAGATATTCCAGAGATTGACATCATGAGGGATACAAAGACATGCATTAACCAAGTCAGCGTGAGTGACCCCCATCCTGTTAGTAGCCTCCTATGACATGGGTTGCTGAAGATCAAATCCAACATGGATCTTCACAAGGTCTAGTTGATACAGTTTGCAATCTATTCACTATTTAATCAATACACAGTTCTTTCATACGTTGTTCAATACTGATGTGGTCATTCATCATTCACCATTAACCATTCAAACAAACAGTGAAAATACATCACCATATTGCATATGCTTAAATAATCTTAGCACACCTTGCAATTATTTCGATCCTCATCTTGTAAATCTCTTTGGCGTCCCAGAATGAAATAGAATTACCATTCCTGTCTCACTCCAGATAAATTCTTTTTTCAAAATACCAATCCCCAAGAGAAGCTAAAATGGTCAATCCAAGTTGATCAACCAAAATGACCAACGTGAATCGACAGTTCAGTCAGTGCCATCTCAAACACTCGTCGACCACGGGCTGTATGAGCCAACGCACACAGAAGCATGACCAATCTGTAATTCTCAAAGCAGCATCTTTCTTCTTCATAACTTGACAGATGGTTCCCAAGAACTAATTTCCTGCCACTATGAATCAGCGTCCAAGACACAGATATGCTTCTACCACTACGACAAAGACGACAGTCTCTGCCCCGGCGAGATTGTAAACATGTACTCTGCGTGTAGAGATAGTCAGGGCAGCTTGAATCTTATCACTCCCTGCGCCAGATTCGTCCGCCAGAAATAACCCAGTTTTAAGGACATGGAACTGTTATATATATATTCATCACTTGACGTCTATCTGTGCATCTAACTTGATCCACAATCTCTCGCACCCTAGAAAGTAAGATCGTGTATTTCGCCTCGTGCGGTATTTAAAATATGTCGTACATAATTATGAACGTATATTCCTACTACCAAACACGTACGTCATACCATGCTTATCCCATTCTACAGCACTTAATACACTTGCAGCGAAAGATAAGCATTTTCTTCGTGTTAAGCGTGTATCGGCAGTTTCCCACACATGCAGAACTTTGTGACTTGATACGAACAGCTGCGTTATTATCTGTGCACGCAAACGACGTAATACCTCGAAACTGAGGGCTTAGCGTCCTGGCCTCGTTGTAACTCGTGGTGACGGACATGCGAAGTGAAAAAGGTCTCGGCTTGTACTTGGATGCATAAATATTG
Source organism: Haliotis rufescens (assembly GCF_023055435.1). Lineage (NCBI taxonomy): Eukaryota > Metazoa > Mollusca > Gastropoda > Lepetellida > Haliotidae > Haliotis > Haliotis rufescens. Next base: position 53,391,166 of record NW_025964334.1, read on the forward strand.
TTATCTTATGATTTTGTGTGACAGATGTTCCAATTAAGAATATGTTCTTTATAAAATGTAAAGTTTGTCAAATATGCTTAAAATAATAATGTGTGATTTTCCTGATAACATATAATTAGGTCTGCAATTTATTGTCCCCGAAACTTCTTGAAAAAAATAATTATGCTTGAAACTGTTCAGAAAAAACAATTGCCTGTCTGCTAGGTGTTTTTCATAAAAATAAATTCAGGATCATAGTTTTAAGTATAAAATATCTGGTTTTGTAGCTGTAACTGAAAAAAATTCCAATCTCGATACAAAATTCCAGGCTCCCACACCAGAATATCAAATGGTCGGCACCTTAAGCCGACTATTTTAGAGATTAAATTGAATAAGTTAATTTGTAATAGATAGTACGTTAAACAACACATTCTCAGATTGCGTCAATCGGGCACGCCAGAAACCTATGATTATGGGTTCGAATCCCGGTTCGCCCCGATTATGTTCCTAGGTTTGTCAGCACCATACCCGTGCTCGTATGTTTCACCGAAGTGGTAAACGTCTGAGAACTGCATCACTTCGGGCTTTCCTCCCACATTAAGCTGACACGCCGATATAACTCATCTTCCCGAGGCAAGAGAGTTAACTGACTATAAAAGTCCAGTTTAAAGTCAGTTAACTCTTTTGCCTCGGGAAGATGATATAACTGGAATACTTTTAAAAGCGGCGTTAAATCCAACTCACTCTCACTCAAAAGCTAGAGAGAAGAAAATTAGTCACTAATATGTTTGTTGGTTTGTAAGTTTTTAAAGCATTTGTAAATCAAATATAGATATAAGATTATAAATGTTCATGTACGATGTTGGCTCCATGTTGGCTCAATATCAGTATGCCAACATTCAATCAACATTGGGGGCACGGGTGACCCAGTCGTCTAAGGCACCGCCAGAAACCTATGACTGTGGGTTCGAATCCCGGTTCGACCCGATTATGTTTCTAGGTTTGTCAGCACCCTTTCCGTGCTCGTGGGTTTCACCGAAGTGGTAAACGTCTGAGACTTGCATCACTTCGGGCTTTCCTCCCACATTAAGCTGACACGCCGTGATATGACTGCAATACTGTTAAAAGCGGCGTTAAACCCAACTCACTCACTTCAATCAACATTACCCCAATATCTGGATCTTTGATTCTGTTTTATTCTCAGAAACAACCATCGGTCGTACATGAGCATAAAATACAACACAGTTCATATATAACATTCAAGACGGATTACACTTAAATCATGACTAAATATATCTTTCCAAGCCGTTCTGACATGAGGCCGTTTTGGCCTGCTCCCGGAGGACGGTTGTTATTTCTTTGCTTGTTGTTTAATGCCGCACTCAGCAATATTTCAGCTATATGGTGGTCTGTAAATAATCGAGTCTGGATCCACATAACATAACAGTGATTGACATTTTGAGGATCGATCTGCGCAATTGGGATACGATGCTATTAACCAAGACCATTCGATCCCGTTAGTCGCCTCTTACGACAAGCATAGGCGCCTTTTACGGCAAGCATGGGTCGGTGAAGACCTATTCTCTACCAGGAGCTTCACGGGACTTAAACTTTACAGCTCAATGTGGGAGGAAAGCAGGTCTTAGACGTTTACCACTTCGGTGAAACCCACGAGCACGGGTATGGTGCTGACAAACCTAGAAACATAATCGGGGCGAACCGGGATTCGAACCCACAATCATAGGTGTTGGGTTTTTTTCAACGTTTTTATTGTTCCCAGAGTTGTCGATTAATACAGTATTCCGTCAAAGACATATTTCGGATTGCATAGAACGGCACAATACACTCTTTAGAAAATTAAAGGGTTGGAAACAAACATTGTCCTATTTCAAACCAAAACGGTTGCAACACACAGTCAGACTCAAACATATCATGTATCAACAGCGAGCTATGAATCAAATGCTGAGAATAAAGGTAACCTATTTTGGTAAAGTTACTTTTGTCATCCTTTTTTATAGCATAAATTTCTCGATTGAATATATGTTTTTAAACAATTTTATAAGTATATCTAATTTCGGTTTGGTTCCTTTAATTCCACTTACATGAATATGCCTTTTTCCAAATAAAACTATATGATTGATTAAAGTATTAGCGTAGTTAGAACCAAACCAAATAAGATATTTTGTCAATTTAATTTTTTGTGAAAGATAATTGTTAAGCCAAAGTTCGAGATCATTCCAAAATTGTTTAGTTTCATTACATTCCCAAAAGACATGGCTGACGTCCTCATTGACAGCATTACAAAAGCTACAAACACTGTTGTCCACAAGATTCATTGTTAATAGTTCCTTCTTTGTGTAGATAATTCCATGTAGAAATCTGTATTGAAAATCTAAAAGTTTTACATCCTTCAGTTTATATCTATAAACAGTAAATATCGTTTTCCAATTAAAATCACAGTGAAAAATTGATTGCCATTTATCACACACTTTAAGATTATTTTCATTTGATATTAACTTATCATAAACAAACCTTGAAACATAATTGGGGCGAACCGGGATTCGAACCCACAATCATAGGTTTCTGGCGTGCCCAAAGGACGTAATTCTGCACAGCGAATCGCGGCGCCCGTGCCCCCCTAAGTAATCAGAAGCCTGGGAGTGTGACCTTTACTTGCGCTGTCACGACATCTTCTCACCTATAATTAATTATTATTCCCTGACAAGATGTGTCAGTGACATTGTATTAAATGACATTAAACTGACATTGTATTAAATGAGTGCCCATATGTGGTTGTTGGTATTCGCGATGAGAAAATATAAAAAATGTTTCTCCCTCATCAGTTTTTATCAATACAAAATAATAAAAATTCCTAACCTCACTTTTGTGAAAAATATGACCGAGGAATATTTCAGTATTTTTCGAATCCAGCTCAAGCCAAGGCATATGCATTCATACCCTTTCACAGCCCTTGAATCGTAGCCTACATCAGAGACGTCAAACAGCACGTCATACGCACTGGGAACATCCGTTCCATGGCCTCGATTCCTTTGCCGACGGCGGCAGGCAACGACAACGTCCGGCCCCGAGCACGACAGGCACACGTTTATTGGCATTATCAAGCAATTGCCGTACGTTGAGACACGGACATTCTACAAAGCTGTTAGTAAATAGCACCTGTCCTTCGCGATGCTTGTGGTTTTGACACAGAGGTCCATCCATGGTGCGACCCAGAATATGTAGAGGGCGTCATGGAAAATGATAAATACATTTTTTTACAATAGGCCCGTATACAGCCTAGCTCAGACCTATCCAGGCCAACAAACCTGACCTTGTCCATTTTGATCAATCAATGTAATCATTTATATCATTGAATTTTCTTGACACTAATGTGATTGACAAGAATCAGGAAAAACGTTGCAAATATGCGGACCTCGCTTTGGAAATGTCACGCTTGCATCCCAAGTACCGATTGTTCTACTCAACATTGTTCTCGGTGTTTTAGGTTTGGTACCTCCCAATCTGTTGACTGACATTGGGTGTGTACCCGGGTCTGCTACAGGAATACAGCCCTTCTGACAATCTGGGTAAATGCAGAAAGCTGCAGTGTTGGAGAGTCTTCACATTCTCCGAAAAGTTCTGGGAGGGTGCGACTAGGCAGCGCTTCCTGGGAGAAGTCCCATTCACTGTCTTGGCTGCGTGTAGAGGGGGCAAGGGCCCTGGGCTGATGATGAGCCTAACCAGCCTGAGTGTGCTAGGATCACCCAAACCTTCTTTGGTGCAATTTTTTTATTTTAATCTGTAAATAATACTTTACTTTTCACTGTGGTTACGAAATGACACTTTTTCTCTGAGTTGCCGAAGTCGTCAATTGACTATAGAAATAAAACAAACCTGACCACAAAGATGGGAAACGAACTCACAAGGAGAACATTCCAAGACAAGCAATACCTACCTCTAACAGGAATGCGGTCAACTACTGGACGATGGATGCTTTTACCCCGGCTTCCATTTTGTTTTCTACGTATTTCCGTTGTGATAGCCACAATGGTTTTATCGGGGACACAGGTTGTCCCGCCATTGCAAAAGGGGCAGGCAACTCGTTACTTGTGCGCAGTTAGTTCTATCTTGATCTCTTGGTCGTGGATGAGATTTACGTTGATTGATTGATGGATGGATGGATGGATGGATGGATGAATGGATGGATGGATGGATGGATGGATGGATTTTTGGCCCAATATTTTAGGTCCGGAGGTGATTTTTTTATTTTCAAATTTGTAATATTGTTTTGAGTTTTTCTCAAGATGGTAATAAGGTAGTATAAAAATAGATAAAGTGGGCGATTGCGTCTGTAAGATAAATTTTCAACGAGGTTATTGAAATTAATTTTAATAATTTACTCATATATAGTGACAGCGAAAAAACGGTGTTTTAACATTTATATTGATAACGTAAATAAATATTTTTAACATTTTACTTATTTCTGGTTGGCGGAATAAAAACCCACTGCGTTTGAATTTTCATCCACCTTTCAAGTTTTGGGAGCTTTTCCGGAGAATGTTCAAGAACACTTGAGAAAATTCGTCAAAGATAGGGCTGGGGGAAGATCTGACTATGTACCAATGCAAGGTTTGACACACACAAAACACACCAAACCACATAGAAGACACAGCATGTTTCGTGATAATCTAGCTCTGTTTGAAGCTGACCCAGAAAGATTCTTGCAACGATTTGTGACAATGGATGAAACCTGGGGTCACCAACAACAATCAAAACAGTGGAAGCATTTGACAGCATATTATGCAGCACCTTTAAAACAATTACGGGATAAAATTAAGACTACGAGACGTGGGAAGCTGAGAAAAGCGTGCTCTCCTATCAGGACAAGACCCGTGAAGATCCGGGGTAGAATAGGTCTTCAGAAACCCATGCTTGCCTTAAAAGGCGACTGTGCTTGTCGTAAGAGGCGACTAACGGGATCGGGGGGTCAGACTCGCTGCCTTGGTTGATGCATGCCATCGTATCCCAATTACGTGGATCGATGCTCATGATGTCAATCAGTGGATTGTCTGGTCCAGACTCGATTATTTACAGACCGCCGTCATATAGCTGGAATATTGCTGAGTGCGGCGTTAAACAACGAACCAACCAACATAATCTTAGTGAAATTGACGGAGAATCGTAGAACGTGTGGAGTGAATCGTTTGTACTTTGTTGACTGGGCACTGCGACACTGTATGAAATCAAACACAGGATTCAGAAGGGGGTGTGTGTGTGTGTGTGTGTGGGGGGGGGGGGGCGGTTAAGAGCCAAATGAATCATTTTGTAAGCCGTAAAACTACCCAAGGAAGGATTTTGATATTTTAATCCCCTCCCTTTTAAAAATGCTGGTTCCGCCCTTGTCAAAACCAAATGTAGAATGTTGTAGGCAGTAAAATTATCTGAGAGAAGCTTTGATATTTTGGACCCCTCCCTTTTATCGTGAATCCGCCCTTGTCAAACATGCAGAGGTTTGTCCAGAAATAGTACTTGCGTGTGGACCAGCTGTTTCTCATACCGACTCATCCGTCTTCTAATTTCCCCTTTCGTTACTTGTATTTGCAAATTGTATGTTGTCCACTTTGACGATAAGGGTTTTAACATCGCGTGTATCGATAAGTACTTTATCTGGTGTTCTGTGTGTGTGTGTGTGTGTATGTGTGTGTGTGTGTGTGTGAGAGAGAGAGAGAGAGAGAGAGAGAGAGAGAGAGAGAGAGAGAGAGAGAGAGTGAGTGAGTGAGTGAGTGAATTAGTGAATTAGTGAGTGACTGATTGAGTGGAATTTCAGCCCGCTATGAAAGGCAATACATTACAACCTGTCCTGCTCGGTATGTATGAAGACGAGCTCGTCCGTCTCTCAGACCCTAGAGAAATATATTAAAGAATGAATCCATCTCAAGTCTAGAATGAACTGTCAAGTCTACATTGCCTCAGCTATAGCAATTAAGACCCTTAATATATTTATACATCCTGAAATTAAGAATTGTTCATGGCTCCATCTGGATTTTGTTTATTTTGTAGATATATACTTCAATTGGGATAGCTTTATTTCTGAGACGAAATGGTAGTCCAGTCTCATTAAAATCCGAACTTAGTGCTTGCTACTGTGAGACCTAAGATCTGATTTTAATGAGATTGAGTGTTAGTTTCGGAGAAAAATGACACATGTAGACGTATCCCACCAATGTTTGGTGAGCCCCATCATGACGCTGACGAATGTTACAATAATCCTTGAAAAAGGGCTCTAATCCGTGAAATGTGGACCCTTGGGCGGGTAGAGAATGCTGTTGTTTGTTTGTTTGTTTAACGCCGCACTCAGCAATATTCCAGCTACATGACGGCGGTCTGTAAAATAATCGAGTCTGGACCAGACAATCCAGTGAGCATCGATCAACGCAATCGGAATCGATGACATGTATCAACCAAGTCAGCGAGCCTGACCACCCGATCCCGTTAGTCGCCTTTTACGACAAGCGTAGTCGCCTTTTACGGCAAGTATGGGTTGCTGAAGACCTATTCTACCCCGGAATCTTCACGGGTCGGGTAGAGAATGCAATGGTAATGGACTATAGTATCTTGTTCATGATCTGACAAATATCATGATGAATTTTTAAAAGTAATTAAATTCATTTTTAATTTTAATATAACAGAATCGAACAAGCCTTCTTTTGTCATACGCATATGGTGCTGACAAACCAAGAATCAATGGGGCGAATCTGGGACTTGAACCCAGGACACAGGAAACCTGACGGCAATAGGAGGCCCTCAATCCACTGAACCACCCGTGTCCTTGTTTCAGTGGACCGCCTCCGTGGTCTGGTGGTAGAGCGTCCGCCCGGAGATCCCCGGCCGCGTCATGCCAAAAGACGTTAAAAGATGGTACTTGTTGTTACCCTGTCTGGCGCTCGGCGTTAAGGGGCTAAAACAAGGACTGGTCGGCTCGGAGTCAGTATACTGTGTCTGAGTGGGGTATTCATGTTAAACTGCGTTATGGTGTCTCAGTGAGCTAGCGCTATAGATCGGCATCAGTCCGGACTAGTACAAGCAACTACACACACACATACACGTGCATGCACGTCGCTATATAAGTGCAATAATCTGAGACGCGACGTTAAACCCCATTTCACCTCACCTCACCTTGTTTCAGTAATACTCCAAACTTGGTCACAGCGAGTTCTGGAAACCCTGGAACTATTCATATGAATACATAGAGTCTGTCTCTCGAGGAAACCAGAAATATCAAGTCTAGAACGAAATTATCATCACATGATGGCCATCTAAAGAGCCTCGTTTTGATTCTGTTCGCCTGGTTTAGCTCATTACATGATCTTGTAACCTATTGGTTGTTTACAGCGTCTGTCGATTCACCGGGGAATATAGACACATTTCGATGTCTGTCTTAGTTATTATCACAATGTTTTCCGACGTTTGAGTAGAAATGAATTGGTTGTAACCAAATTCCCGACTTGCAGGGACAGGCACGTTACCTCTTATGCTGGTATTGACCCCTGCATCTCATTGGACGGTCTTTCCACATTTGTTAGGGATAAATAGTCAATATAGATACCGCAGATAAACATACAGATGCTAAGCCGTTAGGCCTCAGACACACATTCAGGATTTCTGCTGCCGTCCTTGATTGGACCATTCCCGATTAAAAATCGTCAAAAATCTGATCAAGACCCTGTGATTCGTGGCGGTAAATTCACAAATTTGTAAAAACATTTATTTAATCACGACAACAATCAGATATTGTTCAGGGAGCGTCCCAATTCAGCCGTTTCCAGCCGAATTCGTCCCGATTCTCCCGTTCTTAATCCGAATCTGATCCGATTTGTATCTTCCGCATGGTAAAAAACGACCGAATCTGTCCCGACAGCATCCCGAATGCGATCCGACAGTGACCGGACAGTGAACCGACAAAGACGGTTCGAATTCGGCAAGATCTGGAGGCAATGTGGACTCAATCGACCAAGAAACGACAACGAACAATTTCGCCAAACCATGCCCGTTCATCGCGACAGCGTCCCGATACACAGGACACCGTCCAGACAACACAGGTCATTGTCAGGATTTCCCGAATGTAACGGGACGCACCATACTGCCGGAAACGCTTGGCCGACCTCTCTGGACCTTTCCCGATCCGTAGGACTCTGTTACGAACATATGCGACTGCGTTCAGACAATGATAGGACATTCCAGATCGTTGAGGATAGAAAATCCGACTTTTTCACTTTTCATGTCGTAGCGCTGTCTGATCTCAAACGGGAGCCATAATCGGCACTGTGTGAACGCAGCCTTAGCCGTGCGACAATCCGCTAATCATGGGTTGGAACCCACCATTTCTTCCGTCATACAGCTGGAATATTGCTTAGTACGGCGTTAAACAACAACCAATCAGATGCATTAATGGCCGCCGCCATATAACTACTACTGTAAAGATTGAAAAATACTGAGTGCGGCGTTACACAACAAACACATAAATTACTGGCTGCCATTACTGGGTTCGAATCCTGGATTCCTTCCTTTGGTTTGACAGCACCATACCCTCGCGTGGCTTTCACCAAAGTAGTGGCGTCCACGGTATAACTTTAGGCTTTCCATACCCGAAAGCTGACACGATATTTACTGTGATATTTTATGTTCAAAACTACGAAAGCCTAATGGTGCCACTTTGGAAGCATACTTATATTTTTTTAATGACTTTTCTCTTTATTTCAATTATTTGATTATTTTTTTCGTTCTTCCATTATATTTTCGTAGTTTTGATTATATTCTCGTTCTTTTAATTATTTCTTCAAAATTTCGATTATTTTTTCGTCATTTCAATTATTTTCTCGTTATTTCAAGTTTATTTAAAATAACTTCGAGTGTTTTTCTCGTTACTTCGATTGTTTTTTTCGTTGTTTCAATCTTATCAAAAAAAAATCGAAATTTCGAATTTTTTAGATTAACTTGAAATAGCGAGAAAATAATCGAAATTACGTGAAAAATAATTGAAATTACAGGACATAGTCGAAGTAACGAGAAAAAGTCGAAAGTTCGACAAAATTAACAAATATTTGAAAGAACGGGATATTTCGATTTAAAATGAATAAAATTATGCTACGTACGCAAGTGGCACCATTAGGCTTTCGTACAAACCGCTCTAATCTCACCGAACTAGTCCTTTTTTGTTCTCGATTTCGATCCGAACATGTTCCCTGCGTCAGCTTTTTTTTTCTTAACAGTGAAAGTTTCTTGACATTTGAAGTAATCAAATAAATATTTGTGCTGTCAAAATTATGGGCGTATGCCTTGGCAATTTTATCTGAATCCGACGGTAATAGCAAGAAAATGTAAACGTCGTGATTAGACATGGGAGACGCAGGGTTTCAATTCCTTGAATGTTTTTTTTACATCAATTATATTGCAGGAGTCAATTACACTTGATTAACAATGTATCTTGCTTGTATTCGGAAACTATATAGCTTCCCAGAACCTACTTCATCAAAATCCGTCAAAATATCAGGCCTGAAGATTAGACAAATTCATAAAATACATTCATAAAATGTTTATGATATATAAAGAATCTTATCCGAGTGTCTTTTGATATCAAATATAACCTCTACGTGAGGATAAAGGTGTCTTGGGTGTAATAGGTACAGCTAACCAGCCTCAGTGGCAAAGAAAAATTAGTGATGTCATTTGATCGTAGCGATATAACCCAAGCGATATTCCCAGTAGACCAGTTTGGAATGATAAATTAATTTTTATTTTCAATGATTTATGATAAGGGCCTCTTTTGGATCATATTTATCTACATTATTAAAGAAAGGTGAAACACTATTTTTAAAATCGTGATAAGTTATTAGATGTGTTCATATGAATTTCATTTTGGAGTTGTTTGTCTTGGACTTAAAACAACGCTAAATGTAGAGATAACGTGTCAGAAGGGCCCTTTTTAGAGGTTTTCTGGAACGTTTGCCTGATATTTGAACATGAGCTAGTCTTTAACCCATGCTGATGTTCCAATAAGATGTAGGTGAGGTGAAATGGGTTTAGCGTCGCCTCCAGGATTATTGCACTTATAATGCAACGTGCATGCACGTGTGTGTGTCTGCTTGTACTAGTCGGGACTAATGCCGATTTTAAAGTGCTAGCCAACTGAGAAATCATGCCCCAGTTTAACATGGGCTCCGAGCCGACCAGTCTTTGTTTTAGCCCCTTAATGCCGAGCGCCGGGCAGGGTAACAACAAGTACCATCTTTTAACGTCTTTTGGTTTGACACGGCTGGGGATCGAACCCCGGACCTTCCGCTCTCCGGGCGGACGCTCCACAACTAGACCACGGAGGCGGTGTGTTAGTCTCGGAGAAAAATGACGCATGTAGACGTATCCCACCATTGTTTGGTGAGCCCCATCATGGTGCTGACGAATGTTACGATAATCCTTGAAAAAAGGGATCTAATCCGTGAAAGGTGGACCCTTGGTAGAGAATGCTGTTGTTTGTTTGTTGGTAAACGCCGCGCTCAGCAATATTCCAGCTATATGATGGCGGTCTGTAAAATAATCGAGTCTGGACCAGACAATCCAGTGATTGACATCATGAGCATCGATCCACGCAATTGGAATCGATGACATGTATCAACCAAGTCAGCGAGCCTAACCACCCGATCCCGTTAGTCGCCTTTTACGACAAGCATAGTCGCTTTTAATGGCAAGTATGGGTTGCTGAAGACCTATTCTCCCCCGGAATCTTCACGGGTCGGGTAGAGAATGCAATGGTCTCGGAGAAAAATGACGACGGAGGAGGTCTTAGTTTCACATAAAAGGCATTGCGTAATAGTGAAATCTTTGATTGTGAACATTACATGTCATGGAGGTATATCCAAAAAAAACCATCATTTAATGAAGCGAATTGTTTCGCTGTGACAAGTACGTGGATTAAGCAGGGGTCTGTGCGAAACCTGACAACTGTGAAAATGGACAAACTTGAGGAACGCGCAATGCTCTTGTCCTTGTATAAAAGGGACTTAGCATCAAAAGCCTTTCATGAAGATATGAGCGCAAGTGGGCAGTGGCAAGGAGAGACTTGAAGACGAACCCTTTCTTGACAGGCCTGTGAAGTCAGCAACACCAGAGATGATCCAGCGAATCCACAATATGGTGATGACCGATTCGGCGAATAACTGGGTATCATATTGCCAGTTCAGCTGTCATTTCCCAGCAGAGAGTACATTCTATTATTACAGAAACTTCGGCAATGGAGAAAATATAGACTCGTTGGGTTCAAAAGTTTCTGACATCTGATAAAAAAAACACACACAAGGCACAACATGTTTCTTGATAATCTAGCTCTGTTTGAAGCTGACCGAGAAAGGTTCTTGCAACGATTTGTGACAATGGATGAAACCTGGGGTCACCCAACAACAATCAAAACAGTGGAAGCATTTGACAGCATGTTATGACGCACTTTTAATTTAAGACAATTACGGGATGAAATTAAGACTACGAGGCGTGGGAAGCTGAGAAAAGTATGCTATTCCATCAGGACAAGACCCGTGAAGACTCGTGAAGAACAGGTCTTCAGCAACCCGTCTTTGCGGTAAAAGGCGACTATGCTTGCCGTAAGAGGCGACTGACGGGATCGGGTGGTCAGGTTCGCTGACTTATGTTGATGCATGTCATCGTATCCCAATTACGTGGTTCGATGCTCATGATGTCAGTCACTGGATTGTCTGGTCCAGACTCGATTATTAACAGACAGCCATCATATAGCTTGAATATTGCTGAATGCGGAAAAAGTGTATCAATGTGGAAGTGGATTATGTTGAAAAATATATCATTTTAATGTTTTTAGGTCAAATCATTCTTTGAGAAATGAATCGTTGTTCATAATATCAGTCACTGACTTATTTGGTCCACACTCGATTATTTACAGGGTGCTGTCAATATAGCTGGAATATTGCTGACAGGGTGTTCCACAACAAAGCAAATATCCCCATGCAGAGTGCCCAAAACACCCCTCACCTTCCGGTCGTCCTTTGATAATCGATTTCACTGGGAATCTATTATATGGTCTCTGGAACGAGACCCTCCAGATAAACAGGCTTTCATTGTAAAGAAATACGTCTAACATTAATCGCATGAGAAACGTACGCTGGCTGTAAAATTAAAATTATCGTTTTAGTATATAAATAATAATATTACTTTTACTTTTAGAACTTGATAATAATTAAGTTAAGGTCTGAGAATCCAATATATCGCTCTCTCGCGCGCTCTCTCGCTCTCTTGCTCGCCCTCTCTCTCTCTCTCTCTCTCTCTCTCTCACGCACGCAAGCACGCACGCACGCACGCACGCACACACACACACACACACTGGATAATCGGGGATGTATGATGGCTTGTTAAATAACGTTTTTGTAAGTCGCGCTAAAAAACAGTGATGGATTTGTAATTGGTATAATAAATTTTACGTAACTTTAGTATTAATACAGTTCATCGATTGCTTTTTGCATTGACTGTGGTCCGTCTCTTAACCGTATAGGGGCGGTGGGGTAGCCGGGTTGTCAAAGCGTTCGCTCGTCACGCCGAAGACCCGGGTTCGATTGCCAAATGGGTACAATGGGTGAAGCCCGCTAAAAGCAGCGTTAAACCATACTCACTCACTTAACCAAAGCATATCCCGTTGTTGTATCTGTTCAACATGGATGCTGAATGTTAATCCATTCCTGTATGCCAATCGCCTGTTTTAGGACCCACCCCGAAACGTGTTGCGCATTGACAATAAGAACGGTAAAGTATAGTTAACAGGATTGTTGACGGTATTTTTCCCACGTGACTTTTGACACCAGGACAGTGGGAGATTTAACAGACGCTTCAACTACCTGCCTCGATTTTTTTTTTTCACCCGGTCGCTCTATTCTAAAAATAGTAACAGAGACGGGCAACTCCTTAACTCAACTCGGGTTTTCTTAGGATCATAGCTTTTAAAAATGCACTTATAGTCCAAATAATGGTTGTTCTTAAAATAAAAGAAGGTTTGTGAAAATATCAACGATATTCATTACTGTGCTTTTCATAGTGTTTGTGAAGTCTAGTGCATATTCCGCTGTAGGAGGGATTGTTAGATATATGTATTAGCGGTAGTTGTTTGTTTGTTGTTTAACGCCGCACTCAGCAATATTCAAGCTATGACGGTGGTCTGTAAATGATCGAATCTGGACCAATCAATCCAGTGATTGACATCATGAGCATCGATCCACGTAATTGGGATACGATGGCAGACATCAATCAAGTCAGCGAGCCAGACCACCCAATCCTGTTAGCCGCATCTTACGACAAGCGTAGTCGCCTCTTGCGACAAGCATGGGTTGCTGAAGACCTGTTCAAACCCAGATCTTCATGGATGAATTATAAAATTAAAATACAAGTAAAGTATTGCCTGTAGGGTCTATGAACTTATATGATATGTTTGATCATGTCAGCTCTGCTACCTAAACTTCTAAATTTGCTGATGACGGAGCAATATGTGTACATATGAGCTATTTCACAAAACGAAAAACTCCAGTCAGCCCTGGACGGAGTAGATGAAATGGTGCAATTTGTGGGGGTTCGCCCTTTCAAGTGAAAAACTGTGGGAGTTCTATTCAAACGCAACGCGGGAGTGGGGGGGGGGGGGGGGGGGGGGGGTGCTTGAATACCCCGTCTCTTCATGACAGGCAAACCAGTCAAATAGAAAAAATCTGAAAAATGCCTAGGCGTGATCCTTACAAACATATAGAATATGTAGAAGACGGATGTCATAAAGACTTGAATGTTTTGCGGGCAATTTCAGGCACATCTTGGGGTACCTCTAGGGACACTCAACTTGACCTCTATAAATCACTTATCATATCAAAAACCAGACTATGGTTTTGAGGCCTTTCGCTGAGCATCAAACGCTGCCTTGAGCCGCCTCGATAAGAATACAAAGGCAAGTCCTAATGCCAGCCACGGGTGCAGCAATAGGTACTTCACTAGAAGAACCACGTGTAGAAACAGGAGGACTCCCATTTAAACTTAGAAGGGAGCAGGCAATATTATCGTTCTGGGGACGAACATCAAACCCTTTGGTGTAAAAGATACGGCAAGACAAAAACACCCGTAGCTCGGAAAAAATCCCTCAATAAAGCCATCTTGGATATTAGGACGTGTACTCATCCGAAGTCACAATTGGGATCACATCCAGCCACCAGAAAGTCACTACAAAGGTTTACACCCTCCCTGGACTTTAAAAACGCCGAAAGTTGACACTGTTTTAACATCAGAAGTCACTGAAAAAGAAAAGCCGACCTTAATACGATCAGTAGCTGTCACTAAAATTCAAACTATACCTGGGACAACTGGACCAATATAAACACTGATGGATCCAGGCATCCTTGCAACAACACTACTGGTACATTCATTGGTCAAAACCCCAAGCACATTCGGACCTGTCTGACGGTCAGACAGTATTCACTGCTGAATCACGTCGCTATATAAGCGCTATAATCTTGCACGCGACGTTAATCCCAATTTCACCTCACCATCACCACTGCTGAATCGGAAGCCATTCAATATGCACTCAATCTCGTACCGGAACTACCGGAAGCCAAGGCAGTCATCCTATCAATCTCGCTAAGTGCACTACAAGCCATCAATGGCAGAAACAGAAACTCTAGACCAAACACAGTCAATAATATTCTGTACGAATATACAAAGCTATCGGACCAAGGGCAACAGGCGGAGCTTTGTTGACTGTACCAAATTCAACCCAAGAACCACCAAAAGCCATACTCATACTCAAATGACAGGAAAGTTGATGAGCCATCTCACGCCTCAGACTCAAGTCACAAAAAGCACTATGACAAGGTATGCCCACCTTGCAATCAACCTGAATCCATTGCTCACTTGTTACTGGAATGTCAAGACCATACCCCAGCCCGGCTCAGTTAAAACAAGAATTGCAGTTAGACCCGCCACTGTCGTATAGCTCTTAAAGCCAAGAGATGCAATAGCGAGGGTCAAACTAACTCTGCTTCTCAGAGATGGTCGGATACACGTATTTAAACAGAGCAGCCAAAGAAATTCTATCAATTTCTAAAAATCCAAAATGAAATCATATCAAAACGAAAAAAGAAATCTTATCAATAGTAAAACTCGCAATAGAATTGTGTACCCTACACTCATACGCTTGACTTCCAAAGAGGGGCGGTGCGGTAGCATAGTGGTTAATGCGTTCGCTCGTCACGCCGAAAACCTGGGTTCGATTCCCCACATGGGTACAATGTGTGAAGCCCATTTCTGGTGTCCCCCGCCGTGATATTGCTGGAATTTTGCTGTAAAACTGGTGTCATCCCACTTGATCTAAGTTTTAAACCCAGGGTACCAAAAATCAATTCGGTCATACGGGATTGCACGCATGTGATCAGGTTCAAAATCAATTCAAAGAGCAAACTTACATGTTTGAAGACAATAGCAAACTTTGATAGTTTATTATATTATACATACATGTACAACAATAACAATATCATTCAAAGACATGCATATGTAAATATCAATGACATATATCAATGTGACCACAACATGACTGACCCGTGAAGATCCGGGGTAGTATAGGTCTTATGCAACCCATGATTGCCTTAAAAGCCTAACGGGACTGGGTGGTCAGGCTCTCTGACTTGGTTGATGCATGTCATCGATCCCATTTGCGTGGATCGATGCTCATGATACCAATTACTGGATTGTCTTGTCCAGACTCGATTATTTACAGACCGCCGTCATAAAGCTGGAATATTGCTGAGTGCAGCGTTAAACAACAAAAGAACAAACCCCAACAACAAACATGACTTGTGACCATAAGTTTATCCTACATATGTAGATTATAGTATCCCAGTCTCTCACATTTAAAGGCTTATCTCCTTCCCGAACATCTGACAGCCGAGCAGCTCTGTCAGTATACACCATAAGGGAGTCTTTTTATTTTTATTCACTTTTTCAAGGGGGCACGGGTGACCCAGTCGTCTAAGGCGCCGCAATTCGCTGTGCAGAGTTGTGTCCCTTGGGCACGCCAGACATCTATGATTGTGGGTTCGAATCCCGGTTTCTTGGTTTGTCAGCACCATACCTGTGCTCGTGGGTTTCACCGAAGTGGCAAACGTCTGAGACCTGCATCACTTCGGGCTTTCCTCCCACATTAAGCTTACACTTCGCGATATAACTGTGCAAAGCGGCGTTAAACCCAACTCACTGTCTCATAATATGTGAAGAGTATATTTGAATAGAATGACATTTTCAAATAAGCCCTTTCAAAAGATGAGTGGTATGTAACCACTGTTTTAGTATTATTGTATTCATCGATTGCTTTTCATTGAGTAGTATTTGATTGTGTGCGCGACAGTTGCAAACTGTAAATCCTCAGTTCTACCACAGGAACATATGCTTCAAAGTCAACAAAGCATTTGGTCCATTTATTCGAATCATTATGAAACAAACGTATTTTCTCGTGTCTGTAAATGAGAAATAATATCACTTTGTGGCATTAGCGAGAGAAGTTGTTTATTGAAGTCTCACTTTCTGTACATCGTGCAGATTACACTTTTCTTGGAAGTGAAACAGTTTTGTGGTATGAAATCTAATAGAAATGTGACTTGGGGCTAAAACAGTTATTTTACGAACCTTTCAAATGTTCAGCTATTATCTCCCCTTGTCATTCGCAGGATTACCTCCCTTTGGTGTTTACATTTCTACACGGTCAAGGAACGTTCTTGAAGCGATAGCCCTGTCCAACGCATATAACCTGCTAATTTGGAATGCATGTTTCTGTTTAACTACTGAAGGTACCAGAGAGATGTTTGGGATCATAATTGCAGGCCGTCTTGTAAGTATTTAGTGTAAAGAGTTCGCGAAATGAGCTGGTGGATTGAAGGCAATATGTTTGGGACAGAAGGAAGTCGCTTGTTTACACTTACAGTCAAGGTTTTCGAGGCTTTCTTGGCCTAGAATTCCGTAAACGAGGCTTACTCATTGCTACATTATTTACGTGGCATGGCTTGGCTGACTTGGCGCGCGATCAACAACTTCTTGCCATCATCGAACTGCCATGAAAGTAGTAACTGGATAAGCCTAAACCGATTAGAGGTAGTCATCGAGTCACGCCGAAAGTCTGGAAGACCTTCAGAGACATGTGGGCTATACATACCCGCAGCACAATTGTATTATCTTTCTGCTTACAGCAGGGGAACAACAACTTGATTAAATTTGTCCCCTATAACACGCAATTATTTTAGTAAACATTTCATATCAGTCCACAGAGTATTCCCGAATATTTTGCAGAAATACCCTCCTGTGCAGAAATTGTGCAGAATTTTGCATTTGTCTACTGCAGAATTTGTCAAATAGGCGAAAACTTCACTTTGTGTTTCAACTTCTTTGGTAGGGCTGTGACGACCCACCTGACCCGAGATACCTGTCCTTGCCCTACTTCCATTTTAATCTGATTGGCTAACCAAACCATTCTTATGGCATTTAATAGAATGGGCAGGGTTGTGTTGTATTACCATGCTGAACAATGTCACTGATTGTGTGTTGTTGTCTACAGATTTGTATTAATGATCAGAGTTCCAGATAAGCTGTGTATCTGCGTGAAATAAGCATCAGAAATGCAGAAATATGCAGTAAAATAAAATCCAAGCGTATCAAATACGCAACGAACATTACAGATACGCTACAAAAATAAAACTTGTGCGTATCATCAAAATATTGTGAAGTAACCCTGCGTATTTGATTAGCAAATCAGCAACCTATTTTGAAATTATAAACGGGCATTCCGTCAACCTTGCCAAACTCCACGATGACACTTACATCGTGATCATTTGCCATCACACTTTCTTGTGGAAGTATCGTGGTATTCTTGAGTCCTATAAAGCTCTCGAACCCAGACGACACCAGTTTGCAGGGACTAGATGAATAGTGTTTTTAAATATTTAACTTAAATACCCACATGTGTAAAAACTAGTGGGTAACAGAAATTTGTATACCCAGATAGAATTACTGATACCCAATTATTTTAAAATGCATGGGTAAAATACCCACAACACCAAAAGCTTATCTGGAGCTCTGAATGATTAAATAATCTTCTGTGAAGTTATTACACATGATTGTGTTTGCGTTTATGGAGTTATAAACCTAAAAACTGGACTGCACACTTTGCGCGACGCTATGTGGATTTACTCTGTACACACACCCTTTTTCACATATATTCCTTCATAAACACAAACACATATTGAAGTCAGTTCTTAATTAGTAGTACTTACTATCCCCTGTGTCTACAGGTACAAACAGACCTACAGCAGGTGTCAGAGACCCAGTTCCTCTTCAACATCTCAGATGCTGACAACATCAACCACGTCGTCCTCTTCATGACTGGACAGACTCCCTTCCCTGATGGCTTCGGAGGCGCTGGTAGGGAGATACGCATTTAAGATACACATGTACATCATGTTCCTTGGATATGCCTATTTTTAACACAGTTGACAACTTTTAAGTAAATTTTTATCATTTCTTATTTGGACTATATCTTGGCCAAAAATGTAATGCAATATATTGAGGTACCGGTACAGGTATCTGTATTACGATACGTATTGAGATACATGTATATTGGGAGATAAAGTATTTGACAGTCTTTGACACTGATTGTACATGCAGATGCTATTTTCTGCATAGTTAAGTAAATATCATTACCGTATTGGACGTAATAAGCGCCCGGCTCTAATAAGCGCCAACAGCGATATTTGCTAATATATTGGCTAGTGAACAATCCCAATTAGCACCCCTTCCGATTGATCAATGTACACAACACTTATTTAATCGCGTATAATACGCGCTCGTGTGTTATATGCTTTCTTAATTATGGGTAATTAAATTCTGGAAAAATGTATTTCTCGTATATATACATTTCAGGCTGTCAGCATATACCACAAAATTTATCTTTCAACTCTGTTTTTTTTTTCAACAAAATAATATTCTAATAAGAGCCCCCTATTTCTAAATTTGAGAGCGCCCTGGGTGCTTATTACGTCGAATACGGTATGTTAAACTCAGCAGGTCAGTCAACACGTGAGAGAAAATCACTTCCGCGTTTCCGCCTTTTTGTCAATCAATTTTGAACATGTTGAAGGGAAACATCATTTGTAATTTCTGTGTAGATTTCAGGTTGAACGATACAAATAATTATGAAACTTGTTATATATACAGAAAAAGTATTGAAATATTTAATGTTTGAAAAGCGTATTGCAGTATACCAGTAATACAATGCAGACCTATTTCTTCTTAGCCAGGATGGATTAACATGTATTCATGTCTGTTGCAGTGTATTTCTCATGGCCAAGCACAGATGGTCCTTCATGGCAGCTGTTGGGACATCTGACAAATGCAAAACCAAGCACTATTTTCAAAATATCCTCACTGAAAACAGGTGGGTCTTGATTTCAGGGCTAGTACTACTCATCATCATGGGGATGCTCATGATATCAATCACTGGTTTGTGTGATAATGACACGATTAATTTCAGACAAAAATGATCAAAGGGATTTGTATTAATGGTTAATACCAGTAAATGATTGCTAAATATACTATAAAAAAAGACTCGTTCCTTTTGCTTTGAATTTTTTAACTCATTTATTTTTTTATATATGCCCCTGTGCTAAAGTCATTGAACATGATGAATGGATATCTTTCAGTGTTCAAAATTACAATTGAAAATAATGGGTTCTATGATCTTCTATCCATAACGTTAAAATATAGATAATTTGGGGGTTCCTACATCTGAATGCTATTTTCCAAAAGACCAGTGTGTTCAGGCTCGCTGACTGGGTTAATGCATGTCATTGTATCCCAGTTGTGTAGATAGATGCTCATGATGTTAATCACTGGATTGTCTGGTCCAGACTTGATTATTTACAGACTGCCGTCATTTAGCTGGAATATTGCTGAGTGTGGCGTTAAACAACAAACAAACAAACAAAGTAAGATACCCATATGGCCTCACTGAACATTGTAATATAATTTTCTTTTCCACAAGTTCTGCCAGAAATTACTTGAAAATGAAAATATTTTAAATCTTATAATCGATGCTTCATCATTTGAAACTGATGAGGAATAGGGATGTAACGATTCACCGATGTCAGCAATGTCGTTCTTACTTAGTTACAGACAATACTTCAATTATCAGTTTGTGATATCGCGATGTGCTTTAAATAGAACAGGAAGCGATGACATAAAGACAGAAGTAGCATAGCTCCATCTGTAACCATGGCAGAACATGGCGTGGTGGTAATAGTGGACGCGCCGCTGCATTTGGTCTCCAGTTTGGTTTTGAAAAGTTTAAGGCAGAGGTTTCAGAGTATATCAGTGATTTCTTCATTTCTTACTATTTGTTGTGGAATACAGTGATAATAATGATAATGATAATAATAGGCTATATATCTTGCACATATTTCCACACCACTAAGGGGCATGCTCAAAGCGATATTATTACTTGGTCACTGGATCAGTGCGCACTCAAGAATCATTCTCGGCTCCCTGGGGAGTGTACAACCCAAGCTGCCTGTTAGGTGCTAGAAGGTTAGTAACCACATTACCACCTCATCCTACTGGGTACCCATTCACTGCTGGGTGAACAGAGGCACATTTCAAACAAAGTCACTTGCCCAAGGAGACACCACATGCGGTACATGTGCTTTGGTGTGGGGCAGGACCAAGCCCTAGAAACTCTCAGGAGCCAAGCTGCCAAAACGCGGTCCCCCATCCAAGGACTTTCCGCGACCGACGTTGCTTAACTTTATACATAAGATGACCCCTTTCTGCAGCATCTTTTTCCAGAGCTACAGAAAAGCTGCGTATTTGCAAAAAATACCCCCCAAAACAGATCAAAACCCAATTATTTTCAATTAACTTGCGTACAGAAACACATGCATTAAATGAAAAATTCAATTGTTTGAAAACAGCAATACGTAAATACCCAATGAAGCTTCTTCAGCATGCGTCCAACGTAGCTACTTTCTGAAACACAATTACGAGAAAATTTACTTTCAGAGTCAAGCCTACATTTAGAACCGTTATATATTACATCTAAAACATTATTTCATTTTGGATAAACCTGATAGAGTGATGAATAGATGAGTGAAAAAGAATATTGGTTACCCAATGAAAAATGTAATCATGGTAATAACCCAATTTAGATAGAAACCTTCAAGTAAAATCTCAATTGCTCAAAAAGTTATCTGGAGCTCTGGGTCCTCAAAATTCGACTTACACGGTATGAGATTTATCTCATGCATTTATCTCTTCCAGGGGGAGGTAACTCATTTCAACAGAACATGTTTGGTCAACAGGCGTCACACAACGCCCAGATTGGAATATCTGTTGAACCCCTGGCACAGCTTGCACAGCAAACACCAGTCACCCAAGCCACGGTGTCGAGTGTGGAATCATTTGTTGAATATTCAAGGAAAATGCTTGAGAACTTTTTCAATTTTGCCTCCTCGTTTGCCGTGACCCAGTCCCAGATGACGCCAAACCCTTCCGAGACATTCGTGCCCATCAGCACGTTGCAAAAATGGTTTGAAAATTTTCAGAGACGCTTGGAACAAAACCCTAATTTCTGGAGGACATGAGGCAGTGTTGGCTTGGAGATTGTCATCATTCTGTGGGAGACTTGTGTCAAATGCATCTTGTTTTATGCGTGAAGATAACAGGTTTTTGTGGGCTTGTTTTCAGTGATTGTCATCTGTCCCCCTTTATTGTCTTTTGTTTTTCTTCTTTGTGGAGCGCATGTCTAAGGCACCGCAATTCGCAAGCTAATTCCCAGCGCGTGATACCTTCATTACACTCTCAGTGACATTGCTGCCACCAGTGTTAGCACGGCCATTACAAGAATCTTGAAATTCGCCCTCTAACCCCAAATGTAGTAACGTTTATACTTTTGTTTATGTCATAGTGAATTTTGAAAATGTTTAAGACTGACCATATTTCCCAGATGAATTTACTCTTTTGTTTATTTGATCAGGTTGGTTCGAGATTGCAGACAAACGGAAAATCTTCCCCCTTACATTCTTACTATACCAGTTACATGATAGTAAACAAAGAAACTTATTTTGCAGGAGTATTCAGCATCATGGCTTGTTTGTTAACATAACGGCCAATCGGCTGCGAGTTCAATTCCATGAATGGTTGTTGTCACCTAACCAATGGGGACTTTTGACTGGTGGCAGCGATAGTGTGGAGAGCTCCGCGAATGGGATATCGCTGTGACAACCTTGTGCAACTGTATTGAGTTGTATACCATGGTAGTGCCAGAAACCTATGATTTGGGGTTTGAATCCCGGTTCACCCTGATTATGTTTCTAGGTTTGTCAGCACCATACCCGTGCTTGTGGGTTTCACCGAAGTGGTAAACATCTGAGACCTGCATCACTTCAGGCTTTCCTCCCACATTAAGCTGACACGCTGTGATATAACTGGAATACTGTTAAAAGCGGCATTAGACACAACTCACTCACTGTTGTAGGAAATAGTTGATATCAAGTTTAGACATGCTTACCCGTTTCAATATCTGAAAAAGTTCATCAGGAGAGTGAAATCTCTAGTTTTCCGAAACTATGTTTGGACTTTTGAGGTGCAACTATAAAGGATATTTTTTAATATTATTAACATGATTAATGTTATGGACTAATATGATCAAGAAACCCCATGATTTATACCTTTGCTTCCCCATGATTTGTTTTTGAGACTTTTTAGGGAAATGTCAAATATATCCCTGTTTATATACACGTTTACAGGAATTTCATTGTTGCACGAATCACTGTAATGCTTGGGTCATTCTGAATTTATATCTTTCAATGAAAGGTTTGCTTACAAAATAAGAATTTACTGTAGTGGATATCTTACAATACAGTAATTGGGCACTGTTGACCTAGTTTTAATAACTCAATCAATGGCATATATGCATTCTGTGACTTTAACCACTAGTCTGAAGCCCAAGTCTAGTAAAGTTCTGTTTGGTCTAGTAAGCTCAGCTAATAATAGTCTATATAACACTAAACTCTACTGGAATTGATTCTTAGAGTCATGTTTGGGCGCGTAGTCTCATAAGGTTTTGTCACAGATTGTACATTTATTCTCAACAAAATGTATATGGTACATGACATCAGACACAGTCCATGGTGTGCCAGTGACCATGCATCTTCCCCAGGCAAGGGAGTTAACTGACTGTAAAAGTCCAATTTCTACCCTTGCCGAACTTAGCTGGAATTTCTGGGTTTGATCGTAGTGCCACCAGTGGCTATTATGTCCCTTCTATGTTCCTCCTGTTGACCAATCAGATTCCACCTCTCATATCACTAGCATTTGCTTCAAACAAAATGGCTGCACCTTGTGAAAACTATCTGATCACTGAACAAAATCTATATCTTGAAGAGCATCAAATCACGTGAGCACCTTCCTTATTGACTAGGTTAGTGGCAAAGAAGTGTGTTAGAAGTTTCTTCCAGGGTCAGGGGCACAGGTGGCCCAGTCGTCTAAGGCGCTGCGATTCGGTGTGCAGAGTTGCGTCCCTTGGGCACGCCAGAAATCTATGATTGTGGGTTCGGGTCGCCCCGATTATGTTTCTAGGTTTGTCAGCACCATACCCGTGCTCATGGGTTTCACCGAAGTGGTAAACGTCTGAGACCTGCATCACTTCGGGCTTTCCTCCCACATTAAGCTGACACGCCCTGATATAACTGTCATACTATTAAATGCAGCATTAGACACAACTCACTCACTCACTCTTCCAGGGTCAGTGATGGCTCAGTCAAGGTGCAGCTCCTTTGTTTGTATGTAATGCATACCCTGTTCCACATGTCCTTAATTAATGTCGGCCCATGAAGATCCAGGGTAGAATAGGTCTTCAGCAGCCCATGCATGCCGTAAAAGGCGACTATGCTTGTCGTAAGAGGCGACTAACGGGATGAGGTGGTCAGGCTCGCTGACCTGGTTAATGCATGTCATCAATCCCAATTGCGTGGATCAATGCTCATGTTGTCAATCACTGGATTGTCAAGTCCAGACTTGATTACTTACAGACCACCGTCATATAGCTGGAATATTGCTGAGTGTGGCATTAAACAACAAACAAACAAATAATTAATGTCACAATGCTTGTCCTTCAAACTCCATCACAGTCCTACCCCTGCATGTTGCATTTTAGCCTCAATTCTCAACAGAAACAACAGATGGATGTATGCTGCTTTTGCTTGAGTTGGCTGGGTAACCATGGTTACTCACATGATTCTGGTGTTTTGTCACCAGAAGAGTATTTTGATGTGCTTTTTGGCTTGGTTGAAATGAAGCAAAGGTTCTTGGAAGCACTGATGTCATATTTAGCACCACGGAATGATCACCATTTATGGATTTATTATTTTTAAAAGTTTTACATTAATTAAAACAAATATATTTTCAAATCTTAGTATTTTAGACCAGCACAAACCAACTTGACACTCCATTGGAAATGAAGAGTTTACATTATATGACAAAATATCTTGAATCTTGACATGCAAATGTGTTCGAACCAAAGAAGTAGTAGTATTTAGGACATGTTCTTTAGGGTGTTGTTTTTTTCCTCACTGTTTTGTTAACTGTAATCCATGTACAGGTTGTTGTTAGTGTTAATAAGACACCAATTTGAACGTCACACTTCAGTAGGTATATTCTTGCATAAAACATGAAATCAATGTGAATGTGTAACATATTTTGTGCATCTGTATTTTAATATAAATAAAATGTTTTCATACAGTGTTGAAGTCCTGTTCTATCTTTTGATATCTTATAGTGACTCGGATGTTATGAAAATATTAAGAAATATCAGTCATATTTAGATATTCCCAATTATTGTGTGTATGATCTCTCTCTCTCTCTCTCTCTCTCTCTCTCTCTCTCTCGGGGCGGGCGGGTAGCCTCGTGGTTAAAGCGTTCGCTCGTCATGCGGAAGACCTGGGTTCGATTCCCGACATGGGTACAGTGTGTGAAGCCCATTTATGGTGTGCTCCCCGTGATATTGCTGGAATATTGCTAAAAGCCTCGTAAATCTCTCTCTCTCTCCATTTCAATCTATAAAATCGAAGCCTCATATGAGTGAGCCCTCGATTAAATCATTTCAGACCCAGAGGATATATTAATTAAACATTCATCCCATTCCACATCCTCTTTGAGCCATGAGGGTTGAAGTCTCTAAACAGTTGGTTCTAATAAAATAAATATGTCTTGAAACCTTCTAAAGAATTTTGTTCAAATTGTATGATGAAAACAAGAATAACCATTTCATTTGACCTTGCTCTATTATATTCTCATTTTATAATTCATTTGCAAAGAGCCAGGCCAGAATACCGTATTTTCTTGAGTAAGTGCGGGGGGGGGGTCTGGCTCGCTGTCCTGGTTGATGTATGACCACCCGATCCCGTTAGTCGCCTTTTACAAGCATAGTCGCCTTTTACGGCAAACATGGGTTGTTGAAGGCCAAAAGACGTTAAAAGATGGTACATGTACTTGTTGTTACCCTGTCTGCCGCTCGACATTAAGGGGCTAAAACAAGGACTTGTCGGCTCGGAGTCAGTATACTGTGTCTGAGTGGGGTATTCATGTTAAACTGCGGCATGGTATCTCAGGGTGCTAGCACTATAAATTGGCATCAGTCCGGACCAACTCACCACCTTCTAGCACCGATCTTCTTCACGGGCTCATACTTGACATGTACATCAGCATTAACCATTTTGGCTGAAGACTGGACAGTAGGATTCTGTTTTATAGCCATACATAGTTATCACTTATTATTTTTAAGTACTCAATTTACTGAGTTTAAGTGAACTGTATTTACAAAATATCAGAAAAACGTAAACCGTATTCATGGTTAACCAACTTCAAGACGACGCTACCAAAATCAAAGCTACAGACTATAGGTGAATATAGTTCAAGACGGGGGCACGGGTGGCCCAGTCGTCTAAGGCGCCGCGATTCGCTGTGCAAAGTTGCGTCGCTTGGGCACGCCAGAAACCTATGATTGTGGGTTCGAATCCCGGTTCGCCCCAATTATGTTTCTAGGTTTGTCAGCACCATACCCGTGCTCGTGGGTTTCACCGAAGTGGTAAACGTCTGAGACCTGCATCACTTCGGGCTTTCCTCCCACATTAAGCTGACACGCCGTGATATAACTGGAATAATGTTAAAAGCGGCGTTAAACCCAACTCACTCACTCACTCTACCCCGGATCTTCTTCACGGGCTCATACTTGACATGTACATCAGCATTAACCATTTTGACTGAAGACTGGACAGTAGGATTCTGTTTAATAACCATACATAGTTATCACTTATTATTTTTAAGTACTCAATTTACTGAGTTAAAGTGAACTGTATTTACAAAATATCAGAAAAACGTAAACTGTATTCATGGTTAACCAACTTCAAGACGACCCTACCAAAATCAAAGCTACAGACTATAGGTGAATATAGTTCAAGACGGGGGCACGGGTGGCCCAGTCGTCTAAGGCGCCGCGATTCGCTGTGCAAAGTTGCGTTGCTTGGGCACGCCAGAAACCTATGATTGTGGGTTCGAATCCCGGTTCGCCCCAATTATGTTTCTAGGTTTGTCAGCACCATACCCATGCTCGTGGGTTTCACCGAAGTGGTAAACGTCTGAGACCTGCATCACTTCGGGCTTTCCTCCCACATTAAACTCACTCACTCACTATAGTTCAAGACCATAGACTGTGAGCTATAGGGTAACACATTTCGGGAACAGACTATAATCCCCCAGCCCCAATCCCTTAATCTGGGATATTAATTTCAATTTTGAGCTGGATGAAATCACCCCAGACAGTGCATTTGGCTGCTCTTAAGGTCCTTCTGCTGGGGCATATATTCTAACCCATATCCCAACGGGGGACACATACGGACACATGTGTAACATGAAATCAGCATTATGAAATGAACAGTTATATATATAAATGACTGGCTATAGGAAGACATCCGTCAAACGTTGAACGGTAGGACATTCAGTAAGGTTCGTAGATGATATCACCCAACGTGCCCTAACACACCATAACACATCTACCTCGGCGTCGGGAAAATGCCTCGAAACAATTCTTCATTGAAGCACAGGGATTCGTATATCCAGCTGGAGGACCGAGTAGATTCATGGTTCATACAAAATATATTGTCTCTTGAAATACACGGTTCATACAAAATATATTGTCTCTTGAAATACACGGTTCATGGAAAATATTTTGTCTCTTGAAATACATGGTTCATACAAAATATATTGTCTCTTGAAATACATGGTTCATACAAAATATATTGTCTCTTGAAATACACGGTTCATACATAATATATTGCCTCTTGAAATACATGGTTCATACAAAATATTTTGCCCCCTGAAATACATTTTCATACAAAATATTTTGCCTCTTGAAATACATGGTTCATACAAAATATTTTTGTCTCTTGAAATACATGGTTCATACAAAATATATTGTCTCTTGAAATACATGGTTCATACATAATATATTGCCTTTTGAAATACACGGTTCAGGCAAAATATTTTGTCTCTTGAAATACACGGTTCATACAAAATATATTGTCTCTTGAAATACATGGTTCATACATAATATATTGTCTCTTGAAATACATGGTTCATACATAATATATTGCCTCTAGAAATACGTGGTTCATACAAAATATTTTGCCCCCTGAAATACATTTTCATACAAAATATTTTGCCTCTTGAAATACATGGTTCATACAAAATATTTTGTTTCTTGAAATACATGGTTCATGCAAAATGTATTGTCTTTTGAAATACATGGTTCATACAAAATATTTTGCCTCTTGAAATACATGGTACATACAAAATATTTTGCCTCTTGAAATACATGGTTCATACATAATATTTTGCCTCTTGAAATACATGGTTCATACAAAATATTTTGCCTCTTGAAATACATGGTTCATACATAATATTTTGTCTCTTGAAATACATGGTTCATACAAAATATATTGTCTCTTGAAATACACGGTTCATGCAAAATGTACTGTCTCTTGAAATACACGGTTCATGGAAAATATTTTGTCTCTTGAAATACATAGTTCATACAAAATATATTGTCTCTTGAAATACATGGTTCATGCAAAATGTATTGTCTCTTGAAATACACGGTTCATGGAAAATATATGGTCTCTTGAAATACATAGTTCATACAAAATATATTGTCTCTTGAAATACACGGTTCATGCAAAATGTATTGTCTCTTTGTAATACATGGTTCATGCAAAATGTATTGTCTCTTGAAATATACGGTTCATGGAAAATATATGGTCTCTTGAAATACATAGTTCATACAAAACATTGTCTCTTGAAATACACGGTTCATGCAAAATGTATTGTCTCTTTGTAATACACGGCTCATACATAATATTTTGTCTCTTGAAATACATGGTTCATAGAAAATATTTTGTCTCTTGAAATATAAGGTTCATACGAAATATATTGTCTCTTGAAATACGTGGTTCATGCAAAATATATTGCCTCTTGAAATACGTGGTTCATACATAATATATCGCCTCTTGAAATACGTGGTTCATACAAAATATTTTGCCTCTTGAAATACATTGTTCATACAAAATATTTTGTCTCTTGAAATACTTGGTTCATACATAATATTTTGTCTCTTGAAATACATGGTTCATACAAAATATATTGTCTCTTGAAATACATGGTTCATGGAAAATGTATTGCCTCTTGAAATACATGGTTCATGGAAAATGTATTGCCTCTTGAAATACATGGTTCATGGAAAATGTATTGTCTCTTTAAATACATGGTTCATGGAAAATGTATTGCCTCTTGAAATACATGGTTCATGGAAAATGTATTGCCTCTTGAAATACATGGTTCATGGAAAATGTATTGTCTCTTTAAATGCATAGTTCATACAAAATATATTGCCTCTTGAAATACATGGTTCATACATAATATTTTGTCTCTTTAAATACATGGTTCATACATAATATTTTGTCTCTTTAAATACATGGTTCATACAAAATATATTGCCTCTTGAAATACATGGTTCATACAAAATATATTGCACCGTGAACATCCAGGGCTTTTTGTCCTGGTTTCTTTTCCAATACTTCATCTTGATATTCATATTGTTTTTGCATGCTTTCTTGACAAATCAGAAATAATCGCTTTTCGTCACCTGTAATTGGATGTCCTCATCGGTAGCGAGAACGTAATGAGCTTTGGGTAAGCTAGACCTGTGGTTACACCTGTTTTGTTTGTTTAAAGGTTTAACTGTTTATTGTTACGCAAGTTTACCACTGCAGCCGTTGTATTATGCAGCTACTAGCCGACTCGTCTCGCATCAAAATACTGGCTGTGCACTCGCGGGCAGATGACCACGGAGTGCACTGACCACTGTGTCGGATTAACGAGACTGATTAAAGAGTGATTTCAGCAATTCGTTGCAAATTAGGAGTGTCGGAGTCGGAATGCAAGACTGTCGGATTCACAGGTCTAAATCAATCGCACTGATTTAATCGGTTCTCATCATTCGTGTCGGATAAATCCGATTATCGGATTAACGAGTTTCGAGATTTGACTGTACGCCAGATTCAGCTTTAACAATTGATACCTGTTGTTCAAATCCGCTAATACAAAACATGCTTTACAAATCATAATTATAAAAGAACCTGGCGTACCATCTTGCTGAAAATATATCATGTTTTTTGTGTGTGGAAGAACATACTTGATTCACTCTGAAACAAGAAGGGTGAACATAAATGTTGACACCAAGTATTAGAACAAACTTTCAAAAGACAGCCCGGAGATCGGAAGTTCCGGGATTTTGACACTTTCAAGAAAGCTCGATAAACTTATGTGGAAATTTTTCTGTCAATCTTATTGATTCTGTTTGTCATACAGTTGTGATTAGCTTGATTTCATTCTTTGTTTAGGGGCGGTCGGGTAGCCCAGTGGTTAAAGCGTTCCCTCGTCACGCTGAAGACCCGGGTTCGATTCCCGACATGGGTACAATGTGTGAAGCCCATTTCTGGTGTCCCCCGCCGTGATATTGCTGGAATATTGCTAAAAGCGCCGCAAAACCATATTCACTCACTCATTCATTGTTTGTGAATGAACCAGCAATGCGGCGTCTGCAACGCGCGGAGCGTCTAGACGATTCGCTATTGGCATGTGTGGTAGAAGTCAGCGTGCAGTGGCCAATACGTTCAATGTTCCCCAGTCTTTGCAGACTATGGAACAGTTACCAAACAACCCCAAATAATGACCTCGTTCAGGGCGTCCCAGATCAACGATAAGAGTTCAGGACCGATTCATCCGAAACCAGGCTCTGTGAAATCGAGCTCAAACGGCGAATGAGATTGCTGCAAGCGTTCATCAGGCTACTGGAGTATGAGCTACGGGTCAGCGGTTTGGAATTTGTCTACATACAGCTCATCTCCATGCTCGTGCCACGTGCTGTGCATGACGCCCCATTCAAATCGTCATATTGCCAACAGACGGAAATGACGTACACAAAATGAGTGAGTATGGTTTTACGCCGCTTTTGGCAATATTCCAGCAATATCACGGTGGGGAACACCAGAAATGGGCTTCAAACATTGTACCCATGTCGGGAATCGAACCCGGGTCTTCGGCGTGACAAGCAAACGCTTTAACCACTAGGCTACCCGACCGCCCCGTACACAAAGTCTAAACTGGGGTCGTCTGAGACTTGCTTCACTTCGGGCTTTCCTCCCACATTAACCTGACACGCCGTGATATAACTGGAATACTGTTAAAAGTGGCGTTAAACCCAACTCACTCACTCACTCACTCACACACGAAACTGGGTTAATCGTCGTTGGTTACGTTTCACGTTTTCAGATGAGCCCCGATTCACTTTGCACTACTTTGAAAGGCGTGGTCGTGTCTTGCGACGTCGACATGAACGTCAAGCCGATGTCAACCTGAGACCTCATGACAGATGTGGTGGTGGATCGGTTATGGCGTGGTTATGGAGTGTCGTCACAATGCCTGAGCGAACCCCACTCCATATTGTACAAGGAAGGGTCGGTACATGGACAGTACCATCGAGACAACATACTGACACCCTTTGATGTCCCGGGGGCCACGGGTGGCCCAGTCGTCTAAGGCGCCGCAATTCGCTGTGCGGAGTTGCGTCCCTTGGGCACGCCAGAAACCTATGGTTGTGGGTTCGAATCCCGGTTCACCCCGATTATGTTTCTAGGTTTGTCAGCACCGTACCCGTGCTCGTGGGTTTCACCGAAGTGGTAATTTTTAAACGTCTGACACCTGCATCACTTCGGGCTTTCTTCCCACATTAAGCTGACACGCCGTGATATAACTGGAATACTGTTAAAAGCGGCGTTAAACCCAACTCACTCACTCACTCACTCACATTTGATGTCCCGTTTCCAAGGAGCGTGGGCTGACGTTTTGTATTTCAGGACGACAACGCCCGTGCTCACCGTGCACGAATTGTCAATGCACACCTCCACCAGCACAGCATCCATAGAATGCCATGGCCAGCCATGAGCCCTGACCTTTAGCCCATTGAACAATCTGGGACATGATATGGAGATGTGTGCGTGTGAACGCCAAAGGCCGTCGACCACGTTGGATGAATT
This sequence comes from Haliotis rufescens, assembly GCF_023055435.1. Classification (NCBI taxonomy): domain Eukaryota; kingdom Metazoa; phylum Mollusca; class Gastropoda; order Lepetellida; family Haliotidae; genus Haliotis; species Haliotis rufescens. Next base: position 53,422,926 of record NW_025964334.1, read on the forward strand.
TGGACAGGCGCTGCAAGAGAAGTGAAACAGACTCCCTCACATCGCCTTTGAGAGACTCATACGCAGTATGCCTCGTCGAGTGCATGAATGTTTGACAAATCGTGGCGGTATTACGCACTACTGATCCCAAAACGCCAGACGTCCCCAGACGTTTAATGGTTTCTCCTTAACTCTTCATCAGGTAAATAAGCGTATAGTGAGTTAATATACTGGCTTCATCGTTATTTTGTTATCTTTGCACATAAATCTACGCAAGCCTTCAAGGGCCATTTGTTTTTTTAAAAAAATGTCGATACTATCGTGAAATTTCAACTTAGTATCTTGAAATTTCAAGATAGCATCGAAAAAAAATTTAAAAACCAAATGGCCCTAGAAGGCTTCCGTAGATTTATGTGCAAAGATAACAAAATAACGATGAAGCCAGTATAATGAAATTTCAAGATACTAAGTTGAAAATTCAAGATATAGAAGTTGAAAATTCAAGATAGTATCGAAATTTAAAAAAACAACAAATGGCCCTAAAAGGCTTCCGTAGAATCCCACTGTGCAATGGAATCCTAGAAGGGGCAAATTGTCGCCCTTAAAAAAACAACAACAAAAAAATAAAAAAGTGTAAAACTTAACCAAACCAAAAGGTCAAAATGTGTCGCGTTGTCGCCCCATCTAAAATGTGTGAAAAGGAGTTAACAGGACAACGCTACATATATGGTCTTTTGTTTAGCTCCAGTGAACTAAAACAAACTAGAAATGGCAATTATAGGGTTGCTTTTATTTAAATGAAAACACTTAAAAAGAAGTTTAAAAACGCAATTAATGTTGTTATTATTGCTCTTACGTTCTTACACTACAGGGGGCGGTCGGGTAGCCTAGTGGTTAAAGCGTTCGCTCGTCACGCCGAAGACCCGGGTTCGATTTCCGACATGGGTACAACGTGTGAAGCCCATTTCTGGTGTCCCCCGCCGTGATATTGCTGGAATATTGCTAAAAGCGGCGTAAAACCAAAACTCACTCACTCACTCTTACACTACAGCCTCTAAATGCGTATCATACACTTCACAATTCTTTATAATTACTTGGTGAAATCGAGGGAGTAGATTCATCATAAAATATAGGCGGATCTTGAGAGAGTCTAGGAGCACCCCCATCCCCCCCCCCCCCTTTGAAAACGAGATGAAGTTGTACACACTCCCACCCCGCCCCCCACTCACACCCTCTCACTGAGAAGATTTTTATATTTTCGACCCCTCCCTTTAAAATCAAACGTAGTATGTTGTAGAGAATTCCGAGCCTGGTAGTACCGTAATGCTCCGTCATCACTGCGCCGGATTGTGTATTAACCTACCACCTCAAAACATTTCCACGTGGTTTGTGTGCCTGATTTTCCCGCTATCTTGTCGATTACGCATTTTGATTGGATACAAAAGTAACATATTCATCATGACCCACACCTACTTCTGCGACACATGTTCTTTGGAACGACAACACCTGAAGCTCGCGTATACAGTGAACAAAGTATAATTTCTGAACTTGATGTAATTTGCTTTTTTAGTTTCTAATTTAAATGTAGTATAGAAATCACAGCGCCCGTAGCCTCCCAGCTGGAGAGACTTCCTGGGCTTGTTGGCAGGGTCATCAAATGTGATCACGTGGAGAAGGTTATAAATAATGATTGGCCAATCACAGACCTCGTTTCATGAATTTGCGGTAAAGTGTGGTGACGTAGTTCACATCATTGTGTCCACGTTGTAGCAAGTGGACGCTAGTAATCAGGTTTAATAAGCAAAGAACGCTTTAAGAAACCGCGAAACATTTGTGTTTTTAACATTTCTATATGCATATATCACCGACAAATCAGTAGAGGAGCGCAACAACCGATATACCCCGAGAATGATCGCCGACACGGCCGTAACGATGGGCAGGTATGTTTGCCATGTGGAATCCATGATGGTTCCGCGAGACACTTACGATCACTAATCCAGACTTACTCATATTGATGATTCACATACAGATTTGTTAGTTGATGTAATGAAATAGCCGACACCTTGTCACCGTTAGAACGTATGTTGACGAGGATAGGTCTATATGTGTTCTATGAACACAATTCTAGAACACGTGCTTCCTGAAGCTGCAGGCATAGTCACGCTGTTCACGCTGTTGAAGGGGCTGGTCTGGGCAGGTTGCCAACTCTCCTAGTCACTCCGTCTGGCAAACACACGTGCAATTTGTGCAATTTTTAAAATATAATCTTCTGCCCCGTCAAGCGTAACCACGTGCTGATTGAACATCGCGCGTGGGATACACGTGTTATAGTACAATCTGAGCGTAATTTCCCGTCAGCAGCGGTGCAGTGCAGCTGATCACTTGTTGCGCTGATCACGTGCATCTCTTTCATTTTAGGAATGTTTAGTCGATCAAACTTGGTGTTGGTGCTGGGAGCCCTTTCATGGAGGGAGGAGATTGTTCTTAAAATCGAAATGTATTTGTGTGAGCAGAAGTGCTACATTTTTTTCATGACACTCCCCTAAATTCTTCAATTCTTTTGGATTATCCTCCACATTTTTGTCCCCCCCCCCAAAAAAAAAATCCAAAACAAACCCAACAACATCAAAGCAAAACACACTCATGCTTCCTGACCATGTGCTCTGTTCATGTTACCACTTGATGTGTGTAAATGTGGCACCTTGAAGCTCTCTCTATTTGTCATTTATTCATGAATATTGATCAAATGGTCACAATGTATTGTGTGAATGCTGAATATGAATACAGGTAATAATATAAACTATGCTACTGACGCATTCTCAAATGCTTCTAATTACAAACAATGCCGACAATCCAACTTTTGCAGTAATTATTTATTAGTAATAGTATTAGCCATTGTTTTTAAGTATCAACGGCCCATGGCCTCTTACAATAGACTAGTGTTAGAAATAGCATGTTAGTAAGAAGACAGCCTCCATGCTCTAGGGGTAGAGCGTCTGCCCGGTGAGCAGAAGGTTCAGGGTGCGATCCTCGGCCGAGTCATACCAAAAGATGTTAAAAGATGATACTTGTTGTTACCCTGTCTGGCACTCGGCAATAAGGTGCTCAAACAAGGACTGGTTGGCTTGGAGGCAGCATTCTGTGTCTTGAGTGGGGTATTCATGTTAACCGTGCCATGTTTTTTTAGTGGGCTAGCACTATATACATCTGGACTAGTACAAGCAGCCACATACACTGGCTATATAAGTTCAATAATCTTGAACGCAACATTTGACCCCAATTCACCTAACCTGTTAGTGATAACAAGTTAAGCAAAATCCAATTACGGTAAATTGAATAGAATCCTTTATTGTGATTATTTTCTTATACTACAAATATTCTGCTCATGTTAAACAAATGAGGGAATTCCTGAATGAAATAGGTCCCCAGTGATTCTGCTTGTAAGAAGTGGTGGAAGGACAAGAGGCTCCTAATATCAGTCAAAGGGTCAGTTATCTACAGTCCGCCATGATAACACTGACGGTGGATTTAAGCAGCATACGTCGTTAATCTACTGTAGCAGGAAGACAATTGTGCTTAATGTATGCAGGTGTTGACAATTACCTGATGGTTGAGTTTTCCTTAGGTTGTATTGTACAACAGTGTGATAGGAAATATTTTCAAGTTCATGGGCATTGAGGCATGGTGACTAATTGGGTGGATTTACTACTGTCATGAAGATCCGGATAGAATAGGTCTTCAGCAACCCATGCTTGTCGTAAGAGGCGACTAATGGGATCGGGTGGTCCGGCTCGCTGACTTGGTTGATGCATGTCATCATATCTCAATTGCATAGATTGATGCTCATGATGCCAATCACTGGATTGTCTGGTCCAGACTTGATTAATTACAAACTGCCGTCATATACCTGGAATATTTCCTGATTGTGGCATTAAACAACAAACCAACAAACAAATTGGACCTGACACATGTTAATCTTAATTTCATAATATCCCTGTGAGATGTTGAGAAGTGTATGTTTCAGCGTAGGGACCCCCTGAATATATTACTGTTGGTGTTAAGTCAGGACCCGTGAAGATTCCGGGGTAGAATAGATCTTCAGCAACCCATGCTTGCCGTAAAAGGCGACTAACGGGATCGGGTGGTCAGGCTCGTTGACTTGGTTGATGCATGTCATCATATCTCAATTGCGTGGATCGATGCTCATGATTTCCATCACTGGATTGTCTGGTCCAGACTCAATTATTTTACAGACCGCCGTCATATAGCTGGAATATTGCCGAGTGCGGCGTTAAACGGCAAGCAAACAAACAAGCAAACAAGATGCATAATTTCAACAATGCAGACATTTTGAATCTCTATGAATGATATTCATGTCTGGTGACAGTTACTGATATAACAGACATGAGTGCCTAATTTTCTATTGAAATCATTATTGCATTATTTAATACAGAACTGTTTGAAATTAAATGTTTTATTAAGATTATTATCATGTAGATTTCAATGTGAATTGATCCTATAAACATGATAAACATTGCCCAAATATTGAATGTATAGAGACTACAACATGACGATTTTAGTGTGTCATTGGAAAGGGGGGTTGGGTAGCCAAGTGGTGAAAGCAGTAACTTGTCACACCAATAGTCTGCATGGTCTGGGTTCAATTCCACACTTGAATATGATTCGCTCGTCATGCTGAAGACCCGGGTTCGATTCCCGACATGGGTTCGATTCCCGACATGGGTTCGATTCCCGACTTGGGTGAAGCCCATTTCTGGTGTCCCCCGCCGTGATATTGCTGGAATATTGCTAAAAGCGGTGTAAAACCAAACTCACTCACTCACTCACTTGAATATGATATGTTAGACACATTACTGATGTTTTTTATTAAGAAGTTCAAAAAGAAGCATTTTGACTACACTCTCAATTCTCATCCCATAAACATGTATACCCTTGTTCACTCACCCATTGATTAAAGATGATTAAACCAAACTCACTCACTCACTGATTAAAGGGACAGACCATTTGATATTCTAGTGTGAGGGGATGGAGTGAGTGAGGTAAAATTTAACGTCACATCAGCATTATTTCAGCCATATAGCGCCGAGAACCAAGTGATATGTACACATCACAATTTAGTCATGAATACAAAGTTATATTTACGAGCAAAATTGTCTGACGTCACTCACGCTTTGAGATCATCTTGATGAAAATGTCTTCTACACGTTTCAGCCCATGGTTCTCCGACAGCCCTGACATTGGTGAAGTACCAATTGATAACTTTGACCTTGACCTGGATATCAATGCGTTTGAGGCAGAAATTTCCAGGTGAGTAGTTTGGTTGAAAAGGTTTGTTTCAGTACTTCATGGTTTTGTATCAGCTGATTAGAGTCTCTTTTGTTTAATATTTTGCAATGTGTTTTATAAATTCAGTGCCAACTGAAGAATTCAATTTAAGTTTAAGAAAATATTTTCCAAAATCGTAGACATGAAATTGAAAGGTATTCTGCTGTTATGTTTCATCCTTAACTAACTACCTGTGAAGACCCGGGTTAGAATAGGTCTTCAGCAACCCATGCTTGTTGTAAGAGGCGACTAACAGGTCAGGTGGTCCAGGCTTTGCTGACTTGGTTGATGCATCAAGTTGCGAGCGCATATTCGAATCTCCAGAAAATACGTCATGATTAAACAATGTTTTATCTTGAAAAAAAACAAGCTTCTCTTTTCATTCTTCTTTCTAATTTATCGCGTAGCTATCTTATCAGAGTTCCAGATAAGCTGCGTATCTGCGTGAAATACGCATCAGAAATGCAGAAATACGCAGTAAAATAAAATCCAAGCATATCAAATACGCAACGGACATTACAGATACGCTACATAAATAAAACTTGTGCGTGTCATCAAAATATTGTGAAGTAACCCTGCGTATTCGATTAGCAAATCAGCAACTTATTTTGAAATTATAAACGGGCATTCCGTCAACCTTGCCAAACTCCACGATGACAGTTACCTCAGATCATTTGCCATCACACTTTCTTGTGGAAGTATCGTGGTATTTTTAAGTCCTATAAAGCTCTCGAACCCACACGACACCAGTTTGCAGGGACTAGATGAATAGTGTTTTTAAATATTTAACTTAAATACCCACATGTGTAAAAACTAGTGGGTAACAGAAATTTGAATACCCAGATAGAATTACTGATACCCAATGATTTTATAATGCATGGGTAAAATACCCACATCACCAAAAGCTTATCTGGAGCTCTGCTTATTAATTATATATGAGGATAATTAAAAAAAACCACTTGAAAATAAGTTTACAAAATTACGAAGGAATTTTCAACAACACATATATTTTTTTGACACTGTTCAATCTCTGCAAAAATGAGATAATTTTAGGATGTTTGAGAAATATGTCATGGATCACTGTTTGATTTCAACAGAATTCACAGACAACCAAAGCCCGAGCTGCAGCAAGACATGTATTCCTTCCTGAACAGCGTGTCATGTGACGCCAGTGTTGCCAGCTCCGAGTGTAGTGACGATTTGTACGTCGATATCGATGGGGACGATGCCTTGTTCTGTGACCTGCAGGCTTCCATACTTAACATCTTAGATGATGGCACAAATTCAAGTAAGAACCATCTTTCAGACTTGTAGTTCAGTTATGATATCACTCACTGAGTTCATGTCTGGCCCTATTCCACAAAGCGATCATAGCAGTATGACTGTCTTAAGTCTGTATTACAATCATCTTAGAGTGTTGCTGTCTGTAAGTTGTGGCAGTATCATACTGGGGGGTGGGGGGCACAGGTGGCCCAGTCGTCTAAGGCGCCGCGATTCGCTGTGCATCGTTGCATCCCTTGGGCACGCCAGAAACCTATGATTGTGGGTTCGAATCCCGGTTCGCCCTGATTATGTTTCCAGGTTTGTTAGCACCATACCCGTGCTCGTGGGTTTCACCGAAGTGGTAAACGTCTGAGACCTGCATCACTTCGGGCTTTCCTCCCACATTAAGCTGACACGCCGCGATATAACTGGAAAACTGTTAAAAGCGGCGTTAAACCCAACTCACCCACTCACTCACTGTGATGTCTTTGTGGAAAGGGAGCCAGGTCTTATGTTAAAACCCCTCTAGTTTAATGTTAGTGAATTTCATGACGTTATTTTCAAGAATATTATTAGCATCATCTCAATACATGATCATCTTCTGAGATGGTTATTCACTGACAGATCAATATTCTCGTGGAAAAGAAGGCACAGGGTTATTTTTTGCTCTTTTTTGGATTTGCAGTGTTGTCTCCCCTAGATCCCCAGGATCCACTAATCGTTGGTTCAAATCTTTGATTAATCCTGATTATTATCAGAATGTTTCCTTTCCTGCCAGACATCATCACAGTTCTGGCCCATATTGTAAGCAGTTGTAAAAAATATTGTTAGGCTAAAATTTGTTTGACAAATTCGCTTTTAAGTATAACTTTGTGTCTATGATGCGCTTAGAATATGTCTTCAACAACCCATGCTTGCCGTAAAAGTCGACAAATGAGATTGGGTGGTCAGGCTCGCTGAGTTGTTTGATGCATATTATCGTGTCCCAATTGCGTACATCGATGCTCATGATGGATTGTCTGGCCAAGACTCAATTATTTATAGACTGCCGTCATATGGCTGAAATATTGCTGACTGTGACATTTAAAATAAACAAACAAACACTTCTTTAAAATTGTGAATGTTTGACATGCATCATGTGGACGTTCTTCTCCCAATTGGAATATGACTTACTAATAGTTTATCGTTCAGAACAAATGCCATGTCATTCTACCATTGTCTATCATCATGATTATGATTTAAAGATTTATTAATTTAAATTCCTCATAAAAATGCCTTAGTTGGTGTCAATCAATGAGTTTATTTGTGTGATCGTGATACTTAAAGGTTTAACAGCTGTTTAACGTTTTTTGTCAAATGTTTGAATATTCAATAACACTTCGTTGTGGTCAATAATTTAGACAATTATGGATTTTGATTACAATCAGAACACAGCTGTCTTCATACAGATGGTTGAGACTGCCGCGTCTCTGTTTCAGATGTCCTGTCAATAGATAACATAGATTTAGCTGACACCGACTGGGGCGTGTCAAGTAGATCCCACGACATAGACAATCAGTCGACGACGTCAGGGTACAGCAGCATAAGCAGTAGCAGCCAGACCAGCTCAAGTAGTCAGCAGAGCTGTAGTGACAGTCAGGCCAGCTCGAGTAGTAGACCGAGCTGCAGTAGCAAGAACAACTCGTGTAAAACCACTAAAAGTAAAAGCAGTAAAGGCTGCATCAAGAACAGCCAATGTGATGTAGATAATGCGCCGTCGTCTCCTCAGATGGGCAAGAAGCGGCAAAAACCACAGAGCACAGATGGTAAAAGGTGGTAAGTACCTGTCCACTCAGAGCTTGTAGGGGGCACGGGTGGCCCAGTCGTCTAAGGTGCTGCTATTTGCTGTGCAGAGTTGCATCCCCTGGGCATGTCAGTACCTATGATTGTGGGTTCGACTCCTGGTTCGACCTGATTATGTTTCTAGGTTTGTCAGCACCATACCCGTGCTTGTGGGTGTCACTGAAGTGGTAAACTTGACGTGGTTAACTTTTAAGACCTACATCACTTCGGGCTTTCCTCCCACATTAAGATCCGGGGTAGAATAGGTCTTCAGCAACCCATACTTGCCGAAAAAGGTGACTATGCTTGTTGTAAGAGGCGACTAACGGGATCGGGTGGTTAGGCTCGCTGACTTGGTTGATGCATGTGATATTATCCCAATTGTGTTGATTGATGCTCATGATGTCAATCACTGGATTGCCTGGTCCAGACTCGATTATTTACAGACCGCTGTCATATAGCTGGAATATTGCTGAGTGCGGCGTTAAACAAACAAACACAAAGTTGGCAAGGAGTAAATTTTCGTAGACACTGTTAAAGGGAGGGATATTAGTTAACCTTACATCGTCTACTAAGAACCTGTCTTGTTATCCCCCGCCCAACAGAGTTGGCGGGGGATATAGAAACAGGCTCCATCTGTCCGTCACGTTTCGTTTCCGGAGCTTAACTCAGAAACCATTCAATATTTTTTCATGAAACTTTGCAGGTCTCTCAGGTACATGCTGAACTGGTGCCTTTTGCTATTTAGATATTTAAGAATTTTTTTTATTTTTTACGTTTCCATGGCAACAAGATGGACTTAGGTTCTGTGAGGGTAGGGTTTGTTTCAGGAGCATAACTCATAAACCATTCAATATTTTTTCATGAAATTTTGCAGGTTTGTACGGTACATGCTGAACTGGTGCCTTTTGCTATTTAGATATTTTAGAAATTTTTACGTGTCCATGGACTTAGGTTCCAAACTCTCCTTCTTTTTACAATTTCCATGACAAGTTCCACCTCGGTTAAAAAAGGTAAGGGTTTGTTTAGATTTAATTATGTCATAAATTCTGCAACAGGGGCGGGGGATATAGCCACGTTAGTGGCAAACTCTTGTTTATCGATTGGTATGAAGTTTATTTGTAATGCTGCATCTGTCCAATCGAGACGCTTGTATAAAACAATAGTTGCTGTAGTCAATAAAAACTAAGGTATAAAATTATCAAGTTTGGGAATCAAATGGCTGTGTTGTATTGTAGACAATTCATATCATCCGGCTTTGGTGTCCTGGCAGAAGATCGGAACAAAACGATAATTACTATTGACAGCATGTCAAATGGAACACCTGCAAATGTTCATGTATATATTTGTGTGTGTAATAGTTTCAGTACATGGATGACGATTTCCTTTGTTGTGGTTGCAAATATAACCAGGGGTAAGAATCGTTCCCTGATCCGCGAAGTTCCACATATTTTAGTGGCTGCAGATTTGTTAAAATTGACCCCTCCCCCCCCCCCCCCCCCCCCCCCCCATCATGCCCTAAACACCCACAAATTATCATGGATAAAATGGATATTTTTCTTTTCAGATGAAACTTATTTGAAATGGAGCGTGGTCCATAAATTGGGGGTGTTTAGGGGGGAAGCCATCATATTTTGACAAGTTTGTGGTCACTTAAATTTGCGGATCCACGGAGGATTCCTGTATGACTAAAAACGGATCCAGATCAAATTTTCCGTATTTGTTTGCTGTGCAAGCACTGAAGTAGCCTAGCCGGTGTGCCATCCTGTTCGGTTGTATCAGTGCTGAGAGAAAGTGCACAGACGTAACAGGCTCACCGTATACCAGGTGCATCTGTGGTTTCCGTGCAGACAATGTGTTTTAGTTTTTTTTTGTTTACTAGACGTATGTTGTGATAGTGTGGGATGTACAAGTACATACGGTCCAACTTTCTACACGGTGCAACTTTCTACACGGTGCAATAGTACATGAATAAGTTACCTCCCCTTAGTGAATTTACGAGTCGTAAATAACAGACTGAGTTTTGCTGAAACCAACCAGACCCCCCCCCCCCCAGCCCGAGTCCTCAAGTCTTCATTTAGTCCTAATTGAAGATCAGTTAAAGGTCCATATTGTGAAGCACATGTTCTGTGCTTGCCCGAGAATTCCAACTGATGATAGATTACAGGCAGTAGGGTCTAGCACTGATGTTGCTACAGTGTCAGACCGTTGTTTCCAGGAGTCTGCTGTCCTGCTCAGAACAGATGTCGGTGGTTGAGGAGCTGAGTCAGGTGATCAGCAGCGAGCTGGGGATGAGGGAACAGCTCGACATCATCCGCATCATCAACCCCAACGCCTACGTCTCCCCCACAGACCGAGAGTTTGTCATAGGTGAGTGCCAACAGTCGGTTTGTTATAGGTCAATGCGTCACTGGTCACTTCCCACGGCACCTCCACCCCACGCCCCACCCCCTACGCCAATCGGACAGCGAGTTTGTCATCGGTGTATTTGTGATATCCGGAAACTTATTGGCTGCTGCATCTTTGAAAGTTCCAACCAGATCAAGGTCACTGTCAAGGTCACTCTATGGATGGTCACTCTATGGATGGTCACTGAAACTTCAATATTGGTCTTGAAGGTCCAGGTTAGAAATGGGCGTCCAGCAACCCATGCTTGCTGTAAAAGGCGACTATGCTTGTCGTAAGAGGCGACTAAAGGGATCGGGTGGTCAGACCCACTGACTTGGTTCATGCATGTCATCGTATCCCAATTACGTGGCTCTGTGCTCATGATGTTAATCACTGGATTGTCTGGCCCATACTCGATTATTTACAGAATGCCGTCATATAGCTGGAATATTGCTGAGTGTGGCGTTAAACAACAAACACACAAACAATGTTGGTCTATTGCATGCAGTGGCCTTGTGATTTGGATACATGATGGCTTACTTGTCATTCTAGTTTCCATGGTAACATCTTTTTGGACAGTGGCAAAGATATGCATGGGACTGACTGTTGAATGCAGTGATGAGGATGGTTGTCATACATTCACTTTCCTGGCTGATCGACGTCTGTATTTTGAAGATAGATCATGTTGTGTTGGATCTCTTGATTGTTAATGGGTCAGTTGTCCGAAAGAGATTATTTAAAAATAGCATCAAGCAATACATGCAAGACAAGGCATTCTAAGTTTGCTTCATTGGTGTCAATGACCTTTGGAGTGAATACAGAATGCCAGAGTATAGCCCAGCATGGATAACTCCCACTGATGTGAACTGATCATTGGATCTAAACCATGCTGACAGAATCACTCTGTATGACTCCGTGATGTCTATGTGTTACTGGAAACTAGTAGACGTGGTTTTATAGTGTGTAGCACAGTAACAGTTCTTATGCAATCAGTTGGCCGATGTCCTGTGGAATTATAGGCACTGTAAAGGTTTTACTTATTAGAATCTTCCTAATTATTTGTTTTGTAACCATGGTAACATAATTGGTATCGTACATGACATGCTACTTCCGTGGGCCCTGTTCCCCAAAGTGATCCTAGCGCTATAACGATGGTAAGCCTATGTTGAAGTATGGGAGTTGTGATCGCACAGTGACGGTTCTTATGCAATCAGTTGGCCGATGTCCTGTTGAATTATAGGCACTGTAGAGGTTTAGTTGTGCAAGAAATGTGAGACAATGTTATTTTAATTTGCCGCCTTCAGAGACGTATTGCAAACTTCCAGAGTTTGTTGGTGCTTCTTCACTGAGCATGCCCTTCTTAATGTTTGAAAAAATATCTGTCCTTCTCTTTATGTCCAGAGGTGTGGAAAGAATAAACATATATTATCAGGTGTTGTTGCCACTGGATATAGGCATTAGGATACTGGTCTGCCATGTCATGGGTACAATAGATGTCGACCCGTGAAGGGTAGAATAGGTCTTCAGAAACCAATGCTTGCCGAAAAAGGCAATAATGCTTCTTGTAAGGGGCGACTAACAGGATCGAGTGGTCAGGCTCGCTGACTTGGTTGATGCATGTCATTGTATCCCAATTGCTTAGATCGATGTTCATGATGTCAGTCACTGGATCGTCTAGCCCAGACTTGATCATTTACAGACCGCCGTCATATAGTTGGAATATTGCTGAGTGCGGCGTTAAACAACAAACAAACACACAAAATACAATATATGTCAGCTTGTTTACTGCTATTGTAGTCATCCAGTAAACCTGGCTTGAACTGGAACATCTAGTTGCTTTCTGATCTTAAATAGGTTTAGTATCTATCCACGTCTTGTATACAACTCTTCAAGCAACACGCCGCATTCTAAGTTTGCTTCATCGGTGTCACAATGACCTTTGGAGTGAATACAGAATGCCAGAGTATAGCCCAGCATGGATAACTCCCACTGATGTGAACTGGTCATTGGATCTAAACCATGCTGACAGAATCACTCTGTATGACTCCGTGATGTCTATGTGTTACTGGAAACTAGTAGACGTGGTTTTATAGTGTGTAGCAATCACTCTATAGATATGTGAAGATCCGGGTTAGAATAGGTCTTCAGCAACCCATGCTTGCCTCAAGAGGCGACTAACGGGATCGGGTGGTCAGGCTTGCTGACTTTGTTGAAGCATGTCATTGTATCCCAACTGCGTGGATCGATGGTCATGATGTCAAGCAGTGGATTGTCTGGCCTAGACTCGATTATTTATAGGTCACCGTCATATAGCTGGAATTTTGCGGAGTGCAGCATTAAGCAACAAACAAGCAAAATACATAGCTTGTTTTCTGCAGTTGTAGTGATATATTAAACCTGTCTTGAACTTGAACATCTAGTTGCTTTCTGATCTTAAATAGGTTGAGTATTTAATGACGTCTTGTATACAACTCTTCATGCAACACGCCGCATTCTAAGTTTGCTTCATCGGTGTCACAATGACCTTTGGAGTGAATACAGAATGCCAGAGTATAGCCCAGCATGGATAACTCCCACTGATGTGAACTGGTCATTGGATCTAAACCATGCTGACAGAATCACTCTGTATGACTCCGTGATGTCTAAGTGTAACTGGAAACTAGTAGAGGTGGTGTAGTAATATGTCGCACCTTGACAGTTCTTATGCAATCAGTTGGCCGATGTCCTGTGGAATTATAGGCACTGTAGAGGTTTTACTTATTAGAATCTTCCTAATTATTTCTTTTGTAACCATGGTAACAATTGGTATCGCACATGACATGTTACTTCCGTGGGCCCTGTTCCCCAAAGTGATCCTAGCGCTACAACGATGGTAAGCCTATGTTGAAGTATGGGAGTTGTGATTTCCTTGGGGCGAAGGTTATTTCATGGAATGGGCCCTGATTGCTCCTGGGCGGTCGGCTAGCCTAGTGGTTAAAGCGTTCTCTCGTCAAGGCGAAGACCTGAGTTCGATTTCCGACAATGTGTAAAGCACATTTCTGGTGTCACCCACCGTGATATTGCTGGAAAATTGCTAAAAGCAGCGTAAAATCACTCACTCACTCACTCACTCACTCACTCACTCACTCACTCACTCACTCACTCACTCACTCACTCACTCACTCACTCACTCACTCACTCACTCACCTGATTGCTCCTGTGTCCAACACAGAATCTCAGCTCATGAAAGTAGTCTGATTTTTAGCATCAGGCTATGAATCTATTGTAGGAAATAGGTCCACTGTATTAAGATAGAGGGATAGTTTGCGCTAGCTAATCCAGGATGGAACAGTTTATATATTTGGACTATTGCTTATTGAGATATGCCTTTTTGCAGATTTGGAAACGATAGACGACACAAAACTACAGAAAATCCAGGACTACATTAAGCGCAATGTCCCAGTCAGCTGTCCATCACAAGATTTGGGTTCCGAGTGTCCAAACTCTGCACAGAAGAAAACAACAAAGGTAGGAACACCTGCATTCAACCTTTCCTGGGTAGTCTGTCATCTCCTGGGGGCATGGGTGGCCCAGTCGTTTAAGGCACCGCGATTCGCTGTGCAGAGTTGCGTCCCTTGGGCACGCCAGAAACCTATGATTGTGGGTTCAAATCCCGATTCGCCCCGATTATGTTTCTAGGTTTGTCAGCACCATACCTGTGGGTTTCCCCGAAGTGGTAAACGTCTGAGACCTGCATCACTTTTGGCTTTCCTCCCACATAAAGCTGACACGCCGTGATATAACAAGAATACTGTTAAAAGTGGCGTTAAACCCCACTCATTTACTCACTCACTCACTCACTCACTCACTCACTCACTCACTCACTCACTCACTCGAGAATTTAATTGCCCATAATTAAGGGTGCATATAACAAACAAGTGTGTATTATACACAAATAAATAAGTCTTGTGTACATTGATCAATCAGAAAAGGTGCTAACTGGTATTGTTCACTAGCCAATATATTAGCAAATAACGCCATGGGTGCTTATTAGAGCGGGGCGCTTATTACGTCGAATACGGTACGTATGAACTTAAAGTGTCAAAATGTAAACATGATCATTGAGTGAAAAACTATCAAACGCCTTATACAGTTACATTTGATAAGGATAGAAAGTTAATACGACTGTTAAGATGAATTTTGTTTATCTATCTGAAAATTGATCGTGAGAAATGTTCAAGTGTGGACACCTATATTGGGACAATTTGGTCAGCACATTGAAGTAATGTCGCGCCTGTTTCAATTGGCGTCAGACATTTTATACCTGTGCTACAGAATGGAACAAGTCACTGCCATTCTGGTTCATGTACCTACAATGGTAAACCTTGGTCGACATTTGTCTTGCTCAGGAAGAAATCAGTTTCACATTGGCCCTGAATGGGATGCTTAGTCCTGTGTAGGAAGAAATTGGTCCTTGAAACTTTGTTGATGGCAGTGTTCCATTTTTTTATATTTTGTTAGTTAACATCCGACTTCCAAGATGTCTAATCACTCAGGATTTCCAAAGAATGATTTTGTTAAACTTCACAGTTTGTACAAGACAGTTTTTTACATTGTTTGTTGAAAATATTGCTTACATCTAGAAGATAACAGCTGGAATACGTGAAGTATATTTCATTACTTGATTATTGGTTGTTAGCAGGGCAGTGGGCTAGTCTAGTGGTTAAAGCATTTGCTCGTCACACTGAAGACCCGGGTTTAATTCCCCACATGGGTACACATAGCAAAAGAGTGAGTATTGTTTTATGCCGCTTTTAGCAATATTCCCGCAATATCACAGCAGGGGACACCTGAAATAGGCTTCACATATTGTTGTACAGTGTGTGAAGCCCATTTCTGGTGTCCCCTGCCGTGATATTGCTGGAATATTGCTAAAAGCGACATAAACCCTCACTCACTATTGATTGTTGGCTTGTATGAGATGTCTGGTGAGGTTTGGGAGGTCACAATGTTGACCTGGCTGATGGATTAACCCAAAGGCCAAGGTCATTGTATGGCAAATAGGAAAAACGTGTTGCCAATGGTTTTGTAAATTTTCTCTGATCGAATTCTTTTGATAGCTAGTTTCTTTCACTCAATGGTAACTATGTAATTTTTACTTGAAACTTGAATGGTTTCCTTTGCACAGTGAAGTAATGTCTCGTCTGTTTCCATTAACGTTTGACATTTTTAACCTGTGCTAGAGAAATGAACAAGTCACTGCCATGCTGGTTCATGTACCTACAATGGTAAACCTTGGTCAACAGGCGTTTGCTGATATACGTAGAAGAAATGACGTTAGCGGCTTTGTCCCCATCGAATAAGAATGAGTGGTGGTTGAGTTTGTGCAGGAAGGAGAGTGTTGCTGTCTGTAAGTTGTGGCAGTATCATACTGGGGGGTGGGGGGCACAGGTGGCCCAGTCGTCTAAAGCGCCGCGATTCGCTGTGCAGAGTTGCGTCCCTTTGGCTCGCCAGAAACCTATGATTGTGGGTTTCGAATTCCGGTTCTCCCCGATTATGTTTCCAGGTTTGTCAGCACCATACCTGTGCTTGTGGGTTTCACCGAAGTGGTAAACGTCCGAGACCTGCATCACTTCGGGTTTTCCTCCCACATTAAGCTGACACGCCGTGATATAACTGGAATACTGTTAAAAGCGGCGTTAAACCAAACTTACTCGATCACTCACTCACTCTCACTCACTCACTCACTCACTCACTCACTCACTCACTCACTCACTCACTCACTCATACTTGTGGTTGCTAAATGTGTGTTGCAAGCGTGCACTACCTTCAGCATGTTCAAAGACTTTTCACAATTATCTGCGCATGATTTGTCGCAAAACATCTGTGACAGATGTCAGAGTCCCGGACTTTGATCCAGATTTTACTCTGGTCTTGCCTCCTACATTAAGCTAACATGCAGTTTTATTACTGAAACGCTATTCACCCCCCAGTTGTTCAACCAGCAACTCACCCACTGATGCAACACTGCCTTGTATATTATGATCAAGCAAGGTAATTTAAGGTACCGACGTTTACTACAATATCTGAAAAACTATCGGACCTACTCCAGTCAAAGTTGGTATGAGATTATTAAACAGTCATACATAACTGGATATCACATTTTATTAAAGACAATCGGTGCATGAATAAAAAATCTGTCAATTTAGCTATCACTACATTTCATCAACAACCAGACCTGTTCGTCACGGGTGGAACGAGCATTCATTTTAACAGCCATCTGCATAATGCTACCCCTGCGTCACAGGGCCATATGACACAGTTGAACCGATCAACTCAACAGGGTGCACGGGAATCACGCACGCACAAATACGGTGTTAGCGTTGGGCGTCTCAACGTGCGTGATTTCAGATATTGTAGTAAACGTCGGTACCTTAAATTACCTTCCAGACTATAATTAAGAAGCCTGTTTACTGAGCTTTTGTCATTAATGCTTTCCCCGATTTGCCCACAGAGACAAAAATGCCAAGATCGGAGGAACCAGCAGAAAGTGATCCGTCAAAGACGGCAGAAGGAGTACCGGCAGATGATGAAGGAGAAGCGGAGCGGTCTGTTTGTGAAGGAGGAAGTGTTAGCGTTGTCCACACACACCGAGCCCTCAGAAGAGGACGTGGACATACTCATGTGATACAGGGCTTGTTTAGATAAATACACTTTATTTATCATCAAATTTACATGAATTATCTACTGGCTGCTGTCTTGAGAAAGCTGTTGTCATTCTACTGTTCTGTCTCCGAAATTTATCCAGTCCTCTGTGGGGATTGTATAGCAGGTCCACTGTGTCTGATGCTTGTGAGAACTGAGTTGAATGGGGATCTGACGGCCACAGTGTCGTCTGAGTGGAATACTTGGATATGTGGCCACCAGGTGTCACTGTTAGGGGTGAAACGATACATGAGTTTTCATGAGATGATATGATACACAATGTTATTCTGTTTCGATACAGGACGATACACAAAATAAATAACAATTCATTAAATGACTGCCAAGTGTTTTTGTAAGTCAAATATCACACAATGTTAGCTCTTCAAGTTCACTTCCAAAAATAGCTGATACGAACATGTGTCTACAGTTAACTTTTCTTTTGAACCTGCTCTATAATATTTATAGTCATTTCTATGTGATTTGACGTAAATCATGTATCGCGATACGTATCGTATCGTGACCTTGCTGTATCGTATCAACCCTAGTAGTATGTCAACTGTTACAATGACGTTTGTCATGACTCTGTATACCCTACTCCAATTGTTTCAGGCCCAGTTTTCGACCCACATGTGCTGTTAAATAGAATACTGGTCTGAAATGAACTGTAGATGAGTTTGGTTTAGAATGTGTTGTTTCCCCTGGTAACCTGCGTGAGTTTGTGTCATGTTAAACATTGCTCACACTGTACACCATTGGTTGGCCCACGGCTGGAATACTTCTGTGATACAGAAGACTGAACCTGAACCTAGCTCACGCAATCTAATTCTTAATGCATGACTTAAATATTGTGGTAGGTGACAAAAATATCACCTACAAATATTTTCTTATATCTGACAATATGGTGGAATTCTGCTACAGCACATTTTGTCCTGAGTGATGGATTTGTCTAGCAATAGCACCTTGACCACAGCTTCCTACTTTAGTCGTGAAGATCCAGGGTAGACTTGGTCTTCAGCAACCCGGGCTTGTCGTAAGAGTGAGTATGGTTTTACACCGCTTTTAGCAATATTCCAGCAATATCACGGCGGGGGACACCACAAATGGACTTCACACATTGTACCCATGTCTGGAATCGAACCCCGGGTCTTCGGCGTGACGAAGCTTTAACCACTGGGCTACCCGACCTCCCCATTGTCGTAAGAGGCGACTAACAGGATTGGGTGCTCTGTCTAGCTGACTTGGTTGATATGTTTCCCAATTGTGTGGATCGATTTTCATGATCTCATATTTTGGATTTTCTGGTCCTGACTCAATTGTTTACAGACGTCATATAGCTGGAATACTGCCGAGTGCGGTGATAAACAACAAACATACCACTTAGTCGTACAGTGAATGTGGACTGTATGTGTGAGCAGATTGATTGTTAAATGGGTATATCTTTAAGGATCTAGTTTGTGTGTATGTTGCTACCATGAGAATGGTACTGATTACCGTACAGTGCTACTAGTCGAAGACGTACAATGAGCTACTCAAAGTGCTACAAATGTCCTGAGCAGAGTTGCTTCCCTTTGCCCAACATCTGCTTTTCAGGTTCGAATCCAAGATTTGCCAAAATTGATATCCTTGGTTCTCTCTTAAACCAAGGTATGGTTTCATGAAAGGAAATAAAATCTGCTTTCTCACTTACCCCACAAACACCTATTTTGTTAGCAAATGGCCTTGCTCCAGAAGGTACTCACCATCAAAACCTAATCTCAGGCATGTGCCCAGTCATAATAAGTATTTGTATTGTTATTTCCAAATTGTTATTTTTGTTACACTTCTTAAAATTTAAGAAAATATTTGGACAAAAATTGATTTCTTGATTTCTGGTTGCAGCCTCAGGAATTCAAATTTTTAAGGACAAGTCCATAGGACTAAAGAACTCAGAAATGCTCGAAAAATGCTTTGCTGGCTTCATTCAATAAGAATTCTAGAGCAATGAAAATAGCATATAACTTGAATCTATCTAATCTGGCCTGTCCTTACTGACATTGGTTACCCTGAAAAGGTACTTTTATAGGTAAATTGATGATACACTTGGAACATACTCGTGTGTTGTCATGCATCTGATGAAATGGCCAATTGCCTGAGGGAATTACCTAACACTTGTCCCCAGGTGATGACCTCACACTGGCCCGTGCATTTGCTCAGACTATTATTGTTATTAACTTATTTTGTGGATAGGACGCCTTGTGACTGAAATACTTCAAACCACATGTAGGTAGATCGGAAGTTACTCGATATTTCAATAGCGACAGTGTGTGAAACATTCTATCTTGTTTTGACTGGCAAAAAGCATTTTTCTAGCATTTCCGATAATACGTTAGTGTGAACCTTATTTTACTGGTTCTTAGTGTTTGTAGCTTAAGTTTTGCTAGCCATACATGACAATCCAGTGATCAACATCACATACCGTATTCGACGTAATATGCGCCCAGGGCGCTCTCAAAATTAGAAAAAGGGGGCTCTTATTAGGATATTATTTTGGTGAAAAAAAACAGAGTTGAAAGTTAAATTTCATGGTTATGCTGACAGCCTGAAATGTTTATGTACGACAGATATATTTCTTCCAGAATTTAATTGCCCATAATTAAGGGTGCATATAACAAGAGTGCGTATTATACGCGAATAAATTAGTCTTGTGTACATTGATCAATCAGAAGGGGTGCTAATTGGGATTGTTCACCAGCCAGTATATCAGCAAATGTCACTGTGGGCGCTTATTAGAGCGGGGCGCTTATTACGTCGAATACGGTAGTTGATAAAACTTAAGACCTCCATGGAAATATTGTCAGGGCCTGGGCCCTGTCCAGGGATTGGGTGAGGCCGAACCCCCATCATCTCTACAACTGACGTTGGGGAATTGACCCACAGGTCATAATAGAATGGAGATATAATACCCTGGATAAACAAGGATGCACCAATCGCGCAGTACCTCAGCAGTCATTGACATCTTCGTCACGGTGGTTGGCATTGACTTTATGATGGTGGAGGCGGATGAATGTATGAATGAATGTTTTTAGTGTAATCGCTCCCTCAGAGCGGTGATACACATCCACTAGTCCGTTAGTCTGAGACCTGTGAAAATCTAGGGGGGCTAGTTACATCCTAAAATCTTGTTATCAACGTAACTGACTATAGTCTGAAATGAGCTGTGGACTGGTGGATGTGAAGTGTAGTGTCTACCCCTGGAATGTGTACCATGTCATGCTTATATAAGGCAAGAAATATAATCTGGTTCTTGTGCAGTTCTCCAATTCGCAGGGGGCGGTCGGGTAGCCTAGTGGTTAAAGCGTTCACTCGTCACGCCGGAGACCCAGGTTCGATTCCCGACATGGGTACAATGTTTGAAGCCCATTTCTGGTGTCCCCTGCCACGATATTGCTGGAATATTGCAAAAGCAGCGTAAAACCATTCTCACTCACTCACTCACTCCAATTTGCAGTGTTGCATCAGAGGTTGTTTTTCTGCAACCCGATACAATTTTCTTTTGGTACAAATGTTTTTTGTAGGGCTATAGAAATAAACTAGGTAATGTATAGATAAATGGATGTTTGAAGGAAAGCTGTTACTGTACCTTGCAATATGATCAGGTGGTATTCTACCTCTTACTGAAGCTCAGGGAGACAACGGCAATTGATACCGGACATAATAAATGTAAAAAAGCATAGGATAATGTTCTGAAATCAAATTTTGGTTATTGGCAGCCATTGTTGCAAGTAGGCTATCGATAGATCAATGTATTTGCATGCATGTTATTGTGTGAAAATGCTTATCTTAAAGGTATCGACTGAATTTTGGTACCCGATTCTAATCTTTTTTTTTACCTATCAGATTTAAGCAGGCTTTTATGTCATGGTAGAATGTTTTATAATATTCAGATGCAATACTGAATTTGGTTTATTGTAACACCTATTTTTTATCTATCATTACCATTAGCTTAACCCGATGCTGTGATAAGATTGGTGTCAACGAGGGCTGGGAAGGATAACTCGGGTACTCAGGTCGGGTGGGTCCAGAATAGGACCCGGGTACTCACAGGACTACCCGGACCCGTGGTTAGTCACGTGATATACTGTTTAATGACAAAAACTTACTATAGCTCAGTGGTTACACTATAAGTCGCTAATGATCGCTTTTCAATAAAGATAAAGCTTCAGTCAACTTCAGTGTACGCATGATCTGATTGTTTGATACATGTATCTAAATAGTGTTAGCCAGCCAGGGCTGCGGTAAAACAATTAGGAGATAAACCTACTGTGTTTTAAAATTAGTCAGACTGTAGAATAGATACCTCTTTATTATAATTTTGAACGGAGCGCTTTAGGAAATATAGATATGTTTTACAGTTCATATGGGGGTGATCGATCAGCAGCCATTTTCTATGAATCGATATGTAGGCTATCTATGTATTCATACGCATGTTTTTTGTGAAAAGGCTATATATACTACTCAAAAGAAGTTAAGGATCACCTGATTCTTTCATATTGGTAATGTTAATCTGTCATGGCATGAGAGATTAACTATTGTAATATGAAAGAATCAGGTGATCCTTAACTTCTTTTGAGTATATATCAAAAGGGTTTCCGTAGTAAAAAGGAAACCTCTTTTTAACCAATCAGAATCAAGCATTCATCAATGTCATGGTAGAATTACCAATCTTGAGACTTGCAGTGGGTACCCAGGTAGGGTTTAGTAATAGGGGGTTGGGTACCCGGGTGGTAAATTTGGACTCGTCCCAGCCCTAGTGTATACCAATCCTCTCTCTCAAATGTTGACGCAATGAAACTTTGTTGCCACACTGTTATTTTACAGCTTTATGAAAAGTAGGATTTGTACTTAGCCACTGAACCAGATTGTTTCCCATGCCTTCAGATACCATCAAAATAGTCCTTTAACATGTTACTTAAAAACAATGTTCTTGACTAGAATTGAGGTCACAACTAATATGGCCCTGAGACAGATGTTATTATTTTTTATACGCGTATTTGAGTTGGAAGGGATTAACCTATTGTATGAAAAGATGCATATATATGTATGTATGTATGTATGCAAACACAAAGTGGTTTGTTTCTGTATATTTAGTACTATTTCAAATTTTGTTTAAGACTATAAGGCTAAAAATAATAGTCTTGGTTCTCATGCATAGCGGGGCAGTCGGGTAGCCTAGTGGTTAAAGCGTTCGCTCGTCAGCCGAAGACCCGGGTTCGATTCCTGACGTGGGTTCGATTCCCGACATGGGTTCGATTCCCGACATGGGTGAAGCCCATTTCTGGTGTCCCCCGCCGTGATATTGCTGGAATATTGCCAAAAGCGGCGTGAAACCAAACTCACTCACTCACTCACTCATGCACTGCCAGCATCATCATCAAGTCCACCACTCGTTTTGTTTTTATTTCCATTCACCCCCTCCCCCCCAAATTAAAAAATCTTTAAATATTCCACGTCTCGAACACACGGCCCCGGTAGTGAAATGCAACAATACTTCGCCAAAATTATTGTAAACAGAATTTGGTAACAAGCCAGCTAGAACAACCAAAAACAACCAAAAACACTGCCCGCCCACACAATATTTTTAAAAGCCTTTGCCTGAGAACCTATTCGTTTATTTTTGTAAGCCCTACAATGAAAAAACAAATTGGTCTGAAATCTCAGACATGTTTAAATGCTTCTGGTTTGTAATGTTACTTCAAGAAAACCTCCCCAGAATGTATTTTCTACTTCATGGTGGTTACTGTGACAAATTTATGAAATTCTTTCCATGACTTTGTAATTTGGCGGTACAATGTAATTTTCAGTAAGCATCATAGACCAGAAATGACGTGAATCCTATTTGCTTGGACTGCCTCTTGGCCCAAGCCAAGTCCCTCTTTAGCCTGAAGTGTTTCTGTGTGGGTATTCTGTGAAACTGAAGACTGTTGGCATGTGCCTTGTATGTCATTTGTCTTGTGTGCTTCGTTGTCAGACATGTCTGACTTTGTTGAAATCAATGAAGTTTGTTGTTTGTTAGAAGTACCAGCTTTCCAAGATGGCTGCCAACCTGTTGATGTAGCGAGTCTGCGTCTCTGGCTATGACATTCAGCCAATAAACCAGTGATATGAAGTTTGTGTTTGTTGTTGTTAATACGATGCTTTAACTGGAGGTCTAGTGGTAGCATCCGCCCAGAGAGCGGAAGGTTTCAGGGTTCGATCCCGGCCGCGTCATACTAAAAGACGATAAGATGGTACTTGTTGTTACCCTGTCTGGTGCTCGGCATTAAGGGGCTAAAACTGGTCGGCTCGGAGTCAGTATACTGTGTCTGAGTGGGGTATTCATGTTAAACTGCGGCATGGTATCTCAGTGGGCTAGCACTATAAATCGGCATCTGTCCGGACTAGAACAAGCAGCCCCCCACACACACGTGCATGCACATCGCCATATAAGTGCAATAATCTTGGACGCGACGTTAAACCCTTTTAACTGGATGGAGCTTGTCTGTCCGCGCACCTTGATTGTGTGGATGCCCATGCTCTCCTCCACTAGTTTGTGTCGTCCAGACTCCTTTCTTACAGGCAACTGTGTATTAGATGTCATATAACCGATAAGAACAATAGTCTCCGACTCAACACAACAATGGATGTCAGATGGTTCAGTCGCTGAGACCCGAGGTAATGAGTGTGGTTTTATGCCGCTTTTAGCAATATTCCAGCAATATCACCTGAACTCAGTGGGTGGCGAAATCTAAAATTCCTCAACTTTCTGTGCAGAGTTGTGTCCCTTAAGCATGCCAGAATCCTCTGATCATTATTCCAAATCCCAGATTGCCATGAAAAGCTATAACATTTCTGAGATGGCATAAAGCAAGACTCCAGATTGGCCCTAATTAGGATTTTTTGTAAGCAAACATGCTTTTGAGATCCACCAAAGACGTAAACTTGTTAGAGAACTTCATCACTTGGGGATTTCCCTACACATAAACTGACGCTGCAGTGATGTAAAGCACTGTAAAGCAAATCGGGGATGATGTCTCAAATTAAATTAAGTTTTTTTATCCGACTTTGAACTTTTGAACTGGTCCCTTAAAGAAATAACTACTGATCAAGCCTTGCATCCTTCAGCTCATCTTGTAAAGTGAAGATCCGGGGTAGAACAGGTCTTCAGCAACACATGCTTGCCATAAGAAACGACTATGCTTGTCGTAAGAGGTGACTGGCGGGATCGGGTGGTCAGGCCCGCTGACTTGGTTGATGCATGTCATTGTATCCCAATTGCATAGATTGATGCTCATGATGTCAATCACTGGATTGTCTGGTCCAGATTTCATTATTCACAGACTGCCATCATATAGCACGAATATTGCTGGAGTGCAGCGTTAAACAACAAACAAAACAAATCATCTTGTATAGAGCTGATATTTGAAGCACATTCCAACTCCTTCACTCACAAAAGAGAGCGACTATGCTTGTCGTAAAAGGTGACTAACGGGATCGGGTGGTTAGGCTCGCTGACTTGGTTGATACATGTCATTGATCCCAATTGTGTGGATCAATGCTCATGATGTCAATCACTTGATTGTCTGGTCTAGACTCGATTATTTTACAGACCGCCGTCATATAGCTGGAATATTGCTGAGTGCGGCGTAAAACAACAAACAAACAAACGCAAAAAAGACGTAACACTGGCATTGTTTTCCATGTTTTATTGAACTCTGGGTTGTACAGGCGGGAAGGGAGGAGCAGCACCATTGTCCAACTTGAACAAAACTCAGTCCAACATAGCAGCTTGTAGAGGGCTGTGTCTCTCTCACGACGTGTGCACGGCACACTCACACACACCGTCGCAGGGAGACAGGCCACACACAGAACAACAGTACCAGGCCATGACAAGATGTCTGCAGACACTCATTTGAAGCTGTCTCAAATTATATATTTGTCACCTTTATTTCACATTTGATTTCACACTAACAATCCAGGTTGAAACCTATGTTTCACAATTCAAAAGGTTTGACTCATTAATATGAATGTTTGAGATTATGTTCACAATGAAATGGCAGTTAGAGTTATCTCCCTTGACAGTTTTCATCTTAAATTCGTGTTGATACAGTATGATCCATGGCAGTTTCTTAGATCATCCAAACAACTACTTCAAACCGAAGATGAAAATTAAGATATCTTTATGAACACAAAAAACAGTCCATATCCAGTGAGTTGAGACCAAATATAATAAAAATCATTAATCACACTTCGTAATAAGGGCGCCTATAATAGAAGGATAAGAAGTGTATACTTGTATACCCTGAAGACAAACTGTTGTTAGGAAAGTATTCTACCTTCCAACCATGCAATTACTCTCAATTCAATCCTTTAAAATACAGGACTTTATAAGTTGTCTGATATTTCGTCAGCTTCAAATGAGGACGTGGGGACGTCCTGCTCAGAGGTTTGTGAAGCAGCACCTACTCACATAGTACGCAGTGAAAATACACACACACTTTCCGAGGGGGCAGAAGGGGGGTATCAGCAGTCAAAAGTTAACTATTTCATTTTTTCCACACTAAAATGATATATTCTTGCTTTACATAATTTACATTTACAATAATAATTTACACAAAAATATTTCCAAAAATAGATTTTCTATAGATATTTTTTGGTACAACTCATTAACAAACAACAAATGGAATTAAAATTTACATATGAAAGACTCAGGTATAAATACAATGCAACATTTGCTTAAAGCTATCTTTATATTTCACCATATCAATTTCATCCTGATCTTTATAATTTACCTAGAAACCAACTTTTGACTTCTGGTCTACCCCATCAGGACCCTCAAACACTCAAGTCATTCATTCATTCAATACTCAAAAACAAAATTTACAATATTTAACAAAAATGTGTGGTTAATAATTAGTGAAAATATGACGTTAACAATCTCTTAAAAAAGTAGCTTGGGTTCATTCATATATAGGAACAAAGATCAATTATGACCATTCTTCTTTAAAACATAAGTCATGTTCTCCTATAATCTAGCATTTCTGCCAATAACTTAAAATTTGTATTTAAATATCTTCACAATATTAACAGTCCATAGAAAAGGAAGTCAAATTCTGCAATTGACCAGTACAACACACTATACAAATCTTCAAAATCGGGTCACTGCATAAATTTACATTATATTCCAAATGTGTGACAAGGTTTTGGTGGAAAGAGTTGAGAAGTCCGCCAAACCAGGTCATATTTTTATTGAGTTTTTGTCTTGGGTGGAGTCCGGATGGTGATACTTATTTATAAATGATGGATGCACGTCACAGTTTGACGACAGTGAAATCAGTCTGTCAAGTCGATCGGTCATGCGCTAAGCCTCAGGTCGAGAGAGGTGGCATGAAGCGGTGGGCAGGTACTGCATTACTGAAATACAAACGAGATTCATCAGCTACTGACTGAAATCATCTTTGATACTATTTTCCTACAAACACATTACAAACTTTATACCAATTGCCATAATTTTTTTATAAACAGATCATTTGGGCCAGTTAATAAGAAAAAAGTAAGAGAATGTGTTATCAGGATTCAATTTCAGTATTAAGTAATTTTTATAAAATTTGTGGTAACTTTAAAGGTATGACAAAGTCATTGAGTTGATTCTACAGATTCCAATCACAATTTGCCACTACGGTTGTCAACCTCCCAGAGTGAGTGAGTATGGTTTTATGCCACTTTTAGCAATATTCCAGCAATATCATGGTGGGGGACACCAGAAATGGGCTTCACACACTGTACCCATGTACAGGGGAATCAAACCTGGGTCTTCGGTGTGACAAACGAATGCTTTAAACACAAGGCTACCCCACTGCCCCTCCTCCCAGAGGCAGAGTGGTCGGGTAGCCTAGTGGTTAAAGCGTTCACTCGTCACGCCAAAGACCCGGGTTCGATTCTCGACATGGGTACAATGTGTGAAGCCCATTTCTGGTGTCCCCCCGCCATGATATTGCTGGAATATTGCCAAAAGCGGCGTAAAACCACACTCACTCACTCACTTCTCCCAGAGGAAGTGTCCAGTTTATGAGACTATAAATGTTCATCCCTGATGACCCCTCAGATAAGTGTAAATTGACAGGTCACTGGGGTCTCGTTCCATAAAGCGATCTTAGCACTGTGACTATCATAAGTTCAGTCATTTACCATGCTACTATGTCAAAGCATGGGAATATGATCATCTTAGCGCTAAGATTGCTTTTTGGAATGGGGCCCAGGATCATTATTCAAGCATATCAGGGTTCGTTTCAGTATTAAGTATTTGATTATTTTCTTAATAACTCATAACACCATCGTCAGCATTTATTCCACCTCTATCACAGAGACCTGTTAACTGTCAGGACTGATATTGCTGAATGTTGCTGATTGCAGCTTAAAACAACAACCCAACCAAACAGAAAGATGTCCATGCATTTATGTATCGACTCACCAGGATATACCAGTGAGTGTGAGTGAGTCAGTTGGTTTAAACACCGCTTTGAACAGTATTCCAGTTATATCACGGCATGTCAGCTTACTGTGGAAGGAAATCCTGAAATGATGCAGGTCTCAGATGTTTACAACTTTGGAAAAACCCACAGCAAGTGTATGGTGCCGACAAACCTAAGAACATAATCGGGACGAACCGGGATTAAAACCCATGATCATAGGTTCCTTGTATACCCAAGGGAGGCAACTCTGTACAGCAGACGACGGGCCACCCGACACCTTGACCACTGACTGTGACAGACTACTTACTGCGACTGACTTGAGAAATTGCTGAACGTCCACATCACCCCCTGCGGACTCGCCGATGGCAACGTGTAAAGAAAACGCCCATGTTGCACTGCCGGAGTCATCCTTGACCTTCACAGTGTATGCTCCGGAATCAGTGGACAGCACGGCGGGAATCTCGAAAGTGAAGTTGTTGCCATCTTGGGTGAATTTGAAACGTCCAGTATCCTCAATTTCTCGGCCGGCGCGGCTCCAGGAAACTAAAAACAAAGGCAGTTCATGCTGGTATTCATTCATAGTCTAAATCTTGCGCCAACACATTTAACCTCTTTCTAAGGTAATAATCACCCTTTTCAAGGCTAAACGTAAGACCTAAATGTTCTTTCAACAAATGAGACATTCTTACTTTCTTCATTTTGAAGTTCTCCAGTCATCCGAAAAAACCCTATTCTCGGAAACCATGCAAGTGTAGCGGCCATAGAATTTCCGAGTCCTGTGATAGGATTCGAACCACGGACCTTCTGATCTGAGGTTGGACGCCTTGTCCATATGACCAAAGAGGTTAACCCTGTCAGCAAGCTGACAAGGTAAGGATGTCATCTGTAGGATGACTCCACGCCCTGCTACATACTCCCCCGTCTACAGAAGGCAGGTCCCGGGCCGCACAGTAGGGTACTGAGGCTTATTTTGCTCAAATTTAATATGAATGTGCTCAGCCCCACGTTGGGCGCCAATGTAGCGGCCATAAAATTTCTGAGTCCTGTGATGGGATTCGAACACAAATGATGTATTTTTTCATCACATCAAGTCTGCAAACTAATTTAAGTAATTTAGAAACCTCAAAGTAGGTCAGAAAAGAGTGTATATCCGTGAATATCTGGGGTAGAATAGGTCGTCAGCAACAAATGCTTGTCGTAAATGGGGACTGCTTGTTGTAAGAGGCGACTAACGGGATCGAGAGGTTCGTCTCTCTGACTTGGTTGAAGCATGTGTGGATCGATGCTCATGTGATCAATCACTGGATTGTCTGGGCAAGACTCGATTATTTACAGACAGACGTCCTATAGCTGGAATATTGCTGAGTGCTGCGTAAAACACTATAGAGAGTAACCATTTGCATTTTTCATTTATTCAGTTTCACCACAAATAACAAATCCTTTTTTTGGATCACTTAAATTTAAAAAAAAATATATATATTATTTTTTGTCAATTAATACTAAGATTTTGGGAAAGGAGACTTAATGTAAGTGCTAAGATATGCAGCCTTAGTAGTACCTGTAGGTGAAGACTGGCTTTCTACACTGCAAGACAACTTGACAGAACTCCCCTCCTCCGCGTTTTGGGACTTGGGGAATGTGACGAAAACAGGACCGGCGGGCTTCTCATCGGGAACTTGTACGAGTAGTGAGCCTGCACTTGAGATTGATCCACTGGCGTTGGTTGCGACACACTCGTACACGCCACTGTCCTCGGGAAACACCTCAGCCATGACCAATTTGTAGCTATCGCCAGATTTCCCGTATTGGAAATCTTCACAGTCCTTAATTGTCTTGCCGTCCCGTAACCACTGGACCTCAGGGTTACCTGGTCAAACAAGGGTTGTGTTACTACAGTCTTTTGTCTGACGACAATACTGGACAATACAAGGACAATACTAAGCCAGAGCTATGACAGTACTAGGGCAATGCTTGTACAATACATACAATACTATGCCAGTACTAAGACAATGCTAGGACAATACTATGCCAGTACTAAGACAATGCTAGGACAATACTATGTCAGTACTAAGACAATGCTAGGACAATACTAGGCCAGTACTAAGACAATGCTAGGGCAATACTAGGCCAGTAACTTGTACAATACTGGACAATACTAGGCCAGTACTAAGTGCTAGGACAATACTTGGCCAGTACTAAGAAAGTATTAGGACAGTGCTAGGACAACACTGGACAAAACTAGGCCAGAACAATACTGGACAGTACTAAGGCAATGCTAGGGCAATACTGGACAATACTAGGCCAGTACTAAGACAATGATAGGGCAGTACTAAGGCAATGCTAGGACAATACTAGACCAGTACTAAGACAATGCTAGGGCGGTACTAAGGCAATTCTAGGACAGTACTAGGCCAGTACTAAGACAATGCTAGGACAATACCATGTAAATATACTTTAACATGAAACTGTCATAAAGAGCAGACCAATGTATTTTCTAGATGAGTGTACCACTCATGTGTGAAAAATAAATAATGTGTTTGACCCTAACATGTCTTGGAATGAAATTCTATCAAATTTTTTCTATTTTAAAAGTATGTGAAAGGAAATGATCCTCAAATCCACCCAGACGCTTTTTTCTTTTTTTAATTAGCCGTATTGATCAAGAAAATGCGTAAAACAAGAAAATGCGTAAAACAAGAAAATGAGCTGTTCTGACCAGGGCTGTGGAGAATCAAGTCTATGAAGTTAAGACAACAATGTTTCTGTGCCTACAAGACTCATTGCAGATTCTCCAATCAGATCTTTGTTCTCGCTACCGCCAAACGGAGATCTGAGGACATCCCATTAGGGTCATGTCAGAACGACAATTCATCCGACCAATCAGATCGGGAATGAATGCGTTTTCTTATGCAAACTTGAAATGGTTAGCACAGGGGGATTCCGAATGACAGTTACGGGCTGCACGGCTGAATTTGTCAAAGTCATCGTCTATCACTCACTTCAGTTGGATAAACATTTGAACAGGTGAGACTTTACACAGCCCATGGAAAGTACTGCAATACAACCCCGGCCATCTATTAAACATTCCAGCGTGTTCCTTTCTTCAGTTTTCAAATTTTGAATCGAAAACTTTGTCAAAATATTTTTCAAAGCGTAGTCGGGTTGGAAGTCAGCAGTTTGAAACTAGTGCCGTGTTGCTTGAGAAAGCTGCTTCTTGATTGGCCCTTGTCAACTTCTTGTTAGTCATTTCATTGGTCGGTCAAAGTTTGCAAAAGGTTGTTCTGATTTGACCTGTAATGGGATGTCCTCAGATCTTTGTTTAGAGGTAGCAAGAACTGAGATCTGATTTCAGTTATATTACAGATTCTCATAACTGTCAATGTATATAACCTCGTATAAACTGTATATCTGTCACTGTATATAACATGGTATAAACTGTATATCTACCTGATATCCTGCACTGGAAGGTCACCTGGTCTCCATCTAGCACAATCTGACCTTGAACTTGGTCTAGGAAACTTGGGACTTCAACGTCAGATTTCTTCTCTGGAGCAGGGGCAATGGGTTCTTCTAAAATATGGATTGGAATAACTCTGAACATGTTTTCTAATTTAGGTTTTCTTTTTATCTATTGACATAAACGGCATTGGCCTCCAGTCATCACAATTTGATCACCAAATTCATATTTAGCAATCACATAATTAAATATTCTTTGTTGAATACTGGTTCAAAACCAACCCAGGAGATACTTCAGGTGAATAGTATTAGAATAGTATTAGAATAGTATCAGGATAGTATTACAACTACAATCATTGGCTTATTGGAGCCTACACGCCTATACACCAAAATGCAATTTTAATAATATTTGACATTCAATTATCACCCCAGGCCTATTTGAATTACACTGAATATACGTGCCTATACCAAAATCAAATAAATACTATTCGACAAACAACTACCATCACTGACTTCATAGTGACAGTTAAATACTTTTCTGTGTATAATCAATATAGTCAAAATATACACAGAGATACAATACTTTTCAAATAAATTTCAAAATATCTTTTACTCAATTAACTAAATTCTTTTTTTTTAGCAAAAAGTGTCTACCCGCAGACAATTGTAGCTGAAAGAAATTGTTGGATTATATCTCATACATTGATACATTGTGTGATATCAGTGTACACAAATCAACTGTGCCGTATTGTGCTCATGCTCTAATCTACTACACCATATACACTATATCAACATGCATTATGATACACGAGTACAGTACTATTAACTGTTAAGTCAGCTGACAAAATATTGCTGAAAATATGAAGAAAAAAATCCTTCAAAACTACATACTGATTGATATACTTCATATAAAAATTATTATTCCAAAACATATTTTCTTCCTATCATAGTTGTGACACAGGATGAAAATATTGTATTTTTTTATTCAGAAGTAAATAAAATTTGATCCATTTGTACCTGTATGGAAAGTCTTGAGGCAGTGAGACTCCCAAAGCACTCTCAACTTATTGAATAATTTGCCTTGATTTACTGCTTGGTCTTGTGTTGCATTCAGAGAATTCCCTGGGCAATGCAGTCAGTCCCAAGGGGGATAACTCAACAACTTGTGTGTCAGCCAATCAGGACACTTTCTCATGGTGAGAAACAAAATGGCCTCCAGGTGATTGCACCCCTGGTGTGAGTTAATGGGTTGAGAGTGCAGGAAGTTTTTTTATACCAGGGTAAGGTAGACTAGAAAAGATGGGTTGGGGTGATGGGATAAGGGTGGTTTGTCAGGTGGGTGGGAACTCTATGGGTTTGATTTTCAGTGTAAATATTTTGACTTGAACAAACTGACTTCAGAAAAAACATACAAATGAAATGACAACTGAAGACCCCAAATATAAAAATGTCATTTATGACATCCAGATGAACATTGTTACCATAAATTTTGAATCAATTTCACTCTTCCTCTCATTTCTTTTTTTGAATATATTTGAATGTGTTTACAATTTTTTAACCATTTTATTTGTTTGGATCTGTTACGCTTTTTAAAACATTTTATACTTACATATTTCAAAATATGTATGTTAAAGATTCTATAAATATAAATACAAATATAAATATATATTCTATTCATGCTTAGGCATGCAACTAATATTTACACTACAACTATTCATATATATTACAAAAATATTTTTCTAACAATATATTAGCGTCATGACTATTTCATATCTGTGTGGAGTATGTTGCTTTACCCCATCTTGTTAAAGCCTTCAAATTTTATGGTAAACCTGACAATCTCATGAATGACAAAATTATATTGAAGTCTCATGGGAACTCAAAATGGACTAAAAAAAAACAAATAAAAAAATAATATGTATTCATTAAGAGGGGGTTTTAAGGTAGAGAAGGACAATTGGCTGACTTAAGATTCGACTGCCTGCTCAGCTGAAAACAAAGAAAGGTTATTTTGAATAATCAAAGTTACATCAATCTTATTGTTTGGCGATACTTTTTGTTTTCTGTTCAAAAAGGTTTTCTGAAAATAATGCCAAGTCTCCAGTTTTTGTTTAGCTGGTCGCACTAGTTTTGCATTATAACATATATGCACTGATTTGTGAGAGTGACCTCCCTTGGCTTGATAAATGACAAAGGTCAAAACCAAAATTTGTGTCATCACTGACCTTTTGAATATTTCTATTGATATTTTTGGCACTTTTAACAGGGAGTCAACATGTAAGTTTCGATTTGGCTGATTACTTTTTTTTTACATTTTAGGGTCAACGGATCCTAAACATTGTATTCTGTAAAAAGTATCGCCTTAGTTATTTTTTTATACTTTTTCATACAAGTTCAGTTTTACTGCTGAACAGACAAAATAGTACATACATTATATCTCCATAGTACCAAAACACATGGCATTGGGAAATGTACGTGACTATGCTGTGCATTTTAGTCAAGCAAACTACAATTCTCACACACCCTTGCAACTATTGTGGGCTTGTTAAAAAATAAGAATCCCATCTTATTTCTAGCTAAAAAAACACAATGTTGCATTCATGTAATGATTGGTCAGCATGATCAGCAAAATTCACACATGTCAAACTCTGAAAAAAGATGAAATTCACACAAGATAAAACAAGATAAAACCAGATAAAACCAACTAGAAATAAGACTTGAAGAAGAAGGAAAAGATGAAACGGAATGGAAAAAGATGTCATCCTCATAATCCAGGGTGTGTTTTTTTGGATCTAAACGCAAGAATTTAAATCATTGATCACCTGAGGCCTTCATTTGTTTTATTGTCACATACACTCTGATAATGGTGAGTCAGTGTGAGTGAGTGAGTCCGGGTTTAAAGCTGCAGCTAGTCCTGTAATGGCAGACGGTCATAATTGATGCAAGACGATTAAGGCCATAGAGACACAGGTTGTATAAGCTTGTGACTACAGTATATTACTACATACACTTATAGTGCTGATCAGGCTGACAAAGCAAGGCCGTAGTTAACTTTTTTGACAGGGGGCGCAAATATTTGTACAAGTATCACTTGTCCCCAACTTGATTCAAATAAAACTGTTTCCTATAAAAAATCTAGAGGGGCAACTGGTCAGTGTGGCAAGGAAGGTTTTTGTTTCCCTCTTTAGTCTAATTAAAATGTCTGACATGATATTTTTGACTTGTTGTTTACTTAACGGGGAATAAAAAGTGCCTCATTCCCATACATTGTTACATAAACACTGAGCAGTAAACAGTGCATGATCTATGCATGTTGTTCGCACAATGACCAACAAGAGTCAATGTTTCCTAATGGCTTCCATATGAGGACGATCATTCTCAGAATCCTTGTGACCATTGGATCCCAATTATTGTGATCTCAAACCACTAACAGTTTATTACAGATGTGACTGAGTGAGTATGGTTTTACGCTGCTTTTACAAATATTCTAGCAATATAAAGGCGTGGGACACCAGAAATGGGCTTCACACATTGTACCCATGTCGGGAATCGAACCCGGGTCTTCGGCGTGACGAGCGAACGCTTTAACCACTAGGCTACCTGACCGCCCCTTATTATAGTTGTGAGTGAGTGAGTGAGTGAGTTTGATTTTACACAGCTTTTAGCAATATTCCAGCAATATCACGGCGGGGGACACCAGAAATGGGCTTCACACATTGTACCCATGTCGGGAATCGAACCCAGGTCTTCAGCGTGACGAGCGAACGCTTTAACCACTAGGCTACCTGACCGCCACTTATCATAGTTGTGAGGGAGATAGCATCTTAAAGAGCTTAAATACCGAGGGTATCGGAGCATGTTGACTAGTAGATGACAGAAACTGAAACATGAAGCCACCATGATAGGATGAAGATGAAGCACAGGCGTATTTCACTTGATTTGATTTGACATCCATCTTGGTATCCATGGTAATCATAATCTTTTTTGATTATAATCTTTGGGTGATCAGAATATTCAAAGTGAAATATGCCTGGAGAGAGATGGAGAGAAGTAAAGAAACAAAAGTTTCTAAGAAGAACAAAAGAGACAGTGTGAACCAAACACTAGAATTAACACTGCCCATTACTTTCTTCTCCCCCTGTAGGTTGTGTGGCCGGAGCCTCTGGGGTAGGGGCGGGAGCCTCGGCCTCCGGGGCAGGGGCAGGTGCAGGTGCACTCTCTTCAGCTGGGAGGAAAAGGAGGAATAAGCCAGGAATACCAACACATAGACACAGGGGAGACAACTGCTTGGCACAGGGGAGACAACTGCTTGACACATGGGAGACAACTCCCTAACAGGGGAGACAACTGCTTGACACACAGGAAATTCCAGGAAATGAGGATTGATATTCATTGAGAACATCATTTACACTTCTAGGATCTGTGGTGCCAAGAGACAGCTTTGGCAGAAATATATAATATCTTTCACAAATCTTTATTAATTTGTTGTAAAGTTATATCTCTGAAAATAATCGCACCATATTTGACATTTTTAGAGTCAAGCTTAATGCCTATGGTATCTTGCCTCTATTCAGAACAGCATGTTAGGACATTCTTCATGACATTTAGTCAAAGAATAAATCAACAATGTTACATTTCAATTTCATCAACTGAGTTACGAATCCTGACATCCGGGTCTAATAATGTCAAATATGATCAGACATGTTTTGGAAAGACTTAAATGTCTTCATATCAATATTAACTATTGTTGATGTGAAAGTATTACATGAGAGTTTAGTAAGCATAAGAGTTAAGTATAAGTATAACAATACGAGTTATCCATGGATTAATAAACAGGGAAGAAGTGTTAGTATATTTACTTTGTACAGGAGTCGGAGGTTCCTGCACAGAGCCAGGAGCTTCCACAATGGGTGGATCTGACAGAAGCAGAGTAGTGTTAGCACATGGATACAGAGTGTCACCATTGTTCATTTTACATAGGATTTACTACCGTTTTCGACGTAATAAGCGCCCAAAGCTGCTCTCAAAATTAGAAATAGGGGGCTCTTATTAGAATATTACTTTGGTGAAAAAAAACAGAGTTGAAAGATAAATTTGTACGACAGATATATTTTTCCAGAATTTTATTGCCCATAATTAAGGGTGCACAAAGCACACGAGTGCATATTATATGCGAAAAAATAAGTCTTGTGTACATAGATCAATCGGAAGGGGTGCCAATTGGGATTGTTCACTAGCCAATGTATTAGCAAATATCGCTGTGGGCACTTATTAGAGCGGGGCGCTTATTACGTCGAATTAAATACTCATACAATTTGAACTTTGTGAGAACCTGCTTGATGGCATATTTCAGCATTGTGCTCATATGGGATTTTGGGGAGGGCACTTATTACTGTTCTGTGATGGTCTAATTTCAATTTAAAAAGTATTTAGTAGGTATTTCAAATTTTGGAAATTGCTCATGTAACAAAAAGATTAAAAGTGATTGAAAAGAATTGGAAATCTCATTTTAATAGTGATTGATTGTTCTATACAAATAGACGCGTAGACTAGGTGCATTATAGTACTTTCTGTGTCAGTGGGATGACTGGGTTCAGACTCTGGTTCATCTGCAGTGGGTGGGTCAGTCACGGCTGGAGAGAAGCATGGCACATTGTTAGCAGACAGACAGATATTAGAACCAAAACAGACACAGAGTGATATTACACGTACAGCTTGTACAACACACTGTCTACTGAATGTATCAAGAGCTGTTTTTCACTAACCTGAATCATGTTTTTTTTCTTGTAATATAATTCAATATTGTTATGAAGGAATTTTACTTTCTTTCTACTCCAATTTAACAAAATGGATCTAAATTAAATCCTGTTGGTCCGTATGCATTTGAGGCCCATCCATACCCCTTGAGGTTATCATAGAATAAATTACATCTTCATAACAAAGAGCTATTGGGTCGGGTCAACATAATTTAAATTATTTTTTAATATAGACCAATTCTTTCGGAAGTGTGATTTCAGTCTCCTTTCTTAGAGCAAACCAGAGCTAAGGAAAAGAAGAAGATGAACAAGAGTTGAAAAGAGAAAATTTTGATGAACAACTGAGCTAAAAATTACTTTGTGGCTGAGATTCTGGTGCTGTCTCGGGCACTGCAGGCTCCACAGCAGGTGCTGGGAAGGTAAACACGGATTGGTCACGACAAGCCACATGGTTAGTCAGATAGTTAATACTAATATCAAGTACATCTTGTAATAAGCTTGGAGTACAAAGCTAAGCAGTTGTGTTGAGTTTTGTCTAAACAATTATCACTACAGACTTAATATTTTATGACAGTATCAAAGACTGGAACAGGAAAGTTCGTGAAAATTGTTTGAATTTGTTTAAAAAAAATTCAAAAATTTGTGTTAATTACTTTCTGGTTCAGGAGCGGGTGTGTCCGCTGAGGGGGTGGGCTCGACAGATGTTGCCTGGCCTGGGGGGAGAGAACATGTGATAAGCAACACTTTCCTCTAGACTAACTGTCCTAGGTGCTGAATTTTATTTCTTGGTTTATGGATCAGACGGGCAAATCTTTTACAAAAGTTGTCTTCACATTGAGATTAATTTAGGTTCTATTTTTCGTCTTGTCATGGAGTCTGTTTTAATAACAGCAAAAATCCCATGGCAATTCATATGGAAGGGAGATTTGTCATTCAAACAAAGAATTGAAGAAACTCTTCTGGATAGCCTTTGTTTATAACACTAGCTTATAAGACATCACTTAAGTCTTTATTTGACCAAATGAACATCAAAGGGGCTTCATGTATCATTACACCAAAGTGACATCTCTTGATAATTTTGTTTGGACACCAGTTTGGTTTTTAACATAAATACACATGTTAATGATGGTTATTACTTTCAGGAGCAGGTGCGGGCGTGTCTGCTGGGGTGGTTGCCTCTACAGGCGCTGGTTGGCCTGAGGGAGAGAACATGTTATTAGCCATACTATCTACTGGACCAGCACGAGAAGACACAGAGAAGCCTTGTTAGCTTGGACTCTTTGGGGCGACCATTATTAGGGGCAATGTCTACTCAGGTTCACCATCACCATGGTACTGACACTACATGGCTATTGAGCTGATCAAATTACCATATTCAATGTAATACAATAGCGTCCAGCCTGCTCTCAAAATTCGAAATAGGGGCGCTTATTACGTTGAATATGGTACTTTGTATTTTATACTAGAGACAACTAAAAACATTGTCTCACTCCATATGCCTGCTTGATTGACTTTTTATTCAGCAGGGACCATCAAAGACAACAAATGAAGGCAAGATCATGAAGTTTGATTGTTTGTTGTTTAATGCCGCACTCACCAATATTCCAGTGATAGGACTACAGCATGTATATATGGACCAGACAATGGTATGAGCAGCAATCTACGTCATCGGAGTACGATGACATGCAATCAACCAAGTCACCGAGTCCGCTCAACCGATCTATTAAGTTGCCTCTTGCGACAACCATGGGTTGCTGAGGACCATTTCTAATCCAGAGATCCAGAGATCATTAGGTAGCACGGTCTTACAAAATATGGAGTTGACGAAGTTCAAGGTAACAAGGCTTCCTGCTATCAGAGATCAGTGGGACTTCACAGACTAGGAATTCTGATTGGATAATATTAAATCTTATGTTAACTCCCTACGGACCTGAAGAGACTCAAGCCAATGGTCAGCTGGTAGCCTTCTAATATTGTAATATGACCATATTGGTATTGAAGTGAAAGGAATCATTCTTTGTACATTTTAGAAGATATCCATAACAGTCATCTTTTCAAACTGCTTGACAGCTATTATGTATGACAATGATCTCTTAGTATAGCCATCTTGTTCTATATGAGAACAAAACTTTAGGGTTAAATAGTTTAATGTCTCTCTTTCATTTAGGGAATGAGAATGACTCTTTTGAAATTCGAGACTGTTTGTTGTCATGGGTAACACTTTTACTTGTACCAGGGTCACTCAGTGCAAGAGAGCGATCAAATGGAAAATGTTTGAAGTGCCTCAAGTCTGAGCTAGGCTCACATACCACAATCACAAAAGAATGAAGTTTTCAACTTTATTCACAAACCTTTCAATTTCTCAAAAGAAATTTTAAGTGTTTCAGTCACAATCATCACAATCATCATATTTATATTTTATTCAATCACAATATAAAGTCAGTTTTGTTCACAGCATTCACAACAAATGACCAAGATGAAAACCACCATTTTGTTCACAAGAATTAAGACTTGAAAGGTTGCACTCATGTTAATGACATCGAATTTCTCTTCAATTCTGAGTTTGCCATTCACACAACTCCAAAAGGAAAGCATGATACATATTACATGTGTTTCCTGAGACACAAGAGTTCAAATAATCACAGACATCAATTGGTTCAACATTACAAAGAGCCAAGTTGAGAAAATAAAATCAATCAAAAACAGTTGATGAATCAATCATGTAAAAGGCTGTGTTTTTTATTTCATTCACTATCACTGTCATACACAACGTTCAGAATGGATCCATGGAAGTGACGCAAAGTAAAAAGTAAATCAAAAAGGAAATTTACTTTGTGGTTCTGTTGCCAGGGCAACAACATTAGGGAGGCTTGATTCTACAGCAGGTCCTGATCGGATACATTGGCATTTGGGGTGTGGAAAGCAGCATATGATTGGTCAGTTAGTACTACACAGGATTTTCTACTGTTGTCATGGTTAAAAAGGAATGTTAAAACTGACATACATTATCACAGACACATCTATATATTACTAAGAAATAAGTTAGAAAAAATATGTACAATTCAACACAAAGACTGTAATGAAATATGTTCATGAATGAATCTGAAATAGAGAAATATGTAAATTTCTAAACCCTACTAATAAGAAAAAGCATATCACACAAATACACTTAAAGGTTTATTCCAAAAGCAAAATCAACTCAAGCAAATTCATTACTTTCTGATTCAGCAGATGCCGCCACTGGCTTTGGAGCGCTGGGAGTGGCCTTGCCTGGAACACAACGGGGTCAAGGCCAGGTCAGCAAAAGGTCAAGGTCAAATGAATCCATTTTTGCAGG
The DNA here is from genome assembly GCF_023055435.1 of Haliotis rufescens. Classification (NCBI taxonomy): domain Eukaryota; kingdom Metazoa; phylum Mollusca; class Gastropoda; order Lepetellida; family Haliotidae; genus Haliotis; species Haliotis rufescens. The sequence goes on from NW_025964334.1 coordinate 53,463,443, forward strand.
GTGCATAAATGAATAGCTCCTAAAATCGTTGTTACATAATATGCATTGGATTATAAATCTACCCTACATTAGAATTAATATCTACTGACAACATAAACGATACCACTGATGGAATAAAGTGCATATATTTTTGAAGGAATTCATCAAAAGTTACACAAGAAGTCATCAGTTAGAAGCACACTTTTTTCCCATGAATTAGCAACTTATAATTAGTTATACAACATGCATGCTGACTAATTAGTTCTGTGAAACAGACTATACTTTGTATATGGTTGATATATAATAAGGTTAATACAAGAACAACATCTACCATATATATATATACATGATGAAACGACAGGCAATATAAGGGTCAGGACAAAAATTTATAATGTACATCATTCCTTAAAACAAGGTCAGGCCAAACTATAATAAACAAAAAAAGTCAGGGATCATGACTGTTTTGGGGGATCCTTTTTTATAGTGCCGACTGAGCACATAATTTCATTGAAATATCCCCCAAAATATTCATGATCCCTAACTTCTTTTGTTCAGTATAGTTTCTTGTGTTGGAGATCAGCTTGACCCATGCAACCTTTGCAAAAGTATCCAGCAGAAAAGGAAATGTGTTTTTTCAGTTGCAAATATGCTTTATGAAATATCTTTTTGTTTGTATTTTAATTGAAATATTATTTCAAAATTGTTTACCCCAAATCAAAGCTGAATGTTTGTATTTTTTATTTTCGTCACTCGGAACACTGGCCAAGAAAGTTGAATAAATACAACTATAAATTGGACTGGTATATTTTCAAATATTAAACTGTTAATAGGGACCAAACAATGACAATGACAGGAATATGCAATCTCATTAAAATCATATCTTAGTTCTCACTACCGCTAAACAAGGATCTGAGGACATCCCATTAGGGGTCACGTCAGACCGACCTTGCGCGAACTTTGACCGACCAATGGAATGACCAATCAGAAAGCAGCTTTCTCGTGCTTCACGGCACTAATTTCAAATTGGCCACGACACTTCGAAACATATTTTGACAAATTCTCGATTACAAGTTTGAAACCTAAACAAAAAAACATTCTGGAATGGCTAATAGATGGTCTCGATTGTAAGGATTTAGTCGTTAAACCCGTAACTATCGTTCGGAATACCCCATGCTAAAGTTTTCGAGGTTACATGATTAGAAATCACATTCCGACTGTCACTTTCATAATCTGGTAAGCGACGCTCTGATTGGTCGGATGAAAGGTCGTTCTGACGTGACCCCTAATGGGATGTCTTCAGATCTTTGTTTAGTGGTAGCGAGAACTAAAGTCTGATTTTAATGAGATTGAGGAATATGGAACATCCATTTGTCAATTAAAATTACTATTAAATATTCACACACGTAGGATAATCCTGACCCTAATATGCCCGTATTTCCATGCAGTATAAAAGTAAGACACTTATACATGACAAGAGTGCTCTCCCCTACCTTTAATGGTAACGTTGGTTCTGGTGGAAGCAACGCCAGCTGGGTTGGAAGCTTTACATACGTAGGTACCTTCGTCGTCTATAACTGTGTCCGAAATAACTAATTTACACACACCATTGCTATAACTTAGAGATACTACATCATCCGATTTCAGCATCTGTAACAAGAAATAGAACTCATGTCGTATTGGCTTCATGTAATTTGACAACAGCTGGCAGGATATATAGCCAGGCTTGGAGCAGAGAAACCAGGGCTTGATAGATAGCTCTCTACAAAGATGTGTTGACAACCTCGTTACATGTCAAAAAGATCTGGCATCACACTCTTAAGAATGAGTTCTGGATTTAGACTCTATGGAATGGATTCTGGCTTTAGACTCTGTGGAATGGGTTCTGGCTTTAGACTCTATGGAATGGGTTCTGGCTTTAGACTGTGGAATGGGTTCTGGATTTGGAGTCTATGGAATGGGTTCTGGCTTTAGACTCTTTGGAATGGGTTCTGGCTTTAGACTCTTTGGAATGGGTTCTGGATTTGGAGTCTATGGAATGGGTTCTGGCTTTAGACTTTATGGAATGTGTTCTGGATTTAGGCTTGGAGCAGAGAAACCAGGGCTTGATAGATGGCTCTCTACAAAGATGTGTTGACAACCTCGTTACATGTCAAAAAGATCTGGCATCACACTCTTAAGAATGAGTTTTGGATTTAGACTGCATGGAATGGATTCTTGATTTAGACTCTATGGAATGGGTTCTGGCTTTAGACTCTATGGAATGAGTTCTGGCTTTAGACTCTATGGAATGGGTTCTAGCTTTAGACTCTATGGAATGGGTTCTGGCTTTAGACTCTATGGAATGGATTCTGGATTTGGACTCCATGAAACGGATTCTGGATTTGGACTCTTCGGGACAGTTCTGGATTTAGACTCTATGGAATGGATTCTAGCTTTAGACTCTTTGGAATGGTTTCTGGCTTTAGACTCTATGGAATGGGTTCTGGATTTAAACTCTATGGAATGAGTCACTCACCTGTCCGTTAAAGTACCATTCGACATTGGGTTCAGGTTTGGCGGACACGGTGCACTGTAGAGCTAGTCGTTCTCCCTCAGTCAAGGACACAGGGGAGAGCTTTTCAGAAAACTCTGGCGCCACTTCTACAGCTGAAACAACATTCACTGATATTGTTTCTGGTTGTCATCTAGTATATCTTTACAAGTGCCTAACTTTAAGATTCATCCTCCAACAAACAAAAACACTGACTTAGCAATATTCCATAAATGTTATGGCAGGGAACACGTTAAATGGCTTTATGCATTCAAAGTCAGAACCTTGACATGAGGAAGAAAGGTTTTAACCATTAGGCTACTCCATCACCCAAACACAAAGAAATGGCTTCAGTGTTGTTAGAATATTATTTTGGAAGTAGCTATACATTGTAATATTCCAATTCTTTTATGAAAATACAAATGAGCAACATACGTTTTTCCTCTTTTCTCCTTGAGGAGGAAGAAGAGGACTCTGTGACTTCCTCTCGCTGGAAGCGGCGTGTCTTGGAGGACTTGGAGGAAGAAGATGTTGAGGAGGATGACTCTTCGTAACTGGAGGAGAACTCCTCAATGTTGACGCCCGACTTGGTCCTGCGAGCCATTCGGGACACAGTTCTCTTGGAGCTGCTGTCACTGTCCTTCATCCCAGCGTGGACACGGTCTGTACAAGAGTTCAAATCATGATTGTCCAATTTTATAAATAATTATTCCTAATTTAGAAATTTATTTCCTTTAATTCTTTTACAGGCTGACTGTTAACAAGCCGCTGTCATATGGCCAGAGTACTGCTGTGTGGGATCAGGCAAGAAACAAACACTCACTTGTTTATACAAATGAGTGGTGGGTACTACCGGTAGGACCATCTCCACGAGGCAAGTGAGTTAACTGACTACAAAAGTCCAGTTTCCACCCTTGCCGAACTAGGCTGGTATTATGGAGTTACAATTTGGCTGGACTAACGAGTCTATGCATAGTCCAATCAAAATCGCACAACGAAATCGAAATACGGTTCGTAAACTGTCGTGCTGATTTTGATATATTGCAGGATTTGCAAAGCATGTGCACCGCCAATTCGTTGTTAAAAGATATTTTCCAAATCTTTTCATGATTTCAATCAAGGTGCTCACGTGATTTGATGCATTTTGCGATGTAAGACACGTTTTAACATAATATAGATCTTGATTATTGATCAGATCGTCTTGACTGGGCGCCGCCATTTAGTTTGAATCAAATGCAAGTGATACGAGGGGTGGAATCTGATTGGTCCATGGGAGAGGCTTAGAAGGGACATGACTGGTAATAGCCACTGGTGTTGCTACGATCGAGCCCAGGAATTCCAGTCTAGTTCGGCAAGGGTGAGAAACTGGACTTTTAAAGTCAGTTAAGTCTCTTGATCCGGGAAGATGTGGTAGGACAGACATGTTTACCATTTTCAGTCTTCACTATTTTCTGTGATCCAGTCATAAAATGTATCACTATTTGGCCATTTAGGACCCCTGGAATCTGTTTCTGTGGCTTTGATATTCTCTAGCATTGACGTTGTATATTTTCATGCATATGCTATGTTGTATCGATATACAACGCATGTACAAATTACTCGATTTGATACTTGTATCGTGATCATCCTACAGTGAGTCAATATAGCTCTACCATACAATGAAGACGAGTTTTTGAATTTTGGGTTCAAACTGTGGAAAGTCAGAGCTGTACCCTGAGTATGGGTATTGGTATGGGTTCGTAGCTCACCTTCCACTGTGACGCGGGTGTTGGTCTCATGGTCGCCCAGGGGGTTGGTGGCCACGCACGAGTATCTGCCTGTGTCCTCCACACGAGCGTTCTGGATCTCCAGGGTACACACGCCATGAGAGTAGGTAATGTTGTAGTGGTCGCCATCGGTCAGGTCACGGCCATCCTTCGACCATTGTACCTGGGGACATTTACAAACGTACTGAGACACTGACATTCAATGTCATTTACAACTTGTCTACTTTTATATAGAAAATTTGAGATGTTGTGCGAAGCACATGTAACATATGTGGTGTCTCCTTAGGAAAGTAGCTTTGTGCCTCCGTTCAGCAAGCATGGAATGGGTACCTGGTAGGATGAGATGGTAATGCAACTGTTAACCTTCTAGTGCATTGTATACTCCCCAGGGAGATGAGAATAAAAATCTCATGCATTTACTGGAGCAATAATGTAGTGCTTGAGCATGCTCCAGGCTGTGGATTTGGCACATTATTAATAAGCACAATATTATTAATAGTAATATCATAACCAACTTCCTATAGAAATTGACCATGGGTCTTTCAAACAATCCTTCAAAACCTTGTTGGCTAGGAATCTGAAGGTAAAACTATTTAAAGCCTCCAGTCAAAGTTCGTGTTTGAGTTGTGAGAGGACTAGAGCACACTTCTATCATTGTCAGGGTGATCTGATGCTGATGAAACTTGGTATGCACCTTCGGTGGGGGATGAGCCTTGACGCAGCAGATGAGTTTGAACTCTGTGCCAGCCTGGATGGTACGAGGTCGGAGGTCAAAGTTGAAGTTTGGTTGTTCATCTTCCTTTGGTTTTTCAAACTGGACTTCTTCATATTCACGCCTCCTGGGAGAAGAGACAGATTGAAACATCAAGACTTAGGAAGTCATCAAAGTAATCAGAAGGGGATGTCTTCAGCATGTTTTGGTTGCATTCAAGCAAGTAGTGGGTGTCATACATTGCACCCAGGTAGGGAATCAAACCCATGTTTTAGCCAAATGAGAGAACACCTGAACCACAAGGCCCCATATCTAAATAAGTCAAAATGATTTGGAAATACAACCACAGGAGTGAGTATACGTTTTAATAAATTTCAGCAAATTTGAAGAAGGATTATGGTGGATTACACATAATTTACCCATGTTGGAATCAAACCTGTGTCTGAAGCTTAGGAAGGGAACACTTGAACCTTATTGTTTATTGGAATTCGGGTAAATAAAGTAATGTCGTACTTTCTCATGGGAGTCGTCTCTCTGCTTGGAGGCCTGAAGGCGTCCAGTCCGGCTGAAGGATAGAAATTATTCACACATCAAAACGTGTCATTTGTAATGTTGATAAGGGCATCTTCCAATCTCATTAAAATCAGATCTTAGTTCTCGCTACCGCTAAACAAAGATCTGAAGACATCCCAGTAGGGGTCACATCAGAACGACCTTTCATCCGACTAATGAGAGCGTCGCTAACCAGATCATGAAAGTGACAGTCGAAATGTGATTTCTAATCATACAACCTTGAAAACTTTAACAAGGGGTATTCCGAACGATAGTTACAGGTTTAACGACTGAATCCTTACAATCTTTACCATCTATTAGCCATTCCAGAATGTTCTTTTGTTTAGGTTTCAAATTAGTAATCGAGAATTTGTCAAAATATGTTTCGAAGCGTAGTAGCCAATTTGAAATTAGTGCCGTAAAGCACGAGAAAGCTGCTTTCTGATTGGTCATTCTCTTGGTCGGTCAAAGTTCGCGCAAGGTCGGTCTGACGTGACCCCGTAATGGGATGTCCTCAGATCTTTGTTTAGCGGTAGCGAGAACTAAGGTCTGATTCTAATGAGATTGATACAGATACTTTAATTAGTTTGTTTGTTTGTTGTTTAAGGCCGCACTCAGCAATATTCCAGCTATATGACAGCGGTCTGTAAATAATCGAGTCTGGACCAGACAATCCAGTGATTGACATCATGAGCATCATTCCACGCAGTTGGAATACGATAACATGCATCAACCAAGTCAGCGAGTCTGACCATCTGATCCAGTTGGTCGCCTCTTACGACAAGCATGGGTTGCAGAAGACCTATTCTACCCCGGATCTTCACGGGTATACCCTCCATATTGACCAAGTCAGGGAGCCTGACCAAACTGATCTGTTCATCTGAACCTGAGGATTCTGTTGGTAGAATAGAAAGAACACTTACGCTCAATGTTGAGTTTGCATTTTTCTTCCTTCCTGCCAAAAGAGTTCTCAGCCCGCACAAGGATCTCTCCCTTGTCTTCCATCTTGACGCGGGAGATCTTCAGCTCGAACTCATTGCCCATGTACTTCTGCATATATTTGATGCTCTGTGTCAGCAGACTGTCGTTCTTGTACCTGGGGAGGAGGGGAAATCAAGGTGTCAGCATGTATCTGGCACAACCCAGGGGTACACTAGAGATAGGGATGTACACATAGCAAGACTTGACCTCCATCACAGCAGGATTGCTTAGTATGGAACCTGGGAATCAAACCCAGGAATTGATGTGTAGGATAAGTTATCCCTATATTGAAGCAATGATACAAAAATGATAAAAGCACCTAACATTAGGATTAAGTGATTAAAGACATGAAGGGAGATAACTCCTTGTCACTTGTCTTAAGGACATCATTCAACCTCAAACACATCAGGGGTAGATAACTCCTTGTCACTTCTTTTAAGGCAGACATCATTTGACCTCAAACACATTAAGGGAGATAACTCCTTGTCACGTCTCTTAAGGCAGCCATCATTCGACCTCAAACACATCAAGGGAGATAACTCCTTGTCACGTCTCTTAAGACGGACATCATACCTCAAACACATCGTCCTTTTATTCGTTTCATGAAAAAGTTAATAAAATCAACAATAACCTTGAAACATTATCCATTACTTTAGTAGATGAAGTAATGTTACAATTGTAGATTGATGGGTAAAAAGCAAACATGCAATTCATCATTCATCTTAACGTAACCATGGAGAAGGAAGATCTAAAATATGACACCAAATCGTGTCTCACCAGGTAACAATTGGTGGAGATGCAGCGATGATCTTGCAGTCAAACTTGCATGTCTGTCCTTCAGGAACTGTAGCATTACGTGGGCGGCGCACAAATCTTGGAACAGCCTCCTTGCGATCTGAGATAATAAATAATAATGAAAATTGATTTATTTAAAATAAATCTTAAACTGAAAGTTCAACATGCTCTTATAATTATTGAAAGATACATGTCAACCATGTATGTTTGAATGGACTATCAACAGTCACATTTTACGAGGAGAACTGGACTGTCCAAATTTACAAAAATATTTTTTGAAGGAATATGGATAGGAAACGTGTATCTGTTCTTAGTTATACAACTCTGCAGTCTCTCACCGAAGTAGCTGTCATAGATCTGGTACTCCTTCGGCCTGTGTTTCCTGAGAGAGGAGAAGTTGGCGATACGACCGATGGCTGGCATAGGCTGGGGCCAGTCAGCCTACACACAAGAAGAACTTGGTTAAATCTAAATTCCAGCAACATTTCATTGTCATCTTTATTATATCAAAGCGATCTTACCAACAGGGGTATTAAAAGTCATTCTGATCATATTTTTTCTGAATTTTCAATTTTTATGTTGGTGGATGCATAAACCATGCCAGAAATCCTCAAGTGATAGATATTGCTGGTATAGAAAAAATATTCATACCACTGAAATTTAATCTTAAAGGTAAAAGAGTTTAATTTAATTATTTCAAAATGCTTAAAGATGCAAATATTAGGCAATTTGACATTGGAATGAGTAGAAAATCTAGTTCAATTTCTCCTGTCCTAAATTTACTTTTGTGATGTACTCTAGAAGAAGCTCATGTTGACACAGGTAGATGTATTTACCTGTGACTGTAGCCGACATCTCCATGCTACAAACCATGCTAGAACAATCAGGACAAGGTAACAGACTGTTAGTCGTGACGGGGAAAAATATTCACACATCAACCAAAACTTCATTCCTGTGTCGCAAACAATACCATGCTATTACTTCAAACATCCATGGCCAAAGAAAAAACAACATTGGTTCTCAAGCATTTTTGTTTAAAAATCAGTGTTTTTTTCATTGAAACAATTTTCTACTGGGTATCAGAATTTTTAGATTTTCGTCTAACGAAATACAAATTTGAAAGTCGTATTGAGTCATTTTAGCTGTGAAATTGCTTGAGAACCAGGTCTATTTTCATGTAGCTTAGTATGTACATAGACATATTTCTAAGGTATGACACTAGATCTCCTTGTGAAGGTGACCACCGTGTTTGGAGAAGCATCAATTGACAAAAGGTCGACGATGTGAGCATACATCTGTGTTGTACATTGACATCGTAAAAGACCATCCCACAGACGCAGGTTAGAGGCTGACAACACTCGACTGTGAACCTCTGGAGAGTGAGTGAGTATGGTTTTATGCGGCTTTTAGCAATATTCCAGCAATATAGCGACAATAACCAGAAATGTGCTTCACTCATTGTACCCATGTGGGGAATCGAACCCAAGTCTTCGGTATGACGAGCGAATGCTTCAACCTCTTGGCTACCCCACACCCAACATCTGGGGAAATTCACATGGAAGAGAAGGACACCCAACTCAACCATCGTTATTCAGATCAATCAGATCTGGTGAAGACGCACCATGCAATATAATCACATAGTCCTGGCATTGCCTGTGAACCCCAATGGCAGCTGACCCTCAATACTCAATGTCATTACAGGTTTAGTATTAAACACAGCAATCACAAATCATCCCAGCACGTCAATATTTATATAAATAGCTTATATCACTTTATTGCCACTTATTCATGCTTGGCCTTCATGCTTTCAATAACCTGTAGCAGGGCGTGGAGTTGTCCCACAGATGACATCCTCACCTTGTTAGCTTGCTGACGGGGTCAACCTCTTTGGTCATGTGGACTAGGTGTCTGACCTCTGATCAGATGATCATAAGGTCCATGGTTCGAATCCCATCATGGGCCTCGGACCACGGACCTTCTGATCAGAGGTCAGATGCCTTGTCCATATGACCAAAGAAGTTAACCCCGTCAGCAAGCTGACAAGGTGAGGATTCGAACCATGGACCTTCTGATCAGAGGTCAGACGCCTTGTCCACATGACCAAAGAGGTTAACCCTGTCAGCAAGCTGACTAGGTATTAAGGATGTCATCTGTGGGATGATTCCATGCCCTGCTACATACCATTATTCAAATTTACATGAATCATCATCTTCCAGAAGCATGGGAGGTAACTTACATTAAAATTCCATTTTCCACCCATGCCGAACTAGGCTGGGATTATGGAGTTAGCGTTAAACAAAGTGCACTTTATGAGCACCTGATAGCTAATCAATCATTGTGTGATGTTCACCTTAAAAAAACATCTGTGTGACAGCAAAAATATAACTCCATAATTCCAGGCTCGTTTGGCAAGGATGGAAACAACTTATATTTTGGCTGGACTAACGAGTCTATATATACTCAAATCAAAATCGCGTAATGAAATCAAAATCTGGTTCTTAACTGACGTGCAGATTTCAGTTGATTCCAGGATTTAGCGTCAACAGATATTTTCCAAATCTTACCATGTCTTTTTATCAGGGTGCTCATGTGACTTGATGCACTTCGTGAATTAAGACTTTTTTTGTTACAATGTAGATCTTGATTATCGATCAGATCGTCTTGACTGAGTGCTACCATTTTTTTTAAGCAAATGCAAGTGCTATGAGAGACGGAATCTGATTGGTCAATAGGAGGGACATGAAGGAAGGGCAAAAACTAATGGCACCACGATGGAGCCCAGATATTTCAGCCAAGTTCAGCAAGGGTGGAACCTGGGCCCTGTTCCTCAAAGCGATCTTAGCGCTACAATGATCGTAAGCCTATGTTAAAGTATGGGACTTACGATCACCTTAGCACTAAGATCGCCTTGAGGAACGGGGCCCTGGCCTTTTACAGTTAATGGCCTTGCCTCTGGAAGATGATGAATCATTGATGAACATTCATGCTTCTGTAGGAATATAAACTCTTAAATGTTTGGATGGTTTAGATCAGACACTTTGTTCTAGTTCATGTATTACTGATGCGATTCTCCGTGCTTTCCCTCACATATCTGAAGTCCTAAGATCAATCTCCCTCCCCATCATAAATGACCAGCCCTTATAACCAACAGCTATTCAAAAAGTTATTGGGTTTTGATGCTGTTAAGATAACACTGACTACTTTTCTTATTGACCTTGTCGATCTGTAAGACAAGAACTAAACTGGTCTGATCTAACTGTCATAAACATAAACCACTGCAGACAATTGTGTCGGGTGCATTGTGTTGACATTGTGTCGTCAGACTTACGTATCTCTCCTTGATCCTCTGTCTGATCTTGTTGTAGCGACTGGATGGGATCCTTGTTGTCAGGTTGCTATGGTCACCCTGCACACAAGAGGATGTATTGTTAGATGTATCAATGTTTGTTTGTTTGTTTGTTGATTAATGCCACACTTTGCAATATTCAAGCTACATGATGGCTGCCTGTAAATAATTGACGGGCGGACGCTCTACCACTAGACCACGGAGGCGGTCTAACTGCACTCAAACTGCACATAAAAGGTCAGACAAACCAGTGGTCAATAGTGTGAACACCACCCTGGCGTGATGGACTCTTCATAAAAAGCAGCCATTGAGACAACCCCTGCCAGGAGTCCCATCTTAGGACAAGCAGAGATGGGGACATTGTCTGCCCATCAGATATAGGGCTGAGGTGAGTGAAATGGGGTTAACATCGTGTCCAAGATTATTGCACTTACATAGTGACGTGCATGCCAGGTGTGTGTGTGGTTGCTTGTACCAGTTCGGACTGACATCGATTTTATAGTGTTAGCCTGCTGAGATACCATGCCGTAGTTTTACATGAATTCCCCACTCAGATAAGATATATACTGACTATGAGCCGACAAGCCCTTGATTTAGCCCCTTAATGCTGAGCGCCAGACAGGGTAACAACAAATACCATCTTTTAATGTCTTTTGGAATGATGCAGCTCGGGATTGAACCCAGACCTTCCGCTTTCTGGGCGGATGCTCTACCACTAGACCACGGAGGCTGTCAGGTGTGGAGGACAGGTGTAGGTGCATGTGTACTTACAGTGAGCCATGGGTGTTCCAGGGCATCATGGACGTTCATCCTCTTTCTGTAATGACAAAACAAGACATACAGGACAGTTGCAGCTTACATTCAAGGAACAAAAAATAACTTAATGCTTTATCAAGCCTAACACTCAACAATGACTTAATCACTTCAGAGTGCTGTCCCACATTATATTTTCCAATGTCACATTTCAAAACTGTACCACTCCAAAATTTACCAGCTGTAATGCTAAGATTCCTCTTCAGGTGATGAAGATGCCATAGTTTAACATGCATCTAGTCATAGTGGTAGATTGCCTTGAGATATGAGGCCCTGCAGCCTATCAGCTTCTCTGTCTTGGTAAATAATGCTGTTCAAAACACATGTTTTTGTTTGTTTGTTTGTTTGTTGTTTAACGCCGCACCCAGCAATATTCCAGCTCTATGACGGCGGTCTGTAAATAATCGAGTCTGGACCAGACAATCCAGTGATCATGAACATCGATCCACGCAATTGGGATCGATGACATGCATCAACCAAGTCAGCGAGTCTGATCACCCGATCCCGTTAGTCGCCTTTTACGACAAGCATAGTCGCCTTTTACGGCAAGCATGGGTTGCTGAAGACCTATTCTACCCCGCATCTTCACAGGTCACAAAACACATGTGATATTTGCCAAATACTTACGGTGCCTGTTTGACAAGGAGGGCCTTGATGAAGGCTTTGGCCTCCTGGGAAACATTGCTGAACGCTTCCTCGTCAAAGTCCCAGTCACAACGCTTCACATTCTGCAGAGTCTCAAGGTCATCTTCGCCGGCGAAGGGAGACAATCCACTCAACCTGGTAAGGAGGCATAAAAATAATATTAAAGGACTCATTAATTTGATTTAGGTGGCAGGAAACAAATATATGCACAGTTCCAGAAAGTTTCATAATCTTTATTAGCTAAATGGCATATATAAGAAGAGGTAGTAGAACGCCATGATACTCACAGAACATAAGCGAGCACACCGATAGCCCACATGTCAGTATAGAAACCAACAGGCTCGCGATCCACGATCTCAGGGGCTGCGAACTCAGCTGTTGCCGTGGTAACCTTGACAATCTCATCCGGATTGAGCTTGGTGGCAAGACCGAAGTCGATGATCTTGACATTGGTGCTTTTCTTGGTTTCGACCATAATATTCTCAGGCTGTGACAAAGAAACAGCATAGCATTATGATAAAATAGATTGATTGTAATATTTCTAACTGAACCTTACTAAAATGAGAGAACTACCAAGTCTAGTTTCATGTTGATTTCTAGTGAGATAGCAGGCGATGCTAATAACGATCTTCAAATGTTTAATGCATGTGGAGAATCAAGTCTCGGTCATAACTTCCAAATGCTTTACCCTCATCACCTCTAATATTAATAGTATGGGTACGAGTATGAAATGTACACTGATTTTCACTTGAGAGGAGCAACATTGCCAAATTATCAACCATATACCGTATTCGACATAGTAAGCGCCCAGGGTGCTCTCAAAATTAGAAATAGGGGGCCCTTATTAGAATAAAAGATCGTAAATTTCGTGGTTTATGCTGACAGCCTGAAATGATACAAAAGAAAAGTCTGTGTGTCTTATACACGGCAGATATAGTTTTCCAGAATTTAATTGCCCATAATTAAGGGTGCATATAACACATGAGTGCGTATTATACACGAATAAATAAGTGTTGTGTACATTGATCAATCGGAAGGGGTGCTAATTGGGATTGTTCACTAGCCAATATATTAGCGGGGCGCTTATAACATGGAATACGGTCATCTATATGTTTCTATGGTTTGCGTTTCTTTTGGCAGTGAGTATATATAAAATAACGATCAGCTCCTTATTCTAAGAAAATAATTATTGAACATGTGATCAAAATTGTCATGACTGATTAGTCATTTGATCTGAAGACAATAACTGATGGTGGTAGGCAGATCATGTTCTGTTGTGTTGGTCATCTACCCCCTACGATTCCACCTCGGTTAAACCGCTGATCGTCTTTGACTCTCATCAATTACCCTGACCCCAAAGGTAGCGTTGTAGCAAGGGATCTCTGTCGTTATATGATCTGAAGACAATAACTGATGGTGGTAGGCAGACCATGTTCTGTTGTGTTGGTCATCTACCATCTACGATTCAACCTCGGTTAAAATACTGATCATCTATAACACTCATCAATTACCCTGACCCCAAAGGTAGCGTTGTAGCGAGGGATCTCTGTCGTTATATGATCTGAAGACAATAACTGATGGTGTCTGTTATCCTAGGCCCTCCATACACTCCCACTGGACCACTCAACGTGTCGGACATCACCAAACACACATGCCGCCTGGCCTGGAAGCCGCCCAAGGAGGACGGTGGCGCCAAGGTGACATCATACGTCGTGGAGAGACAGGAAGTGGGCAAGCCCTACTGGGTGACAGTTTCCTCACAGTGCAGGTGAGCGGTCAGTATATATCAAATTTTCCAAATATATTAATTTGACGTACCTTGATATCGAGGTGGACAATGCTGTGTTCGTGCATGTGTTTGAGGCCCTCACAGGCTTGTCTCATGTAGTTGATCACCTCCGCCTCAGACATTTTGTAATCCTCAGCAGCGATACGATCAAACAACTCTCCACCAGCCAAGCTGCGAACACAAATAGTCTTTATAATAATGTGCATTTCAATCATTTATTTAAGACCAGTAACAATCTCATCAAAATAAGATCTTAGTTCTTGCTGCTGCGAAAGGTTGTTCTGACGTGACCCGTTATGGCCGGGATGTCCTCAGATCTTTGTTTAGCGGCAGCGAGAACCTAGATCTGATTTTAATGAGATTGGACCAGTAATAAACTCATCAAAATAAGATCTTAGTTCTTGCTGCTGCGAAAGGTTGTTCTGACGTGACCCGTTATGGCCGGGATGTCCTCAGATCTTTGTTTAGCGGCAGCGAGAACCTAGATCTGATTTTAATGAGATTGGACCAGTAATAAACTTTAACAGACATACTGTGTCAAACAGATGTAGCATTTAAGCTTATAGGAATAAATCAACCAAAGGCAATACAAAGTGGCTTGGCACAAGCTGACCATGATGTCTCGTTGATGTCAACATTCAATGTACAATGATTAAAGTTTTGTTGTGTTCATTGTAATTCCTGCATTCTGATACGCTGAATTGGTCACATGTTATTGGATTCATTTCCCAATGAATGTAAAAAATTAAGCCACGCCCACCAAAGTGGACTACTTTTATTACTACGGAAGGTCGGGGAATCTCAATATTACAGTCGAGGGAATTCCCTTTCTGCTCATGTGTATCGTCATGCACAGGACATTTCGCGAAATTCATGCATATTCATTGTCCAAACTACCCTTTGAGACCGAAGGCACGAGAAGGAATGAAACAGCAAATGTGCAGGGTCGCTCGCCTGGGCTCCACAAATTTCAGGTCTTCAGGTTTAATTTCTAACCCTCATTTTTCCAACTGTGTCTTCCTGTTCTAATATTTGAATCTGGCGGTAACTGACCATGTCATTTGAAACAGCCGCCTTGTCGCTGATATATTTTTATACCTAAGTGAACCGAAGACAATCCATAGTTAATCCTGAAGTAAACACATTCTGTGCAATGAGCAGGCATTGCTACTTACAACTCCAGGATGAGAACCATCTCGTATTTATCCTCGAAGGCGTCGTGCATGTTGATGAGTTTTGGATGATGGAGCTGGTTCATGATGTTGATCTCGTTCTTCACCGTGGCTTTGTCCAGTGGGTAGGGGCTGTTGATGAACTTGGCCACAAACACTCGGCCTGTTGCCTTCTCCACACAGCGATGGACAACACCAAACGCACCACTGGAACGACAGAGTTGAATTGTAGAAATTGTGTGTGTGTTCTTGCTGTGAGTTGTGTGTGTCCTTGTGTGTTCTTGTGTGAATTGTGTGTGGTCTTGCTGTATGTTGTATGTATTCTTGCTGAGATTTGTGCATTCTTACTGTGAGTTGTATGTGTTCTTGCTGTGAGTTGTGTGTGTTCTTGCTGTGAGTTGTGGGTGTCCTTGCTGTGAGTTGTATGTGGTCTTGCCATATGTTGTGTGATTTTTCTGTACATTGTGTGTGTTCTTGGTGTGAGTTGTGTGCATTCTTGCTGTATGTTGTGTGTTCTTACTGTGATTTGTGTGTTCTTGCTGTGAGTTGTATGTGTTCTTGCTGTGATTTGTGTGTTCTTGCTGTGAGTTTTGTGTGTTCTTCTGTACATTGTGTGCGTTCTTGCTAAAAGTAGCATGTCCTACCTTCCAAGTTCCTCCAGGATGTCGTAGTAGTCGTATACGCTGGCCTGCTTCACCGTCACGGGCTGCGGCACAAACTTCTTCCAGATGTCATCATCTGTAGCAGACACAACAGGCATTGAACACATGGAACATGTACTGTACTTCACAGTTATCAATCAATCTTTCTAGAGCGTCCCCCCGGAGGGCAGAAGGTCCGGGGTTTGATCCCCGGCCGCGTCATACCAAAAGACGTTAAAAGATGGTACTTGTTGTTACCCTGTCTGGCGCTCGGCATTAAGGGGCTAAAACAAGGACTGGTCGGCTCGGAGTCAGTATACTGTGTCTGAGTGAGATATTCATGTTAAACTGCGGCATGGTATCTCAGTGAGCTTGCACTATAAATCGGCATCAGTCTGGCCTAGTACAAGCAGCCACACAAACACACACATATGCACGTCGCTATATAAGTGCAATAATCTTGGACGCGATGTTAAACCCCATTTCACCTCACCTCACCTAACCAATCCATCTTTCAAAGCGAAGGATGTTTTCAAAGGATTGTGAGAACCTCCTGCTCAGTGTTCATCATCCACTCTAACACTTAACCATAAAGTTATTCTGATGATTGGAAAGCTGTGCAGAAAGCAAACTTTACTTACAGAACTTATCATAGTCGTTGATCTTAGGGCCGTCATATTTGCCTCTGACCTTTCTGCCAAACTCATCTGTAACAATGGAAGATAAACAATTCATGATTATAGGATTAATGACATGCACTTATTTCAGGAGAGGATAATCTATCTGTACTTCTTAAAACATCATTTTAAAGCATCCAGAGTGCTTTGAACAGTATTCCAGTTATATCATGGCGTGTCCCCTTTATGTGGGAGGAAAGCCCAAAATGATGCAGGTCTCAGATGTTTATCACTTTCGTGAAACCCACAAGCACGGGTCTGGTGCTGACAAACATAGAAACATGATAAGGACGAACTGTGAATCAAATCCATGATCATTGTTTACTGGCGCACCAAAGGGACACAACTCTGCACAGCCAACTGCGGTGCCTTCCATGACTGGCCGACCCCTCCCCCCAGAATTTACTTAGAACAGATAAAATCCTCAAAAACATGCAAGTTAAAATTTGTTTATGTGTAGTGATTGCCTCTGTTCAGCCAGTAGTATATGGGTACCTGGCAGGATGAGATGGCAATATAGTCGTTAACCTTCTAGCGCCTACAAGGCGGTTTGGGTTGTATACTCCTCAGGGAGCTGAGAATAATTCTTGAGTGCACACTGTTCCAGTGACCAGGGTAATAAAAGTGGTTTGAGCATGCCCTGAGTGGAGTGGAAATTATGTGCACTATAAATGGCCTATTATTATTATTATTATTATTATTATTATTATAAAGAGGCTCCAGCCAGCTGTATGCCCCAGAACTCACCTTCCATCTGCTTCTTCTTGCGGACAGACTCGGGCTCGTCGGTCTTGATGGTGGTCGTTGGCTCACAGGGTTCACTACGCCCATAGAAGTTCTCAGCAACGACCCGGAACTCGTATTCCTTGTTGGCGGAAAGACCTGTGACGTTGTGGAACTCAAACCTGGCAGACAAAAATAAGTTTAAAACCTCCCCAAATCTTCACTTTAATGGTCAACAGTGATCTGTTCAGTTCAACAGGTTGAGTGTTTTGCATGACTATAGAATTGTACCTTTAGCTCTTGAATCATTTATTCCAGTGGTTATTGGGAACAGTGCAAGGGGAGGTTACTCTCACTGACAAGTGATTTGCTCAGATAATGCTGTGGGTGTACCTTGTGGAAGCAGATCTGATCCAGTTGTTGGATGGGAGCTCTCTCTTCTCCACGACGTACGCTGTGATGAAGCTGCCTCCATCGTTCAGTGGGGGTTTCCATGACAATACAACAGAGTCATCACGGATGTTCTCAACTTTGGGGAAGCGTGGAGAGTCAGGATGATCTGCAATAGGGGAGAAATATTTGAATGAACAGCATACATGGCATGAAAACCCTGTGAACTAAAAGCATCATCATCATCGATATCATTCACATCATCATTCACATCATCATTCACCATCATCATTCACATCATCATTCACCATCATCATCATCATCATCATCATCATCATCATCATCATCCACATCATCATCATCATCATTCACATCATCATTCACATCATCATCATCATCATATGACGCACCATTCACCTGCAGCTTCAGTACTGAGTGAGTGAGTGAGTGAGTATGGTTTTACGCCGCTTTAAGCAATATTCCAGCAATATCACGGAGGGGGACACCAGAAATGGCCTTCACACATTGTACCCATGTCGGGAATCGAACCCGGGTCTTCGGCGTGACGAGCGAACGCTTTAACCACTAGGCTACCCGACCACCGAAGCTTCAGTACTGACATTAATCAGCATCATCATCATTCTATGAAGAACCATGAACCTGGAGCCTCTGTCCACATCACAATAACCCCCATCCACATCCACATGCAAACAAACATGACTCACCGTTAACCTGGAGCTTCAGTACTACAGAGTCCTGTCCAAGGCTGTTCTCCAGCTGCAGCCTGTAGGGGCCATCATCATTCTTGGTCGCATCCTTGATGGTGAGGATGGCATGACGGTCGGTGACTTCGATGTTGTAGTGACTGCCGCGCAGCTCCTCTCCGTCACGGATCCACTTCACATCAGGCTTGGGGTTGCCCATGAATGGAATCTTCAGGACACACGTCTCACCCTTCTCAAATGTGCATATGTCACGGAATCGTGGAGGTACGTTGATCTTGGGGGGTGCTGATTAGAAAAATTAGAAAAATAGATAAGGCTCAATGTAACATTTCTTGAAATAAATACTTTGAAAATCCCTCCAAAATTGTTGTTGCAAATTCATTTCTTACGCCAGCCAGTCTTAATTGAACCAATATATTTTGGCACAAAATTAGATAGCCACAGATTACTTTTTACAAACTGCTGCAGGAATCAGTGATGTTTAAATAAACAAAAAAACAAACTCAGTACACTTTCTTTTGTGTATGGGACGTAGCCAAGTCTTTGGAAACAAACTCATGGTATTTCATATTCTCAGTGAGGTGAAACAGACTTGTTTGTTTGTTTGTTGTTTAACTCCACACTCAATATTCCATCTATATGATGGTGGTCTGTCAATAAATGAGTCTGGACTAGACAATCCAGCGACTGACATCATGAGCATCGATCTACGCAATTGGGATATGATGACATGCATCAACCAAGTCGAGCATGACCATCCGATCCCGACAAGCATAGTCGCCTGTTAGGTGAAACAGAATCCGAACATGAACTTTTACTCACATCGGATCTCGAGTTCGGCACGCGATGCACGTGATCCTCCCCTGTTGGTGGCGCGGACGGTGTACTCATCTGCATCCTCACCGAACACATCATGGACAACAAGCACCTGCTTGTCTCCTTCAGTGAAGACCTCAAACTTGTCACTATCATAGACCTCACGGACACCCTTGAACCTGGAAGGGAAGACAAGGCATTAGGAGACATTCCATGGTACAGAGTGGGATGAAGAGGACATAGTAGGCCACTTTAGAGAACACTGTGTGAGTGAGTGAGTGAGTGAGTGAGTGAGTGAGTGAGTGAGTGAGTGAGTGAGTAAGCGAGTGAGTGAGTGACTTGAGAGTGAGTGAGGTTTTACACTGCTTTTAGCAATATTCCAGTAATATCACATCAATGTACACCAGAAATGGACTTCACACATTGTACCCATAAGGCTAATCGAACTCAGGACTTTGGTGGGATGAGCAAGCGCTTTAACCACTAGGCTACCCTATCAGGCTTAGAGGGCAGTAGCGGAGACATCTTTTTAAAAAATAATGGGATAAAACAAGAAAAATCAATTGTTAACAAGTGAAACATATTGTTTTTTCGTTTTTTTATTTGCTGATAAATAACCACAACAGACATGTAGCCCCTACATCCCCACGTGACCAGGGGGGACATTTTCAATCATTTGAAAAGAAGTAGGCGATAATATACAGTATAAAAAATATAAGATAGGTATGGTAGATGAGAAAGTGGATAGGAGAAGGAGATAGATATGTAAGCGGTGGTATTTTAATGTTTCTAAATATGCAGCAATACCAGACCATTTGTGTTTTGAAATGATGCGTTATTGCTCCCATGTAGGAATCTTTCAATGCTATAATTTTGTCTAACCATTTTCTGCCGCTGAATGATATTTAAGTTGGTTTCCTTATATTTGCATATACAGTACTGTATATGTAATGCTTTATAATTATGAAGGAGTGATTACCATATTCGACGTAATAAGCGCCCCGCTCTAATAAGCGCCCACGGCGATATTTGCTAATATATTGGCTAGTGAACAATCCCAATTAGCACCCCTTCCGATTGATCAATGTACACAACACTTATTTATTCGCGTATAATACACACTCGTTTGTTATATCCACCCTTAATTATGGGCAATTCAATTCTGGAAAAATATATCTCTCATATATAAACATTTCCGGCTGTCAGCATAAACCACGAAATTGATCTTTCAACTCTGTTTTTTTTCGACAAAATAATATTCTATTAAGAGCCCCTATTTCTAATTTTGAGAGTACCCTGGGCGCTTATTACGTCGAATACAGTTACAGGTTATACTGACCATTGGACATCTGGCTTGGGAGTTCCTGAGACTTCACACTCGAAGCGGGCCGACTTGCCCTGGACTGCTTGTACCTTGCGGAGACCACTGGTGAACTCGGGAATAACAGCAGCTGCAACACCATCAATGCAACATCACTACAACTGACTCTAGAAGCTTATTGAAGACATCTTCCCAAGACAAGAGAGTTAGCTGACTATAAAAGTCCAGGCTGGAATTATCGAGTTATATTTTGGCTGGACTAATGAGTCTATGGACTAAATCTCATAATAAAATCACCATGCAGTTTCATAAACCGCCGTGCAGATTTTGGTTAATTGCAAGATTTGCAAAGCATGTGTATTGTCAACATAGCGTCAACAGATATTTTCCAAATCTTTTCTTGTGTTTACTCAAGGTGCCCACATGGTTTGATGCACTGCACAAATAAAGACCCGTTTTATTACAATATAAATCTTGATTATTGATCAGATCGTCTTGACAGGGTGCCGCCATTTTGTTTGAAGCAAATGCAAGTGATATCAGAGGTGGGATCTGATTGGTCAATAGGAGGGACATAGAAGGGACATAACTCTTAATAGCCACTGGTGGCGCTACGATCAAACCCAGAAATTTCGTCCTACTTCGGCAAGGGTGGGAACTGGACTTTTACAGACAGTTAACTCCCTTGCCTCAAGAAGATGTTTGAGGATCACTGAACCAACATTAACAATTCAACAGCTGCAGCTGAGTGGTCCCGATGCACAAAGCAATCTTAGCGCTAAGTTGATTGTCACTCCATACTACAACAAAGGCTTATGATAGTAGAGCACTAAAATCAGTTTGTGGAACAGGGCCCCGTTCCTCAAAGCGATCTGAGCACTAAGGTGATCGTAAGTCCCATACCTTAACAAAGTCTTACGATCATCGTAGCGCTAAGATCGCTTTGTGGAACGGGGCCCAGGGCACCAGATGTTATTCCTCACCTTTAGGATCCTTGATCTTGACACTGTTGGAGGCCGTGGATGGTTTGCTCAAACCAGCCTCGTTTTCAGCAAACACGCGGAATTCGTACTTGCGGTCCTCAATGAGGTTGGGGATGTTGATCATGTTGGTGAGGCAAGGCGACATGTTGATGCGGGACCAGTTATCAGTGCCATGCTCACGCTTGTCAATCCAGTAACCATGGATACGGCCGCCGCCATCAGACTTGGGTTTATCCCAGGTAAGACTGACAAAGTCACCACCGACTTCCGTGACCTCTGGAGTACCAGGGGCCTGGGGAGCGTCTGTCAATTGAAACAACTTAATGATGACACAGCAAGAATTTATTGTATGGAAAGATGTACATTTTTTGAAAACCATGTACCACAATTATATTGACATGACATGTATATATATATATGCTGTACCTGCTGAGATGAATAAAAACAAAAATTTAAAAAAAATAAAGTAAAAAAAATGACACAGTTTATGTGTACATTGTAGGGTCTAGTAGTATTTGCTTTTTTGTACCTGAAATGAACATCAATGACAATAACATTACTGCTTTGAAAACGTCAGTTATTTACTCTCTCTTCCCTGTTAAAAAAAACTATTAGAGCATGTGTGGTAACACATGTTACAACTTGATTCCCATTTTTAGCCAGCTCCTACAACAAGTATTTGATACTTAGATCCTATTCCATCATATCCCTATGGGCTTAAAATTCATTACAAGATGGTTGCAATTATAAGCAAATCTATCATTGTGCATGTAAAGTCAAAAAATCTAAAAAACTAATCTCTTTTTGTCTCATGCTTACCGAATGGCATCTTGGCTACAATGGCGCTCTCAGCAGTGAGTGGTTCTCCCTGTCCGAACTCGTTGACAGCACTGACACGGAAGAGGTACTGGCTGTTCTCATAGAGACCCTGCACGTCCAGGGAGGTATCCTGACACACACAACACAACATGAGCAGTCATCCCAACAAGATGTCCACCCTACTGCCTTGGCCTTAACAAGATGTCCACCCTACTGCCTTGGCCTTAACAGTATGTCAACCTACTGCCTTGGCCTTAACAAGATGTCCACCCTACTGCCTTGGCCTTAACAAGATGTCCACCCTACTGCCTTGGCCTTAACAAGATGTCCACCCTACTGCCTTGGCCTTAACAAGATGTCCACCCTACTGCCTTGGCCTTAACAAGATGTCCACCCTACTACCTTGGCCTTAACAAGATGTCCACCCTACTGCCTTGGCCTTAACAAGATGTCCGACCTACTGCCTTGGCCTCAACAATATGTCCACCCTACTGCCTTGGCCTTAACAAGATGTCCACCCTACTGCCTTGGCCTTAACAAGATGTCCACCCTACTACCTTGGCCTTAACAAGATGTCCACCCTACTACCTTGGCCTTAACAAGATGTCCACCCTACTGCCTTGGCCTTAACAAGATGTCCACCCTACTACCTTGGCCTTAACAAGATGTCCACCCTACTACCTTGGCCTTAACAAGATGTCCACCCTACTGCCTTGGCCTTAACAAGATGTCCACCCTACTGCCTTGGCCTTAACAAGATGTCCACCCTACTACCTTGGCCTTAACAAGATGTCCACCCTACTACCTTGGCCTCAACAATATGTCCACCCTACTACCTTGGCCTTAACAAGATGTCCACCCTACTACCTTGGCCTTAACAAGATGTCCACCCTACTACCTTGGCCTTAACAAGATGTCCACCCTACTGCCTTGGCCTTAACAAGATGTCCACCCTACTACCTTGGCCTTAACAAGATGTCCACCCTACTGCCTTGGCCTTAACAAGATGTCCACCCTACTGCCTTGGCCCCAACAAGATGTCCACCCTACTGCCTTGGCCCCAACAAGATGTCCACCCTACTGCCTTGGCCCCAACAATATGTCCACCCAACTGCCTTGGCCCCAACAAGATGTCCACCCTACTGCCTTGGCCTTAACAAGATGTCCACCCTACTGCCTTGGCCCCAACAAGATGTCCACCCTACTGCCTTGGCCTCAACAATATGTCCACCCAACTGCCTTGGCCCCAACAAGATGTCCACCCTACTGCCTTGGCCTTAACAAGATGTCCACCCTACTGCCTTGGCCTTAACAAGATGTCCACCCTACTGCCTTGGCCTTAACAATATGTCAACCTACTGCCTTGGCCTTAACAAGATGTCAATCTACTGCCTTGGCCTTAACAAGATGTCCACCCTACTGCCTTGGCCTCAACAAGATGTCCACCCTACTGCCTTGGCCTTAACAAGATGTCCACCCTACTGCCTTGGCCTTAACAAGATGTCCACCCTACTGCCTTGGCCTTAACAATATGTCAACCTACTGCCTTGGCCTTAACAAGATGTCAATCTACTGCCTTGGCCTTAACAAGATGCAGCCATGGGCTAGTTATGATGACAATACTTCAGGTTAGTTTCTCATCAAACATGGTCCAGGTAAAATCAAGTTTCCTGAGTAAATTGTAACCTGCTGCACAATTTTAAGGAGTCCTGATAAGCAGCAATGACCTCTGTTCTGGGCAGTACTGGTCATTTACCCTGTGTTAGGTACCTGGCTCATTATATTCAAAGTTAATAGGTCACCTGACACATAAACTTAAAGTTTTTAATTATTTTAAATTTGAATCCACAACAAAGGGAAATTCAAGATTAAACAGTTCAATTTTGGTAACAGTGTTTGTTTTGTCCTATATTAGTGGTTAAAACATGATGATGTTTGTTTCCAACTGTATATAAAAGTTTGGTCTAAAATCCTTCCACATAAATGAGGGCCAGATTAATAGGTTTATGCCAAGTTTGCTTTCATACCCCAAGCTTCAGCAACAAAGATGGTTGTTAAGACACAGAAAATTGACAGCAGTAGCGACAATGGCTAAAACAACATAAATATCAAGTGATAGCAGTTGTCATGAAGATAGCAGCATCTAGCTTACCCTGCACTGTGAGGAGACTGTCACCCAGTAGGGCTTGCCCACTTCCTGTCTCTCCACGACGTATGATGTCACCTTGGCGCCACCGTCCTCCTTGGGCGGCTTCCAAGCCAGGCGGCATGTGTGTTTGGTGATGTCCGACACATTGAGTGGTCCAGTGGGAGTGTATGGAGGGCCTAGGATAACAGACACCATCAGTTATTGTCTTCAGATCATATAACGACAGAGATCCCTCGCTACAACGCTATCTTTGGGGTCAGGGTAATTGATGAGAGTAAAAGACGATCAGCGGTTTAACCGAGGTGGAATCGTAGGAGGTAGATGACAAACACAACATAACATCTATTACAAACTCGGTCAATAAAAATTTGAAATTTTATATAAAACATCACTAGACATGATGATTTACCATTTAAATTGTATTTCTTGCTCTCCAAGGCATTGTTTTATATGCAGAGTTTAAGATTACTGTGTGTATTTTCTCTTAACTAAGCCGGGGGCACGGGTGGCCCAGTCGTCTAAGGCGCCACGATTCGCTGTGCAGAGTTGCGTCCCTTGGGCACGCCAGAAACCTATGATTGTGGGTTCGAATCCCGGTTCGCCCCGATTATGTTTCTAGGTTTGTCAGCACCATACCCGTGCTCGTGGGTTTCACCGAAGTGGTAAACGTCTGAGACCTGCATCACTTCGGGCTTTCCTCCCACATTAAGCTGACACGCTGTCATATAACTGGAATACTGTTAAAATCGGCGTTAAACCCAACTCACTCACTATAGTTCAAGACAATAGACTTAGAAAAGAATTCTCAAAGCACTTACTGACGACCTTGAGCTTGAAAGGAGCAGTACAGGTTCCACTGTCATTGCTGATCTCGACCTTGTAGGCGCCGGTGTCGTCGATGTCCGAGTCTGGAGCAAACAAAAACATCGGGTCAAACGCTTACAAAACTGTGTGATTTTACACCTGGTTTGAGCAACCGCAATGACATATGACTTTGAGAAATATGTAGTGTTAGACATATTGACCTCCTTACCCCATAAAACCAGGGTTTGTCTTTGATAAATGAATATATGAGACCCACCAGGAGATAAGGGACCTTATGGGTGAAAAATCACATTTTGACTTCTCATTTTTAAAACTCGGTATCTTGGGATCACAAAAATACAATTGATAAGCTGCAATTTCTGTTTATTACAGAGACACATGCCATCAAACATTTGGACTCATTTTCTGCAAAGTCCCATTTATGACTTATGACTTTTTATGTAATAGTTGCAGTTTTTAGATAAGATGTCTGATTAAGTAAAAGTAGATTGAAATGTTTTGAAATAATGTTTAGTATTACATTACGAACTAACAAGAGAAAAATATGATATTTTTTACAGTCCGCACACATGGCGATTCTTACGGAAGTAACTTGATGTGAAATGTTTTCTATATGACGTGACAGCACAAATGTATCTTAGCACCCATAAGGTCCCTTTGATGTGATGCGATGCGATGCGATGCGATGCGATGTGATGTAATAAAAGGTAGATCTATCGTTTTTCTTATTTGTGAATAGTTACCTTTGATGACGAGAGTCATGTACTCATCAAACACAGAGATCTTGACCCGGTCACTCTCAGGAACGTCCTTGTTGTCTCTCTTGACCTTGACGTCGAAGGGTCCTGTTCCACTGAAAGGGATCTTGATCTTGAACTGTTCTCCCTTCTCAACCTTCTGGTCGCGGATGTCCTTCTCCAGACGAGGAGGCGCTGAGGAGATGATGAGCAGACAGAGTGAGTGAGTGAGGGAGTTGGGTTTCATGCAGCTTTTAGTATACCCCAGTCAAGATATGATAGGGGACACCAAGAATCGGCATCACATTAACAAAATAACTTGTCCTTGATGAAACTCTGAAGTATGACACACTAACCACACGTCAAGCCCACTGCCAGGAATATTAAACATATGTAGAACATTATATAAGATAGCAACGCGATAAATCGCAAAGAACTATGAATATACTAAGGGTGGTTTATTTCACGATAAAACATTGTTATATCATGACGTCATTTCTGGAGATTCGAATATGCACTTGCAACTTGATTACGTCATATATTGGACAACGTTATTGTACAACCTCTTTTAGGATGTTGATAAAATGTTGCTGCGCACCTCATGGTTTATTCTCCCTGCAGTGTTTTATTGTACGATAAACAACTCTCACTCGTCGTTTATTTCTTAATTAAACTAAGTATCCTAGAGTCTTTTTTTTATAGAATATGACATAGATTTGATTAATAAGTTGCGTTTCATGATCAAAATAACTAAGTATCCTAGAGTCTTTTTTTTTTAGAATATGACATAGATTTGATTAATAAGTTGCGTTTCATGATCAAAATAACTTCATAAATAAGAAAAAAGTCACAAATTTGGTTATTTGTAACTGTTTTGGACTAGAAATAGAACCTTCTAGCGCCTAACAGCGCCTAACAGGCAGCATGGGTTGTATACTCCCAAGGGAGCTGAGAATGATTCTTAAGTGCAACAGTGATCCAGTGACCGGGGTAATAATAGTGCTTTGAGCATGCCCCTGAGTGGTGTGGAAATATGCACAATGAAAATAGCTTATTATTATTATTACTGCTGTTTTTGTAACACAATATTGCGAGATAACGAAACAAGTAAATATGTAAGTGTTGTATATACTCACACAGCACAGCGAGGTTGCAGGAGCATGACACGCGTCCCAGGCTGTTGACTAACTCACACGTGATGTCAC
Organism: Haliotis rufescens; assembly: GCF_023055435.1. NCBI lineage: Eukaryota > Metazoa > Mollusca > Gastropoda > Lepetellida > Haliotidae > Haliotis > Haliotis rufescens. The sequence goes on from NW_025964334.1 coordinate 53,490,534, forward strand.
CTGCGTCCTTGTCGTACACCTCACCGATGGTGAACGTGCACGTACTGCCATCTACGCGCATACGGTTACGTCCTGACGAGCCCATTTCAATTCCATTCTTGAACCTATTGAATACATTATACTGAATTCAAAAACAGTCTGTTTTCCAACAAAAATGTTAGGGTTTTAAATAAACATGTTTTGATTTGAGATGGACTCCAATATAAAAAAATTCAAAAACATTTCTCAGAACTACATTGAAGCTGAAATGCATTCACATGTGTTTTTTGAAGATCCGGGTAGAAAAGGTCTTCAGCAACCCATGCTTGTCGTAAGAGGCACCTAATGGGATCAGATGGTCAGACTCACTGACTTGGTTGATTCATGTCATCATATCCCAATTGTGTGGATCGATGTTCATGATGTCAAGCACTGGATTGTCTGGTCAAGACTCGATTATTTACAGACCACTGTCATATAGCTGGAATATTGCCGAGTGTGGGGTTAAACAAACAAATAAACATGTGATCGTTACATATGTTACAAAAATGTCCTGACTAAATGATTTGCATCCCAATATATTTGGGAAGTTTATGAACACAGGTCAAAATTATCATATTCAAACTAGAATTGAAAACTAACTACATACCAGTAGATTTCTGGTCTTGGTTCACTCTTGAACTCCACGCTAAAACTGGCCTCACCGCCAAGAGCGGCCTTGACATTCTGCAGCTTCTTGATGAAGTCTGGCTCAGATCCGACTGTAAGGGAGGGAAAACAGTTGATACAAGTGCGAGGCAAATAATAGTATTCAAAAAACAAAATAGAGGTAATCGCTAAGGCAAGTAATGCACATGACAACAATTTTTAGATTTTTTTCATTACATTTGTAATGTTTTTGTCAAGGCTCAGGCTCCATTCCACAATGTGATCGTATCGCGACAAAAGTCGTAAGTCTATGTTAAAGTATGGGAGTTACGATCGTCTTAGTGCTACATCAGTCATAAGTCTATGTTAAAGTATGAGAGTTACGATCGTCTTAGCATGACAACAGTCGTAAGTCTATATTAGAGTATGGGAGTTACAATCGTCTTAGTGCTATGAGAGTCATAAGTCTATGTTAAAGTATGGGAGTTATGATTGTCTAAGTGCTATAATCACTTTGTGGAACGGGACCCTGTTTTTTCTTGTTTTGATAAAAATTATCATCAAACTGACATCAGATTCAAAATCAAACTTGATAAACAAAATATTGACGAAAACTAAATAAAATGTCACTATTAAAATAGTAACCAGTCAGTCAGTCCCCAAATCAGACATGTCTATGATATGCACAAATTGTATGTTGACATATCGGTGTTGGTTTACATACCGACTTTCTCCTTGATTTTGATTGGAGCACACTCCAAACTGGGTTCGCTCTTTCCGGCCGTGTTGACAGCAATAACTCGGAACTCAAACTCGGCATTCTCTGGCAGGTTGGCAACAGTGTATGCGTTGTCGATGCATGGGTAGTCTGTTGCCTTTGTCCAGTAGGTGGAGCCCTTCTCACGCTTCTCAACAATGTAACCTGCAAAATACAAAATACGTGAAATGCATGGTCACATATCGAGCTTCATCGTGTACGACTAATTGCCTCTGAAAAGCATTGTACAGTCAAGTCTTGTTAATCTGACATGGTTGGTTGCATATGATTATGTCGGATTAATGAGTATGTCGGATAAACGAAATTAAGTAGTATCAACGTTCGTGATCGAAAATTGGACAACTACACCATAATTAATGACACAAATGCGTAATAAAAATATGAAAAATGAAAAATTCATATTGTTATGTTACATTACGCTGATCACTGTGTCGGATTAACGAGACTGATTAATGAGTGATTTCGGTAATTCATTGCAAATTAGGTCAATATTTAGAATGTTTCTAACTTGCCCTCTTACACTTTGCATATTGACATAAAAAATTAAGCTGGTCTGACCTTGATTTGCTCTAGAGAATTAACCTTCAAATAACGTACACATTTCACACCTTACAATTCATGTTAATTTAATAAGCCTGAAGAATCTTATGATTAATTAATTATCAAAGGATGATAAAAGTATTTATTATTTTGCTCTGATTTAGCATGGAATCAATGGTAAGTGTAAAGGTTTAGCCCATACCTGTGATCTTGCTGCCGCCATCCAGTCTGGGTTTGTCCCATTTCAGCTCCACGAAGCTTCGGCCGATGTGGGCGGGGGACGGCACACCTGGCACCGAGGGTTTGGCTGGAGGGAGAGAAGGAGGAGTTTGATATAAATGAATGTGGGTAGAGGATACAGCAGGGAGATGTCTTGACTTGTGCAATGTCTCGCATACAATGTCAAGGATGTATTTGTTTGTTGTTTATTTGTTTTTGTTTATTTGTCTGGACTTGACAAATCAGTCGATAATGTAATGAGCAAAGTCTAATGTCACTGAGGTACGATTACATGCATTCCACTAAGTCTTTGGGCATGACCACCCAATCCATTTAGTCGCATCAGTTTCTAACATGGCAACTCTATGGGTGTTATAAGACGGGGGGGTCGGGTAGCCTAGTGGTTAAAGCGTTCGCTCGTCACGCCGAAGACCCAGGTTCCATTCCCGACATGGGTACAATGTGTGAAGCCCATTTCTGGTGTCCCCCACTGTGATATTGCTGGAATATTGCTAAAAGCGGTGTAAAATCAAACTCACTCACTCACATTTGAACAAAGAGAGAAAGAGAGATGTGCTAAGGAGTTGGTATATACTATCCGAAACATCATTTGACATGAACGGAAGGGAGGTGGATTACTGTATGTGTCTCAAGTGAAGAGCAGGCATACACTCTCTGAAACATCCCAGGGCGAATTTGGCTATGTAGACTACTGCGTGTGTCTACTGCGTGCGTCTTCTGCGTGTGTCCGCTGCTTGTGTCTACTGCGTGTGTCTCCACATCTACTCACTGTATTTGGGTTTGATCAAGACGGGTCCAGTCGAGCTGCTGGGTTCTCCGAGGCCGGCGCTGTTCTTGGCCCTGACACGGAACTCCAGCTCCCCATCCTTCTTCAAGCCCTCCACTGGGGACACAATCATTGACATCAACATCAACATCAACATCAACATACACATCAACATCATCAACAGCAACATCAACAGCAATTTGAACATCTAGTTCCAGCGTTATTGTCACTCACAAGGAAACATGACAATCATCAACAATAAGTCATTGATGGAAAATTGATCATTCAGACAAGAAAAGATTATTTAATTGTACAACCCTGCCTTGCCCTGCCCTGCCTCATCAGTACAATCATGCCCTGCCCTGCCCTGCCCTGCCCCGCCCTGCCCTGCCCTGCCCTGTGTACTCACATGTTGTGGTTGTTTCCTTGATGGGAGCTTCATTGTAGGTCTTCCATCGGCCGCTGCTAGGCTCCTTGTATTCAATAACGAAGCCCTGGATCTTCTTGCCGCCGTCGTTCTTGGGACGAGCCCAGGACAGTGTCACGCTGCCGTCATCAACATCCAGCACCTCGGGGGTAGACGGGGCGTCGGGCGCGGCTGGAGATGATACACATAACAATGAAAATACTTTCCTACTTCGCATTTTTGAAAAATGATCAATCCTGATGGAAGGTGAAGTTGTTTGAACTTTACGGTATTATCGACCCATTTTTTACTACTGTTAGATATATGTATTGTTTACTTATATATAGTGCCTGATTACCATTTCAAAACTGTTAAGGCTTCTTAAAACTCAAAATTTGATTATATAACTTCAGCATGATGGTCTTAACCAGATAAATTGTTAAATAGTCCACAGTATTGGGTGTTGAACCACTGCCTAGGTACTTGATACAGATAGACAATCTTTACACAAGGCTAAAAAAATAATAATCTTGGTTCTCAGGCACCGCCCGCATCATCATAAAGTTCACCGCATGTTCGTTTTTATGTCCATTCCTTAAATAGTCCAACAGTAGTCAAATACAGTATTCCAGTATTTTACTCATCAAGGAATACTTTAAGGTAGGGAGGCCCTTTCCCAGGTTGATTTTACACATTTGTTTATTTGATTTCACAACTGTTTATTTGATAACATACTAGTTTGAACTACAAAAAAAAAAGACACTGCCCGCCCGCACTATATTTTCAAAAAACATTTCCTGAGAACCGATTTTTTTTATTTTGTTAAGCAAAATAGTTGAATAATCCACACAACTCACTGTACAGCTACTGGACACGGACAGACAACTTCTACACAATATTTTATTGATTGCTCACTACCGTACTTTCTTGAGTATAGTGCACATCCATGTATAATGCGCACCCCCCTTTAGCAGATTCAGTATTTTGGAAAAAAAATTAATTCAAATACCAAGGGCAGAAAAAAATTTAAACGGTACCCCTTTAGCGAAGTCCGGTAAACGAACGGGTGATGAGAAACTTGATCAGTACAAATTCGAAATTTGAGATAAAAAATCACCAAACATGTCGATTTACCGTTTAAATTGTATTTTTTGTTCTGCTAGGCATTGTTTTATATCCAGGGATTACCTTGTGTATTTTCTCGTAAACTAAGCCAGACAAAGCAATCAGCTGTACACATGTTTTCTTGGAATCTACCGGTGATTCGGTACTTACTGTAGGGGTACTGAGCACAGACAGACATGGTGGTCTCCAGCGGTTCACTGATGCCATGTTCGTTCTCGGCTGACACACGGAAGTTGTACTCATGGCCTTCAGTAAGGCCCATCACCTCGTAGGTGGTTCCGCGGACGAACTTGGTGACTGGCTCCCACTTGCCCGTCTTCTTGTCTTGCTTCTCCACGATGTAGTTGCTGATGGGGCTGCCGCCATCCTCCTGTTCAGGGTAGACAGGTCACATGGAATTAGGCTTCTCTCTTTATTTAGTATTATTGTTACCGTATTCGACGTAATAAGCGCCCCGCTCTAATAAGCGCCCACGGCGATATTTGGTAATATATTGGCTAGCGAACAATCCCAATTAGCACCCCTTCCGATTGATCAATGACACAAGACTTATTTGTTCGTGTATAATACGCATTCGAGGGTTATATGCACCCTTAATTATGGGCAATTTAATTCTGGAAAAATACATCTGTCATATATAAACATTTCAGGCTGTCAGCATAAACCACGAAATTGATCTTTCAACTCTGTTCTTTTCACCAAAATAATATTCTGATAAGAGCCCCCTATTTCTAATTTTGAGAGCGCCCTGGGTGCTTATTACGTCGAATAGAGTAAAATTTATTATTTTATTATCTTTAGCTTAAATTTAGGGTGTTTAAGATAGCATCCTAAACAATAGGCCTAAATAAGAAAAGTAAATCTTCAATTTGCCACACAAAGCAGACAGCCGTTTTTGTTTATTTATTTTAATTTTAAGCTTATTAACAAACACATCATCTGCTTGCAATGTTACTTCTTATAGTGATCACTTACCATCTGTGTGAACTAAATTGAGAAAAAAAATGACCTGAGAGCTACATTGAGAAAAAAATGACCTGTGAACTAAAATGAGAAAAAAATGACCTGTGAACTAACTTGAGATAAAAATTATTCACATGGTTGATTCAACTGACCATCTATGTAAATATTGGTAAAAGTTCATCATTAATTACTGACCTAAAAATGAAACTATACAAGTATAATGAAATTTTATATGAAATGAAAACTCAAATTTGTCAGTCTCAGACGCCAGTTTGACACATCATCACTCACCTTTGGTGGGGACCATTTCAGAATACAGGAGTCAGGTGTGACTTCCGACACATCGAGGGGTCCCTCTGGCTTGCATGGGGCATCTGAGGACAAAGGGCAGTTTTAGAACATAGCATCTACACTCAAGACATCCAGTAAGTTATGTGTGTGGTTCATCAATGTCAGCAATGTGGCAACCATCTCAAAGCAGTAAGGCTGGGACGGGTAACTCGGGTACTCAGGCCGAGTTGGTACTGAGTAGGACCCGGGTACCCACAGGACTACCCGGATCTGTGGTTAGTCACGTGATATATTGTTTAATGACAAACATTATCTAGAACTCTATGGTTACACTACAAGTCACTAATGTTCGCTTTTCTTTCTGACTATGTACCCATTCCTTCTGACTTTCATATGTTTGAATAAAGATAAAACTTTAGTCAACTTCAGTGTACGCATGACCAGATCGTTTTATACGTGTATCTAAATACATTTTGCCAGGGTCAGTCAAACTAGTCCCAATCGGACATTTTGTACCCATCTCTTGAGACCTACAGCGGGTACCTGGGTTGGGTCGGATAATAGGTGAGTGGGTACCCAGGTAGTTAATTTGGACTAGTCCCAGCCCTACAAAGCAGGAAACAAAGCAGGATAAATTTTGCCTGTTCAAGAATCAAACCCGGGTCTTAGGCTGAATGAGCAAACACACTATCTACTGGGCCAGCCTACCAACCATCAAAAGGACAACCCAATTCTGGTATCATCTTTGTACTTGTTGTACCAGTTTCTGATTTGAATAAACTTTCTGTACAAGAAGAATTTATACAAATATATGCCAATGTTTAGGGGTCCTAGGGTCTCTGGGTTTTTCTGCTATAATATTTGAATTAACGAACCACATTAATTTGTAACTTTTAACATCAGGTCATGACAAGAATCTCCTTATTTTCAGGCTAATTTTCGGGACTGTTTGCGATGACTTGAAGCAGCAGCTTACCGAACACTGTGACGTTGAGTGAGATGGAGTCGCTGCCCTTCTCATTGGTCAGCAGCACCGTGTATTTGCCCGTGTCACCCTTCTCAGCCTTCTTGTTCAGCAACAAGATCTCTGTAGGATCATTCCTGAACTTAATGCGATCTGTCTCATGGACTGTGAGACCTCCCTGCAACATACATCATCATCATCATCATCATTATCATCATCATCATCATCATCTAGGCCTAGGTATACTGTTTCTACTTTATTTCAAACATGACACTGGTCATCATTCCACTGTTTGAAAGTATAAAAAAAATAAAGAAATAAAGAAAATAAATGGTGTATTTTATTTCCCTTTCACTTATATACTGTATTCAGTGTTAGTACAGGCAATTTTTTCTTCTTTTACATATGAGACTGCCATGATATTTGTTAAAGTGAAAATGTAATAAAATGCTGTCTTTTAATTAAAAGCAGTCAAATTAAATAAAACACATTTTTTTTCGAGTTTTTAATCAAGTATCTTTTTCATGCATCCATCATCAACATGAATTCAGAAAAAGTTATTAAGTTGCTTGTATAATGGATGAATTTTTTCAATTTTGATATTTATACCATATCTTCAGTCAATCTCAGTCAATTTTTTAAACATTCTTTCCCCCTGAACCTTTACAATAATATATAATCAGGAATAAAATTGGCGCAATGATCAGGCGACCTAGATGATATGTCCAGTGTTGAGAACTGACCTGAGTCCAGGCTGCAGTAGGAATAGGTCTGCCACTGAACGGAATGGATATCTTGAATGGTTCTCCAACCTTGGCCACAATATCACGGATTCCGAAGTCTCGGTTAATCTTTGGCGCCACTGGAAACAGAATCACAATATATAATTTGACACACATTCATCACAGGCAGAGGGAACACACCACATAAAGGCTAGGAAGGAAGGAAGAGTGATAGAGTCTCATTTCAAGTCACTTTCAGACCCGTGAAGATTCCGGGGTAGAATAGGTCTTCAGCAACCCATGCTTGCCGTAAAAGGTAACTATGCTTGTCGTAAAAGGCGACTAACGGGATCAGGTGGTCAGGCTAGCTGACTTTGTTGATGCATGTCATCGAACCCAATTGCGTGGATCGATGCTCATGATATCAATCACTGGATTGTCTGGACCAAACTCGATTATTTACAGACCACCATCATATAGATGGAATATTGCTGAGTGCGGCATTAAACAACAAACCAACCAACCAACCAAGTCACTTTCAGCATTTAGTCAAGCAATGTAATGGCTGAGTCACCAAAATTGGGCTTTTAAGCATTAAACTGTGTTGGAAATTGAACTTAGACTTGGGGATAATGTACAAAAGCTTAAATTACAAGGCTACTGAAGTTAACACAATCTCATTAAAATCAGACCTTAGTTCTCGCTACCGCTAAACAAAGATCTGAGGACATCCCAGTAGGGGTCACATCAGAACGACCTTTCATCCGACCAATCAGAGCGTCGCTTACCAGATCATGAAAGTGACAGTCGGAATGTGATTTCTAATCATGCATCCTCGAAAACTTCAACATGGGTACGGGTTTAACGACTGAATCCTTACAATCTAGACCATCTATTACCCATTCCAGAATGTTCTTTTGTTCAGGTTCAAATTTGTAATCGAGAATTTGTCAAAATATGTTTCGAAGCGTAGTCGTCAATTTGAAATTAAAGCCGTAAAGCACGAGAAAGCTGCCTTCTGATTAGTCATTCCATTGGTCAGTCAAGTTCGAGCAAGTTCGGCCTGATGTGACCCGTAATGTGATGTCCTTAGATCTTTGTTTAGTGGTAGCAAGGACTAAGATCTGATTTTAATGAGATTGAGGTTAACACTACCATGAGTTCAACTATACTGTTGGGCATAAGAAAGTATACACCCATTTTTAATGCTGCTTAAAAAAGAAATAAAAAAGAAATGGTTATTCGATGGTGATGTATTTGATAAGGGTATCATAGCTGCGTTTTGAATCAGACGTGTTTTGGACCAGTGTTTCAGACACTGTTTACAGCCTAGTAACATTTTGACAATGTTTGACATTTTTTGGTCAAATCCAAATGTTTTTTGTATCAGACTTGTTTTGGACCAGTGTTTCAGACACTGTTTACAGTCTAGTAACGTTTTGACAATGTTTGACATTTTTTGGTCAAATCCAAATGTGTTTTGTATCAGACTTGTTTTGGACCAGTGTTTCAGACACTGTTTACAGTCTAGTAACGTTTTGACAACGTTTGACATTTTTTGGTCAAATCCAATTTCTTTTGGTCCGGCAGTTTATGAACTTTGTGGCAATCAGCTGAGCATATCATGAACATTGTGTAGACTTTATTCTACAGAAGCCTCATCTCTACAGCAAGTGATGATGCTGACGTACCTGGGGGTGGTTGAGCCTTGATGGCGTCGGAACACTCGCTGTGTTCACCTGGCCCGGCGGCGTTGACGGCACACACACGGAACTCGTAGTCCTTGCCGTCCTGTAGACCCTTCACGGTGTACTCTGTGTCACCGATGTCCGACACATTGGCCCTGTGCAACACAACACCAACAGTTAGTGTCAATCATCTCACTCTCTCAGAATACAAAATACAGGCTAGGTCAGCATTATTTAACACGACGGTTGTAGGACATATCTAAACATACTGACTTATTTTTTCAAAGTAAAAAATTGGCATGATAAACAATAAACCCTATGGACAATGTTTGACCCTAAGTTCATTCCACAAAAGATTTGTTAAAGGATTTTCTTTTAGATAAAACAAATCCTATTGACAATGTTGAATTTTTGTTGTTGTGATGAGTGATCTTAGCGCTAAATCTGTCATAGGTCCCATACCTTAACATAGACTGAGGACCCTAAGATCAGACTGTGGAATGAGTCTCTGGTATATCAAGTAAGCCATCAAGCGCTTACTCCATTTGCTGTGTAACCCCCAAACAAACCAATCATTTTTAGCATCACTGGGTTTTCCTGCACTGTCCAGGGTGCCGTTGCACAAAACAACCTTAGCGCTACGACTGTCGTAAGTCTATGTTAAGTTATGGGAGTAAGAATCATCTTAGCGCTAAGATCGTACAACGGCACCCTTGTAGTTATCACACTGTGTGCAGAAAGGGATTCAGTTGTAACACAGTTACATCATGTGCTACTTTAGGTCTGCAGCCTTTGGGTATATCTCGATGACTTCCTTTAAATGATTCTCTCGATTGAACCAAAGAACCTATTTGTGGTATACATGCTGAAATATTCATTATTTGTCCTGGGTGAATTAATTTATAAGTTCTAAGCCTTATATCCATACCCTATGGGTAATATATAACTACAACAGTTTTGTCTTTATAGCATCTGAGTTATGTGACTGTCCATTAGCGCCACTTACTTGGTCCACTTGTTGTCTCCCTTCTCCCTCCTCTCCACCTGGTATCCCAGGATCTCGGCGCCACCATCTCTCTTGGGTGGGTTCCAGGACAGAGTGATGGAGTCCTCGGTGGTTCCAATACTCTTGGGGGAGCTGGGGGCACCGGGGGGATCTGTGAATATATTGACGACAATGAGGTACAAATCTAGATAATGAAGATGATGAAATCAAAGATCAATACAAACATTGTTTCCGTATAGATCCTAATACCATGTCAAGTCAAGATCCTTATACCATTGCTTGACAATGGTATAAGGATCTATACTGAAATGTCCCTTTACAGATAATAAAGAAGTTATCCATAAATTATGTTTACTTTGCCATAAATTCTCTTTTAAGAAAAACATTTGAGCATTAATAAAACTCTTCTTACCATATGGCAGCTTGGATAGAATAGCTTCCTCTGTCTCGAGTGGTTCGCTGACACCCTGAGTGTTCTCGGCCATGATGCGGAACTCGTACTTCTCCCCGGGCTCCAGGTTCCGGACGGTGCACTTGGGGCTGGACACAAAGCTGCTGACCTTCTGCCACCGGTTGCTGCCCGCCTTGCGCTTCTCCACGATGTAGTTGGCGATTGGCTCACCACCAGTGTCAACAGGTGCTTGCCAGTTCAAGGTCATTGATTCACCATCGATGTCTGATGCAGTGATCGGTCCCTTCGGAGGCTTGGGTTTGTCTGAAGCAAATATAGGACATGAAAACTAAATCTGTTGTCCTAAATTAGGCTTAAAAAAATAAAAGAATTGGTTCTCAGGCAATGACTTTTGAAAATATAGTGTGGGCGACAGTGTTTCTTTTTTTTTGGGGGGGGCGGTTTGTTCAAACTATGTAACCAAATAAACAGTTGTGTACCATCAACCTTGGAAAGGGCCTCCCTACAAAATCATGCATACAAACTCCCATTGCTGCCATGACAATAACACGAGATGCGCAGTAAAGCAGTGTGCATGTAAAGGGAAGTAACTGCGTGCTATATTGGATCACATTTTTTTAATGTATTAAAGATTTTTACATTTTTTTTATAATGGAAATAAAAACGAAAAGTGAGGCAGACTTTATGATGATGTGGGCCGTGCCTTAGGACCAAGACTATTATTTTTTTAGCCTTAGCAAGATGATGTGGAAATTCCGATGCATAGAAAGGGTTCCATCATTGAGAAATTATCTTTCATCTCCTTCAGCTTGTATCATCTACTTACCGAGGACGTTGACGTTGAGTTGCACAGTCTCTGATCCAGACGGGTTCTTCAAGGTCAGAGAGTATCGGCCAGCATCTTCACGCTTTGACTTAGCAACAGCCAGAACAGCAACATCTTCTCCAAGCTAAAAGGTCAGAACAAACATGTCAAACTCTGTGACCATATGTATGAAAATCTAGCCATTTGTGACCATAAAGCGTATCAATTTTGTCTACAAGTATGGCTAGCATATTTGTTCGAGAGTGCTTCTTGACTAGAAGTGCTTCGTAACTAAGCGCTTCGTAACTAAGTGCTTCGTAACTTAGCCCTTCGTAACTAAGTGCTTCGTAACTAAGTGCTTCGTAACTAAGTGCTTCTATTGGGTGATGTTAGATGCAGACAATTACATCATAAACTGTTACACTTCTGTCTATATCATCGCTTCACTAAAGCTTGTCAGTTTTATCACACATTATGTCTATTCGTAAGTACCGACTGGTGTCAGCTCTCACATTGTTAAATAAAGGTCTACCATTATCACACACTATATATCCGTGATTTCACACCTACAAATAGGTCTATTGTGATTCTATGAATATATTTCAATATTGCACACACATCTACAATTAAATATTGCCACAAAATAACACTCATTGTTATGGTAGTCCAGTATTACGAGTTTTACTACCGTATTCACTGTATTAAGCACCCGTTCCAATAAGCGCCCCCAGAGCAACTTGACCGATCTGTAAGTAATCCTTATAACTCCTACTAAGACAGAAAGTTTACACGCCAGGTTTTTGACAGAAAATGGGAGTGGACATATAGGTATATTATTGCCTTGCAACCAGTACTGAAACGTTTTTAGTTTAATCAAAGTTTAACTTGTGTTCCCCTTTTGTCAATTTAAGTGCCCAGGTTGCTTAAATTGGTGAATACGGTACCTACATAAATATATATATATATATGTGTAGAGAAAAAGAAGAGAGAGAGAGAGAGAGAGAGAGAGAGAGAGAGAGAGAGAGAGAAGAGAGAGAGAGAGAGAGAGAGAGAGAGAGAGAGAGAGAGAGAGAGAGAGAGAGGAGAGAGAGGGAGAGAGAGAGAGAGGGGGTGGATGTTGTTTCATGCCAATCAGCAATATTTCAGCTCAGTTACATCACCATGGAAACAGTCTGAAACAGTCTGAAGCTGATAAACAAGTGGATGACAGCATGAGCACCAATCAATATTGTTGAGGTCTGATGACACACCTGGTGCCAATGTCGTATGGCATTACAGAATGGGTAACTTCTACAGATACAGGATACTATATCGCTGTGTTGGTAATGTGACACACCGATACCACACTACATAACATGAAACAGGGCAAACTAGGCTCCCACTTGTCTACACAGCATCAGTATAGAACAATGTTAGTGTTAGATGATGGAGAGAATGTCATCATCAACCGTGATACACATCATTATTACAATATCTGGTATGTAACCATGACAACAAGGCCAGATCATTTAATTTCTTGTGCAATTTTACCAGACAATTTGCCAACAGACAGGAAGTGAAACAGGCAAAATCGATAAATAATTCCAGGAGGGAAATTACCAAAAAAACTTTTGAGGTAAAAATTCTCGAAATGCACACTGAACAATGTATCGATAAAAGTCTTATCATGTCAATTGGAATTTGTGAGTGAGTGAGTTTAACGCTGCCTTGAACAGTATTCCAGTTACATCACAGCATGTCTGCTAAATGTAGGAGGAAAGCTTGAAGTGATACAGGTCTCAGACATTTACCACTTCGGCCCCTAGTCAAATGAACATGTGAACAGACTTAAATTGCTCATATCATAAACTAAATGGGGGCATGGGTGGCCCAGTTGTCTAAGGCGCTGTGATTCACTGTGCAGAGTTGTGTCCCTTGGGCACGCCAGAAACCTACGATTGTGGGTTCGAATCTCGGTTCGCCCCATTATGTTTCTAGGTTTGTCAGCGCCATACCCATGCTCGTGGGTTTCACCAAAGTGGTAAACGTCTGAGACCTGCATCACTTCGGGCTTTCCTCCCACAATAAGCTGACACGCTGTTATAACTGGAATACTGTTAAAAGCGGCGTTAAACCCAACTCACTCACTCACTACAAACTAAATAGGTCTGGCCTTATTAACAACAATCATAAAAAAAATTCTAAATATTTTTTGTTAGTCAAAAGAGAACAATATATTCTAAAGTGTGAAACATATAATTCAAAATTAATTTGAACTGCCGGACAACAGAAAATATACATTTGAAAGTTGGATTCACCCCAAAAGTTACTTCTGCTACTAAAGCGTTACTAGGCTGAAACACTGCAAACTTGAAAACATAACCCGTTGTGAGATACTCATTGATATGAAGCATGTAGCGTTGCCTAGGATACCCATATCAAATACATCACCATCAAACACGGGGGTATACTTTCTTTAGCCCGACAGTTTATTTGAAAAAATGCAAAAGGCAAAACAGTAACATTTTTTGTCTTAGTTACAAACAATCTCAGTAGCATACACTGTAAGAGTAACATGTCTAATACCTAGTTCACAATGACAGTGACAACTGTACAAAAGTGTTAGTCACAAAGTGATTCGGACAATGAAAAAATAAGAGACTTAAACACATGGCCTGAGTTTATTGAGCTTGTAAGGACTTATCCAGATTTTCCCAGGGACCAAATTTTGGCCGTAGGTTTTGCAAAAAGTCATCAATAATTTTCAGTTCCAATTTTACTATTTTCAAATACATTGTCATTAAACTTTAAATTATGAATTTTAATACCCAGAATGAAAAATGAAAAATTTCATTTTTTATCAACAAACCAAGAGCATAACAAAAGTCATATTTGAGATAACAGTTTCTTAGTAAAGTACAGATTCTCGTACTTCTCGTACAAACCAAAGTATGTTTTCCCTTATTGAGGAGATAAATTCTTGGATAGATCCTTCCTTTTCCACTCAGTTGAAAGTATGAGATGTTAATGATAAAGATGATGTTCATTAAACACCAGGTGTTGGATCTAGCTACTCATCGAACATATACAGAGGAAACTCATCCAACGGCTGTACAACTGACCTTGTGCCCTTTACCATCTAGAATCTAGACACATGCAAAACAAAGTGCTCTCAGTACTGCAGGAAGGGTCATTGTTTGTTTGTTTTGTTTGTTGTTTAACGCGCCACTCAGCAACATTCCAGCTACATGATGGCGGTCTGTAAATAATCGGGTCTGGACCAGACAATCCAGTGATTGACATCATGATCATCGATCCACGCAATTGGGATACAATGACGTGCGAGCCAGGCCAACCGATCCCGTTAGTCGCATATGCATTTTACGACAAGCAAAGTCGCCTTTTACGGCAAGCATGGGTTGCTGAAGACCTATTCTAACCCGGGTCTTCATGGGTAGCAGGTTGGGTGAAATGGTGTGGATAGGTAAAACATACAGGTAGTTCACAGGTGTGAATATACAGGTAGATCACACACATGAATATTCAGGTCAATAGTAGTTTTGTTTCAAAATGGAATTCAGAGGATAATGAATGGTATGTGGTATATTAAATAAACAAACTTGTGAGAAAACAAAAAAAAATTGTACGTAGCTTAGTAAATTTTCAAAGATGGTGACTGTCTGACTAAAAACACTATTGGAAAAAAGGGACCTTTTGGGTGCTAGGATTCAATTGTGCCGTGATGTCATAAAGAAAGATGTTTCATGTCAACTTCCTTCTGTAAAAATCTCCACGTGTTGGAATTGTACAAAAATATCCCTTTTTTCAATCGTTAGTTTGTAATGTAAGAAAAACATTTTTTTCAAAACATTTCAGTATACATGGCTACTTACAATTGATCAGACATTATATCTAAAAACTGCAATCAGTATATAAATAGTTATTAATCTGAAAATGGGACTTTGCAGAAAATGTTTAATGCCGTGTATCGCTGAAATAAATATGAATTGAATATTATTTTGTGATCCTAAGATACTGTAGTTTTAAAATATACGCCAATAAGGTCCCTTTTCTCCTGGTTGGTCATATTTGGTGACTGTATGACTAAAAACAATATTTGGAGATTCCAAGTGCTGGGGACGGTACTATTGGCCTACACTAATACTTTCTAGACTGCTACAGATGTTCTTCTATAAACAAACCCACGCATACACACCAACTATATCCTACATATAAGTCGTACAGCAAATTTACACAAGTAAAACATTCATTAAAGACAGAACGATATATGTGAACATCATAAAAGCAAATTTTCCACTACAAAACAATTTCACTAACATCAATAAAATGAATCTAAGCAATTCATATATTTACTAGTGGTCTTCAAGTTCTGCAATAAAATTATCTCCCTTGGATTTAACAAACGACCCTCACCTTGAATGTAGTTCTAGCAGATTCCTCCACCTCATCATCCCCCAGCTTCCATGTAGCTTTGGGTTTGGGTGTGGCTACGAAGGGGATCTTGATCTGGAATTCTTGTCCCGCCTTGACCGTGATGTCCCTCACGCCAGTCATATCCATCTTGGGCTTCTCTGCAGAGCAAGATTGTTTGATCATGAACAGCAAGCACAATTTACTGATGCATACATTCAACATATGATCCTGAAGAAGCCCCAATCATATTCCACAACTTTTTTTTTACTATATAATTTCCGATGGTAAGATGGTGAGGTGAAAGTGAAATTGGGTTTAACGTCGCGTCCAAGAATATTGCACTTATATAGCGACGTGCATGTACGTGTGTGTGTGTGTGGCTGCTTGTACTAGTCCGGACTGATGCCGATTTATAGTGCTAGTCCACTGAGATACCATGCCGCAGTTTAACATGAATACCCCACTCAGACACAGTATACTGACTCCGAGCCGACCAGTCCTTGTTTTAGCCCCTTAATGCCTCGGCAGACAGGGTAACAACAAGTACCATCTTTTAACATCTTTTGGTATGATGCGGCCGGGGATCGAACCCCGCACCTACTGCTCTCCTGGGGGACGCTCTCCCACTAGACCACGGAGGTGGTCTCTGATGGTAAGAAAGTACATGTATAACAAAATTGAAATATTCTATTTTACAACCTGAATCATAACTGCCCTCTGTTAAACCATTATGATGTCCTGCTGTTGTTCTTGCAGTTGATTCTGAGCTAGGAATTCACTGGCCATTCTGAACATGGGTTTTAAACAAGTAAAACTGATGCAACTATAAGTCATAAAGACAAATTATATATCAACCATCAGGGCTCGTTCTGGAATCAACATTTTCCCATGATTTTCCACTGCTAAATTTAAGTAAAATAAGACAAAGGGTGGTGGGTAGCTCTACCTGGTTGATCTTCAACCTTGAGCACATTTGTTGGCCTGCTGGGTTCTCCTGGCCCGGCACCATTCTCGGCCCGGATACGGAATGAGTATTCATCACCCTCCTTCAGATTACCCACAGTTCCCTGTGTGACACTAGCGGGAAGAGTCAGACACTCTGTCCAATCATCTTCTCCCTTCTTCTTCCTCTCAACAATGTACCCTGTGATCTTGCTGCCGCCATCGCTGGTCGGCTTGTTCCAGGACAGTCCCACAGAGTTCTTGGTGATCTTGTCCACGTTGGGCTGAGTTGGAGAACCGGCAGGGACTGGGGGAGGACATTTACAGACAGTGAGTGAGGGTTTGTCATGCTGTTAAAAATATCTTATAATCTGGTGATTATGGACAACAAAATAGTGTCTATACGCTGCCCACTTGAGAACTGAACATTTGGTTTCAATGGGATCTGTGAACACTAGTGAGCTACCTCATGAATTGGACATTTAAAGAGAACAAAATTGTGTATACATCTTTGTTGTTTTATACAGCAATTTGTGTGAGGGATAATCCGTAATTAATTATTAAGGACTGGTATTTTATTATTGGTATAGGGTTGGGGTGGTGGGTTGAAATTTATCATTTTTGTATTTGAAAAAATAGAACAGTATATATTTTTTCACCTGTCTTTCTTGTTTCACTAAGTGTGCTAGTGTGGTTAAACACCACTTTTAGGCTAACAAAATAACAGTCTTGGTTCTCAGGCACCCCCCGCATCATCATAAAGTCTGCCACATGTTTCATTCTTATTTCTATTTTAAAAAAAAGGTTAATGGTACACAACTGTTTATTTGATTACATACCAGTTTGAACAAGCAAAAAAACCCAACCACCTTCCGCCCACACTATATTTTCAAAAGTCATTACCTGAGAACCAATTCTTATATTTTTTTAAGCTGTAGTGTTATTCCAGCCTTGTCACAATGGGGGACACCAAAAATTGCCCTAACACATTTCATCCAAAGGGGAATCAACCTGATTCTTCTGCTTGACAGGCAAACACTTTAAAGACCGAGAACGGTGGAATTTGCTTCAAGTTGTTGCTAATAGTTGATCAAAATGTAAGTGACAGGCGGACATGAGATTTGGAATCTACTGATAAGGGCGAGGGGACTATGATGGCTGGAATGACCTCTTTGTTTATACACAGTGGGAGCTTGCTTCTGCTGCCTGTCTCCCAACCTCAAGCATCTCCCCACTGTCTGCTGTTAGTCTTGCTCCTTGTATTAAATGATAAGTCCATGGGTGTAAAGTTGTTCAATCCTTATATTAGGCAAGTCTAGATAATCGGTCAGTCTGAGGATGCAAGTCTTTTATAGGACAAGTTATTATTTAAAAGATTGATTGTTGCCTTAGAGACTTGTGAAAGTCTATTTCTCCACAAGGCTATCCCCAAGTGAGTACCGTATTCGACGTAATAAGCCCCCGCTTTAATATGCGACCACGGCAATATTTGCTAACATATTGGCTAGTGAACAATCCCAATTAGCACCCCTTCCGATTAATCAATACGCAAGACTTATTTAATCGCTTATAATACGCACTTGTGTGTTATATGCATTCTTAATTTTGGGCAATTAAATTCTAAAAAAATATATCTGTCGCATATTACATTTCAGTCTGTCAGCATAAACCACGAAATTTATCTTTCAACTCTGTTTTTTCCACCAAAATAATATTCTAATAAGAGCCCCCTAATTCTAATTTTGAGAGCGCACTGGGCGCTTATTACGTCGAATACGGTAGGTGTCTTGGGTTCAACACCCCTCTTATATATCTCACCACCCTTGTTTCCCTTCAAGACCAGTGACTGTTCACTTACAGATGGGATCCCGGACGGTGTGGGGAGGTGTAGACTTGCTAGGCTTGCCTGGGCCGGCCTCATTGACCGCCATCACCCTGAACTCCACATCATTGCCTTCCTTCAGATTGAGCACAGTGAAGGAAGGGTCGGGGATGGGGAAGGAGCTCGCCTTGACCCAGTCGCGGCCACGTTCCTTCTTCTCAACAACGTAACCTACAAACAGAATCATGTCAGTAACAACACACTGCAAATATATCATGCCAATTAAATATGTGTTGATAGGAGGCCTCCTTCCCAGATACAGTCAGACATTGGGCCAATGTTGAGCCAAAGCCATCACTTATGTTGGGCCAATGTTGGCCATCAATGTTGGGTCAATGTTATTTTGACCGGTGGCCCAACATTGAATAAATTATGTTTGGCCAATGTTTCTTTGTCAACGTTGGCCCAATATTTGGCCATCGATATTTAGCCAAGGTTGCCCAAATGTTGGGCTGCCGGTCAAAATAACATTGGACCAACATTAGATTAACGTCTGTTTTATTCCTCGATTATCAGGTATAGATATATCTAGAATCTGCTATATTCAGTGTGTAACCTTATTCTTGACCATCAGTAGACATTGAAAAATTACAGGAATTCCCACAATTCAGCTACATATTCAGGTTTAACGCCACATTGATCAGTTTTCCAGTTTTTTTATGAGGTGTCACTTAAATGTGGGAGTAAGCCTAAAGTGATGTAGGTCTCAGACATTTACCACTTTGATGAAATAAGCACAAGTATCATGCTGACAAACCTAGAAACATAATCAGGGCGAACAGGAATTTTAACCCATGATCATAGGTTCCTCCCAAGGGACACAACTCTAATTGCAGCACCTAAGACAACTAGGCCACGTGTGACCCCACATATTCTGAATGAAAGTTCTTATATATTGATATCAATATTGATATTGATTTTTGGTTTGATGCTTGTCCCAGAATAAAACACAGGTCCCAGGTCATCAGTTTCCTCACCTGTGATTGGGTTGCCGCCATCAGCCAGTGGAGGCTTCCATTCCAGTGTGCAGGAGAACTTGTCATACTTGGCGATAGCAAGGTCTCTGGGAGCATCAGGAGCATCTGCAGAAGCAAATAAAAAATTATTTGTGGAAAATAATCCAATTAGTTCAACAAAAATTGTTTGATAGGCATGAGTTGACGGATTACAAAGTAGACAGAATTTATGTATAACGACTTTATTATACTATTTTAGCAATGTCTCAGTATAGGACCCTTATAACACTGTCAAAAAAATCTTGTTTGACAACAGTATAAAGAACTACCGTATTCGATGCAATAAGCGCCTAGGGCGCTCTCAAAATTAGAAATAGGGGGCTCTTATTAGAATATTATTTTGAGTTGAAAGATCGTAAATTTCATGGTTTTTGCTAACAGCCTGAAATGTTTACAAACGACAGATATATTTTTCAAGAATTTAATTGCCCATAATTAAGGGTGATATAACACACGAGTGCGTATTATGCACGAATAAATAAGTCTTGTGTACATTGATCAATCGGAAGGGGGTCTGATTGGGATTGTTCACTAGCCAATATATTAGCAAATATTGCCGTGGGCGCTTATTAGATCGGGGCGCTTATTACGTCGAATACGGTATATCAGATTGTGTCTACTTTGTTAAATGTCTATAATGTAAAGCGAGTATCTCTGACTTTCTTGTTCTATAGTCATTTAGTCGCTAACTTGCATATTTATAGAAGAAGTTATGCTAGTTTGTATTTATCTGAAAATATGAAGTAATATTTATACAAATACAATGTATAAATTCCAAATGTCAACGCTAGAGAATAATCAGTTTTGATTATCTTCCGAAACAGATTCCATTTAGCACAAAAGGCAAAATAGTAAAGAAAATTATGTGGATGGATCACTGAAAATCAGGGCACCGTTTGTTCACGAAAAGGGTTATCATGTCCTGCTCTACTTGTAGAACCCGCCATTCACATAACATGCATGAAAAAGTAAATGTCTGTTTGTTGCAAGACACTGCACAACAGTACTCCTGCCATGCGCCCTGTAAACAATCGATTTCAGTGACAAGATAGCATGTCATGATACCACTGCAAGAGTTGCACCTACTGTCTTACACCAATAAAGCGCCAAGGGTGCATACCGTGTTTCCATGGCTGTTTGCCTACAAAGATTACCTATTCCATATCCTTGTAACCAAATTAAGCTTCTTACTGCTTTTTCTATCTCAAAATATTAATGGACATGCAGAATTTGTTTGAGGTTAGAAATATTTCTTACCAAATGGATTCTTGGCAAGAACTTTGTTTCCGATGAGAGGTTCTCCAGTGCCATAGATGTTCTCGGCCTTGACACGGAACTGGTACGTCTTTCCTTCCTTGAGTCCCTTGACCAGGTGCGACGTTCCTGTGGGCAGTCCGGGGACCTTCTCCCACAGATTGCTGCCCTCCTCGCACTTCTCGATGACGTACCCTGGGGAAGGAAGGGGGGAGTGAATAAAAAAGTGAACCAATACTCCGGCTACAAGATGAGGAATCAGGAGAGGGACAGATTTAAGAACCTACATTCAGTGTTTGTTTGTTTGTTTGTTGTTTAACGCCGCACTCAGCATTATTCCAGCTATATGATGGCGCTCTGTAAATAATCATGTCTGGACCAGACAATCCAGTGATTTATATTGTGAGCAATCGTCCATTGGAGTACGCTGACATGCCCTCAATCAAGTCGGGAAGCCTGATGACTCAAATCATTTAGTCATCATAATGGCCAGCTTAGGTTGCTAGCAACTGATTCAAACTTGGAATCCACATGATGATGAGAATCTACATTCAAGAAGGTGATAGTATAAATCTTCTAGAAGATGCATATGTCTGTGATTTTTTATTTTTGAGGTAAAAGCTCTAGGTCATGATTTTTAAAAAAGATTTTTCATCGAGACTGAGTGAATGTTCTTCAATGAAACCTGTCAGAAATATTTAAGTAATTCCATTGCAATGTAGGATCATGTGTGGAAAAAAAAGTATCATCACAAAGAGTATATGCGTCTATAGATTAAACTGGTCTTCCATAAATGTAAAAAATGTTCAACATGAAAACGTATCTCAAACAGTTCCTATTTCTGTCTAATATTACTTGACATATCATCTAGAACATTTTGTGTGAGTTAATCAAAATAGTTTTTCCTGATAAGATATATTCTGATCCGAGGTCCTCCACCCACCTGTGACCTCGGCGCCTCCGTTGTCAGTGGGCGGCTTCCACTTGAGTCTGCAGGTCTCGGCAGTGACCTCAGCAACGTCCAGTGGTCCATCGGGAGCTGCTGGCTTGTCCAGGACAACAACGTTGACGTCCGCGCAGTCCTCGCCATGGGCGTTCTTCACCTTGATGGTGTACTTGCCTGTGTCACCACGCACGGAACGAGGAATGTTCAGCTTGGCCTCAGTCTCAGTGTTGGTCTTTCTTGCCTGCAGGGGGAATCAAAAGGTGATTGTGTGAGTAAAAAGGTATTGATTCAGAGGTATCGATTCAGAGGTACTGATTCAGAGGTATTAATTAAGAGGTACTGCTTCAGAGGTATTGATTCAGGGATATTGATTCGGAGGTACTGATTTAGGGATATTGATTCAGAGGTACTGATTCAGAGGTATTGATTCAGAGGTATTGATTCAGAGGTAATGATTCAGAGGTACTGATTCAGAGATATTGATTCAGGGATATTGATTCAGAGGTACTGATTCAGAGGTACTGATTCAGAGGTATTGATTCAGAGGTACTGATTCAGAGGTATTGATTCAGGGATATTGATTCAAAGGTACTGATTTAGAGGTATTGATTTAGAATGATTGATATTGGGTAGCGAACCATTTAGCTCATCATTGAGGTGCTGTGATACTAAGTTCAAGGACACAATCCAAAATTTTCCTAAATTCTTTAAATAATCAACTGATATTAACATTTTAGTTTGAAAGCATAAAGTTCCTTATTAACTCTGCAACAAAGTATCATGACATCAGTTCCTCACTGCAGCCTCACCACATATTGTCACATGAGCAATTTAAAGTTTGCAACCCTTCACCAAACAGTAAAAGAACCAGACAACCCAATTGGTTTAGACAACCTATTCCTTGAAACAGGTCCTGCATGGATACTTACTCTATCTCCAACAGGCTTTCCATTCTGGAGCCATTCCACAGTTGGGGCAGGAGCTCCCAAGATTCCCAGCGCAATGTCCAGAGGTTCTCCGGCACGGACACGGATCTCCTTGGCTCCGAACAGATTGTCCAGGCTCACCTTGGGTGCCTCTGTAAGGATGAGGTATATTTCAAACAATATATCATTGTGTAGTGGCACCAACATGGCAAAGAATTCACAGTATGAATTTCAAGTGTCATCATTTAGACCTTCATTCCAGAATGGCTACAACATGAAGCTGAAAATGTTGGCCAAGAATATAAACCTTGAAAAACCCATAATCTACACAGAATACTACTTCATCTAGGACCTGTGAAGATCTGGGGTAGAATCGGTCTTCAGCAACCCATGCTTGCCATAAAAGGCGACTAAGTTTATCGTATGAGGCGACTAATGGGATCAGGTGGTCAGGCTCGCTGACTTGGTTGAAGCATGTCATCAATCCCAATTGCGTGGATCTATGCTCATGATATCAATCACTGGATTGTCTGGTCCAGACTCGATTATTTACAGACCGCCGTCATATAGCTGGAATATTGCTTAGTGCGGCATGAAACAACAAACCAACCCACCAATCAACTTCATCTAGGGATGTTGCAAAGATTATTGGATTATCACTGGATATTCTTGAAGTTTGACTACCGGTACACTTGATGGTTAGAGTGAGAAAGGTTGTGTTTTGACATTATTTTCGTCCTACACCAGGATCTGACACTAAGGTTCACTTCTTGGACCCATTTGGGAATCAAACCCAGATATTTAGCTTGATGAGCAAATACCTTACCCACAAGGCTTCTCCATTACACTTAGGTTACAGGGGTAAACGTTGGGACCAAACATATGGCGGAAGATACATGCCATTGATATGTCCTGCTATGAGCCTGATTTTTATAGTACTAACCCTTGGTAGGCTTGGCAATGGCTGGCTTAGAGGCATGGCTTGGTGCAGATGATCCAGCCTCGTTGTTGGCGACGACGCGGTACTCATACTCCTTGCCCTCAGATACCTTGTCATCTTTGTAGGTGTTGCCCTGGAACCAAACAAATATATGCATTGATGTTCTAGTTCCTTGACAGAAAAGGGGGTAACAAGGTCAAGTTTATTTAATTACATATCAAAAACAGTTAATACCTCGGGAAATTGAGGATGGGTATAAAAACTAGTTCAAGCACATTCTGTAGTCTTCACAACTGCAGTCTATCAACATTATGCCACCTACAACAAATTCAAAAAATGACACTCCCCTTGTAGCATGCAAAAAATAGAAGGGCTAGTCCAACCGGAGTTACCTCCCCTTATTGTAGGTTACATTAAAACATCTACAGAGTAATTACCTCCCCTTGACCCAGTTTAAAAACAAATAAAGGGATTAGTTTCCCCATAAATATATGCATTGATATAGCAGTTTTATGACAAAACGCTTCCATTTTCACATCACATGGGCGAGTAGATGTCTTTGACACTTCATTTTTAATAGGGAAAAGCTCTTTGAAAGAACTTTTAACAAGTGATTTCACCAAGACTGAGTAAATGTTTTATGAAACTTGAAAGCAATATTTCAGTTATTCCATTGCAATGTAGGAACATTTGTGATGACAGTATCATGATGAAGAGTATATGGATGATACAGGTCTTCCATAAATGTAAAAACTGTTCACCTTGGAAACATATCTTAAGCAGGATAAATAGTGATAGAACCTAAGTCATAGTTCCTACTTTCTGAAGCTAACCATCTTCCTGAGGCAAGGGTGTTAACTGTCTATAAAAGTCCAGTTTCCACCCTTGCCGAACTGGGCTGGAATTCATGAGTTACATTTTGGCTGAACTAACAAGTCTATGCATAGTCCAATCAAAATTGCAAGGATGACTGTGGGATGACTCCATGCCTTGCTATGTATAGTATTCAACCACAGAGTTACAGCCTTGTTCTGCTGAACGTGGACCTCCAGTTCACACATACCTCCACTGGAGCCTTGTTGATTTTGACCCAGCGGCCAGACTTGGGGTCTTTCCTCTCGATGTCGTAGCTGGTGACGGGGGCGCCACCATCGTCCTCTGGGGGGTCCCACTTCATTTCGATGCGGTTGCGGTCAGTGTCGGTGATCTGGGGCTGACCAGGAGGTAGAGGTTCATCTGGAAGAGAGGTGAGGTTAGGGGAGGTTAAATGGGGTTTAACATTGTGTTAAAGATTGTTTCACCCATATACGAGTGCAAGCATGGGTGTGTGGCTGCTTATACTATACTTAGATACGATGCCAAAGTGGACACCCCACTCAAACATATTACACTGAGTATGAGCTGGCCAATCAGTTTTATCCCCTAATGATGAGCACCAGGCAAGGTAACAACATGTACCGTCTCCTAATGTTTTTTGAACATGACACAGCAAGGAGATTGAACAACAACCTTCATCTTGGAAGATACTCCATCCATCAGTTCTGGACAAATTTGGGCGAGTAGACACAAAATTTCATGACAATAATTATTTTTCAGATAAAGACCCAAACATCTAATTACATACCAAATGGATTCTTGGCTGTGACTGGATCCTCTGTTTCCAGGGGTTCAGACTCTCCATTGCGGTTCTCGGCAATGACGCGGAACTTGTATTCATGACCCTCTTGGAGTTTTGGCACAACACATTTCTTGCCAACTGCATCTGCAACCTTCTCCCATTTGCCCTTCTTCAAGTCAAACTTCTCCACACGGTAATTGCTGCACAGAAATAACAATTAATAGATACATTTATTGTTTTTTAGCTGTTTGACGCTACACTCAACAATAATTCAGATATATTACAGCTGTCTGTAAATAATCAAGTCTGGATCAGACAATCCAGTGATTGACATCATGAGCATTAATCTATTCAGCTGGAATATGATGACATACATCAACCAAGTCAGCGATGGGTTGATAGAAATGTCATATAGTTCTTTTTTTTAATTCTTGACCAGAGTTCTTTTGACTCACGTGATGTCATTGCCGCCATCATCTGGAGGAGGTTTCCAGGTCAAGGTCGCACTGTCCTTGGTTACGTCCTTGACCGCCAGCGGACCAGAAGGTCGAGATGGAGGACCTGTGGAGCAGAACAGTACATGTATATATCCTGGACTCATTTATTATGAAAGTGGGATTTTATTGAAAAAAATTAATTATGCCTGACAATTCTTTTAAAAAATAATAATGTTTCAGACCTTTGAAAAAAAGAAGAACTTGCCTGTCACAAAAATTACATTGTTGCACGGTGTTTTTCTAAAAACAAAATGCAGGCCATAGTTTTATATAAAAAAGCAGCAAAAATAGATAATCTCGATACAAAATCCCAGAATCTCAAATGGTCGGTCCCTAAGTTGCCATGCTTGATATCAATCAGTAGTTGGGCTGACTTAAGAGTTGTCACCCCTAGGTGAAGGTCACCACTCACCTAGGACAACAACTTCCACTGTTTCTGTATCCTGGCCATGCTTGTTGGCAACAGTGATGGTGTAGAGACCAGTGTGCTTCCTGATGCTCTTGTTGTTGTCGACGGTTGACTTCTTGGGCTCGTTTTTTATAGCCACCACATCTGATGGCTCTAGCGGGATCTCGGTCCCAGCCTACAAGTATCACACAACATGGTATAAACACCGCCCACACTCATGTATGATGTAGTACCATTGATTGCAAAGATACATATCAACTAATTGATATGACATTATTTATTGGTCCAATGATTGAGCAATACATTTTAATCTCATAAATAATTAGGACATCAAATAGAAACCTCTTTAGCTTGAAATGTGGCAAAGACTTTTGTGGACAAAAAACACAATAAACCCTTGACTTATGTTTACTGATCATGTCTATTTTATTTCTAGCCCTAAATGAAACATATTTCACTTCTTAGGCGATTTGATGAAAGAACAATGAAATGAATATTTAAGATGTGTACATTCTCATGTACGGATGCTGAAAAAGATAAATTGTCTAGTATGTTATATCTTGAATGTTACAGTAAACAAAAATAGTGCTGTGTGTTAATATCTTATAAGTGTCTTGATACACGTTTCGAACATCTGATGTTAAGGAACAGCTCCTATTATAATGTTCATCCACAAAGCAGCCATTAAATCCATTAGATATTGTGAGCAATTGGTACTGATTAAGATGGAAAGATGTTTATTACAAATAAAAAATAAGTTAATTGTTTAACAAATAAATGATTATCACAGAAACAGCAGAATCATAATCCATTGGACCTTATATGATCATGTCATTTGACAAACCATGCAATGACATACCGTTGTCGACGTAATTAGTGCCCCGCTCTAATAATTGTATTTCATGGTCTACATGTTTAACATGTTTAACATACATACTTCATGACAAGAGTCTAATCATATACCCATATCACCGTCTATAAAGCGACCCCGCGTATAAGACGACCCGCTGTACAAGCCTCTAAAATCGATGCATATGTATATCCCCGTCTATTCAGCGATTCGGAATGAAGAACATAACCAGAGCTAACATAATCCCTACATTTGCAATAAAAATGTGTTTGTCTTCCACAGAAAAATATTACATCATATCCCTTCAGCGAAATCAGGGAAATGAACAGATTATAACAATTAAACTGTACCGAAATGAAGTGAATGAGTAAGTATGGTTTTACGCCACTTTTAGCAATATTCCAGCAATATCACAGCGGGGGACACCAGAAATGGGTTTCACACATTGAACCCATGTCGGGAATCGAAACCGGGTCTTCGGCGTGATGAGCAAACGCTTTAACCACTAGGCTACCCGACTGCCCCCAAAGATGTAAATAATATTTAATGAAATTTTGAATAAAATTAATAAAATAGATTACAAACATAAGTCCAGATATACAATGAACCTTTTCTATAAACAGGCAGTGTAATTACATGATTAGTTTGTGTACTTCAAATGGATATGTTGATATTTGTGTAATTCAAATGGATATGTTCATATTTGTGTAATTCAAATGGATATGTTCATATTTGTGTAATTCAAATGGATATGTTGATATGGTATTTCAGGTGTTACCTGCTTACAGTAATATCTTTATGTTGGGGAAACAAATATCAGACTTTTCAACCCTGTGTATATGATGACCCCCCTTGAAGTGCCCCTAATTCTAGGTACGAAGAACTCGCCCTATACACAGTGATATACGGTATATCTAATACATATACTTCATTGCCGACGATGCAGGGCACCTGTGGGAGGATTGTATGGACAGGGCTGGGTGAGGAAGGTTGTATACACTGTATTTATATCATTCTGCTAACAGGCGACTGAAGAAGGTTTGAACTGAAGTTGGTCAAAGGTTCTTGTGGAAATATGAGGTTTGTCAAGAAGAAAGTGAGTGAGTGAGTGAGTATGGTTTTACCCCGCTTTTAGCAATATTCCAGCAATATCACGGCGGGGGACACCAGAAATGGGCTTCACACATTGTACCCATGTCAGGAATCGAACCTGGGTCATCAGCGTGACGAGCGAACGCTTTAACCACTAGGCTACCCGACCGCCCCTCAAGAAGAAAGATTCTTGAACTGAACTAAGAATATGATGCAAGAATTGGGCACGGGGAAGGTTTACCCCTAGATGCAATGATCTCAGGTTTGCCCCAGGATGCAATGATCTCAGGTTTGCGCCAGGATGCAATGATCACAGTTGTGGGTTGGGTTAAGTACAAGTTGAGGGGGAGGGATGTTCTCATGTGGTTGGAGGTACCAGGGCAGGTTTCCTTTGCAAAGTGTATCTTCAAGAGAGCATAATGCTGAATGGATTTATTCTTGTGAAGGAAACAGTGAGTGATAGATGCAGTGGTTTCCATTAAGGATCAAGACAGAGCAAGAAAAGTCTTGAAAAAAGGGAAAAGAAAAGTCTTGACCAAAATGAAGAAGGGTCAGTCGAGGAATTGAAAGAACAAGAAATTGGAAATGGTGGAACTGGGTGAGAAATGGATGGTCGGACACTAGGAAAATAAGAATATGTCACGAAAAATGCAGAAAAGATGCAGTCTAACATGATGCAGCTGTTAACAGCTGGCATCATTTGACGGTTTGCTCCTTCTGTTCAGCAGCCATATTACTGACAGATCTGAATCAGAAGAGGATGTGGAATATCCTGTATTGCTGATGCTGTCCCCAATGACAGATTCTGGAGTTTCAAAAGGGGGAGAGTGTCAATGTACTTAATAACCATACCTCCCAGTATTGCATTGGATGATAGTAACCTAATTGTCTACTGGAACATGGAATGGACATTTCACCAGGACCCCGTAACTCAAAGTGATCTTAGTGCTGTGTTAGTCTGTTAAGGTATAGTCGTTATTTCATCTTAGTGGAATCACTTTAAAGAATTGGGCTCTGCCTATACTGGCCTCCACAAGCTGTCCATTTGAGTACATTAACCTCTATGCCGGTTTCTGGCAAAAGGCCATACATAGGAATAGTCTTGTCCAGAACACATACCTGGTACTACGTGAATCATAGGTCATGCAAGGTCAAGGTAATAACAAGCAATGGTATGCCCAGCAACCCCTTACACTTTGTGAGATGCTTCAGAGCAGATACTAGATTTCTTAAGCTTTTATTTAGTTTCTTAATTTCATAAATCCACTCATTGAGTGAGTGAGTGAGTGAGTATTGTTTTCGGACGCTTTTAGCAGTATTCCAGCAATATCACGGCAGGGGACACCAGAAATTGGCTTCACACATTGTACCCATGTCGGGAATCGAACCCGGGTCTTCTGCATGACGAGCGAACGCTTTAACCACTATGACAATTGTGCAATTATATATCATATTGTTTTCTTTCTTAAGTGTCCAAAACAAAATCTGTAATAATTTTTTTTCAAGTGGATCAGTATGTGTTGGAAGCTTCTCAACCACAACCCTGTGTTTTCGAAAAAATCATTACATTGATTTAATTAGTTGTTACCTCATTAGTATCTGCACCAAAATGTCATAAAAGGGGAAATAAGAAGTTGCTATCCACACCATAGATTGTTATTACCGGAACCTACATGAACTTCTAAAACTCAAAGACTTTATAGTCTGGGGCTATACAATTCATTTTGCCAAGGTCCCAATCTTCATGTAGCTGTTTCAAGGCTTAAAACGAAAAGATTCTGTTGAAAATAAATATTTCAAAATCAAGACTTCATGCTACAGTTGTGGAGGTTATTGACATCCAACCTCTCCAGCTTGTAGCAAGAGGTGGTATGCAGGGTGGGATGATGGGGTTGGGGTGATGAGCAGGGTGGTGATGTAGGGTGAGTGAGGGGGAGTCATGGAGGCAAGTTACTCACAGAACCAGGAGGTCCCATCTGAAAGTTTACAGATTGCTCAAGACAGTAAGACCGAGCCAGAGACTGGCTGGAGATGAGGTTAGAAAGACAAGAACTGATTGTAGACAGTTAAAGTGTGTAGACCTACACTGTCACATACATGACAACTTGAAGTACTTGAAAAGCATAAAAAAATCATTTGGATAATCAAAATTTGTATGGATATGAAAAAGATATTTCCCTGAAAAGCCTTAAAGGACAATTCAAGGTCACTCTCTGATCCACGACATTTGTCATCACATGACATCTGCCGCTTCTATGAAATCAGTTGGGCTCATGTTCAGATAAAACTAAAACACTTTGTAGAGATCCTCCAGAAATAGTTTTGGGCCCATTTTTACTTTCCTCAACATTGTTGTCATAAGAACAAACAGTTTTTTCAGCAAAAAATATCATTCTTATCCACATGAACATTTCTAATAACAGATCATTTGATTTCTAAATGTTTTCCTCATTTTTTGGATTATGCAATGGACCAAAACAAAACCTTACACCATGTCCTTTGAGACTTATGTCTTGTTTCACTGAGAATGTCAAAATTTCAAGAAGTAGCATGAAGATTATTCCTGACAGTTTACTAGGTACGTCTATACACTTTGAAGAAGTTCCTGTAAGAAAGTGAGTGGTAAGAACATGGACACGGTAACACAACAATGTTACCTTTGAACAGAACACAGTAACACAACAATGTTACCTTTGAACACAACACAGTAACACAACAATGTTACCTTTGAACACAACACAGTAACACAATGTTACCTCTGAACAGAACACGGTAACACAATGTTACCTTTAAACAGAACAGTAACACAATGTTACCTCTAAACAGAACATCGTAACACAATGTTACCTCTGAACAGAACACAGTAACACAATGTTACCTCTAAACAGAACACAGTAACACAATGTTACCTCTAAACAGAACACAGGAACACAATGTTACCTCTGAACAGAACATGGTAACACAATGTGACCTCTGAACAGAACACAGTAACACAATGTTACCTCTGAACAGAACACAGTAACACAATGTTACCTCTGAACAGAACACAGTAACACAATGTTACCTCTGAACAGAACATGGTAACACAATGTTACCTCTGAACAGAACACAGTAACACAATGTCACCTCTGAACAGAACACAGTAACACAATGTTACCTCTGAACAGAACAAATTTAGACAACATAGCCATATACAGGCAGGTTTTAGACAGATTACAGACACATAGACAGGTTTTAGACAACATAGACACATACAGACAAGTTTTAGACATATTCTAGACATATAAAGACAGGTTTAGACAGATTATAGACATGTTTCTAAGCTAGGCTATATCATGTTTATATACCACATGATACAGCATCACTTACCGGTTCATCCTGTTGAGCAAAAAACACAGGTAGATGAAATATTCAGCATGAATTCATGAAATATTCAACACAAACTGATGAAATGAAACGATGGGATTTAAAGCAAGGATTTAAAGACACTGGAAGTGATTTCCATGGTCTGTGGTCACCAATTCACCTGGTGTACACAAATACACTCATTGTCACCAGTACACCTGGTGTACACGAATACACTCCGTGCTCAAATACACAGGAAACATGTAAAGGTTTTACACTGAACATAGCCACATAGAACACTGGGAATAAACAGATGCTTAAGGTTCTGATAACTGTTATATTTAACCAAAATGAAAAACTAATTACTGTTCATGAATAGCTACAGTTTTCCAAAGTGTAAAGCAAAAATACTTTTGAATGATCCTAAAAGTGAAAAAGCCCAAACACAAAATAGCAAGGGTTAAAATAGTTAATATTTCTTAAATCATATCTTTTCTTAAGCAATCTTTTTCTGTAACGAAAAAATTTAAAAGTGAACCATGACTGTGAAAAATTTAAATTTAAATTTTGAAAATCATAAATTTAAATTTAAATGTTGGATATGCTGGTCATGGCTCTGAATCTAAGGCTTATTGTGATCTATGGTCTGTCAGCACAATATTAATGCTCACTGATATTGCCAAAATGGTAAGCATCTATGCATAAATCACATGACTTCTCAACCATAATCTGATCAGCTGTAATCTTCTGCCATATTGTTCAAAA
The DNA here is from genome assembly GCF_023055435.1 of Haliotis rufescens. Taxonomy (NCBI): domain Eukaryota; kingdom Metazoa; phylum Mollusca; class Gastropoda; order Lepetellida; family Haliotidae; genus Haliotis; species Haliotis rufescens. The sequence continues at coordinate 53,522,762 of NW_025964334.1, forward strand.
CAGCATTCAAACAGTATTCATCAAACAAGAGGGTAAAGACACATATAGCACATGTATGGCACAGCAGAAACACAAGTTTCCAATACACAAAACACAAGATATATATAACCATAGAGGCATATATCGTGGAACATATTGACAGAACAAAACATTTACAAGATAGGAAAACCGTAGGATTCAGAGCTGGCAACTTCAAGAAGTCTACCGATAGCAACACACATAGATGTGCAGTTGATGAAGAGAGACATCACACGTGTCGTCAGGAACACTCGACCATCACAACAAGATATGCTTTCTGGATCAAGACTGACACTTTTTTGAAAACTGATAAAAAAGTTTAATACAAATATTCAGATATATTTTATGTGCAGATTTGTTTTTGAATTCATTTTCATGGAAACAATATTGATTATGTCCTAATTGAACAAATTAGATAAAACCAACAGAGCATCTTCATTGTATGAGATGAGATATTAATTTATATACATAAATATTGGCGGTTAATAAATTTTGTTAGAGGGTAATAATTACTGTTGATGCAAATTGTGTGATAAAAGTGTGTTGGCATCATCCAGAAGGTCATATCCTGTTGTCATGGTTCTGAAGAAAGATTCTATTGTCAGAAGAAACGTACCAGTCCCTTCACAGTCCATGTTGCCTTGGGTGCAGGCTCTCCAATGTAGGTGATGGGGATAGAAAAGGGTTGGCCAGCCTTGATCTGGATCTTCTTTGTGACGTCTTGGTGGTTGATACGTGGCTTAACTGGGAACACAAGCAATATAGGAGATATCAACAGCTATTGATTGTGTTTACCAATCTGTATGTTTATATTGAGGCATTTAAAAGAAATAATTTTACTGAAGTCTTTGATGTGCTTTTAGAAGTTGGGAGATCATGAATACATGAAACGTTTTTATGTATAGCAACTTTTTTTAAGTAGCTCTGAAACGTTGTACAAAGAATAAAAAAAGTTGCTATCCATAAAAAAGTGTCGTGTATTTAATAATTTTGCTGTTCAAGTCTTTAAAATGTGTCAGAGTCTTTTTCCCTTCTTGCATGTTATGTTATTGTGTATATCAGTTTTGATAAGATAATCAGTTAATTAATCACTATCAATACATCAATTCAACATATAAAATCTGTATCAGTAAATCAACAGTATTTTGAAATCCCATCCCCGATATTTTAGTGTTCCATCATGATTGTGTGATCTGTACAGTATATATGAGATGGACACTTCAATAGATTACCTCTCCTGGACTTCAGAATCACAGGTCCGGAACACTCGCTGCCCTCAGATAATCCGGCCTTGTTCTTAGCCTTGACACGGAACTCGTATTCTTTGCCTTCCTTAAGGCCATCGACAGTTGCTGTGTCAGCAGTTCCCGGAACATCGGTACCCTGATGGCAGTAGGACAACATGAGAACTGTGTGTATTCATAGGCGGATCCAGAGGAGGGATCCAGGGGTCCGGATCCCCACTTTTTTAAAAAGCCAATGTAGTATGTTGTAGGCAGTAAAATTATCTAGAGAGAGAATTTTTATATTTTGGACCCAGCCCTTCTAAAAATGCTGAATCCGCCCTTGATATCTGATATGACAGCTTCATTTTGGTGTCTATATATTAGACAAGCAACAGACACTTTTGGTTCTTGCATTTTGTGATCAGAACTGAAGTGATTTGGGTGTAACACTGTTGTGATAGTATTTCAGGCACGGATAAAAGCAAGAGGACAGCCCAAAGGGAAACCAGACAGGTAAGGTGCTGACAAACCAAGGATCATAATGGAGCAGAATTTAAGATCTGAACCAACAACCAGTGCATCCTGGCATGGATAACTCAGCAACACCTTAGACCACTGGACCATCAGTGCCTCCAATATAAGGAGGTGAAATTGGGTTCAATGTCACGTCAAAGATTATTGCATTTATTTTGAGATGTGCATGCATGTGTGTTTATGTCTGCTTGTACTAGCTTGGACATATGCTGGTAATACTAGTATAGTCCACAGAGATTCCATGATGACTCCGACCCAACCATTCCTTGTTTTATCCCCTTATCAGGAAGGTAAAAACAAGTACCATCTTCAAAGTCTTTTGGTATGATGCGGCTGGCAATTTTTTTATATGGCAGCCTCGATCAGGGACATTGGGGAAGAATCAAAAATACATTCCATACACATGTAGTGAAGTTTCTCCTGACTTCTTGACACTTATAGTCTGGAAGGTAATTTAAGGTACCGACGTTTACTACAATATCTGAAAAACTATCGGACCTACTCCAGTCAAAGTTGGTATGAGATTATTAAACAGTCATACATAACTGGATATTACCTTTAAAGACAATCAGTGCATGAATAAAAAATCTGTCTATTTAGCTATCACTATATTTCATCAACAACCAGACCTGTTCGTCACGGGTGGAACGAGCATTCATTTAAACAGCCATCTGCTTAATGCTACCCCTGCATCACAGGGCCATATGACACAGTTGGACCAATCAACTCAACTCGAAAGGGTGCACGGGAATCATGCACGTTAAGTTGCCCAACGCTAAAACAAAATTTGTGCGTTTTTCAGATATTGTAGTAAACGTCAGTACCTTAAATTACCTTCCAGACTATAAACGTAGCCGTCTTCCCAGGAGAATTCCTGACAGAAGTCTTCTTCAGACTTCCTAAACCAGCTTTGCTTTCTTAGGGAGAACCTACCTTCTTCCATTCATCCGTTCCCTTCTCCCTGTACTCTACAGCATAACTTTGGATGGGGGCGCCACCATCTTTCTTGGGTGGGTCAAACTTGATTTCGGCATAGTCCTTGTCATAATCAATGATCTCTGGAGTTCCTGGTGGATCGGAAGGATCTGAAATAGATGGGTAGATCAATTTATACAGTGTGAGCAAGTATGTCTACAGCCATCTTCCCGAGGCAAGAGAGTTAACTGACATTAAAAGTCCAGTTTCCACCCTTGTCGAACTAGGCTGGTATTATGGAGTTACATTTTGGCTAGACTAACGAGTCTAGCATAGTCCAATCAAATTCACGCAACGAAATTGAAATCCGGTTCGTAAACTGTCATGCAGATTTCGGTCGATTGCAAAGAATGTGTAATGCCAACTCGCTGTCAATAGATATTTTCTAAATCTTTTCATGTTTTTAATCAAGGTGCTCACGTGTTTCACGATGTGAGACCCGTTTTATCACAATATATATCTTGATTATCGATCAGATCTTCCTGACAGGGTGCCGCCATTTTGTCTGAAGCAAATACAAGTGATACGAGAGGTAGAATCTGATTGGTCCATAGGAAAAGCTTTGATGGGACATAACTGGTAACAGCCACTGGTGGCGCTTCCATCGGGCCCAGGAATTCCAGCCTACTTCGGCAAGGGTGGAAACTGGACTTTTAAAGTCAGTTAACTCCCTTGCCTAGGGAAGATGGTTTGATGTTGGAATCTAACTGAAGTCTTGTGGTGGTGAGCTTGTGACTGAGTCTTGCAAAGACAGACATCATATATTTTTTATTATTCCGTCAGTTCATAGGCACGATAATGACGTTGAAAACAACAAGAACGTACCCCATGGATCCTTGGCTAGGATTTCTCCATCTGAATCCAAATATTCACTGGTGCCTTCTGAGTTGACAGCAGCCACACGGAACTGATACTTGTGACCTGGTGTCAGGTCACTGACATCAACCTCCATGTCATCTGTCTCACACACTGGCTCCCATTTGCCTGAAGTCAAATAAGAAATATGACAACTGGCAGGAAGCGTAATTCTGAAATATTGCTCAATGAGTGCATGACTCTTGACAGCTTATATTTTTTTGTGCTGCACAAAGTGCTATGAGTGTACAGAAAAATGTATGTGATTTTAGAATGATTTCTTGCCATTTTTTCTTTTTTCGGTTTCACTTTTGGGACATGTTTTTACTCATGAAAAAAAGCAGTGTTTAAGAAGATGTGACGAAGTTTCGTCCTGGCTTAAAATTATTTCTTAAAAACTGTATATGTGACGTTTTTTCTTAAATGCAAAAAAGCTGGGCAACAGTAAACTTCATAATTTTAGAATCCTTCAAGATTAAAATATGGAAATTTTGTGAAATTTTACCTGTAGCAGAGTCCATCTTCTCGACCAGGTAATGGGTGATGGGAGCACCACCATCGTCCTTTGGTTTGTCCCACAACAAGGCACAGCGATCGGCAAAGATGTCTGTCACGTCGAGGGGTCCTTTAGGTTTGCCAGGCTTGTCTGAAGATTGCAAGGAAAGCGTTTATTATTTATTATCAGAATATTTCCGGAATCAGTGAGGCAGATGGTTTTATTTAACTTTCAACAGTTTCATTGGAATGAGTGAGTGAGTGGGTGGGTATGGTTTTTATGCCGCTTCTAGCAATATTCCAGCAATATCACAGCAGGGGACACCAGAAATGTGCTTCACACATTAAAATTGTACCCATGTTGGGATTCGAACCCGGGTCTTCGGTGTGACGAATGAATGTTTTAACCATAGGCTACCTGACCACCCCTCATAGGAATGTGTCCCATAAGGGGATGAGGATGAGGATGAGGATGAGGATGGGATGGACATCATCAGAATAATAAACATACCCATAACAGTTATCTTGACTGGGATCTTGTCGGAACCAGCCTCATTGGTCAATGTCAACTCATATGTTCCTGTGTCAGTACGCTGGGCATCAGGGATGATGAGTTTGGTGTGACCCTTGGAGGTCTCAATGTCAAGGTCAGCTTCACTAAGAGGCTGGCCATCCTTAGACCACTGTGCTCGAGGAAGAGGTGCACCTGCAAAATGGTTGAATTTTATGTACAAGGTTATATTTGTAAAATCTCCACTAAAAAGACATCATTGTGGTAAGAAGTTCAGAACCTTTTACAGGCTATCTGGAGTATTCATCCATCAATAGTAAAGTATCAGCCCATGAAGATCTGGGTTACAATTGGTCTTCAGCAACCCTTGCTTGTTCGAAGAGGCAACTAACGGAATCGGTTGGTCAGGATTCCGACTTGGTTGATGCATGTCATCATATCTCAAACATAGATCAATGCTTGGGTTGTAAATCACTGCATTTGTCTGGTCCAGACTCAATTATTTACAGACTGCCGCCATATAGCTGGAATATTGCTGAGTGCGGCATAAACAAACAAACAAATGTGTATTGTGGACTATTCTGACAATAACACATATTACATAGAGAACCCTCATCGCTACTCACCCACAAAAGGAATGTCAAGTTCAATCCTCTCTCCTCTCTTCACAAAGATCTCCTTGGGAATAGCAGCGGGGTCAATCTTGGGAGGTTTAGGCTCTGTAAGACACACGCACATCGATTATGGCACCACTAAAATCTTAAATTAACACCACGACCATGACCAGAGTAGCTGTCAACATGAACAATCATGAGTGGTCTTTAAAATTAGTTTTGGCAGTGTGATGCCATATGGACCAAGGCCTTAGCTGATGGAGATGTGTGTCTCGCGTATAACGGATTCTTTACATCTTATTTTCATTTTCCTCAAGGACACTGCTACTCACGTTCTTGAACTGTGACCACAGACTTGGTTGGTCGTTCACCAATCTGAAGCTTGTATTCAGCTTCATCCGTTGGCTTGGCTCCCTTGATGGTCAGCTTGAAGGATTCTCCCTTCTGAGTGATGTCATACCTGATAGGTGAGAAAAAGGCAACTGTAACCTGTTTTCTAAACTTAGGGGACATCACTTTATTTATTTTCATTTCAAAAATATTTTTAAAATTAGGGTAATTGTAATTCACATTCATTTCTTGACCATATTTTGTACATGCAATTCATTTTCACTTCAAAATTTATTTTTAAAATTAGGGTCATTGTTATTCAAATTCATTTCTTGACCATATTTTGCACACGTAAGGAAGTGTTAGAACCTTTTAATGATTCATATTCTACTTATTACATTTCTCAGAATCAAAAGTGCCTTCACCCTGACTACCAGTAACTGAAGGGAGTTAACTCTAAGAGGGGAGACAACTCTGATACTCACCTAACATCATCTCCAATAGGTTTTCCATTCTTGAACCACTTGACAGGGTGTTTGTGAGGGTTGGCTGCCTTGCACTCTAGGACCAGGTTTTCACCCTCCTTCACAGTCTTGTTCTCCAACTTCTTCATGAAGCGGACGTCAGCTGAGAATACAGACTTGAGGTTAATGTTGCATTAAACACAAAAAATCTTTCACAGGCAGATCCAGAGGAAGGGTCGAGGGGGTCCGGACAGCCCACCCACCAAACCAGTGGTCAATGGTATGAGCCCCAACCAGCATCTCAGTTAATGCAATTTACCATCAGATGAGTTAGCTGTCCCTGTGGTGATCTGAACAATACCAAAACCATTTTATCCACACAATCCCCATTCCAACTGCATCTTCAAACTAGCAAATAGAGAATGTCTCTATCTAGTGTGGAAATCAGTTTTGGATGATAAAGAGTATTCTTTCGTAGAGTGAGTGAGTATGTTTTTACACTGTTTTCAGCAATATTTCAGGAATATCTCAGCGGGGACCACCAGACACTGGCTTCAAACATGTGGGGAATCAAACCCAGATCTTCAGCATGATGAGCGAATGCTTTAACCACTAGGCTACCCAACTGCCCCTTCTTTCCTAGTCACTGAGATTTGATGATGCATGATGACACCCATTCTTGCAGGCTTTCAAACCTGGTGAACTTAAGCTATATTTGCAAGTACAATTTAATTTAAATTAAAGGTAAAACAACATGTGAGACTGTGAACACAGTACTTAAATGATTACTTACGGGACACAAACAGATCGGCTGATGTGATCTGGCTCAACATGTGACAACTGTACTTGGCGTCATCCTTGATACTGCAGTTCTTCACCACTAGACGGCGCTTCAAGCCATCCTTCTCAAACAGGAATTTACCGCCAGCTTTAAGTTCCTGAAGGTCAAATTCAAAGAGGTCAAAGGCCAACCTAAGTTACAGTTACGTAAAAATCCTACCTCACATTTCAGCATCATCAGTTGGTAGATATAGGAATCATGCAATGTATTGTTAGACTGGTTAAAACATTATTAATGATTGTGTTAACGTCATTAGAACTGAAGTTATATTCTTAATTTCAAAGTTAAGGAATTGACAAAAATGACATGCAGTAAGAATTACATTGCTCTTGGGCAAATTAGGCCTACACAATATATGCAGGCATTGTTAGACTGGTTAAAACATTATTAATAATTGTGTTAAAGTCTTCAGAACTGAACATAATAATATTTTAAATTTCAAAGTTAACGATTCAACAAAATTGACATGCGTTAAGAATTACACTGTTCAAATAAGGCTGACATACTCAGGCTTACAAGTGCCCTTTGTGGCAATAAACATTTAAGGCAATATTTAGGGGCACGTATAGCATTACATTTGTCTTTCTCAATTTGCATAGTTATTATTTTTCAGAATAGGAATTTTATAGAAAAAGGGACTCCTTTTTAAGGATTTACATCCTTTTTGTCAAACTATTATTTTTTCTTAATCAGGGTAAAATTTAGTATATGAACACACGTTTATTGAACTGCCATGAATGAGACAAGGAAAGGGAGGTAATCCTCACGGATTGAGGTAGAGTTACATGATGTGCATACCACTTGGTATTTTTGTATAATCTAGGGCATTGCACTTGTGAGCCTGTAATCAACACGACCTAGGAAACGGAAGGGTTGACGAACTGGTAGTACAGTCAGAGTGAAATCTCACTAAACTAACACTTCAGATTAGATAACTGTAACTGAAACAAAATGTCGGAACTTACCCATGAGGACTTAGTTTACCTTGGTTTAGTTAGAGATTTCACCATGAGTGTGACATCAACAAAACTAGACAGTGGCGGATCAAGAGGAGGAGGAGGGTTCTGGCCCCCAATTCTGCCTTTTTCAAATGTAAAAGACCCCCCCTAAAAACATTTTTTAGAGAAAAAAAAAAAGAAAAAAAAAAAAAAGAAGAAATTTGGGAGGTAGGTTTTTGTGTGGACTCCACCCCCACCCTGCAAGCACCCCCACCCGACCAAAACATCCTGGATCCGCCCCTGCTGTGTTCAAGTTGTAACTGTGTGGATGTACTATGGGGTGCTAAGTACAAATTGTTACAATGTAGGTGACGATATCTTCTATGGGGTGCTACAGGGTAGAAGCTGTAACAATGTAGCTAATTGACTACAGTTATACCTCTTCTGTGTTAAGCTTGATGGTAACAATTTCGCCAGTCTCTGTCTGTTAGGTGTTAATTCAACAATACAACATTAAGTAAAACAATCAATACAACCATATAACAATCAGTACAACAACATAAAAATCAGTACAACATTATAACCCTCTGTTTGTAAGTGAAAACTGAATATTACATAAATAGATATAATACAGGTAATATAATGATATGCTAATATATGCGTTAATATTTTAATACAAGTGATTCAGTGCTTGCTATACACAGTGTTCGAAATACCTGCCTGCCCGACCGTCCGAGACGGGTTGATTTCAACTCGGGCTGTCAGATTTTCAAATCCCCCTGCCCGACGGTCGGGTTATATTTCATATGTAAAAATATTCTAAATATTTCCCGATGATAAGCATTAATTCACATGTAAAGATGAATGATAAAATGGAACCAAAAAGAAACCCCGTTAGCTTTTAGACAACCTAACATTTAGCGATGCGCTTATGCTACAAGCAATCAGTTTTCATATTTTTAATTAAATTATCCTGAGAAACATATGATTATAGTGGACAGGCAGGTTTTGGTCAGGGCTGGCAAGTATTTCAGCTAGCCAGTCCTGTGGTTTGGCTGAAATTTTTGGGAGTTTCATACCCTGCTATACATATGACTACAGGTGTGTTAATTGTTAAATGTTAGTGGAGTGTCCAGTACCAGGTGTCATGAAATATGACATTATAATGCCCTGAAAATACCTTAGTTTTATATACTGACCAAAGATCTTATTTGCATGTAGAAAACTATTAAAGGTGCAAGGTTAATTTTAATTTTAGGATTTTTAAAAATCTTTGTTATATTTAAAAATTTGAAAACAATCATATCATGACGAACATTCGTTTTTACACATCAAGCTTGTCTTTCCCCATAACTATCCAATAACTATCCAATAACTATCCATAACTATCCAATAACGAGAGTGCCACCCCCTTTTGGTATGTGGAATTCAGGGGTCAAAATAAAGGTACTCGGATTCAGCAGTTTGGGATGTGGGATGCAAAAAAGTCATATTTTGTACACAGACTCGGTATTTTTAAAAAAATGATGGCATAGGTAAAATTAGATTACCGATATATTTTTTTCATATTTTTTTTCAAATTGTACGCTTTTATAATCTAGAAACATGTGCTGTAGGTTGTTGTCTGTGATCGACATACAGTCTTTGAAGAGTGAATTTGGAAGTATTCGGGATTCAAGGGTGATCAAATGAGACCGAATAAATAATTAGACGGTGTTCAGGATTCAGGGGAGGGGAAGGTTGGCACCCTCAATAATCAGCCTTCTGAAAATGGCTACTTTCTAGCGGAAACATGGTGCACGTTCATTCCTGTACGAGAATGAGATGTAACTGTGCAGAGGTATAGGCACTCACATCTGGTGCACATCAGACAATGCAGATGAATGTGTTCAGAAAGAATCTCAGTAAAAATATTACAATTTACCTTGCACCTTCAACAAGATTTTTGAAAATAGTTTAAAGATTACCCTTATATACCAGATAAAGGGGGATAACTCCTACCTTTTCATCCTTGAACCAGCTGACCTCTGCCTCAGGGTCACTGACATCACAGATGAAGGTCGCCTTTTCACGCTCAACAGCCTCCACATCTTCCAACTTCTTCATGAACTCCCACTCCGGCTCTGATATGACGTTCATATAGATATTGGCATGTACTAATATGCAGATATTGAGACTATATAGACCAGACTTAATAATGATACAAGGAAAATAAGTGAAATGTCATTATCAATACAAATAAAATATTTAAAATTAAATTTAAATTTATAATTAAGTCGTTGAAAATTTATCTTAAAACTTCAAAACAAATAATGATGAATCCCTATTCTTCCTGCTTCCAACTACTTAAAGTTTTGAGGGCATAAAAAAATATATTTGAAATTGGATTTTTTTACAATTTTTTTCTTGAACAAATAACTTGAATTTTAGGGCCAATATGAGGCATTATGTTACTAATTCTATTGTATAAATAATGGTATACATATTGTCTGTGACAATCCGCAATCCACAATCCACTATTCACAATTACTGACATACATTTCAAATTCATAATCTCAAAATTTGGTCCAAATGTCTGCAGATTGGCGCAACAAGGTTAGCGGTAGATGATGCTTACCTTCTACATAGAGGTCGCAACTGGTGATGGCATCTCCACAACGGCAGGTGTACTCGCCCTCGAGATCGGACTGAGCATCAGGGAACTTGAGAATACATCTGTTCTCTCGCCTCTGAATCTCATATATACCCGGGGTGTACTGAAACACAAATACCACGTTGAATACTTTATCCAGGATTTTTTTTTACAATTTTTTTTTTGAATGCATCATTTTAAAAGTGTTTAGACATGCTATGAAAGTTACCAAAATTAGTTTTTGAAAGTGTATTTTTGTGAATTACAAAACATAATATATGTAGAACAATGGTCTAAATCATATCAACAATTCTGATAACTTTCATGATATATTCAAAGGTATTCCTAAACATTTTCTATAATTGAAAAAACCCCTAAACAAATATGGAATTTCAATATCTCTAGTCAGTACTGTGAATGATAATAGATTATAAACACAATAGCCTCACTAAAAGTCACAACCTTTAATACCTGAAATGCAACAACATGCTATCACAATCATATTTACTAGAACTGACTCATTTATCAGTGGATTAAGATGACGGATTAATCAATAGATGATTGATGACTGATCCACAAAATCAATACTATGAATAAATTCATAAACTATCATTTACCAAAACTTGTAATACCGTATTCGATGTAATAAGCGCCCACGGCGATATTTGCTAATATATTTGCTAGTGAACAATCCCAATAAGCGTCCCTTCCGATTGATAAATGTACACAAGACTATTTATTCGTGCATAAATACGTTTGTTATATGCACTCTTAATTATGAGCAATTAAATTCTGGAAAAATATATCTGTCGTAAATAAACATTTCAGGCTGTCAGCTTAAACCACGAAATTTACGATCTTTCATCTCTGTTGTTTTTCACCAAAATAATATTCTAATAAGAGCCTCTATTTCTAATTTTGAGAGCGCCCTGGGCGCTTATTATGTCGAATACGGTAATCAACTTCAGAACATATTATGTCAAAATCTTAAAATTAATTATCAATATTATTTGTAACAATTATGAATATGAAATAATTTATTACTGATATAAATGCAGTCATTAATATAAGTATTTGGTAATGCAGCCCTCAGTGCTCTTTAACCCATATTGTTACAAAGTACTTTCTCTATTCATGGTCAGTGTATCTTGCAACCTTCACAAACTATACACTACAGGCCTATGCAAGATAATATCTATATAGCTCTCACACTGATAAGCCAACGGAGAAATATTCATGTGTACATTAATATACAAGATCATATGACCTCTTCATTGTGTGGCTAACAAAGCAAATACTAGTGCGCCTACGTCAGTGTCAATTCTCCTGGAGTCAATGGGCCATTGAAACGTGTGCTTGCTTTCCGTTATTTGTATTGAAATCAAGATAAAGTGATCGGTGCAGTGAGGCGTGACACTGGAGAAATGACAGCCAGGCGACGGTCTCCGTTGGGGGTGGGTACATGTTTGCATATACCCAGTATAAGTGCGTCCTGACTCTACCTGACTGTTTGCATTAGCAACACAGTCAAACATGGCCGACGTCCAGTCACTGTCTTGTCACACACTGTGATTTCTCAAATCATTTCTATGATTGAAAAAGTGAGAGTTGGATTGTTTTGAGGATATGGAATGATCTCAAAGGGGTTTATGTGTTTAAAAAGAACATGTATAATGAGCTGAGATTAGCTGAGATGAGCTGAGATGAGCTGAGCCTGAGAAACAATGTATGGAATATATCATGACCACCCACTGGAGCTCCGGGACCCCCGGGGGAGGAGGGTCAAAGAAAGGGTAAGCCACAGAACAATTACCTTAAATAAATTTCAAAATTTTAAAACACATAAGAAATTCATTTTTTCTCTCATAGGACATTATTTCTATTGAGTTTATTGAAGATCTTCTAAAGAAATGGTCAACATGTAGCACTTATTTGGTTTAATAAATTTATTTTCAAATTTTTCCTCAAAAACAGTAAATTCTTTTGGTTGTATCTTTACAAAATTGTTAATGCTTGGGTCTGTACACAAAAAAGTGACTGCTTTGGTCTTTATATAAAAATTGTTCACACGTGGGTTTGTGTACAAAATAGTGAATACTTTGGCGTCTTTACAAAATTGTTAATGCTTTGATCTGGATACAAAATAGTGAATACTTTGGTCTTGATATAAACTGAAAACTGAAACTGAAACTGAAATAATTGATTTTCGAAAGAAACCCTTCTTAACTTATGTTTCATCATGTAGTCAAATATTTGAAGATACCATTATTTAGACACCAAGTGTTGAAAGTAAATTTATTTGTTTCAGAAAAGGAGAGAGAGACAGAGAAAATTGGAAGCAATGCACAGAGACGATGACAGTGACGACTCGCTATACCACAGTGCATTGCTGGACGGCCTTGACCTTGATGGTGTTTTGGGTCAGCAATTGGTCATGTGGTCATACAAAGACCCAGACACCCTCAACCTCTATACACCAGTCATCAGCGATGACATATCCACGATTCTACGGCTGACCAAGGAGACGCTTCAGTACGACCAACGAATACACAAGCTGATGATGCTGAAACCAGGAACCAACCATCCCATGGACATCTCCCAGTTCTACAAGGTGGAGCCTGGAGCTGCCATCTTGATAATGCCCAAGGAGTTGGTGACGGTCAACATTGAAATAAAACAGCTGAACATGAAATTTGCAATGGAGGTGGAATTATTTATGACAGTTCTGCAGTTGAAGTTTCGACTCCAACAGGAGCGCGGCTTGTCCATGGAGCGGCTTGATTTATTGTTCAAGGATCAGCCATTAGATAATAGACAATACCTGTTCAACTATAGGATAGGGAAGAGTTCAACTATCTTTGTCATGGTGCATATACTGTATGATATTTTAGTCCACGTTGAGACGTTCTGGGGCAGCACATACCATTTGTATCTGGATCCATGCATGACAGGCATGAATGTTATTTGGACAGTGTTGCGACGAACTGTGACCAAGAACACCCCCGACATCATGGCCCTGTTTGACCTGTATCTCCCTAAACACACTCTAGTATTATACCACAAGAGGAAGGTGGTCAACTGGAGTACCTGCCTTGGATACTACCGAATAGATGACAATGATACAATTAAACTATCAACCATCGGACTCTACCACAAACTGAGCCTTCAGAAAATGCCAATTACTGATGATGCAGGCAAAGTTCACACTGTCAAAGTGTCTCAGTTTGACCGATGGTCGACAGTAGCTCTAAAAATGCATGGAATCATCGGGGTATCTGTGAATCTGATCCGCATCTTCAGAGGGGGCAGAGAGGTGGACTTTTCTGAATCACTTAAGAAACAAACATACAGGACACCACCTATCACTATGGATTTAAGCTTATCAAACGCAGATCCAGATATTTTGTACGGAGTCTCGTTGAAGTTCAAACTGGGTGATGATGTGACTGAGATCCTTAAAGTTTCATCCAAGAGATCTGTGCGAACAGTGAAAGCCATTCTGGAACAACTAGGTGTCCCGAACGCTTCAGTGTATGAAATGTACTTGGGTGACTATAAACTTTCAAATAGTGAAAAGATTGTGACAGCTGTGGAAGACCTCAGGACTCATATAGACCTGAAACTGACACAGTACCCAGTGTTCATCCATACAAACCAGAACGTCATCTACAAAATGCATGTGTATGCTCAGGAAACAGTAGCAGCCTTTAAGAAAAGGGTAGAGATGAAGTCAGGGTTGTCCCTTTCAAACTACAAACTAACATTAGCTGGTGAGGAGTTTGATGATGGGGATGAGCTTGCTGTGTTTGATACCAGAATAGGAATCAAATCATCTCTGTTCCTTAGGCCAAGGCTCCACTGTGATGTCTTCTTTATCTTATATGATAACTACCTTCTTAAGGTGAAGGTACCTCCCAAGCCAAAAGGTAAAGACATTAAACAGCTTCTATGGAAAGAGATGGCTCTCCCTTCAGGGGCTCTTGCTTCTGTAGGAACTTTTCTCCAATGGTACTACACTGGCCGAAGCAGTCCCACATTGGCTCATGGTGGAAGAAGAGCTAGAGAAGCTCCTAGAGGGTACCATTTTGTCGACCCCTCTGCAGCCTTGCGTCCACAACAGGTTGAGGACTACGAAGATCTGCAGGATGACATGAGACGATTCCACAGGAGGAAGGAAGATTATGAACAAACTTACCCCTACAAACCAGTGAAGGCTGAGGCTGATCCTGTCATGAAGATGTTCTATGAGAAGGAGAGGTTGTTTGAAAGACATAAGGGAAGATCGTTCTCCTATCCTGCCAAGGTCTTCCCATCTTACGAATCAGTCAAACAGAAGAACAAACATGCTAGGAAACTCAAAGGTCATGGATCAGCGGATGACTATGAGAGGAAGAGGCTGAAGAGGAGAGCTCATGGCCAGCCTAGGTGGTACCACAGCTTGGAGAAGAGGAGGGACAGAAAGTTGGTAGCTCCTCGTGACAAGGAGGAAGCCTACTACTTAAAGAAACTAAGGATGTGAATAAGGCAGGTTCAATGCTTAAATTAGTCTTGGAGAGAGACACCATCACATCTATCAAATATTTCTGAAGAGCTTCCCTCAACATGGTACTTGATTCAGTTTGACTCAAAATCAGGGTAGGATTGGTGGAGAGGGATGGGTTGGTGGTCAGAGGTCAGTGGTCAGTGGTCAGTGTGGACTTGCTATACAGATCACTTCTGTTTGGTGTCCATTATTGTCACAATGTGAGAAGCCTGTCCATATTAGTGCAAATGTGAAACTACAAACAAGCTCAAGTATTTGATGGATGGAATCTTAGATATGATAAATCAAAGATCATTAACATCAACTGCTGAAAGGTGAAGACAATATCAAGTGTGTGAAAACATTTCCCGTATTGGTGCACGGTCGGGAATCATTTCACCGAGGTCAAGGTCAAACCGTGAAGACAAATTGATGCCCACATGGTGGAGGGTATTGGAGGCTGAACTTGTGCATGTGAGTCATCAGTTGCTGGGATTTAGTGCTTAAAACATTCACAATCCATAGGACATTTGTTCGATGGATACAATGTGTTGTTAAAGTCATTCTTGTGTTTTGTGTCATGGCATTGCAGGGATATTGCAAAAAGTGGTGCAAAATTTTTTTTGTTTCTCTCACTCATACAACTATTAGCCAATCCAATAGTATCAAATTGTGCAGGGTTCACGTGAAATGTCGAAACACAACATTATTTTTTACATGTGCAAGATGGGAACTGTTCAACACGTGATTGCACCTACTTGCCCAAGTAAGTGTTCGGGATTACAGACAACATATTGTGGTCTCCATTGGAATGGTTATTGTAAATCAAAATATACTAAGGTGAAAATGATCAAAATAAACCGTGCTAACTTATAAAAAAAATATATGAGATAAATGAAAAAACTAGCATTTTTTTTACTGGGTTCACATTTCATAAAAACTTTGTCATTTCATCTGAATTAACAATAAGTATCAAATCCAATGTTGCATTTCAAGAAATGTGATTGATAAAGAATGTTTGTTTGATTCCAATAACCTTTCCAAACAGAAGACCAGTGATAGATTCTATGTTGTATTTAGAACCTTAAGTCTCTAACAGGAAAACCAGTATGAATGTGTAAGAAACACATGTTCATAAATATAACAAATGTGAACAGTGTGAGGTTAGACATCTAGATATTCACATTGTACTTACCTTGATCTGAATAGTAAATATGTAAATAGCATGTTAATAAATGTAAATAAATATGAAAAATAGTCATGGTTTTATTTGTACAAAATTAATTAATTAATGTATTAGACTGTGATATATGATGAGGTGTGAATCAAAGTGGCTATATATATATATTTTTAAACACCATCCATTATTAAATATACTTATATGTTCTTTGTCTTAAACTGTTTTAAAATCTCAGATTTGTAGCTCAGTAGTTGAAGTGTTGGCTTTTCATGACAAAGACACAGGTTTGAGTTCCAAAATGGATGCAATGTGTGAAGCCCATTCTTGGTATCCCAATTGCATGGATCGATGCTCATGATGTCCACCACTGGATTGTCTGTTCTAGTTTTGATTATTTACAGACCACCATCATATAGCTGGACTATTGCTGAGCGCAGTGTTAAACAACAAATAAACAAAAACTACACCTACACCAAGATGTTGCTGGAATATTCCTAAAAGGGCATAAAATCCTACTCACTTGCTTAATAAAGGATTCAGTGGTGTCATTTTATGATTAAAATATCTGAATTATTATAATTTTCATTTAACTGTCACACCACTGATCACTGAAGAAAAAAAATAATTCCAGTCAAGTGTTCTGTTTTCAGTACATTTTCATTGGTTGTATTTTCATATTCCCTCATATTTAACAAACTGCCCGAGCTCATCATCATCATCCTCACCATCATCAATGCCGTGAATGCCCTTAATTGCCCTTTAAAGTGATCCTTTTAACCATTCATTGTTCATTACACTGATTGTAGAGTAGAACATTGTTTGTTTGTTGTTTAATTAAATATTCAAGTACATAGAAATTATGAAACGGATCTCAACCAGTATTCTTATACATCAGAAAGTTCCTTGTCCTAAAATATTTTTTAGTGGTATTCAAGAATGTTACCTCCAATGCCTCGTCTCCCTTGTACCACTTGACCCTGGCCCTCGGGTCAGAGATGAAACACTCCAGCATGCCCATCTTCTTCCTGGTGATCTCATGGTGCTGAGGCAACTTCTGGGTGAAGTAGTACTCAGGCTCCTTGGCTGCAAGGTCAAGGACACATCAC
The DNA here is from genome assembly GCF_023055435.1 of Haliotis rufescens. Classification (NCBI taxonomy): domain Eukaryota; kingdom Metazoa; phylum Mollusca; class Gastropoda; order Lepetellida; family Haliotidae; genus Haliotis; species Haliotis rufescens. The sequence continues at coordinate 53,540,003 of NW_025964334.1, forward strand.
AATTAGCCAATCAGAAAGCAGCTTTCTGTACATTTTGTAAAACACTTGGATTTATTGAAAGCAAAAGTAAGTTTATTATCATCACCAATCTGCACTGTGAGTAACTAGGTGCAGGGGCAGAGTTCAGCATTTTTAAAACCGAAGGGTCCAAAATATCAATATCCTCCGATAATTTAACTTTCAGTAACATACTACTTTTGGTTTTCAAATGGGAGGGGTGTGGGTGTCTGGCTCCCCTGGACCCCCTGAACACCTCTCTGAATCAATCCGCCTATGGTTTGGTAAAATAAAACAGTAACACGAGAGCATAACCAGTCTCGATATGTGACGAAATAGTTTCCATGGGGTGTAAAAGGATAATATATAGTGGTGAAAATGATATGAATGGATCACTGAAAATCAGTGATAAAACCAGGTGTTTCGCAAAATAACCAGTCATTGAAACTGTGCAAATAACATTGACTGGGGTGTATAAATGTTATTAATCTGAAAAATAACATTTTTTTCCCAGTTTTTGCCCAGCAATAGGTGTAGACTGACAAGCGTTCAAAATTCACACTGGTCTGGTAGCCCGAGACTACTAAATTGTACTGAGGACAAGCCAAAACCCAATGATAGTAGTCCTCACTAACGAGTAGCTTTTGACGGAAATGATCCTGAACCAGTTCTCAATTTGCTAAAAATTTGACACCCGTGAAGATCCAGGTTAGATTTGGTCTTCAGCAAACCATGCTTGTCTTAAGAGGTGACTAATGGGATTGGGTGGTCAGGCTCAGTGACTTGGTTGATGCATGTCATCATATCCCAAGTGTGTAGATCGATGTTCATGATGTCAATCACTGGATTGTCTGGTCCAGAGTCGATTTTTTTACAGCTGTCAAATAGCTGGAATATTGTTGAGTGCTGCTTTAAGAACAAAACAAATGACAGGAGAAAATAGTTTTGTCTCATCCAAGCAGGATGATCCAGATGCTGAGGACTGTTGAAATAAGGTTTCAACCAGTCTTCTGAAAAGGGGGGCATGGGTGTCCCAGTCGTCTAAGGCGCCACGATTCGCTGTGCAGAGTTGCGTCCCTTGGACACGCCAGAAACCTATGATTGTGGGTTCGAATCCCGGTTCGCCCTGATTATGTTTCTAGGTTTATCAGCACCATACCCGTGCTCGTGGGTTTCACCGAAGTGGTAAACGTCTTAGACCTGCATCACTTCGGGCTTTCTTCCCACATTAACCTGACACGCCGCGATATAACTGTAATACTGTTAAAAGCGGCGTTAAACCCAACTCACTCACTCCCTCACTCCTCTGAAAAATTATGAAAAGAAACAGATTTCTAAGGCTTCTCACCTTCCACATACAGCCATCCTGACGTGGTGACATCGTTGCACTGACAGGTGTACTTGCCACCGTCCTCTGGTTTCACATTGTACAGCTCCAGTTTGTACTCATGATCGTCATTGGTCAAATGATATTTATGACCATGGAAAACATCCATCTTGTTTTTGAACCATCGCACCTGGGCATTTGGTTTGCAGAATTCGCACGAAAAGGCGACACGTTCCTTTCCTTCGATACACTTGACATCATCCAGCTCTTTCAAGAACTTGTCTGGTTCCTGTTGTCAGAAAAAGTCTTTCTTCATCATATCAAAACAAGAAATTAACTAAGGGTGTAGAGATGAGGATGTAGCTAACATGTATGTTATTTTCTTATTGTATAGTATTGTATTCTGGTGAAAATATTTAAAAAATACAAAAACTATTGCAATTGAGTTGAATTAACACATGATATTCTTAACCATACAGAGCTATACATTTTATGTGATCTCAAAAAGGAAAAGAATAAGGCTTTAATATTTCAAAATAAAAATTATTAAAAAACTGAAATCTAAACTGTGCCAGTGAAGTATCACCTTGATCTTGTTGTACTATTGTTCTTTAGATATGACAAAACATGATTCAGTCGACTCTCGTTAAGTTTCACACCAAGGATGGAGCCAAAAGAATACATGTATAAGCATTCCGATTGACACATGGGTGTTTACAATTTTTTGTAATTAAAATTCACAAAAAGACTCTGTAAATGATGATGAATTGTGTACATGTCTCTCAATTTGTTTGATAAGATGGTCAGTTGCTAGGTGCTGACATCAAACACCGGGAGTATTTGCATAAAATGTTTGCATCTGGTTTAGCGAATAATTTGCCAACAAAAATTATCAATGAAATGATTCCCTACTTTCATGATACCACTAAGAAGGACCAAATTAAAACTTTCTGTTTTTTTTCTAGTCATCTTGTTTCTACTTAACGAGATTCGACTGTTTTTGATTAACAATATTTCATGTGTCTTGTGATGGAGGACAAACATTCTGTGCATCAGGGATGCGATAGGTGAATCTCAATCTACATCCAGAAGGAATAGAAGCTGAAAGTAAGTATTTACAGTAAAAAAGCTTTGATCTAGCTAACTATATACCAACATGCATTCTAAAACTGAAAATCTTTTTCCTAAAACGATTTCAAGTATCTAAAATATTCCATAACCAAACACTAGTGTAAGAGTTACCAACCCTGCTTCAAGGACACATCAGACCGTGGCAATAAAAAAACAAACAGAACATGCAACCTACCATATTTAAGTTAAGTGTTCTAATACAATAGTTGCATTGTCAAAGTGAGCTGATGTCATGGGTCTTCATAAAAAAGACATGGTGTCATTTTTTTAACATTACATAAAAATAATCATCAGCTTGTTCATATTCGCATCCTCTCAGATCAAATATCCAATGTATCAAATGATATCACAAAGTGTTTAGAGCAATTAAACTATCAATGAAAACTTTTTGCATTTTATCCAAGTTGTCCTAGATGAATGAGCTGGTTCAGCACATCGTCAGAATTTTATACCACTCACTGAAGGTGAGCTGTTGTACCTTTAGTGCTCTGACCATTAATATCATGTAGTGTTTAGGAGTATTTGGTCAAACTGAACTAGATACATAGACTGGAAGCTAGTCCTCTCTGCAAGGTTAGTATCTCCTATCCTGCTTACCTGATACACAAAACAACTTCCTGTTCCAAGGGAAATAACTCTTCATGCACATATGTTTTGGATATACACAATATCTACTATGCTATGAAAATAGATTTAACCATGCACATTTCCATCTGCATCGTGCAACAACCTTTTCATTTGTGCATAATTAAAATCTGCCATATTTCATAAACCTTGGAGGTTTCATTCTGACAATAAGCGGTTGAAATGTCATGCTGCTCTGATACTTACTAATCCAATGAAACATTAAACATAATGAGTCGCCCTTTGGTAAAGAAACAATTGCAGAACATATGTGACTTTTTTAGAAGAAAAAACAACAGTCAAGTGTACAATGTTCACCAAGAGCTCTGAATCTCAAGTACTTCATTGGCTTCCTGTCCAAAAGCACATAAATTTTAAACTCTCTTTTTCTATCAGTGCCACTCAAATCTCTATGACCTTCAATCCTACACTCCATCCAGATCCATCCGTTCGGAAACACGATGACTGCAAATTGCGCCTGAGGTTAAACTTAGCAGTTATGGACAGCCATCTTTGTCTAAATTAAATTAAATTAAGAATTTATATAGCGCATTAACAACTGCTCAAATGTGCTTAGGGCATGATTGATTTGTCAAAGGCTCTCTTGAAGAGACAGGTTTTGAGTGTCCTGTCAAAGTTTGTCAGATTTTCTGTTTCTCAGGTTTCTTGTGGCAGATTGTTCCATAGCATTGGGCAGCATGTTGAAATGACCTATCGCCATATGTTTTGGTATGTGCCACTAGGAGACGTTGATCTTTGATAGGAGAGAATGTGCAGGCTTGTATGGTACTATCAGTTCCTGTAAGGATGGGGGGCACGGGTGGCCCAGTCGTCTAAGGCGCCGCGATTCGCTGTGCAGAAACCCATGATTGTGGGTTCGAATCCCGGTTCACCCTGATTATGTTTCTAGGTTTGTCAGCACCATACCCATACTCGTGGGTTTCACCGAAGTGGTAAACGTCTGAGACCTGTATCACTTCGGGCTTTCCTCCCACATTAAGCTGACACGCCGCGATATAACTGGAATAGTGTTAAAAGCGGCGTTAAACCCAACTCACTCACTCACTCCTGTAAGGATGCAGGAGCCAAACTATGTATGCCTCGTAAACCAGAGTGAGGATTGCACTCTTTGTTGGATTGACAGCCAGTGCACTTCAGTCAACATTGGAGTGATGTGTTCTCAAGGTCTTCTTGTCAGAATTCTCCAAGTGTATTCTGAACACGCTGTAGGTTTTCTGCATCCTTCTGTGGTATGCCATTGAGGGGGAATTACAATAATCCAACCTGGAGACGACAAAAGCTAAGTCCATGCAGAGCCTATCAATGGAACAATCTCCCCCAAGAACTTCGCAACTCAGAACCCTAGTCTACCTTCAGAACTTCAGCAAGACCTATCACTTCTGCCAAACCTTTGAACTTTTCTTTTCTCTGGCACTTTGAGCATGACATCCAGCATGGAAGCGCCATACAAACGGGGACTATAAGTATGTTATTATCATTATTATTTTATAAGCATTTCTTCATCTATCCATGAACACTTATCACATCTTGATTGATGTCTCTGGAGGAAGGAAATATAACAAATATGTTAGTAGGGTCTATATGTGCAGTCTGGAAGAAGCTGGTGTACACTGACAGCATAATGGTAAGAAATAAAGTAACAGCCGACAACATCAAGATAAGTTAGTTTTTGGCTTGTGAAGTTGTGTATAGGTGCAAAAGGGTTGTTAGGTTAGATTTCTCGACATATATTGTGACGATTTTTCCAGGTGAAAATACACTGTTAGTTTTTGAGTATCTAGTGTTATATTGTCAATTAGGGTGTGACACTGTCGATATTTATACCTCTTTAATGACGTGTCGCTTTGACAGCGTAGGCCAATCAGGAATACATTCTGCTAACGATGCCCTACGCATTTGCATTGATGCCCTACGCGTCTGCTGTTCGAGAGCCTCCAGCTTTTCAGCAGAAACTTTCTTTACGGGCGCCTCCAGTTCAACTGACTGTCTGCGAGCTGAATCCTTCTGCTATTGATATTAACAAGACAATCTGGTTACGGTTCATGATCATGCATATTTGTGCTCATTTGAGCTGGGTTAGTAAAATGATATAGAATCAACTTCGGCCATTTAACCTGAAATGCAAAAAGCGCTGGGGATCACCTTAGCAGCAGCAATGTTTGTTTTAAATTTAAAGAATATTTTCAATTATTCAAATGAAAATATATAAATGCAATTCAGAATTAAGAATTGTACAATTTACTTGAAGTTTATTACAACAAATATATTATTTGATTATTTCTAAAAAAATAGTTTTCAAATACTTTTGCCATAATCCTGAAAAAGAATTGAGGATAAAATTCTCTACAGGATGTTTCTAGTTGCTTCTAAAAGCTTACATTTTAGACAAACAGACAAATCATCTAAAAGACAAATATTTCTGTTCTAATGCATCTAAAACACAACACTACTGCCCTATGTCCCCCATAGATGCCTCTGTCATCAATGATGAGGGAATAGCTACCGCTGCATCCTCACAACTGAGGGATGAGGATGTCCTTTCAGGCATCAGGATTGAGCATCATTACATCCTAAGGATGAAGATCAAAAGGTTCTTCAGCTCACACAGAAGATGGAAGAAACTGATTATCAGGAAAGGGTTTTTGACCTAGCTGTCATGCTGCAGTGTTGATGCAATGATCACTTAGAACAAAAAAGTATATTTCAAAGCTTAGAACTGAAGCAGAATCACATCCCCAAAGGATGAGCTCAAGAACCTTGTAAACCCTCATAAATGAGGGTTTCCTGAAAGAAAAATGTCTGGCCAAACTGGTAGTGCACATATTTTACCAAGGCCACACACCAAAGAGAGGTATGCCCTTCAACTAGGCCAAGCACTCTAGGAAAGAGAACACTAACACACATATCATATGGTCACACACCAAAATTGGGCTAAAACATGAAAAGCCAACATTTCTAGATGCCTAGGTAACATGGAGCCCTAGTCTAGATTTAACCTTGTTTAGCTCAGCAAATTCAGTCGACACTTCTATCCGCTCCACTTTTTCACGTCGAGTGTATGTGAACCTTTCCCTTTCATAGCGCTCCTTTCAGAGTTGGAAGAAACAAAAATATGTTGGGAGCTTTGTGTTATTGGTGTGTGAAGAAATCACAGAGGGAAGCTGCATCAAAATTGAGGATGCTAGTATCAAAGACGAGGAAGATGCTGAAATATCTGTAACAGTGTTGTTGAAACACAAACCTTCCAAAAGATTTTTTTCAATTTGTTTTCCAATAAAGTTTCTTTTTTGATGCAGCTTGCCAGGGCAAGTGAGATGTTAGATGATGTGGAATAAGAAAAGAACTCTGTGAATTATGAAAAGATTATTATGATATCAATATATAACAATGGATATTTTGTAGATTTTTAGCCAAAAATATGATTGATTTTTTTATTTTGACTACAGAATCACAATTTATTAAAAAAAGGATTCAGATGAAAAATTCTAAGTAAATATATAAATATAAACACAAAAGATTTGATTATGTTCTTTCTGATTTTCAATGTAGGTGAAGGTTTTGTTAATGTGGAAGCTGTTACTGAAATAAAGTGCTGTGCATATTAAAACTACATTGTGATAAAAAGGACATGAAAACCAAGTGCAGAATTAAAACTTGTCCGTATGGGACTAAATATTGTAAAAACGGGTAAAACTGTACATAATATGAAATGAAAAGATTAAGAGAAGCCAGATGTTAAGGTATAACAGTGTATGGGAACAAGTGACTGGTATTCAAGGGGGTGCAAGTATGACAAAAGTATCAGTCATGGGTAAACCAAAAGCTTAAAAAATAATCAAATATGACCAATATTGAGAACAGGACATGTTAATGGTACTGCAGAGAGAGAAATGGAATGTGATCCTGACAATGTTAATTCTGTGGAATGGAATCAGTGTGCATCATCTGTCAATCTTGAATGTCATTCAGACCAAGCCTAAAATTGTTTTATCAGTCACAAGTGCAATCACAATCTAGTCTAAACTTATGGTATTAAGTCAATTTGAAGAAACTGATTTCTAAGATTTAAATTTCAACATTCTAACTTAATAATTTTATCCTCTGTCTTACAGGGCTCGATTCCACAAAGTGACCCTTGCGCTAAGGTGATCATACTCCCATACGGTAACACTGACTTATGATCAGCGCTAAGATCGCTTTGTGGAACAGAACCCAGGGCCACAATAGTTTAATGTGAGCTTGTCATTCCTTTCTAAAATCACGAGGTTCCACGCCATAAATGTGATTACTGGTACTGTCAATATGTTTCTTTTTCTGTTAGTTTTAAGCAGGTATGATTCCATTGCACGTATTGGTCTTTGCAAGCTAGACAACATCAGCTCCAGCAGAGAGAGATATAAAGTATTAGATGTAGGCAAAGCTCCCACCATTGCCATCAGCCTGGGACCAGCTGGAGGAACAGTTTGTCTGTTGTCCTTGCTGTTCAATCAGTAAATTCTATATCATTTGTAATTTTTTAAATCATTGCTACAACAATGAAGCTCTCCTGGTTGAACAATATTTAATTCAATTCGAACAACTAAAGTTATCCAGGTCAGCTTCTTAAAACAGCAACAGCGAGCATCAGATCCAAATGCCCTAAATTCATTGGGGGGAAATTTTGAAAATGGCAAAGGGTGCTGGTTTAATCTGGTCAAAATTTTAAAATTATGAGAGAAAAACTGGCTGAAGCATTGTGTTTCAGTAAATTGAAGACCAATGAAAATATCAACCAGGGGTGCTAAACTTGCTAGCATTTATTATCATTATTATCATTATGTCAACATCTGAAAGTCACATCCATGTTTCAGGTAAATTAATACAGTTACAATGAAATCTAAACATGATATATAAATAAATACTCTTTAATTAAAAAAATATCCATATCACTCTGATAATGAATATTGATTTCTTTCATTTTATACCAATCAAAGAATATTTAACAATCAAAAATGACTTACTGTAAGATCAACACACATTTATATCTAGACAAGATTTGCCTTTTTTCTGTAATCATCATTTTTTCAACCTATCTGTATTTAGTAGACTAACATCAAGTCTCTGAAATGAACATATTTTACAGAAAATTTTATAAATTTTATAGTTATAAAATATAATAAAAAGGAGCCCAGAAACTTTCTTCATTTTCAGAATGAATACTACAGTAATCTAGACTTGCCAAACATTGCATGGGCTGTATTAGATATATTTGTTTCAGGGTCTGTATGACAGACTAGTATGGAAGTTAAATGTATGAATATGAGATTAGAAATGATCTTCACTCAAGGTTCACACCATCTGGCACATGGTTGTGTTTACTTGTGAACACAAACGAGTAACACAAGATGTTAGGGGGCCAGTGTTGAGCATCTTCGCTCTGAAGTCACTTTTGGATCCACAGCAAAATTGAATCCCAAACTGCCAACAATCTGTAATACTTGCCTTCTCTTCTTCGCTATCACTTCCCTCGGCCTTCTCCACCTTCTTCAGCCCCTTCCTCATCATCTCGATCTGAGACAGGCGGCGGCCCTTTTTATCCACTAGCCAAGAATATTTACATCAATTAGTGACAATCCAACAACAATATCAACAAAATCGCAACTGCTTTTTTGACATACAATTGACATTACAGTGGACAGAAAGAGACGATTATGAGTACTGATTAAATGCCTTTCAAAAACATCCAAAAAGGAAACAGAATTTTATATTGTCTGAATATAACTGAAATATTGAACATAGTGTTGGCACAAGTGATATGGATTCCGTTGTAAAATATTGGTACTGAAACTATTTTAAATATGTTTTAACTTGGAACTAGATTAAACTCGTGATTATTCTCCTCCAGTCTAATTCCATCACAAACTACATGTGTGCAAGTGTGCATGTTAACAAAATAGCTGTGCAGTGTAAATATTTTGGAATCAGTTCTTATTTTTCTCTACGTAAAATGGCACTTTGCACTGGTCAAAATTAGCAGGACATAAAGTCAAGCACTTCATTGCAAATGAACCAACATAAAAATAACTAAAAAGGGATCAAACTAAATAATACTATTCTAATTAATTTAAATTTACAATGACATGGGATGACATGTGAGGAGCTTGATTCATAGGATGATAAATGCATGATACAAATTGATTTGAAACCCGTATGTGGGAGTTATGATTGTTTGAGATTACAGATGGATGGGTACCAACTGATTCAGGGAGTGAGTGAGTGAGTTTGGTTTTACGCCGCTTTTAGCAATATTCCAGCAATCTCACGGCGGGGGACACCGGAAATGGGCTTCACACATTGTACCCATGTCGGGAATCGAGCCCGGGTCTTCGGCGTGACGAGCTAACGCTTTAAACACTAGGCTACCCGACCGCCCCACTGAATCAGGGAACTACAGGTATATGTTCCAATCTGGTAAAGCTTTCCTCAATTAGAAACCTTTCTTTTCAAAATATTAACACAGCTGCATTGTCTTTCTTAAATACCAAATTGATAGTAAACATAAAATATTGGCGCAAGAGAATAGCCAGTTTGATTATCTACCGAAACAGATTCCATTTGGTGTAAAAGACAAAACAGCTGTGAAAATGATATAAAAGGACCACTGAAGATCAGTGACAATTTCCATTATTTCCAATAACATATTTATCAAAATTCAGATAGGAGATTTTTCATAGACCAGTTGCAAGAAAGTTTGATTTTTAAACTCCATTCAAAATACCAGTATGTCCATCATGACGGATCAGTACTTCAATAACAAGACATGTTTTATCATTCAATGCCATGTCAATAGCAAATTAACATTTTTTAGTCAGGGTGACCTTGAGTTAAAAGGATATGCAAACAGCTATCAGATATCCTGACGTGGCAATGATTTAGTACTGACCAACACAGTTAACAATGCTATACCTCGATCAGTGTCCTATGTTATTGTTTAATACAAGTAAAACCGCTAAAGATGGGAACGGTGAACAGAATACACCTACATGATGGAGAGACAACACAACAACGATGTGATGAGATTATAAAACAAAACAAAAATATACATAATATGGTTACAACCGATGTTGCCAACATCATCGCCAATAAGGCTACCACCAGTTACTAAAAGAATTTGATAACTGGCATTAAATAAAAGCGACAAATTTCCATAATTATAAGAAATATGTGCTAAGAGTAGAGTCCATTGTATGATTCTGACTATATCTTAAACATGTGTTTACAAATCACTATAAAATAGTGATGACACTAGGTGTTCGCGAAAAGGTGACATTCTGCACCAATGGCGCCACCTGTCACATGCTACTACTTGAATGTTGTACAGAACAACGATATTGACAAACATGAACTATGAAAGCTGCCAATGTGGATGGTTGCAAGGTCGTCTTGTTAAAATTGATTCTGAAACTCAAAGTGAATGGTTCCCAATAAGGTAATGTTGGCAACAAGGCAATAGTGCAACTGAAAGATTGACCATCTAGTACCATCAATGTTGGAAACATGGCATCAATGTAACATAAAGATTGACCATCAACTATGGTCCATGTTGGCAACAATGTAACAAAGATTGATCATCAATTACCATCAATGTTGGCAACATGGCAACAATGCAACAAAGATTGACCATGAAGTACCACAATGTTGGCAACATGGCAACAATGTAACAAAGATTGACCATGAAGTACCACAATGTTGGCAACATGGCAACAATGCAACAAAGATTAACCATGAAGTACCACAATGTTGGCAATATGGCAACATTGATTGACCATCCATTACCACCAATGTTGGCAACATGGCAACAATGTAACAAAGATTGACCATGAAGTACCACAATGTTGGCAATATGGCAACATTGATTGACCATCCATTACCACCAATGTTGGCAACATGGCAACAATGCAACAAAGATTGACCATGAAGTACCACAATGTTGGCAACATAGTTACTGTAACCGTTACAGATATGTTACATTAAGACACACACTGACAACAGTCAGTTTAGTGCATACTGTCATTAGCACCAACAAGAAGGACATCACATACAACATGTATTATATACAGAACTTGTCAGCTGCAGCAGATATAAATCATAAGCCTATCTTGGCATGAAGGGTGGGTTTCGTTGGAGGTATAAAAAAGAGTTATTCAATATTATTTTCAAAAGGTGAGAAATATTATTCGTAATTAAACATGGTTAGAATTAGCTGTGGGTTGACATTTTGAAATTTGGATTAATGTGTAAAATTAAATGTTTTTGTAATTTTATGATTTCAAGTTTTAAGAAATGAAGTCAAACATTATAAAGTGTTCAAATATAAGGAAGAAATGTTACTTCTTTGTTCCTAATCAAGAATATTATTGGGTCGATTTTTGTAAAGAGAAAAGATTTATAACACCAGAGATTTATTAGTAATATTGTTAAGTAGAGATGTCAAGAATATTTAGCAGATTAAAGATTTGAGAATAAAATGAGATAGAAGACACATTATATTACCAGATAGTGCACACAAAAATGCCAATGTTTAGATTGTTAGAGACAGGGCTATAAAGAGGAGTTATCATATTATGTATAGAAAAGAAAATATTGGCTAATGGTCCTGCTAACTGAAGACATAAACATACATGAAGCCTACAAACATACAGACAGACAGACATACAGACAGACAGATAAATACCTTCCTCTGGAAGAAAGGAAAAAGACAAATGGAACATTATGTAGTTTTGTGCATTGGTGAAACAATAAATGTGCCAAGTTATTTAATTGATATAAAAAGCATTTGTGGACCACAAATGGTGTGTTGTATGATACAGTGTTGATATATTCATACAAAAAACATCATATGATACAAACTGCAATACATTGTGCAGTGAACATGAGCACATTGTGTCGAGCATACACATTGTGTTACGTGAGCATATTGTGTCGAGCATCCAGATTGTGTTGAACATGAACACATTGTGTTATACATTAATCTGATTGTTACGTGAGCACATTGTGTCGAACATCCAGATTGTGATGAACATGAACACATTGTGTTATACATTAATCTGATTATGTTACGTGAGCACATTGTGTCGAAAATCCATATTGTGTTGAAAATGAACACATTGTGTTATACATTAACCACATTGTGTTGGACATGAATAACACAGTGTAGAACACACAGAAACATTAAGGACAAGAGCACAAGGACATTCATGGACATTTAAGGACACAGAAGACAACAAAAGACTTCCATGAAAAAGCAGTACCCTCAGAATCCATGTACATTAAGAAGTTTGCAATGGTGAATTTCGGACATACATAAAAAAAAGTGTATCAACTTAAACTGAGGCTAGGGAGAATGATATCATAATAAGCATATCCAGTGATCACGATACTAGGAATGTTAACGACATATTCTTACAATGGTTAAACATACTATTCCAAAAATCAAATATGGATTTGTAAACAAGCAAACATTGCTTATATATGCTGCCTCAATGGAAAGGAAAAAAAAATTAAAAAAATATTGATTTAAAAAAAGCTTTTTCTTGTGGTCTGAAAGTTTGGATATTATCTTGTCATAAATACAATAACAACAAATTAAGATGCTCAATTTAATAGTCACCTTGAGCCATACAACCTGATAATATATTGAAAACATCTAAGAAAGATCAGTCTCAATTATCTGCTGAAACATTTCAGTGGGCTTAAAAAGGCAAAATAGTTGTAAAAATTATACGAACGGAGGACAGAAAATCAGTGATGACACTAGGTGTTCTCGAAAAAGGGGATCATGTCATAAGTTTGTTTGTTGTTAAATGCTGCACTCAGCAATATTCCAGCCATATGACGACAGTCTGTAAATAATCGAGTGATTGATATCATGAACATTGATCAACGCAATTGGGATCAATGACATGCATCAACCAAGTCAGTGAGCCTGACCACCCGATCCTGTTAGTCGCCTTGTACGACAAGCATAGTTGCCTTTTACGGCAAGCATAGGTTGCTGAAGACCTATCCTACCCCGGAATCTCCATGGGGCATGTCATAAGTATGATAGTTTCTTCCTAAAACTGCTAATAAACAAATTGTAAAAAAAAAAAAACTATAAAAAAAAACACTTTGTGGGTGGGAAACAACAGTGCTTCGGTGTGCATGAGAGTACAAGTGTGATGCATCTTAATCACTGTGTAATCTGAGTTGCAATACATAAAGGTCCTGAAGCTCACCTGGTTTGAGGTTTCCCCAGTCAAGGCTGTCATCCTCCTCCTCCTTCTTGCCGGTGTCCCTGAAAGGATTCAAACACATTCAAAACATCAAGTTTTGAAAAATCTGTATCAGTGATGAGTAATTGAGTTGCTTATCTCCACTTTGACCAGTTTTCCAGTTATACCATGACGTGTCAGCTTAATATGGGAGGAAAGCTCGAAGTGATGCAGGTCTTTGGTGAAACCCACAGGTATGGTGCTGACAAACCCAGAAACATAATCAGGGAGATCGTTTGGGCTCGTAAAACTGACTAAGCTAACATAGAGGGTACATTAATCCATGTGCCCCTCGGACAAGTTATTATATTACTTCTGTGAGACAAATACCTGTGTTTCAGGAGGGACCGGAAGTCCAGAGCGGAGTCCTTGGGATCTGAAATAAAACATACATATCACGTTTAACATTGTGAAGGGAGAACTGTTTAAACCTGCATCAGGTCTCTTAACATTTGGTAAATATTGTCTCTTTAGGATTTGGCATCATTTCTCCACATGAGCTGTACGGGCACTTCAGAGGTATGATCTACTCCTGTAACTTTAAATATAAATCATCAGAGCCAGAGAATAACCAGATTCCACTTGACATAATTCATATAACAAATCAGAAAAAATGTATAAATTCTGTTTGCTCAAGTCTTATAATGTTCCTGAAGCGACATTAATGAATAGCATACCATAAATGACCATATATGGCTGGCTTACCCTTAATGAAGACACTGACATTATCAGAGAGCTGGCTTACCCTTAATAAAGACACTGACATTATCAGAGAGCTGGCTTACCCTTAATGAACACACTGACATTATCAGAGAGCTGGCTTACCCTTAATGAAGACACTGACATTATCAGAGAGCTGGCTTACCCTTAATGAACACATTACTGACATTATCAGAGAGCTGGCTTACCCTTAATGAAGACACTGACATTATCAGAGAGCTGACTTACCCTTAATGAACACATTACTGACATTATCAGAGAGCTGGCTTACCCTTAATGACCACACTGACATTATCAGAGAGCTGGCTTACCCTTAATGAACACATTACTGACATTATCAGAGAGTTGGCTTACCCTTAAAGAACACATTACTGACATTATCAGAGAGCTGGCCTACCCTTAATGAACACACTGACATTATCAGAGAGTTGGCTTACCCTTAATGAACACACTGACATTATCAGAGAGCTGGCCTACCCTTAATGAACACAGTGACATTATCAGAGAGCTGGCTTACCCTTAATGAACACATTACGGACATTATCAGAGAGCTGGCTTACCCTTAATGAACACACTGAATGTTGCCTCGTCAGTTTTCATGCCATTTTGTTCCAGGATAATAGAGTATTTAGCCTCATCCTGGATGCGAGTCTTCTTGATCTCAAGATAGCAGTTGTTCTTATCTGACACAATGCTGGTACGTGTGTCCTCACGCACCTCTCTTCCTGCCCGGAATATACGCACACTTGGAAGTGGCTTCCCCTGAAGGTCCAGTTTGAACTTGACCATAAGATCCTTGCCTGTGAGAGAAGGGTAGATACAGTGAGGCATCTTGTATTGGGTGTCACAAATTGAAATATCTTTGTTTAGGAATTGGTGGTTGTATCATGTTCTAACATGTCAAAATACACGAGTCAATATGACCCATCTGTCAAATTCACGAGTCAATATGACCCATCTGTCAAATACACGAGTCAATATGACCCATCTGTCAAATTCACTTTACTGATCTGTCAATTTCACTATTCACTATACTGATCTATCAAATTCACTATTCACTATACTGATCTATCAAATTCACTATTCACTATACCCGTTTGTCAAATTCACTATTCACTATATTCATCTGTCAAACTCACTATTCTTTATACCCATCTGTCAAATTTACTATTTTCTATACCCATCTGTCAAATTCACTATTCACTATACCCATCTGTCAAACTCACTATTCAAAATACCCATTTGTCAAATTCACTATTCACTATACCCATTTGTCAAACTCACTATTCAATAAACCCATCTGTCAAATTCACTATTCACTATACTGATCTGTCAAACTTACTATTCAATAAACCCATCTGTCAAATTCACTATTCACTATACTGATCTGTCAAATTCACTATTCAATATACCCATTTGTCAAACTCACTATTCAATAAACCCATCTGCCAAATTCAATATTCAGTATACTTATCTGTCAAACTTACTATTCAATAAACCCATCTGTCAAATTCACTATTAACTATACCCATTTGTCAAACTCACTATTCTTTATACCCATTTGTCAAACTCACGATTCAATATACCCATGCTACATACCTTCTTGTACCACAACATTTCCCGGTTTCTCCGCCAGAAATGGTCCATCGCTTTTCCCCTTCGCTGACTTGGACATCCTTCGGCCATCATCCTCCTGCACAGGACATTTTAGCACATTGCAGAACATTGTAGCACATTGTAGCACATTGCAGCACATTGCAGCACATTGTAACACTACCACAAACTCATTTCCTGAGTATCATCATTTGTTTGTGTGTTTGCTTATTGGTTTTCACACCGCACTCAGCAATATTTCAGCTTTTTGCAGCGATCTGTAAATAATCAAGTCTGGGCCAGACAATCAAGTGATTGACATCATAAGCATCATTATGCACAATTGGGATACGATGACATGCATCAACCAAGTCTGACCACCTGATCCCGTAGGTCACGATGCATGGTCCATACTGGACCATGTCATACTGGACAGGCACACTTTGGACAGCTTACATTAAGAAAGAATATTGATCCCTCTTAATCCTGTTCCTCTTAACCATTTTGTTTGTGAATTTATAACAAATAATAATGAGTTCAATTGCGACAAGTATGGTATTGGCAAATTTCTAAGAGAAGCACATGACGAAAAGCTGAAAATATGATTATGAAGCTATTTCTTACCACATTTCATGTCATTCTGGAATGAACAACAAACAATGGAAAATATTATCATAGTTATGCAATGGACACTATTGTGAAAACTTGTGATCAATGGTTCTTATTTCATATTCATAATAAAGAAAAATATCTAGAAAAGAACATACATATTTTTCATATTTTTTAAATACAGACATTGTGCAAGAGGAGTACTACTAAATAATCCATATAAAGCATGTTTCAATGTACAAGTTTTTACTTTCTACAGCAATAAAAATATTCATTATTCTACATATATTGTCAAGTTAGTTATTCAATGTCTAATTTATAGATTTTCAAGTTCAGTTCCTAAGGTAAGAAATTAAACATCACTAAGAGAACATACTGATATTTAGGTCTGAACTGCAACCAAAACTATGACATGCAAATAATTTCATTATTTAATAACTGCAGTTGTTTTTCATATCTGCCTCCATAACAACTTACATTATTGACATTTGTAACATGTTGTGCCTCCCACCATTATGCCTAAACTTATTTGGACTCTTTTCCCCAAATAAGATTTGTTATTTTAGCTCTAACCATATGACTAGCCCAATCCTTACCTGAGGTATTCGTCAGAAACATTTTTCTTTTATCAACGTATATTCAATGTGGAACACAATATTGAAAGCCTCCATATATTGAAACAGAAAATTGATAGCATTTAAGAGGTTAATTTGTTTGAAAAAACAGTAGAACTGACTGGGACTTGTCCAATGAGCAGTACACAAGCAAAAACCAAATCTTGCTTCAACTTTCACATTTATTGCAAACTATTTCAATATAATAACTTTTGACCTTTCATGCCTAAAAAACTATAGTATGGAACAGAAGCCTTTGACAAACAGTCTTGGTATTTGTGAAGGGAGTTGTGAGGAAAATAAGAGATATTTCTGGTACCTGCTGGTAACTGATACTCCTATAAGAAGTTGGCAGGAAAGCGGCATTTGGTTTGTTGATTCTATACCCAGCGTGGAGAACATTGCTGAGAAAATCGACTACTTTGCCATGCAGAGAGATTACAGCATCTACATGATTGGTGAAGTTTTTGTCAGACACAGACATTTTGGTCTCATACAAACCATCGTAACATATTCTTAAAAACTGATTATATCTGTAAAATGAATTATGTGGACCCCAGCTGGGCACATGTCCAAATCCTATCATTGTTTGTTTATCTGTTGCTTACAGCAGTGTTTCTGGAATAGGATGTCAAAAAGGCAATGAAGTATACAAGTGCGGAAATAATCAAAAACAAATTTTCGGTAAATGTTTGAGGCCACCAGAGGGAAATGTGTTGACTAATGAAGTAGTCTGGGATTTGTTACTTGTTAAGCCGGCAAGTATCACATAAACAACATTCTTAACATCGCAGACTACAAGAGCTTCAAAATACCTTTTCTTGGCCATATATTTTTAAAACGATGTTACAAAAGCTTTCAGCAGGTCCTATTCTTAGAGCAATCAAGGACGAGAATGCAACTCTTTAAACATGATTTTTTTACACGGCGCATTAATTGGGTCTTTTTTCTGATATGTTATCAGTGCAGCTAAATAGTGGTTAGTAGCCATTTTGGTAAATCTGGAATTACAAGCAAACCATTGATTTTTAATTTCACAAATTTGGAACAAACTTTACATTAATATTCATTAGTATAATCAATGATTTACGCTTTACTACCTACATAATTGTGTAATTGTGTTTAATCCATATGGCATTCAGCATAACCATTATTAAATCTCCAAGTTTTCAAGTACATTTCAAGTCTATAATGTCAAGAATAATTTGGTTCCAGGAAGGTAGCACATGTTTCCCTTGTTAAGAAATCGTACTGGTGATATGAAGGCAAGACAGATATAGTCTGATCGAGACCACAAGCGCTCACATTCTTGACGCCAAGCCAGGAAAGCAACAGACTGCGTACACTTGCATGTATGGCCTGTGTATTGCGCCATCTTAATTATGTCAGTAATAATTAGTGCTGCCATTCATACTTATTCATTGCAACAGTAACATATGTCATCAGCAACATTTAGTATTAATGAAAAGTAATAAATAGATGATTATCCCAAATCTGTATTATCCCCTTTTTCCTCTACAAAAACCAGGGCTGCTATTTAAACTGACATTCATTGGTTATTTAAAGAGTTGACTGTCAAATACCATCCTTTCACAAGCTTACTAATATCTTAATGTTTTTTGTACATACTGAACAACTTAATGATATTTAATAATCAATAATGGAACTGCTTGTCCATTCTATTTTCTTTGATTTCTTTATATTTATTATTCTGGCTTTTATTTGAATTATTTTTTTTCATAATAGCAAGCTTTGTTATGCTGATCAAGTAATTAAACAATATAAAGAACAAATAGTAGCGTTGTAAATATATTAGTATATTCATTAATAAACATCAATACCTTGATCTGCTTTTAGACACTCACCAATATACTGATCCAATATGTATCCATATTTAAAAAGAAATCCAGTTGGTTGGGTTTCAGAGTTTAACTCCTTATAGTGTCCTATTTGTTTGATTTAGTTGTGCACTTCAAAATCATCAACTATCAATTTGCATAACTATCAATTTTCCATAATCACAAGAAATCTCTACTAAAAGCAGAGTCGATTGTACAACTCCTACTATATCAAAAGCATGTGTTTATGAATCACTAAAAATAGTGATGATACCAGGTGTTTGCGAAAGGCCATTTCTGTCATCGTTTGCCTCCTGAACATTTGTAGATTTGGTCCAGATTTGAGAAATATTCCTGAACTAAATATTTTCTTATCCAATCAGAAAAATGCTACTAACATTGAAAGTAATTAGACACTTAAATAGGAAATTATGTGAAGAAGACCCCCCATAACCTAATTTATTATCTGTAAATTTTAAATTCAGAAAATTGTGGCAGGCATCAAGAATCCACATGGCAAAAGAGTGACGTATTTACTGAAATACTTTTAATGGTATACTTGAACACAAGGATCTGGATTGGAAAATATTCATCACAAGCCATTCATAATTTTCTAATTCATAATGTAGGCAAAGTAATAGCTATGCACTTTTCACTTGGGTCACCATGACCTAAGCAAATACCTGACTCTGCAATAAATTATTACTTAAGAAACTCATTATCAATTAAATACCCCATCATTCAGAATGTGACATGGTATGCTTAATCTTATATCATGTATTAGTAAATACAATGAAGAATGGCTTTCACTCATTGAACAGTATTCCTAAGGTGCATATCGCTTGGAATGAACACATTATAATGACAGCACTGTAAATATAGACGATTATATGTCCAACTTCTTGCCAAATACTTCAAATAATCATGATTAACATCTACAGCTTAATTCATTGTGACGCAAGTACTCATCTTTAAGATATGTTTCTCTCATTTCTGCCAAACTTAATTGCAACTGAGGTCAACGCATGCATTAACCATAGATAGAACATGTTAAGATTCAGTGTTCTGAGGCAGTTTCGACTGCATTCCCCAAGTACTGTTCTGCGTCACTTGCACTGAGAAAGACAGAGGTACAGACTATTTTGGAACAACCATCTTCCAAACTGTTCCAGAACACAAGAATATGTCTTCCTCATCAGATGATGGGGTTTAGTCAGGGACCATATACGCCCTTCTAACCACAATGAACCTTCTCATGTTCCGTGCCCACAGTGGAGCATATATGGCAAGTCTTATCTTACTCTATGCTGTTTCAAGAAATTACTTTTATGATCCATTAAGAGAAAATGCTATCAAATGACTGCTTAAATAAGTGGCAGTGTTTCTCAAGCTTCCTGGGTTCACAGAAGAGCCACTTCAGAGGTATTAACCCCTTCGCTGCTCAGTGGCAGATCCACAGGTGCTTAAATTCCTGGTAATGTCATGTACAGAACACTAAATCTTTTTAGACTGATGAGTAAGAAGTACTTTTTTTACCACAAATTTACGTTTTTCATTGGGTAATGTTTGCACAAAAATATTTATATCTGCAAAACAAGGACCAAATCTACCTGTTTATAAGCGATGTCATTATGCACTGTACCTCACCTAAACCAATATAAACTTTCAAAATGAAGTTTGATATGAACTTTTCCATTTTGAACAAAGCAATTTCATGATATTGCACGTTTTCTTCAACACTAATGAACTATAAGAAGGTTCCTTGGCTCAGGGAATGTAGGAGGTCCTCAAAATACAAGGATACAAAAGCAGCATTAACAGTTACACATCTACTCATTCATAAGCAGTATGTAATAAGTTACTAGTAGACTAAAACATGGTAATTCTAACTATTGAGAGAAGAGGGAATTCTTGACAGCCCTTAATCTTTGGACATGATTCACATCCATGAAATCCTGATGGCCCTAGTCTTAGGACGACATACGCAAAAGGATTGGGATCCTGATGGCCCAACAGCCTTAGTCTTAAGACAACATATAGAAAAGGAATGGGATCCTGATGGCCCAACAGCCTTAGTCTTAGAACAACATACACAAAGGGATGGATCCTGATGGCCAAACAACCTTAGTCTTAAGACAACATATAGAAAAGGAATGGGATCCTGATGGCCCAACAGCCTTAGTCTTAGGACAACATACACAAAGGGATGGATCCTGATGGCCAAACAGCCTTAGTCTTAAGACAACATATAGAAAAGGAATGGGATCCTGATGGCCCAACAGCCTTAGTCTTAAGACAACATATAGAAAAGGAATGGGATCCTGATGGCCCAACAGCCTTAGTCTTAGAACAACATACACAAAGGGATGGATCCTGATGGCCAAACAACCTTAGTCTTAAGACAACATATAGAAAAGGAATGGGATCCTGATGGCCCAACAGCCTTAGTCTTAAGACAACATATAGAAAAGGAATGGGATCCTGATGGCCCAACAGCCTTAGTCTTAGAACAACATACACAAAGGGATGGATCCTGATGGCCAAACAACCTTAGTCTTAAGACAACATATAGAAAAGGAATGGGATCCTGATGGCCCAACAGCCTTAGTCTTAGGACAACATACACAAAGGGATGGATCCTGATGGCCAAACAGCCTTAGTCTTAAGACAACATATAGAAAAGGAATGGGATCCTGATGGCCCAACAGCCTTAGTCTTAGGACAACATACACAAAGGGATGGATCCTGATGGCCCAACAGCCTTAGTCTTAGGACAACATGCACAAAAGGAATGGGATCCTGATGGCACAACAGCTCCTAGTCTTAGGACAACATACACAAAGGGATGGATCCTGATGGCCCAACAGCCTTAGTCTTAGGACAACATACACAAAGGGATGGATCCTGATGGCCAAACAGCCTTAGTCTTAAGACAACATATAGAAAAGGAATGGGACCCTGATGGCACAACAGCTCCTAGTCTTAAGATACCATACACAAAAGGGATGAGTTCCTGGGTAAGTATTACAGGCAGCTACAGTCCCTATAGGCCATATAAATGAACAAGTTGATTGATACTAACAAAAATAATTCCGTAAGCAATCATAAATATGTTCAACATAAAGAACCCAGGAATAAAAAAAAATAGTTAAATATATGACAATGAAATTGTTAATAAGCTGTCATGGTAACATATGATGGTTGATCGCAATGACATATCTTCCTTTAAGAGCTCACATAACAAACAATTTCTACATGCAAAATGAAACAACACTGTCAGCTGTGATTGTATCCAAGTTTTCCACATCCTCAGTATGGTGCTGCGTACATCCATGAAGAAACAACAAAATACTTCTTCGCCTCTTCAAAGTATTAAAATACTTCAAGCATAAATACTAACCCCTGAAAATAGTTCAGGTTTATAAATGAAAAATGACATTACCTCAGGCTGATGAATTTTGATTTGTGGGTACATCTTCTTACAGTGTAGCTGTGATGTCGACTGAATGAAATATTCCGTTTGTTTAACACTCTCAATCTCCAGCAGAAATGGTCTTGCTGACTAATACAACTATGGTAAGGAATACATCCAGTTAAGATCCGTTTGTACAACACTTGGCAATCACAATACTCCAATTATTTTTACATCTCACACTTTACGCATTTGATATGATTGTGGGCTACAGGTAGGTTTCATCACAAAGCCCATGAAGCATCACAGGTAGCTTCAGTTTGGCAACAAATCCAAAATGGTTGTGCACGAGCAGACGACATCCACAGTCAAAGGTATCCAAATGTACGAAAATGGCAGGTAGACTTTTGGAACTGGATGAAAAACAGAAAGGATGAAGTATGAAGGATGCTTCTTCCAAGACACTATTCTATTACTGGAACTTAAGGCCTGTGTCTGAAATCTTGGAGAGGCGTCTGCCTCGGAGTTTGTCAAAGATCCGAGTGTGGATGCTGGACGAAGAGACGGTTTTCTGACGTCACAAGTTCATCTTTTATGAGACAGGCAAAGAATACACGGATCTCACAAGGTGATCCTTATCTTCATAATCCAGTCCCTTGTCTTGGCACTTGGTATTTCACTGATTGAGTTGTTTTCCTTTGCTTCAAACAAACATTCAGTCTGCGTTACCATGGCAACAAATTTATGTTAAAAGAAACAGCACCTTCGTGTAAATGTGCCATCTTTAGGGTATTATGCAAGCCATAAAAGCTGTATGTCAGGTTAACGCTAAAGTCATACACATGTGTACACAACTTCGAGAAACAATATACAAGTCAAGACAGTTTGGTATTCGAGTGTGTTTTCAAGTAGCCCCATGATACCATTTCATTCTGAGATTTTGGTAATCAGAATATTTCGTGCTGACACATCAACAAATACTTTTGATCTGGTTTATAATGACTTATGTGTACTGGGAACAACATGTAAGTATGCAAAATAAATTAGCTGGAGCACAGATAGAATGGTGGCAGGTCTTGACGTAATTACACCACTTCGGTACAAAAAGAAGCATTGATGGATGGGTTTGAAAGGTTCCAGCCATTTTGTTTTATTTTCATGTTCCATAATTTTCTTTTCCCCGTTTAAAATGAGATTACCTCTCAGAAGAGACTTCCACCGTAAGCAGTTGTCAGTGGAAAAAAATACAAATTTCAAATAAGTTTTTGTGTTTTTGAGAGCTATAATGTTTAACAACTTGTTGGCAGATGGATTCTAAACATTCAAGATAGTAATCCCACCCTTTTTGCCAGCTGTATTCATGTGTGTTTGTGGGTAGTGTGTGTTTAAGATTAAGATGACTGATGGTGCATAGCAACCCGTATAACCACATCTCAACTGATTGTTGAAACTCCTACAACTGCATATTAACTTAGCGCTAAGAAGGTTATATTGCTAAGATGACCTTGTGAATATATTCACACATTTGCACATATATGTATTGCTAATCTTGTATTATGGCTATGATCACCTTACGGGGGTAATCCTACAGTTGCACATAAACTTAGCATTAAGATAGTCATATCGCTAAGATGATTTGCTTTCACAAACAAGGGAAAACTTATTTGGAAATTGTTTTGTTCAATGGTAAAATTTTCAAAAGGAGGGGTGCCTGTTTTTGATAAAGGAAACTTGTTCTTGGATATGATTAAAAATTTTGACATCATTCTCAGACCTTAAAGACTCAATTACTAAATTTAAAAGGCAATCAAAAGCTGACTGAAATCTCTGGACTACGGTAATAATAATTAAATTTGGAAACACCCCTGCCTGAGAAGTAACAAATTTTTCTGAGACAATTCTGACTCAGTTCTTGATTCACCACTTATCGAGAGTCTAATTATGAACATAATACGTGGACTTTTAAACCTGATTTAGACTATTGTTGTTGGTATGAAAATGAAGTTACAGAATTTCATTATTTTAACTGGGCAGAATTCGCTACCAACTCTGAATCGAAGTGATTATTGTTCTGGTAAATCAACTTGTATCACAGGTATCTGGCTAAAAGGAAAAAAAAATACATATTCCATGTTAAAAATTCCAGTAATTTGGCATTCAGGAGATCGGTATCATATCTTCAGCAGGTATTTGAAGTTGAGTCAACAGAAATATTCCATAACTTTCTCACACTGCAGGACAAAAAGTTCATATCATCGTGTTATCTTGCAGTCGCAACACGTGAGGTACGAGATTCTCCATCAAGACTGTCAGTCAGCATCACCATGCACCATGCTGACTCCCAGGATAACGTGCCAACCGCTCGTCTTGCAAACTTCCTGTGATGAGTTCCGCCGCCATCATGGCCAGGTATCTTACACACATGCTCCACTTTCCCTTCTGTAGGGAACTTGGGTCTTGCTAGGACACATTGAAAGATGAAGGTGTGTGACACATGAAGGATGCTCCTTGAAAGATGACTGATGAATCCATTATTATTTAATCCATGAAAACTGAATATTGATTCCATGAAAACTGAATATTGATTCCATGAAAACTGAATATTGATTCCATGAAAACTGAATGATGATCCATGAATGTATCACACAGGCTGAAGATGGTCAAGGATGAGAAAGATGAAGGATGAGAAAGATGAGCTGATGACACAGGATTCCAGGATTATCAATGTTTGTTCTTTTTGCTTTGCAAGGAGGAATACTTTTGTAAGAACTCACCAAATTAAGTAAAAGTCCCTGGATATAGCCGATACCTAATAATGTATGATATTGAAGGATCGTGAATGTTTGTTTACCTGGACTCACCTTGATCCTGTTCTGACTATTGTATTGACTTTTCCTCACAACTAGTGATAATGACTGATAAGATATTACATATTCCTAACAACTAGTGATAATGTGAGATATTGTATTGGATATTCCTTATAACTGGTGAAAGTAATTGAAAAGACATTGGATATTCCTTACAACTGGCCATAATGAGGGATAAGGGATGCCTTACAACTAGTGATAGTGAGTGATAAGGTATTGGATATTCCTTATAACTGGTGAAAGTGATTGATAAGGCATTGGATATTCCTTACAACTAGCCAAAATGAGGTATAAGGTATTCCTTACAACTAGTGATAGTGAGTAATAAAGTTTGGGGGTTTTCCTTACAAATGGTGATAATGAATGAAATGGTATTGGATATTCCTTACAACTAATTATCATGAGTGATATGGTATTAAGCATACTTTATGATTAATGAAAGGTGAGGAGAAATGTGGTTTCACATTTTATTCAAGAGTATTGATCTTCATATGGCAATGCCCCAAGCGCCAAGCTTGTCCTTACAACTAGTTATAATTAAAATATGGTTTTGGTTACCCCTTACAACTACATTTTATTACAACTAAGTGTGACAGGTTGTAATATTATATTAATCTTCATAACATATTTCAGCTTTTCTCAGTGTGCTCGCTATGAATTTCACAGCATATATTCAAATATATTGTTTCAATTCAACGTAGTAGTTGTGAGGTACATGTGATCAGATTTAAATTATTATTGAGTAATGAGAAAACACTTACCACTGCTTTTCCTGTGAAAACAGACAAAAAAATATGTTTAGTTTCAGAAGTAGAAATGATGAGGACCAAGTTATTCAATTTTTTGGTGTTAAATTTACACTACACATAAAGCACCAATTATTGTCAAACAGGAATGGCTATTATTAACCTTTGGATGTCGTTATGTACATGCTCATAACTTCAATTAATGGTTTATAGTATTGCATAGCATGTGCATTAAAATATTGTTAATATGAAAACTTCATGAATATTGTTTAAATACTTCATATTCTCCAGTTATGTTGTCTCTATCTACAGGCTACATCTAGACCAGGCATAGCTAAGGCTCACTAAGCTTCATGGGTCTATCTACATTTACCATGCTATGGTGTTCAGTGCATGAGGAACAATTTGTGCTGAAATTGAAGTGAAATATTAGACACAAGAAAAATACTACCTCACCTGAAGGCATTTTTGGTCAAATTATTTAAAAAATGTACCATTATTAATTGCAGTCATATATATCGAAAACTGATTTTATTGTGAATTTCAATTTTTAAACTCTACATGATCTCACATGACATTTCAACATTTAGGAATTTATATGCGATTTTGGACCTAAAAATATTTTGACCCAGAAAGTATTCTTCTAAATTTTCTGTTCTTCAGGTGAAGTTCACGACCTGTAAAAAAAGGTTTTGTAACGCAGCAGCAGCAGCAACAGATAATGGCTTTGACATGGCGGCACCGCCAGACAGAAGTAGCGCACGGTGCTGCAGACAGTACTGGGTGAATAACGTCACCACAGACACCTCACAACTGACATATACCAGCCCTGACAAAGCTTTCTCAGGAATTCCAAAGTAGTCTCACATTGTTTACATAGTAGCAAAACACATCGTTTAGGTTCCTTTGGAAAGCCAAATTTGATATTTTTTGAACACCAAATCTGATATTTTGTGGAACACCAAATCTGATATCTTGTGGAACACCAAATCTGATATCTTGTGGAACACCAAATCTGATATCTTGTGAAATTCCAACTTTCACTTCCTACGAAAATATTGAATCTGCTTTTCACTTTAACATCAATTCTGTTTTCCTATCAAATCAATTCTGAGGTTCTCTCATCAGAGGAATTTAATTTCATTGAACAAACTTATTTCCCATTACACGTTGTGTTCGATAAGTTCTGAATACCTTATGCATAATGTATACAAATTATCAAAATACTTCATTTTCTACCCTTAGAAAGCTTCATCACGGCATAATAAACTTACCTTTAATGCAGTAATTCCATTCAGTGACTTGATCTCTCTCAATGAACTTTCTTACCTGCCTTACTTCATATCCGTATATCATAACTGTTTAGCTTGTATTAAATTATTTATTATATTTTCATAACTCATGAAGACTGTTATTTTAGTGTTGAATATTTGTTAATATAAAGTGCATTAACGTTCGTTTCAGTAGGTATGAAAACCCGTCAATGCTAGTCCATGCAGCAAGTTAAATGTCATTTGGTTATGTTAATGTCATGTAATTAACAATTTATCTCACAAGTTAGTTCATACAAAGAGTACATAAAAATATGGATCTTAAATCAGATTTAAAACCCAAATTTAAAAAAATGTCAAACTCAAAAGTAAACTTTCCTCAAATAATTCGTTTTATTGGAAATTAATAAATCGCAACCATTAATATTATTATGTCATTTTTTTCTATATGCTTAATAAATGATACTCTTTGAAATAACATTTCAGAATCAGTTCAAATTACAGTTAACTCTTTTGCTGTTTTTTGAAGGAAGTATTTTTCGTTTTTTTGTGTTAAACGATTTCCCGTTGAATAACCTACCATCATCTTCATCATAGTCATTTATGCTGATATCCGGGGCAACGGGGCGATCAACATCAGCTTCATAACCGTCATCCTTGTGTTCTTCATCATCTTACAATGGGACAGAGGACATGAGGACAAACAGAAACATGCACAACATGGACATGGCCAGCCCTAAAAGTGTGCCTTTATCTTGTGTGCAGGTTGAAAAGATATGAAAAGTGTAGACAGAAAATAAGAAGCAAGAACTAAGGCAGCTTGAAACTAAATTACTCCGAATATGTATTTATACAGTGACTGCATGAGTATGGAAAGTAAAGTGACAAAACCGATTTCCATAATTGTAGAAATCTCCATTGTATGATTCCGACTATATCATAAGCATGTGTTTATGAACTACTATTAAATCATCACTATCAAGACTTCCTTATTTGTATGAATCATTCGTTAAAGCATCTGTGTGAAAAATGTACAAAAAAGTTATGTTAAATTTATCATGTGAATGTGAAAAACTGTTACTACAACATTTGAACTAGTTAATACAAATATGCATTGTTTGAATGGGTAAATATATATGCAACAATGAGCTTTCAATACATTAGTGGTAATATGTTATATCATGTTATGCCTTGTTAGAGAACAAATATAGTAATATTTGTGTGGATGTAAGTTATTAAACAATAATTGTGCTTGTTGTGGCTGTGTGAAAAGGGATACTATGTAGGTGCTAAATACGCTTGACGAATGCCACAGCTTTGTTGTAGACATTGCTATGACAATGTAAGTAGTTATGTTGCTATGACAGTAATAGTAAAAAATACAGGATTAAGTGACACTGATGGAGTTTTGGAAATCTAGGAATTACGCAGTTAGAGGCACTAGGATTGTCAGTTATCTGTATTCACAGTGTGTTGAACACGGGATATCTACAAGTGGTTGAGTGTGCTTGGGTCAGTTTGTTAGAAATGTTTGAATAATTCATTAATGATCCGAGTAATGTTCTTCATATCAGTTCAAGTTATCGGCCTGAAGACAATAGACAACACAGAAACATGTCTCAAAACATTTTTGATTAATAGTTCGAAATTTCTTCACTAAGTGTAGGAATCAAATATATGTAAAATACAACCATTTTTCACCAATATATCTTTCTCCAAAAAATAATTTTCAAGTATACTTACCGGTTAAGGTATATTTGTCAAAGAGAGAAGACATTTCCGAAATTCAATCTGGATTATTTTTGACAATATGAATCTGAGACATGGTGGACAACATAGACAGACACGTGGTTAAGGCAAGATAACTCTCCTCCAGCAGACTGAGGTATAACATTGAAGTATGCAACAGACACATACAACTTGTGAGTGACTGTGTTAGGTGTGTACAACTGGTTATAATGATGGATACCTCAGTTTACTTGGGAGACAACACAAAGGACAGTCAAAACATGGACATCTGAAGTACCAGGCATGTGGTTTCAAATATGAAGATTTAGGAAAGAAAAATAATATTCCATGGTTTGACTGTCAAGTCTGCTCAAATCGGTTTTCCTAGTTTCTGACTGAGAGGGTTGAATCAATTCTCTGAAGACAATGGCACATTGGCACCAATGGTCATTACATGGCCAGATCCTTGTTACCATGGTAGCCTTATTGGCAAAGGGCACAACGGAAGGAGAGAATGAATGGTGCCAATAACTGTAATGGTACTAATGGTTCATATAAAATGATGCCATCAGTTGACGTGATATTTACAGCCTTGACAAAAACGGCCAACTGTGGAATTCAGTGATGCATTGATGTAGGATAATTTCAAGTAACTTCTCAAGGTAGTGTCTTGACACACATTTTTCACTAGGACCTACAGGTTTAATTTCAGTCAGTACATACGGATATAGGTCGAGCAGACCGAGCGTTACAACATGTAGGGGAGAGAACTCCTGCAATACCTCACCTTCCTCAAGAATGGTTGTTGGTTTCTTCTGGTACGCACGCTGCTTTCCTTTACCTGCCTTTCCACTCCTACTCGAACTATTATTACTATTTGTGTCATTCATGTCTTCCTTTTTACCTTTGCCCTCTTTCTTCTGAGGTTCTTCAACTGAAGGTTCAACAATAGTGGGAGGTTTGGGAGGCTCTTTTTTAGGAGAGGGCTCCTTTTTAGGAGAAGGTTCTTTTTTAGGAGCTGCTTTCTTTTCTTCGGGTTTAAGCTCGTCTTTCTTTGCAGGCTCTTTCTTTGCCTCTTGCTTAGGATCTTTTTTGGGCTCAGGTTTGGGTTCTTCTTTGGGTTCTTGTTTAGGTTCTTGTTTGGGTTCTGTGCAGGTCGGGAGAGAGAGGTCAACTACAGGTGCTAGGGCAAGGTCTACGGATATATCTAACAGAAGCCATTGTATTGGCTGAAGCAGTTCTATTCTAATGAGCACGGACAATGTGCTCCCTCAAACACTGTGTGGTAGTATCCTGCCACAGTATTTGCTTGTCTGCAAAACTGAAATGCACTTGGCAAATTGTAGTTTTCTTTTCATGAGATAAACAGTTTCAAGAATAATATCTTCTTGAAAAGTTATTTCAATATCTGTGTAAGAATACAATTTGCCAATGCTTTTTACTTTTGTGTGATGTATATGAATCATCAGAAATACATTAGAGTTAGAAGACCAGTTGGGTGAAATCATTTGTCGAAAGTGTACTATTTATCACAATAACTTTAAAGTTCTGATGATTCATTTCGAAACTAAAATATGCATATCTACAAAGGTAAGAGGTAATCTAATATATATTTTCTGGGAAAATGCAATCCTGGCAAAGAAACTTGTCTATTTTCAAAGCTAAAGCACTGATAATATCAAGACAGATGCATTTTGTACATAGCCTAAATTTCAAAAGTAAAATACACCACAAACACACTATTAATCAGTCTCTCCAAAGAAAAAGATGCATGTTTTTTCAAGAAATCTATTTGAGTTCTCGACATGCAAGAAGCTAATCCCCTCACCAGAACCGGCACTGGGTGTGTGAAACATGATACCCCGCAGGTAACTGATTTCCTAATATTACAAGGTGAGTGCACCTATAGTACAGCGTAATTACCAGAATATGCAAATAATTTGTTCATTATATAGCAAGAGTTTACAGCTCAGAAAACTACTTGTGCTTTGAAATAATCACAAGCAGGTTCTTGCTGACAAAAGTCTCTTGCTAAATTTGTTGATAATATTTTTTGAAATTGCAGCTACTAATAATACGAAAACAATGGAGGTAGCTCTAATCGAGTTTGTCATCACTAATGGCAACCAATAAAATATTTCAAATTTATCTTGCAGTTAAGATTAAAGATTTCAATTCCTATTACACAAGTTACTTACAAAGTACTAAATAATACAGCTTAGGGTGTTCTGATTCCAATCCCGCGAACTATACTTCTCACAAAAAGTTAAGGATTACCCGATTCGTGTGGTCGTTAATATTTTCACTAGTATATAAGGAGTATCATGTATCCCCAACTGGGTGATCTGTCTCAGGTTCAGGAGCTCAGGAATTCTCGGGCTATTGTATGTGCACTATTTGTCTAATCTGTAAAAACATCACCCAACACACTTGAATATGAACGCCCAATACATACCTGCTTGTTTCTGAAACAGGACAGAAAAGCATATTTTAACATTACGATGAAAATTGATGGAAAATACATAGCAGTAACCATAAAACAATAAATGTTACCACTGCGTCCGACTTGCCCGATGCCCAAGTCAAGTACATTTTCATTTGGGCTAATAGATATATGCCTGGTATATGTCTTCTTTTTGTTCGCCAAAGTTTATAAATGGCGAGTTCCATCGATAGAAATAGTGATGACTCCAGGTGTTCGCAAGAAGGTGAGTGACTCTGTCGCACTGGTGGCGCCCGTCACAAAACATTAAGCTGATCAATATCTGTACTACAGAATCTTGGGACGACACAGACACCAGAATGTCAGGATTTCCATTCCACAGACACCACGACCAAGACCTTAACACATCTCTACATACAATCACAGTTAATCTCAGTTACAACAAAAGAAATGCAACAAACCCAATACCCACTATCTGTACCACCAAGAGTACTCTCAACTACAAGGCAACTATTGCCCCCCTACATATCGCCCCTCCAAGTTTTAATTAATGGCATGTAAAATGCACTCCACGAACATATGCAAACGAACCCTCTCATAATGTAGCCATTATATAGCGCTGACATATCATTATATACCCCAGTCGTTTACATTAGCAATCATTATGGATCCAGATTTCTGTTAGTAAGCTCCTAGTTATGTTAGCTCCTCTAAAACACAATTTATATTTTCGGACAAACCTGCTACGTATACATCAATTACTCCATGAAAACTTTGTTTGAGACAAAAGAAGTGTCTTGGCAAACTCGAAACCCTGAACGAATAACCCTGATGTCGGCTAGAAATGCAACACCGGAGCCAAATTATGCATCCGAGTTTTGAAGCCTCCACGTGAAGTTTCTATCTATAACTAAGCATAACTAAACTCAGCTCAAATGACCCTGTAAGTCTGGAAGTAGGGAGCGAGAGAATTCATGGCTCCTGAAATAGTTCCTCTTTGCATCAATGCCAGCCTCAAAGAACCGGTCTGAAGAATATACTTTTATGGTTCCGATTCCATCAAGACAGTAGCAATCACTGTAATTATGATAATTGAGTCTTTGCAAGAGCTTGGTTTCATCGTTATTAGTTAATGGTTTTTCTTCTTTTTTTTATTCATGTAATCAGAAAAGGTGTTGCTCATTTAGAGAAAAGTCTAAACTCAATTATTTTAATCTTAAAAAATCACACTGTTTTAACCACAAAACGATCTCCATTTAGGCTTATTTCAAATAAGTTCTCATTCAGACAATAAAATCTGTTCACGATTATCGATATTCTAGAGTCGTCATTCGAACGGACCAGCTCCATAAGAGACAAAAGGCTATTACAATCCCATATTAATGTAAGGTCAATAGGTCACTAAATTAAATGCACCTTACAAGTTACATCTATGTCCTCTGACACAATTATCTTCCCAAATGACCTTGATATTGGAGTGAGTGAGTGAGTGAGTTGGGTTTTACGCCGCTTTTAACAGTATTCCAGTTATATCGCGGCGTGTCAGCTTAATGTGGGAGGAAAGCCCGGAGTGATGCAGGTCTCAGACGTTTACCATTTCGGTGAAACCCACGAGCACGGGTATGGTGCTGACAAACCTAGAAACATAATCGGGGCGAACCGGGATTCGAACCCCACAATCATAGGTTTCTGGCGTGCCCAAGGGACGCAACTCTGCACAGCGAATCGCGGCGCCTTAGACGACTGGGCCACCCGTGCCCCCCCCCCCCCCCCCCCCCCCCCCCCTTGATATTGGATGGGAACAAGGTCACCCTCATACCATAGCTTACACGGCTCAGCCTTCAGACAGGAAGAACATATCGGCATCTGACACCGGAATCTCCATAACTCTCCCACCAAAGCCCTGGTTTGTGCTACAGTATCCATCCCTTGTACTGAAGTATCTTTTGGCAGCAATGATTCGCTACATTTGAGCCTAACATGCGATGATCCCATTACTGTTAACACTGCATTCTTACTTTACTGCTACCAAACTCAAGTCAGATGATTTATCCCACAGAAAGGATGAAAGTTTTAGAACGCTCCTTCCTTTGCATATTTTTGTAAAAAAGATCATAATGTAAAGATAAATATATTTTGGGCAGTTGATTTATTGCAAGGAAGGTGTCGGGATCCGGACGGAAGTGATGTTCACATTTCAAGGAAGGTTCGAGTTTATGTTCTTTTAGGTGTGAAAATGGCAAATAATCTTACACACAGAGCATCATTGTTTTCCTGAATTCAACAGGGTTGCTTCACATTTTCATACCTCCTCTATCCTCTTTCCACACACATTAAGGAAGTATTTGCATGACTACTTTTCAGTGTGGGAAGTGGTAATATGTTTTCTTACAATTATTTTGGTAACTAAAGAACCTTCCATTTTTGCCGCTCGACACCTTACTATCGTGAAAAGACTGCTCGGTTCACACTGAAATCGACAATCCATATGTTCTACAACCCTAAAACTGATGGGTTTACACAACCTAGGACAACCCATCCGCCTCACAACACCAACTCAATTATGTTCACACAACCCATCTGTCACACACCACTAACATTAATGTGTTCACACAAGCCATCTGGCTGACTACACTGACATTGATGAGTTCGCATAACCCATCTGACTCACAATACTGACTCTGGAAGACTTCACGACAGTACAGACAACCCATCTGCCTCACAACCTCTACACTGGTGGGTTCACACAACCCATCTGCCTTACAACCCTGACTCCGGAAGACTTCATGACCATACCGACAACCCATCTGCCTCACAACCTCTACACTGGTGGGTTCACACAACCCATCTGCCTCACAACCCCGAATCTGGAAGTCTTCATGACCATACCGACAACCCATCTGCCTCACAACCTCTACACTGGTGGGTTCACACAACCCATCCGCCTCACAACGCCGAATCTGGAAGACTTCATGACAGTACAGACAACCTGTCTGGCTCACAATCTGGAAGACTTCAAAACCATACCAACAACCCATCTGCCTCACAACCCTGACTCTGGAAGACTTCACGACAGTACAGACAACCCATCTGCCTCACAACCTCTACACTGGTGGGTTCACACAACCCATCTGCCTCACAACCCCGAATCTGGAAGACAACCCATACGGGTAGCCTAGTTGTTAAAGCGTTCGCTCGTCACGCCGAAGACCCGGGTTCGACACCTACGGGTTCCTACCTTTTGTTGTTCCAATTTCTCTTCAACTTTCGCCTCCGGTTTCTTTTTCTCGGCTTCTGGAATAATCGATCAAATCGATATCAGTACAAAATATAACACAAAATATAAGCATCATTTAAATAGAAAGCATTTAACATCCCAAAGCTATTACAGGTAAAGATTCTTTAAAGGTCTTCGATTTACGTATGTAAGGTCTGAAAACATACTTCTGTTGGAAATAATACCTAACAAATCTCCATCATAGTTCATGTACATGAAGTTGAATCATTTTATTGATAATTAAATTTGCTATGTCACAAACATACATATAACATCCTCCACGACAGTGAATCGAAACGCCACACCCACGAAAAGGACGCTCCACCATTTCAAGAACATACACGAAATTTATCACAACCGGTTCCAAATCACAAATGTCACAAATGTCTTTGGCGAAATCATAAAAACCAGTCTCGCAAATCCCAACGCAGGACTTTAGTTCGAAAGATTTCTTTGACTCCTTAAAGAATTCAACCCTTTGCCATTCTGGAGCAAGCTACCGACCCGAGTAAGCAGCTCAGTATCGCATGCACCTCATATAGCCCAGGTAGATTTTTCTGTGGACCAGCGGGGGAAACATGTATGGAATCCCCATCATATACCAGTTCGGTTAGGCCCTATTGCACTGCACCATCATTCAAACAAGTTAACATTCATTTGCTATTTCAGTATCTTTGCCCATAACCAGGGGTGGTTACAATGCTTTGAGCAGTGATG
This sequence comes from Haliotis rufescens, assembly GCF_023055435.1. NCBI lineage: Eukaryota > Metazoa > Mollusca > Gastropoda > Lepetellida > Haliotidae > Haliotis > Haliotis rufescens. The sequence continues at coordinate 53,575,230 of NW_025964334.1, forward strand.
ATAAAGGTGCCGAGGGGCATGAACAGAGATTTATGAATCTACAGGCCCTTGAAGAAACGCTGGATTTCTCATTAAAAACATTTTTATGTGATATAATGTGAAGCTGTTGTTGAATGCGAACATGGTAGGGGCTCTTGAGATGTCAGAGATTGTTTTCATTTTCCGTAATGCACAAACGTAGGTTGCACAATGCTTGTTGCAAGGTTTACTGAAGGGCAGGAAGCAGTGTTCTTAATATCATCACCGCTTCGACCATAGGAAATAATAGTTCTATAAAACTGTTAACTCTTATAAATGATTTATATGTGTTAATTGTATATTCATTTTTCCTAGGTTGTCATGTGAATGGGGGGGGGGGGGGGGGGGCATGATATTGCTGGAATATTGCTAAAAGCGGCGCAAAACCATACTCACTCACTTACTCACTCACTGTTATGTGAATGACGAATTCATAGATATTTCCAAATATTAATCTAACTTGGAAAAATATGTTGTTGTCTGTTCAATTTAAAAATCATTTTTTTAACACATTTACTGTTCATAATGTATAAATATGAGTTTTAAATGTTCCAGATAATTTGGCACCTGCTATGCTTGTACTAATACAACTCAACATTTACTGAGGACCAAGATAGTGATCTTTAGTCAGAGGTGTGGTCCTTGGCAAATGTTGAGCAGTATAGGCTGGTCTCTGAAGTCTGTGTGGTATGTTTCCATTTTTTCGTTTTCTTACCTTTTACTTGCAGACTTGCCATTGTACTGGCACTGCCAAATTTATTTTTTATTTCAAGGGAGTAGTTTCCGGAATCCTCGGGGAACACTTCAGGAATGTAAAGCCTACAGTTTCCTTTGTCGTAGGTGATGTTGTGGATTTCGGAATTCTTCAGCACCTTCTTGTCCTTCGACCACGTCGTGGTGACCGGCTCGGTACCAGTTATTTTGGCCACAAAGTCCACAGCATCCCCATCAATAGCAGTCTACAAGAAAAGGAGAGTGGCATATGCAGTTGGTGTTTCTTCACAGTTACATAAATTTGGCAATAAGTCAGATCATTTATTATCTAAACATAGAACACAGATGAAAAACTGCCGTTCGTCAAAGTTGCATCACGGTTTTGTAATCATGTGCCGCTTCCAGCTTTCTCGTAAATGTTTGGTGTAACGACTTGGCAAGGCGGAGTCACTAGAGGTCATTGTTCATGGGTAGCTTTCGTGGAATAACCATAATATGTTGCCACATTTCCTGCTTTTCGCTCCTTCTTTGCCATATTACAAGCACAGCACTCCGTTGCATTGCTGCATAGAAGGGGTGTCGTGGTAATGTCAACAGTGAAGAAGGGTCGTTAAGCACGGTAAACCCCTGGCATGAGCTCACTGGTGCATATATATACAACACTCCCAAGGCGGAAGGAAAGAGTATGACCCTTGTCGTGAATTATCACACTTCATGCCAGATGCTTAATGATTCTTTTTCATTTTAAATATGCATTTTCAACTTTAGATTTTTAATAAAAGCTACAAACCCCTTTCATAATCATACCGATATACCAAAAAATATTCATAAGAAATATATGCTCAAAAGCTGAGTCTATTGTAAGATTCGGACAATGTCATGAAAATGTTTATGAATTACTATCAAATAGTGATGATACCAGGTGTTGCTAAAGGTGGAACCCGTCACAAACACAAGTCAAGTGTCATGAAACTCTTAGCAAAAGAGGAAGGACTTCTTGCCGGTAGTTCTCTGTGAAACAATTTGGCCCTCAACTCACCTTTGGAGCAAGTTTCTGTGTGAACTTCGGTGCTTCCCCTTTAACCTTTGGCCTCAGTGCTGAAAAACAGACATTACATATAAACTTAAATCTTAATATTTGCGGGGGCACGGGTGGCCGAGTCGTCTAAGGCGCCGCGATTCGATGTACAGAGTTGCGTCCCTTGGGCACGCTAGAAACCTATGATTGTGGGTTCGAATCCCGGTTCGCCCCGATTGTTTCTAGGTTTGTCAGCACCGTGCTCGTGGGTTTCACCGAAGTGGTAAACGTCTGAGACCTGCATAACACCGGCTTTCCTCCCACATTAAGCTGACACGCCGTCATATAACTGGAATACTGTTAAAAGCGGCGGTAAACCTAACTCACTCACTTAATATTTGCAAGCACTTGTGAATTTCTGTGCACTGACGTATTTAAGCATGAAACTTAATCATTGGTTACGATGGCAAAATAGAATAGTTTTCCAGTTTTCAATTCAGGTTTAGTGTTGTAATACACTTTGACATCAATGAATGAAAAACAGGTCGCTATATAAAATGGTGAAGACATATATGAAGACTTCGCAGTGCCCCAAATAGGCCAATCAAACAAATCCCATACTATAAGGCCAGTTTAACTATCTGTTACAGTTTCAAAAAGGGCTGGAAACTCACCTGCAACATTGAGAGCTAGAGGGATGCTTATCTCGCCCCCGGGGTTCTGGATGACCATCTTGTAGTTACCCGAGTCCTTATCGTTGAACTGAAACACAAATGGTGAAGTTAGCACCCTCCGTCTTTAAATGAACAAGGGTCCAGAGTCGAAATCGGGCTGCCATTTAGGCAGTCTTGTCACTTCTTCAGGCTTTCGACATTGAAGCGACAGAAAACAACTCTCAAAGAGCCAATCACACTCATAAACAAACAGTTAAGGACATCAATAACTGATTGAGTGAGTGAAGTGAATTCTAAGGTGTAGTATCCCTTGTATAGGCACAGCTTACCTAATCTTAGACAAAGTTACACAGGCTGACGCTACTTCAACGTATGAAACGTCTTTAAGGTTCTGACACAACACATCTTGGGAAATATTTTGGCAACTTGGCAGCAGGCACGATGACAAGCACATACACATTTCTCTTTGTCACCTGGTGTCGTCATTGATTTTAGTGCTCTATTCATATAATTCACAGACGTGGAATCTGTTCCGGCTTATAATCGAGACTGGTTATTCAATAGCGTTGATGTTACATATTTTCTTACATGATAATTTTTACTGATGAACTAGTTCCCAGAACTTACATCTTCAATCTCCAGCGTAGGGTAGTACAGCCCCTTCTCTTGAGGCATATCCATGACATAGCGACCGCCTGGCTTCAGTGGCTGGCCGTTGAAGTACCACATGACGGTGGGTTTGACCGCGGAGGAGATGGGCTGTTCCATGATGATGACGTTGTCCTTTTCCTCCAGACGGATGGAAGGTTTCCCTTCAATCTTCGGGGGTGCAGGCTTTGGCCTGAAACAGTATTGGATCATACATGAGATGTACTTGAGCCCTGAATACTTAAACCGGGGTTGAAACTTTGAGAATCAATGTACCGTGTTGGGTATGCTGGTACACTAGGTCAAATGAAGTTAGTTGTCAATTGACAAACCAGGTACCTGTTCTCTATTTATTTGCAATTATTATTACTTCTGATCTCTTCGTGTAGATGAAGTCTGCTTGAATAGAACTGAGAAAAATAAATTGTTCTGGAATAGGAATCTAATAAAGTTTAGTTGAATTTATTTTGGTTTCCAAAATGTGTCACGTACGGTTCTAGGTTCAAGGTGATGTTGGCGCTGCCCTCTCCAGCTTCGTTCTTGGCCGTGACCTTGTATTGGCCACCATCATCTTTGGTAAAGTTCTGTACAACAGAAACATGAATCATAAACACCACTCATTTCGATACTCCAAAAAACGTCCCATACACACTACTACCTTCGAAAGTTGTACAAAGACGTGACCTAAGTACATACTGCATAAATACACCAAGCTGATGTTCGTGTAATCTTCCTCATTGTATCACTGAAAATATTATGATCGTCCTCAGATAAAACATATTATGCTCTTTTGAAGTTGATGTTGATTCTTTTCTAGTTTATAAAAGCTTGTTTTGGTAATGATTACTGAAGAGATCATTTCGTATATGTATGATGTACAATCAACCACACTCACTTCCATCTAGTGATGGAATGTCGTGTTACTTCGCAAACAGCACTTACTGAAATCTCCATTCTAAGGGTGTGGTCGTTTCCGCTCTCTGTTATTGTCTGCTTGTGACGTGGTCCTGCTGACAGTTGCTGCGTGCCCTTGAACCAGGTTATTGCGGGCTTGGGGCTAGCTGTGCATTTGCATTCCATGACGATTTTACCAGCTTCCTGGGAGACCTTTGGTTTCTCTTTGAATACTGGTGCGATTCCTGCTGCTTTTTTCTCGCCCCCTACAAAACACGTACACTTTTAGTACATGGCCACGATGATCATAGTATTTAATGGAACGATTAAACTTGATTTAACTTATATTACCGAAAGGTCATATTAAACATCAATGATATATGATTCGTGTTATTTTGTGTATTTGTGTATAATGTCCTACAAAGAAGGACAAATAGTTACAACACACATATTAATTGTTCTGTATTCCTTAATACCACTGTATTAGAATATTTAAAAAATGAAAAATATCTTAAGCCCACACAACCTCTGCAGCTGGTTCGCTCCAATAAAAAACCAAAAAAACAAAACAAACAATTTTTATAATCATAAAGATTCTCAGCTAAATGCAGAGTCAATTGTACCAGTTCGAATATATCATAAGCATGTGTTAAAAAATCACTATCAGATAGCAATGATATCAGTGAAGATGATAACAAAGACATGAAACGGTTTGAGTAAGTCAATCAAACATATTGTATGATTAAATCTGCCAAACCTGAACCCGATTTGTTGATACAGAAAAATATAATTAACCTCAATACCCGGTATTTCTTAAGACTTGCCAAAAGCAACAATTTATTACTATCTTAGCGTAGCAAGGCTCTTTTTAAAACCATGGAGAGAAAATGAAATGCAAATTCTTCCATGTTAAGTGTCAATGAGAACATGCTGGATACATGACATCTTTATTCTGTTAAATTAACGAATTACTCATACCTAATATGATAGAAAATGACACCAAAAATAATTTCAAATGTTTTATCGAGTATCAACAAAAAAGGCCAGATGTTTAATGACTAAACACATGTTGAACTTCTATCAAACATGAATGTTGAAATACATATCATTTTGTAAAAAGAAGTTGCTAAAAAAGCACCAACAACTGAAAAGCAACTAATATTAGATAAAACTGAAATTATAAAGTTTGATAAATGAAACACACTTTCAAGCATAACATGTACAATATAATGACGGATCAAAACCTTTAGTTTGTAGAATTGCAGAACTATGATTTGAAAGCTGTTATTAGTTTTAATGTTACGATGTGAGTTATGTTTTGAGAACCATGTAACAAGGAACAAAACAAATCCTTCATTAACATTTGAAAATATTTTAATAGAAACTTGTTATGTCCAATTGAATATGTCTACATCATAACTATGTTTTCAAATAAATAACACAAATCGAAATACCAAAATTAGCGGGATTAACACATAGTAATAATTGTTTTTAAACTGAAAACATATTTAGGAAGGTATTTACACTTAAATGTAAAGATATTTTAATATATACTTTTTATAAAAAGTTGTCGTTTATTTCTACTTCTTGTTAAATACAACAAATATCCAAACACTTAGAATAGAAACATAGAACATTTGTTACATTTGTTACACTTGACCTTTTCATTATTGTTAAATGCCTTTGACGATCCTACTTGAGAAAAATAAAGTAAACTGATTTACTACTGTGCAATACATCTCACCCAGAGGGATGAAGACAGTGATTGCTGCACTACGTGGCACCCTCACCTGCATCTCGTTAGTGTCTACTTAATGAAGCACCTACATAAATGAACTAAAATAGTAGGCTGTTCACTGATGAACCCAGTTGCTGGTACAAACATGTATATCATGGTGTGCCTTAGATTCATTGGCAAACTATATTGCATCGTCATCTTCATCATCATCATGACAAAGTTTGGGGGTTTCTTATAATTCAAATAACACCATATGATTCTAATTGTTATACTTGTGGTATCTTGATAGACATAGATCAATGAAGGTAAATGTTAATATTTTATTTGCAATTTATGATGGCAAAACTCATAACGCACTGTTTATGCTAGGTCCTGGAAATGTCAACCTTAATCTGTAAAACTAAAGCCTGGATTGTAACAAATGTTTAAATTACATAAGATTAGTCAAAAAGAACTAGAATCATTAGCATCATTCTAACACTGTTGCCTTATTGGTCAATAGAAGGTGGCAACATTTTACTTACCAGGTTGCAAATCTGAAATATATCAAGTCAGTTGTGACAGTGTCTTTGGGAAGAGAAGCAGAAATGTTTGGACAAAACCACCAACTACAACTATTGTGCCAAATGTTGATTTTTCAGTTGATGAATATCACGATACCATTGAAAATGCATACAGACGTTTCGTGGGCGGACAGTAAGATCTTAAGCTGAGTGCGATCTTTAAATTTAACAGATGAGGAAACAAACAGGAAGTGGTGATACGTTTGCTGTTGCCAGATAGGGCAGTGATTGACTGGCGTACATTTCCAACTATTTCTGCTTCGTGGTATAGAACATGGTGATACTACACAGGGCCAATCACATGGTAAAGCATAGTGGCATTGAAATTTTACAATATCGGACACATAATTACTTGCACCAAATGTGGAAAGCCAAATACACTCAGAGTCGCGAGCAACACCTGAAGCACATTCACAGGAGCAAGCTTTCGCTTCCATAAAAGAGAACGTTGACATGAAATATATTCATATTCATATCAAATATCACAAAAAGATTCAAATACTTCTGAACCATTTATATTATGTATGACTTGCATGACGTGCATTTACTTCAGTGTCTACTTGCTAAGCATGATAAATCAATGTAGGACATTTCAAATTATCAACAGCAGTTGTCGTAAAAGGTCCTAAAGAACTACACGGGAAGATAAGGTTCAGCCATCACCGGGCTTCATGCAGTATATATTTATAGGGAATGGAGCTCATCAGGGTTGTGACTCACGGTATCAATAGTGCAGTAATGTGCAATGGTACAATGGTGCAGTGCAGTGGATGCAGCGTGACTAACAATGGATGTGCAGACAGAACCCGTATATATGTGCAGCACGTATATTATGCCACCGCCGCTGTTCTTTGGTTGACTTACCTTGGAAGTTCAGTGTTATGTTAGCATTAGATTCTCCCAGGTCGTTGGCTGCAGTGCACTTGTACGTTCCGCCATCGCTAAGAGTTGGATCCTGCATCACAATTTTAAATTGTCAGAGGGAAAATAACCAAAAAATGTAACATGTAACCATAACCAGAGCAATGAAAGGAAAGGTATATTTAGTCCATTTACCAGTTTTTAACTTCACACTACAGGGGAAATATTTTCTCAGGTTTATTGAATATATTAAAAGAATTAATATAAATTATTAAATAATTTATTAAACTGATAATCATTGTAACCAACGATGACATGAAAAGCTATGTTAATTATTGTGGTGTCTGACCTTGATCTGCAGGACGGCTAGGTAGGTATCGGGTGAGCTACCCTCCCTGTTCAGGGTAATGTTAAAGCGTCCTCCCTCGCCAACCTCCTTCTGGTCTTGGAACCAGCGGATCTGGGGAGTTGGCTTCGCCTCCAGTAGGCACGACATCACCAACAGCTTCTGTTGCTGCTTAATGGTGGGCTTCTGAAGAAAGTGGGGTGCCTTTCCTTCTGGCAGTCTGAAACCATTTGACATACCGTGGAGATCGAACATCTATAAACACACTGACGTGAGAAGTTTGCTCATGAAGAGGGCACGATGCCCTGCTCTAAACCATTCAATAAAGAGACAGAGTTAAGTGGGAAAATAATCACCACTGATAAGGCTGATGATCTAACGAATAAAGTCATTCAAAATATCTGATGTGGGAATATATGTGCAGCATATTGCATCTTAACTCCTCAAGCTCCTATAAACATGGTAGGCGTAAATCGGCTTGACCCCTTGAATACATGTTTTTAAAATTAGCTAGGAGGAGAAGAACACTACTTACTTTGGTTTCTTTCCACCTAGAATATGAAAAGAAATATAGGTTATCACAATCATCTCATAATAATCATAATAATACAGTTGTAATACAACCCGGGTTTGTTATTCGATTAAAAGAAATATAGATAATAAATCGTTTTAAATCAAACATTCATGCCAAAATTTCATTAGTTACGTGACGTGTTACACTGAAGGTCAGAAAGTCCATTATAAAATATACGATAAATATAAGATAATGGTCTCTTATTGTTTGCCAATCACCATATGGTTGACATAGACATTATTTTCTAAACCTACATATCCGGGAATTTCAAAACTAAAGACAAAGTACTATCCTCACAAGGATACAACACTGTAGATACTGAAGCTCACCTTCAAAGTTGAGAGTAATCGTTGCTGTAGCATCTCCATGCTTGTTCTTAGCAATGGCCTTGTACTCCCCGCCATCTTGTGCTCCGACCTGAGCGATTTCTAGGGACACAGCATGGTTGTTAGCGGTAGTATTATGTATCATATTGATTCTTCCTCCAGGGAATATCTCCTTCCCCCCTTGGAACCATTGAATGGTAGGCTTGGGATCGCCAGTGAGCTTGCAGTCTATCACTATTTTATCACCAACTTGGCGAATTCCAGGTTTTTGTATAAACACTGGGCGACCACCTCCTTTTCCAGGTTCTTCAACTGAAAAAGTGAGAACTTTGTTACAGAACATGTCTCTTGAACACTGGAACCGGTGCCAAACATATGTTGTCACATTGCTTCAACATGTATCATTCTATTATGACTATAAGCGTTGCTACCCACCAAAAGCTGAAACACTTATGGCGTATCCTTACCCTACATTTGATAATACTCATGTGATAATAAGATGAACATATTTATTGATATAATTGAACTTATTATCATACATAGACGTATCATTCAATGTTTCCCTTATTGTTACAGTTTGGCATATATCCCCATCACATCATCTGATGAAGACACCTTATTTACACCGTGTTTTCTCCTTTCATAGATAATATGCTCAAAATCGTCCACGAGGTTTGCATAAACCGAAGTATCTTTATACATAAATCCCAAAATGATAGCCCAGCACGCACGAAAGTTCATATCTTATCATAAAATTAAACAACTGGATCATATTTCTTAAATAAACTATTTTTCGTAAACTTCTTTCTACTCCAACTATGTCTTCGTAAGCACGTATACGATGTTTTAATGTTAGGCAAAATCAAGACGAGAAAAGTGAAAAGTTATCGCTTCTTAGACACATTACACATTATGTTTTTTCACAACACAGATTTCAGAAAACAAGGTAAGATTCTAAAGAAAATAATCAGAACTAAAATAAATACAGTGTATCTAACTATACATCGACAAACACACACATTTGTATAAGAAATCAAGATATTATCATTGAAGAAAATAAAAGATGTATGGCTAACCATACAAAAGATGCTCAAAGCTGTAAAATATTATTGCAAGATGTCAACGGCAGCTGAAAAATGTAAAAGTAGGAAACAAGGGGAACTTGAATGAAGAAATTGCCACACAATTTAATTGCAGCTGTATATTATTATTTTGAGCAAAATAATTGTCAGCAAGAAATGAATATCGAAGCAATGATATGGGTTATGGTATTCTAACAAATTATGATCATTTCAGTTGTGATAAAGACTACAAATGAATTCGGTTCAAATAGAAAGTACCTTTTTTAAAATATTTTAAAAGAGAATGAAATTTATTTACAAAAATATCAAACTATTAAAATATTTTTCCTGCCCTTGAACCCTGAATTGTATTAATCATTTCAGCACAGTATACCATTAAAAGTATTCAAGGTATATGATAACAAAATATAATTTTGTTTTTGAAATGTCCCTGATTGATTAGTATTTAATTTAATTTCGTTTTGAAATTTGTTCGACTTCTAAAACGTCAGTAAACTACACTGGAACAAATATAGTTAATTTGTATTGGCTGTCAGTCACAACATGATGTTTTAGTGTTAAATGAACGGATGAAGATGGGTGTTAGTGAACTGTATGAAGCCTGGTAATAACAGTGTAAACTCGCTGTCTTGTGAGTTGTGTAGCGGTCACTCTGCTACTTACCTGGCTTAAGATCTGAAATACATCAACCATGTGTTATGCAAAATGGAGACTAAAAGGCAACGTTAGCTTTCTCTTGGTTGATTCATCTGTATCGGAAACCGTATGTGTTTTTTCCATTCCCTCCAGCCACGCAGAATTAATGTCCACAACCATTTTTCAAGTAAATGAAGAAGTCAGTATCAAACAGAAACTGATCCTGTAAATACGTGTCTGTGTTCCCAATAGCATACGAAGCATATAATGAGAGAGTGAATGAGTATGGTTTTACGCCGCTTTTAGCAATATTCCAGAAATGGGCTTCACATAGTATACCCATGTGGAGAACCGAACCCGGGTCTTAGGCGTTACGAGCGAACGCTTTAACCACTAGGCTACCCCATCATCCCTAATAAGAATATAACACCTCTTGTCATAAGTGTTGGTGTCATTGTCGTTTATGAATCTAGTCTTAATAAGAACATTAATTTGACGTCTTAATTTCTCTGCAAGGAAACTGGAAAGGTTTTTGAAAATACAAATAATAATAAAGGCGACAAAACCCTTTCCAATTTTCCGAAGAAATCTAAAAGCAGAGAACATTAAACGATTCCGGCTACATCATGAGCATCCGTTTATGAATCATTATCAAATATTGATGATGCCATATGTTCGCGAACAGGTTGGCGTATCCTGCCCTAACGGTGCAAAAGTGACAAGGAAGCTGTTGTTTTTGAACATACAAATAACAAGGAAGACAACTTACTATCAAAGTTAAGTCTAATGGTGGCATTACTCTCGCCCAATGCGTTTTTGGCTGTGACTTTGTAGTTTCCCGCATCTTGGGCCGACACTCCGTTGATCTCAAGTACAACAAAGTAGGTCTTCTTGTCTCTGGGCTGAGTCTTCAGATTGAAGCGGCCTGAAAAAAAGCAATAAAAGATTCAGCTGCTGAAACAATTATTTTAATAACTGAGCTGAGATTAACACCACTGTGAACAGAATATCAGTCATGTCTGACAAACCAAATATACTCAAGTCGAAAGTTGGATTCGAACGCAAGACCAGCGGATCTTGGCACAAATTACCGTGAGAACCATTCATGCCACCACAATCACTGAACGAGACACAAATCTGGTATTAATTATATATCTTGCAGCATTTTATACTTCAATAGAATAATCAGCAATACCTTCATAAAAATTGTTAAATTTGGATTGAGGTCGTTAACTACGGTTATAACGAACTCAAAGGGACCACTAAATTTAGATCGTTATAACCGTAGTTCGTTATAAGCATATATACAGCATCTATACAACAGATAGCCGGGACTAAAAAATACGTTCGTTACATCGGTCAGTTCGTTATAAGCATGTTCGTTATAACCGTAGTTTACATCAGTGTAAAACTCACCCCCTTGTTGGATGGGTGTGGCATCCCTAAACCAGCTGATGGCCGGGGCAGGGTCAGCCGTCAGAAGACACTCAAACAACAGCTTCTGTCCATTGTTCTCTTGTCTCGTCACTGGCTTCTGGGTGAAGTTGGGTGCAATTCCTTCTTGTCTACAACAAATTGTCTCAATATGTAAAAACATTGATGCTTCAAGTTTAGAAGAAGTTCAAATTTGCATTTATGTGTGTGGTTGATCAATTACAGAGCCTTATTTATATAAAACTTCTTAAAGACGCTGTTGTGTTGCCTTTTATCCTCTTTAACCATTTACATTACATTCCAAAAGAAACGAATTTTTTTCTTTTCTTGTCAAACTTCCATGCTTTATAAAACTACCACCTTCAATGAAATATTCACAATTTCAAAACTACTTAAAAACTGATATTTCATGTTCATGCAGAAACTATATTTCACGACATTTTCTGTTAACATCAAAACTATTAACTTTCAAATAAATAAAGCGACAAAACCCTTTCCATATCCAAAAGAAATCTCTGCATAAAGCAGAGTCGATTGTACGGTTCCGACTATATAATGAGCATGTGTTTATGAATCACTTTCAAATAGTAATGATACCAGGTGTTCGCAAAAAGGTGAGCGTATCCTGCCCCACCGGTGGCACCCGTCACAAACACACGCAAAGGCAAATCAAAGTTTATTTCTTAAACCGCGAAAATAAACGAATTATAATTGGAAAAGCGAACAAGGAAGAAACCCATCTATTGATGTTATTATACGATAATAACTATTTCTAAGCAGTCATTAGAATCATGTTAGGCCACACGTCCCTTATTCATAAGTCGATTCTAAGTCTTTTCTTCAAAGAAACACCCCCTAATTAGCTTTGCAACTGTTGGCTTCTTATTCTGAGAAGGTAGTCACTCATCCTGTCTTATCATACTGCATGAAATTACAGCTAGAAACGTCTACCCTTGATTTCGCAATAGGAACCCAACACACAATCACTCCAGGGGCTCAACATTGACGAATGTGTAAAGTAAAAACATAATTTGTGTAAAAAATGTTGTTTTACATTCTGAGGTCTAGATAAGATGAGTGGGGGATATCCTTACACCAAACACATGTAAACTTATTTTTGTAGAATATTCTGAAAGGCGGACATGACTGACTGAACACCTGGCGCTTTGAAGCTGGAGGAGGCTGGGTGATGAAACCGTGAATTGGTAGAGGCTGGGGATTAGTGGAGGGTAAGGATGAGTGGTGCTGAAATTTGGGGGGGGGGGGGGGGGGGGGGACTATAAGTGGACGCCAGTTGGGAAGCATCTTCGGGGACAGAGGAGATACCTGGGAATAAGTTGAGGTTGATGAGACAGAAGACCGTGAAGGTTGAAGGTTACCACATTCTTTGAAGTTTGAGGATGTGAATCGGTAATGTAATTTTTATTCAAGGATGAACGACAAATACGTACTGCTGCAACGTGCACATAATTGCACGCCTTCGTTAATACAAGAGGTTATGTTATCTTTCTTCTGGCAATAAGACTTTCGGACGTATGTCTCGCTGGGTGAGGTGAGGTGAAATTAGGTTTAACGTCGCGTCCAAGATAATGGCACTTATATAGCGACGTGCATGTACGTGTGTGTGTCTAATCCGGACTGATACCAATTAATAGTGCTAGCTAGATATACCATGCCGCAGTTTAACATGAATACCCCACTCAGACACAGTATACTGACTCCGAGGCGACCAGTCCTTGTTTTAGCCCCTTAATGCCGAGCGCGAGACAGGGTCACAACAAGTACCATCTTTTAACGTCTTTTTGTATGACGCGGCCGGTGATCGAACCCCGGACCTTCCGCTCTCCGGGCGGACGCTCTACCACTAGACCACGGAGGCAGTCTGTTTCGCTGGGGTTGCAAAGACCATGTACATGAGGGCACCTCATGTACCATTCTACCCATATCATCTGTGTAAAGATCAAAGTCCATGTACATTAACCATAGAAAACGTTCTTCGGCGGTAATTGATCTTTCAGTCAGTTTGAAGACATTCTCATAATGTGGCAAGTCCTAAAGTTTATCCTTGTCTCGTTGGTGGTAGCCAGAAGTATCCTATACCAGGAAGTTAACTACATCGCAGAAACAGGACCTGGTCCATGACATAGGAATTTCTCCGTCGAGTTGAAGGCAGCCGTTACCCTGAGGGCTGGGCCTCGACTCCAGTCACTGTTTGGCCATGATGTACACGAGTACAAGTAACCCTGAACATGTGGCCAGAAGATCAAGGTTAGAATTATAGGTCTTCAGCAACCCATAACGGGATTGGGTTGTCAGGCTTGCTGACTTGGTAAGGCATGTCCTCGATCCGAATTGCAAGGATTGATGCTCACGATGTCAATGACTGGATTGTCTGGTCCAGATTATTTACAGACTGCTGTCATATAGCAGGAATATTGCTGAGTGCGGCGTTTAACAACAAACAAACAAACACGATCCCAGACATACATGCTGTCAGTATGGAGTTATTCCATCACAAGCAAATGCACCACTTACCAGTGTTCTACGTCATGTACTATTCCAAATCATTAGAGTTGTTTATTATCATTATGGAACCTAATCACCAGCATACCGTTCAATTCGGTTCCAGCTTTATTCTTAATATTGGTTCCATTAAATAATCTTCAAAAAATATACACCCCATACAGTAAGTCCCTTTGCTGTGAACAAGTTAGACTGACATATAGTTTATGAACACAATACATTTCTCTCCTCTAAACTTAAAACAAATAATTTTAGAGCTGGCTAGAGCTGGTTAGAGTTGGCTAGAGCTGGCTAGACTTGGTTTTGTATATTTATCTTGATTGGTTTTGGTTTTATAAAACATTCCACAGTCATGGTGCAGCACTATGAATAAGTAACGTACTCCCTTCATTATCATCTCAGCAGTCTGAGTACTTATCTTAAACTATATTGGAGAAGAATATATTTATCAAATATAGATTTTACTTTACAACCATTGATCCATAAAATATTTTGAATGATTGACTCGCAATAAGCACTAACATTAATGGGTGTAAGATGACACGATCATTTGAATGATTGACTTGTAATAAGGCCTTACACTGGACAATTGCCACACCAGATGTAATCAAATTTCCATTCGTTTATTTACCTCCAGGCAGGTGCAGGGGGTTGTTTGACATTACACTAACAACAACTGTTTTAATTAAGTTATCCATGAAGCAAATGGCGATGCTGTCAACAGCACGAGGCGCTTTCATCAGTTTCAGTGACTACATAAATAAATTCGCTGTTGCTTTCTCAACAGGTACTCTTGCAAGACGTCATGATGGCATGTAAGCAAGGGGATCTGGACGCTGTCTACCTACACAAGCACGAATGGCTGCCCGTTGTCAAAGGAAGCAAAATTAAAACCTTTCTCTGATACTACGTTAATACTACATCTGTTTGTTCTTATCATTGATATAGGGTTATGTGGTCCTCGTTGTGCTTTGGTTGGTTGGTTGGTTGGTTTGTTGTTTTACGCCGCACTCCAGCTATAAGACGGCGGTCTGTAAATAATCGAGTCTGGACCAGACAATCCAGTGATTGACATCATGAGCATCGATCCACGCAATTGGGATCGATGACATGCATCAATCAAGTCAGCGAGCCTGACCACCCGATCCCGTTAGTCGCCTTTTACGACAAGCACAGTCGCCTTTTACGACAAGCATGGGTTGCTGAAGACCTATTCTACCCCGGATCTTCTTTGTGCTTTGAGGAGTGGATAGGCAGTTCAGTGGGTAAGTGTTCGCTCGTCAAACGGTTCGAGTCCCAAGAGAGTACACCATGCAAGAATCTTTGGTAATCTGTTGTGATATTGATGGATGATTGTTGAAGCTGACATCGTACTTTACAATCACTCTGCCTGTAGTTTCTCCACACTTATTGGAAGAAGATTACGATAATAGAAGATACGTTCTTATTTGTTTCCAGTTCGAACACAGCGTTGTGGTACAATTTCCTTCGAAATAGGCAGAATTGACAATGAATGCATTGTACCCTGCATTTCCCACACTGTCATATTAAATGGATCTAGATCTAGTTCCATTTTGAAATACGACATGAAGATGAATATACATGTGTCACTATCTTGACTGAGAACAATTTACATGCAAAACCTGGTAAATATATAATAAAATAGATTCTATTCATAATTGATTTCCTGATACATGGGTAGATTTCCCCCAACAGTCCATAATTTAATTATACTGGCTGTGTTTATCACAAACGGGATCTTCCACACAAAACATAAGAAGTTTGTTTGTGACGCTTGTGTAAAGCATTCCAACCCAAAGTATTTTAAACTTCTCATTACAATCACGTCAAGTAAATTAGACGATCTTGACATCATGCGAACTAGATTTAAACATTGAGATAACTAGTGGGTGTGTCTTCTAACTTCAGGTACCCCGCAGTGAGACAGACACGGTGGCTATTTAAACCAACCATATTTCGCTTTTGAGGTGTTAATGGTTTTCATTCGGCGATATCGCGCTTATTTACAAGATGACCATACAACGATGGAGATTAGATAAAGTAGAACATCCATGACACTGACAGAAGCTGTGTCTGAACCAGAAACACAGGATGCCCTGTTTAAGGAAGTGGTGGGATTCTGTGAGAGAGCGGGAGATTCCTAGACAGGTGCTTATGGTGTGATAACACTGTTCACATTGATAACATTGATAACTGGCAATACGGGTCACTGCCAGATCTTGGAACTACTTGGGAATTGGTTCGTTCAATAGTGCTGATAACGTTGATGGATTTCAGTAATTTAACGAAATCTTGATTTATATGATTAACAGTGCATTATAAAAATAGATCTTACGACAAAACTGACTAAACCTCCTTTTCGACATGTTGGAAATTAATGTAAATACTCTCCGTCTCCGTCTCTTTCTCCGTCCCTCTCTCTCTCCTTCTCCCTCTACCTCTCTCTCTCTCTACCTCCCTCTCCCTATCTACCTCCCTCTCTCTCTCCCTCTCTCTCTCTCCTTCTCTACCTCCCTCTCCCTCTCTACCTCTCTCTCTCCCTCTCTCTCTCCCTCTCTCTCCCTCTCTCTCTCTCTCCTTCTCTACCTCCCTCTCCCTCTCTACCTCTCTCTCCCTCTCTATCTACCTCTCTCTCTCTACCTCTCTCTCTCCCTCTCTCCCCCCCCCCCCCCCCTCTCTCTCTCTCTCTCTCTACCTCTCTCTCTCCCTCTCAATCTGTCTATGTATGTGTGAGTTATACCACAGTGTATCGGCTTAATGAGGGAGGAAAGCCAGAAGGGATGCCGGTCTAACACATTGACAACTTCGGTGAAACTCACGTACACGGGTATGGTGCTGACAAACCAAGAAACATAATCATGTAAAAAGCGGATGGCGTCTTTGTGATGACATCAAATGCTCGTATCTCACATCACCGAGAGATACACAGTAACACCAGTGCATTCACTCAGTTGTTTCTTCACATGCATTGTCTTAGTCGGAAACGTTCAAGATATGTAGAATCAGCGCAACACATATTATTTCCCTTTTCCCATCTGGAAAACACGTATAAAAACCATATGGCGATGTTTAACGAGAGGAACAACTAGGATATTGCATGCCTGTGCAGTAATAAAGAAGGGTTAACAGACCCTGGCGCGTGTCACATGACCTGGTTGTCCGCGAGGGAATAACTCATTTCCTGTAATTTTAGAACCTAAGACATGTTTTGAAACGTCTCTCTTGTCGATCGGAATATCAGAGCAATGCCCAATATCAGTAACCTTAAAGCCCTATGGTTATATTTATTATCTTAAGATTTTGTGTGATTTTATTAGCTTAATATATATTATTTCTTTTCTCTACATTCCTTGCCCTTAAACTGCCCTACTTAAATATGTATGTACTGTGCTAACATTATGCTAATAATCAATCGCTTGGCCGTATGGTCATACTGAATATTTATGCCTTGAATTATGTGTTGGTATTTATTACCGTAACAATATGCTATGTCATCCTCTCGATGTTTTGCTAATACTCACCCACTTAATGATATATATATGATGTTCTCCCTACTCTTAATGTTATGTTGATATTCATCCTCTTAATGTTATGTTGATATTCACTCTCTTAATGTTATGTTGATATTCATCTTCTTAATGTTATGTTGATATTCATCCTCTTAATGTTATGTTGATATTCATCCTCTTAATGTTATGTTGATATTCATCATCTGAATGTTATGTTGATATTCATCCTCTTAATGTTATGTTGATATTCATCCTCTTAATGTTATGATGTTCTCCCTACTCTTAATGTTATGTTGATATTCATCCTCTTAATGTTATGTTGATATTCACTCTCTTAATGTTATGTTGATATTCATCTTCTTAATGTTATGTTGATATTCATCCTCTTAATGTTATGTTGATATTCATCCTCTTAATGTTATCTTGATATTCATCATCTGAATGTTATGTTGATATTCATCCTCTTAATGTTATGTTGATATTCGTCCTCTTAATGTTAAGATGATGTCCCTACCCTTATTGTTATGTTGATATTCTTCCTCCCTAATGTTATACTGACATTCATCCTCTTAATGCTATATTGATATTCACTCTCTTAATGTTATGTTAATGTTCATCCTCTCAATGCTATATTAATATTCACTCTCTTAATGTTATGTTGATATTCATCTTCTTAATGTTATGTTGATATTCATCTTCTTAATGTTATGTTGATATTCATCCTCTTAATGTTATGTTGATATTCATCCTCCCTAATGTCATACTGACATTCATCCTCTTAATGCTATATTAATATTCACTCTCTTAATGTTATGTTAATGTTCCTCCTCTTAATGTTATGTTGATATTAATCCTTTTAATGTTATGTTGATGTTCATCCACTTAATGTTATGTTGATATTCATCCTCTTATTGCTATATTCATATTCACTCTCTTAATGTTATGTTGATATTCATCCACTTAATGTTATGTTGATATTCATCCTCTTAATGCCACGTTAATATTCACCCACTTAATGTTATGTCTATTTTCATTCCCTAAACCATGTACTTGCAAGCAAGGCAACACCTCTAATCTGCTGTGGCACTGTAGTCAAATGCACCACCCCCATCCCACCAAGTACATGAACCCCCACCCATCCCCATTTAAAGTTATAGCCATTTCAAACACCATAAAAAATATACACCTTATACCCAGTCCCCTAACGAATAGACACCTTCATTGCACACAGAGGTAAAGCATGTGTTATAGCCCGACCCTGCTGTAGGGATGAGCGACGCTACAATCAACATATTCCAGCTTAAGCATGTGCTATATTCTACTCCTGCTGTGGTGTGAGCGACATCTATACAATAACTGCACCTGGTGCATGCACACAGAGCGACCTCAGCTGTAGAGTAATTACCCTCCCTCCCCACCCCTCCCCCAATGAAAGCCTCGGTGTAGCAGCCTGACAGTCGGAGGCAGCTTACCGTAGAAGGGAAGGGGATACGTGATAGTACAACACATGGCTGTCTACTGCCCGCGCATGCCGGGGCCGCACATAATCTGCACAGGATTACTGGAGTATAATCACCACTACAACTTAAGACTGGGAGCCTTTTTTGTGCAGAAAAAAATCTAAAATTGTAGATACTGAGGTCATGCTGGTGAAGGAAGTGGAAGACGATATGTCCGGAGACGTAAACAGTGGTTTATGCTTCAAAGTTAAAAAACATGTTAAACCGCTTGTAATCTTTCAACTATCCGACAACCATTGAGAAAACACCGTTTTTGTGTTTTGGGTAATATTGGTTTATACAGGTAAAGATTACATGTCGGATAGTTTGTGATATATGTGCATTTTTTTTTCAGCGATGACCTTCTGAGATGTCTTTGGGATGGCCCCTCGTAGATTAAACAAACATATTGTTTTTCTTGTATTACATCCAATCAAAACGGACAATAAGCAGATGTGCGGGGCGACCAGTAGGGGGTCAGTTCATAGCAGGTGCAGAACATATTGAACTAAGGACCCCCTGGGTTGTTCCTCAGTAAGGTAACTGCCGTGAGGTACACCGCAACAAAAAAATACATGCATGTGCATATAATTCTACATACTTCACCTCTATGCAGGGAAATATGTGCAATAGTATTCTGTATCAGCTCACAATGCACTTATGTACCTTATGAGGTATATGCACGCCAACAGTACGTGTGCAGAAAGCAATATGCAAGAGGTTCGGGCGAGAACCCCACATAGTTATTGCAAGGCGGTCAAATGAGGTACTGATTGATGACAATGAATGTTGCGTGATATATACACAGGTATGAATATGAAAAGAAAACGGAAGTACACATAACCTTTCTTGAGCTAAGACTTTACGGTCTTTTATGATGACAGCGTGCAACTATGCCAATAAAATAGTAAAGAGTGAAAAGCGACTTACTGTTTTTGTTGTCCAGCTGAAAAATAAAGAAGATACCGTTTTAGTAAAATCAACAAATTTGAATCTTTTTATCGAAATTTATAATGTAATTTCACATAAACATTCACGAGTAAATAGCACAATGGATCAAATTTACGATAAATTACCAATGATAATAAAATTCGTTCATGCAGGAAACAGATAATTTGAGAACTCAACTGTATCATACGTGGAAATGCTACACGTGCAACCTTCGCAAATAAACATTGACCTTCCAGCCAATGACAAACATTTTAAAATAATTCACAAGGATTGTTGAATGAATACATTTCGGTTTATAAATTCACCATGGTATAGGAGAAATGAATTCGTTTATTGGATTCGTACATTCTGATGACAGGTGTCGTGTGACCTGATGTTACTCTCTAATGCTTTTATCTTCATGTAATTCAGTAATTTATCACCACGTAATGTTTTTTTCACCAGGCAAGCAGAGCGATAACTCATTGCTATACCGTCTGAATTTCCAGTGCTCAATCACAACTGTCAAAGAGAGGGATAAACTTAAAGTGTGTTATAAATGCTACTCAAAAATGATTTCAATGTAGGTGATTGAGCCTCCCAAACCTGTTTAAACCATCAGTTTTTACTCATTTTATTGCAAGAACCATCAGGTTTACACCATCTCAAATACACATGTAATATAAGCCTTGCTCCAATTCTGTAGAAAGAAATTCTGAAAAAAAAGTCCACGGATGTGTAGTAAATCTATCCTTCTAATAGGCAAGTCTAGATATGTGGACAGTAAGGACTCCAGTCTCTTATAGGGACAACTTTGTCTTATTATTTACATAATCTAGAAATTATGACTTAAACTAATAAATATTGCTTTAGAGACTTGTGCAAGTTAATGTTATATCTGTTATACCTGTCCTTTAAAGTCAAGAGTATTTTAGAGTCAAGTGAAGGTTTTGATTTTTAGCAGGCTTTCAGATTTAATACACCCACATACAGGTGTTTCGTCTTGCAATCTTAATGCTCTCTTTAATCCGACTGCAAAGAATAATTGTATACGGTTAATGTATATGTTTGTGAGGAGTTTGTTTGACTTGCCAAGTGTTGGAAAACGCTCAAACCGTCATAATCGAACATTCAGATATAGAAGATGTCAAGTACTACTTAAATTAAAGCGACAAACCCCTTTCCATGTCCACAAGAAATCGCTGCTAAAAGCAGTTGATTGGACGATTCTGACTGGATCGTGAACATGTGTTTATGAATCACTAGCAAACAGTGATGACACCAGGTGTTCATTAAAAAAGATTCTGAATGCACAAAAACAATACTTTTGTTTTTTCCTAATCATTAACGATTTATATCAGATGGAGCAAATTATAAAATCATTTTAACCCATAATAAAACAGTCTTGATTCGACCAGACTATCGAGATGTTTGACTCCAGACGAAGGGTTAACCTCATTGGTTGAGTGTAAATGCCTCTGGTGTTCTGGTAACCTTCAGGCAGTTAGTGTAAATACACTAAGAGTACCGAGGATCTCTGTATCCTGTCAGAGGAACAGGTGCCCCTTTAAACAATGTGTACTTTTCACTAACAATTGAGTTTTCATGGATCTGGTTTGTTTATTCTTTCACCGGCTATGTTCTGGAAAATGAGACGGTAGTTTCTTCCGCGTACTTAGCATTGCGCAACAGGTGCCCCTAAGCCGAGCCTTTGTAATAACACATGCGGCCATCTTTTGATCTCAAATATACAAGCGCGTTGCATATCTTACATACAATTCATCTTTACTGAGCAAAAAATGTTTAGTAAAGAAATGCATTCTTAAATGATATATATCTGATAACAATTGCATGATGCTGATAAGCTACAAGGAGGTGTTAATGTGTATCCGTGATCGAATATTCTTTTACGCCGTTTCGGAGGATTTAGAATTGAATATGTCAATAAGTAAAAACAAATATCATGAAAATATATATAACTGGCAATATGAGTTATACCGTACACTGTAAACATCATATGCATCTTAAAGGAAATATACAATAACTTAAAAAAATCTGACTAAAAAGGACAGTGCATCATTAGTTTGGAATAAATATATTCCCAACCAAAATCTATGTAAGTGTAAGACGTGTGTATTTTTCATTTTCCTAAAAGAGTGAACGACGTCGTCCCAGTTTCCAAATTTCCGTTTTAACAAATTCGTAATGGGTAATGTCCTTATATGTACATGGATTTCCTGAACAGTAATCGTCTAGAGGTTGGGTGTTCGGATTTGCAGGGTCCGTACTAATGAGGTTTGGCTTTATAATACGTAGTTGTCTGTCCACCGACATTGTCAGCATAAACCTACACTGTGTATCGCCTATATAATGACATTATACCCATTTTAGGAATCGAACCCTGGCCTTCGGCGTGACGAGCGAACACGTTAACCACGAGGCTACTCCATCGCCCCATATTTAGGCAGCTACTGTATGGATGTAATGACTTGTGTATACAAACAACATAGAAATACTGACATCATTTATCAGCAGGGGTCAGTATATGGGTGGTGGGCGATGCTGCCATCTATCTTCCTGTCGGGAGCATCGACACGGAGATAACGTCCAGCTCAAACTCCTCCACATGGTCGAGCCATCATCATAAATAATAGCAGCACTGAATTATACACTGTGCGGAGCTTGTCCAAAAATCCACTTGCCAATCCGTTTGAGAATTCAAGCTATGTACGAGCTTGTTCCAGGGCTATCGTTGTAAAGATTTATCGAGACGTGGTGGGTCTGCAAGACTGCTTTCTCCGATACACGTTTATCAAACGCCTTCGCATTTTCCTAAGTGGTTGAACGTGTAAAATGATCGTCTTGTCATCCCAAATTTACACGTGCGCCATATTGAAATATTTTACTTTCGCGAAACGAAAACGTCCTGTGCGGTATGTGTACAGTTTTCCGCCACGGCATCACGGTGTAGGACACTTGTAATCACTTCACCTGCATTAAATACACTGACATATGTTTGGTCTTGTTAGGCTGGAAGATATGCTTGCTTGTAATTAGGATGTAGAGGTATAACTGGCACTGATTAATATGTGACGTAGGGTTTGTTGGAACATGATACGTTGAATGACTCGAGGGCGCTGAGCTAGCGTTACATAGCACTGCCATTATTAACATATGGTGCTTGTGAAACCAAGACTAAAATTCAGCTAGTATGTTGATTTCGTGAAATGGAGTTTGGGTGACCCAAGGTGCTGTTCCTAACACTGGCTTTTTGTCACTGACAACATCACTGTCATGAACTATATGCAATAGCCACTTGTGTACACAATTAAGCTTTAACTTATGAACTTAGACCGAACAGGCTTACGTTTCTGTTTGTCGCGATTTAACATTATGTTTACAATTTACAACGCGTGTAAACATGACCTTGACCATGTTTCAACATAAGAATGACCTTCACCTAATTGTATTATCAAGTTCTGTTTCTCAAGTCACCCAACCAAATGTCATATCAAAAACAAGTCTACGTATATATAATTAATTCCATTCCTGGACACACAAATCAAAGGTTATGGAAACATCAGCCACGTTTTATTATTCTAAATAACAGGTTACATTTCTTGCCTTTGCATGTGTTTGTGACGGGTGCCACCTTTTCGCAACACCTGGTATCATCATTATTTGATAATAATTCATAAACACTCCGTATGATACAGTCGGAATCGCACAAAGGACTCAAGGCAAAGATTTCTTATGATTATGGAAAGGGTTTTGTTGCTTGCATTTATTTGAAGGACAGTCCACACAGATGCGGTCGTAAGATTCAGATTAGTCCTGCACCATGACCGTGGAATATATTTATTTTATGAAAAAATTATAATCTAGAAATGCATACAAAAGCAAGTCTAGCCAGCTCAAGCTAGCTCTATTCCATTTTTAGAGTCAAGAAGGATATTGTGTAATATAAGATTTCAGAGACTAAATGCTAGTCTATATTCAGATCAGAGCCCAATTTTCCACCCAACACTGACAGCAGGCGCTTGGTACATCACTTAAATGGTTACGACCCGTTTTTTATCGATATTCTTCAAAACACAAGTCCCAGGACACTGCTTACACGACAAGGGACGAAGCAGTCCAACATATATTTCGGCAGTTTCTTTAGTTCAAAGGTTCGAAAGAGAGTCTGAACTGATTGACCTTGGAGGGTCCAGAATCTACTCAAGGTCAAGGACACATTGTCTATTGAATACAGGAATCGGTTGCCTGGGTGATCTGATGGCCTTGATAGAGCACGTAATGTTCTTGGCAAGAAATCCAGGTTCATTTCATTCATTTCATTTCATCGCTCACATCTTTTGGAACATGTACAATATGTGCTTGAATATTGAAAGATTAATTCTGTTGACACAGCTTACACACGTTTGTCATAGAATTTAGTATATTGATATCCTTCATTGTGTAAAATAATGACTTTTTGTTGGGACAATGCGTGTCTTGCCAAAACGCAGTATGAAAACCTTTTTGGCCAATTTTCAAGGTCACAGATATTTTGTTAATCACTACGCTGAGCTCTGTCTGGGCACATGCCGTTGATGATGTGTAGATCCTACAATATACAACACACCTGCATCAACCATCCTTAGTGTTGTGAGACCCTAGCTCATAATTCCATATTGGGCGTGGTATATGTTTATGTTTCCATGAGTAAACACAGTTAGTTATTCAATAAACCTGCTCCGAGGGACTAAATTGCTGTTTATTATAAAAGTGCAAGGTTGATGAAACAGAAAAATATGCTTCCTATTAAGTTAGGTTCCTATAAATCTGCGCCATAGTCAGAGCAGACGGTATCCGGCTAAAAACACCGTACCAGAGCCGGCAGACGATACTAAAAACAATTCGCCACAGGAATTTGTGCAGCGTCATAAAAAATACAGCTGTTGTTGGCAAAAAGCCAAATTATCATGTATATAATTTTTTTACCCTCATGGAATAACGTCAGATAACGCAGTCTTGCAATTAACATGAAGCATATCTCTCTATCATATTTGGCGGTATTGCTTGGGGCGATAACATGGATGCGCACCGAAGCGAATTTTATCTTCTGATTCATTTCCGGTGAACGTAAGACCTCCATTATCCGCTTAAGATGATTAATTCAGTTTGCACGAGAAACACCCCAGTTTTTTTTCTGTATATTTAAACCGAGGCCCTGTTCCACAAAGCGACCTTAGGACAAAGACGTCCCTGCACTTTAACGCTGACTTACGACAGTCGTAACGCTAAGATCGCTTTGTGGAACGGGCCCAAGGCAGTATGATAATCAGCACATACACAAGGCGTCTATCACCCAACACCATCGTACTCCAAACAGGGATGACGTTAGTGTGACAGAAGGTGTGCAACGTTGGCGACGTTCCTAACAGCGTGCTGTTGATTCACTTCTACAGATTGCTGTAAATCTATATTTCAGTTAATCGTGATTCCTTCTGGTTTATACACGTCAGTTAACTCCGTTTACAACAGCACTGTGACGTGAACTGGTTTCAATACTATATTTTTTTTGCATACGTCTAGATCGTTGATAATCTTACCTGACCCTGCTGGTCTAAGTTTTGCACTGCTATTCGGTAGACGTAATCAACGATAATCAACGATCATCAACGATCATCAACGATCATCAACGATAATCAACGATCATCAACGATCATCAACGATCATCAACGATAATCAACGATCATCAAAGATAATCAACGATCATCAACGCGACGATCACGACTTCTGTTCTAACGTCTGTGACACAAATATGTCATTATGGATATTTTATGATAAATTATGTCATCTGGGAGCAGCTTGACAGCGTTTTGGTGGAAGAAGGAAACCAATCGAGCCAAAGGAAATAATCCAAATTATTTCAATAAACATAAGAAATCTATATGTACAATTCCAACTATATCATATGCATATGTTAATGAATCACTATCAATTGGTGATGACACCAGGCGTTCGCGTAAAGATGAGCGTATTCTGCCCCATCGGTGACACCCATCCCAAACACACGCAAAGGCAAGTTAAGTGTTCACCTATAAAAACACGGGAACATGATACAAGTCAAAATAGGGAATTGCATCGGATTTCATTTTTGTCACTGATGCGTCAAACTTTGAAATGTCCTCCACGTTTTGAAAGCTTTACTTGAGCATTGAATGTTGAAACCCTGATCAAACATCTTTTGAGCAAGAGTCGTATGACGCTCGTATGAACATAACCTTAGGATTCTTGATAAATAAATACATAAATATAAGGACCGAAATACAGCTCGATATAACAGGACCTCCTTTCTATTGTCGCACTGCCTTTATAACGGCGATCCTCAGAAGATGGTATGTTTGGTATTTTGTTTGTTTGTTGTTTAACGCCGCACTCAGCAATATTCCAGCTATATGACGGCGGTAAGTAAATCATCGAGTTTGGACCAGATAATCCAGTCATTGATATCATGAGCATCGATCCACGCAATTGGTATACGATGACATACATGAGCCAAGTCAGCGAGCCTGACCTCCCGATTTCGTTAGTCGCCTCTTACGACAAGCATAGTCGATGTTTTGTATTAATGTGATAGAAGCACATGCATATCATCCGCCGCACGACACTCGTAAACCTTACAACCGTGGTTCCACGATTTCATGAGACTAGCCTGTCAAGAGTGATGTGAAAAAACCCACAAAATGCCTTACCGCTGAAATTCAGGTTTATGGAAGCCGAAACTTCTCCCAGTCTGTTCTTGGCTACAACCTTGTAGGTACCGGCATCTCCTTGTGTCACGTTCACTATTTCCATAATCACTTTGAATGCACTTCCACCGGCGGGGTCTACCCGCATTTTAATCCTGTCTGACCCGGTAATAGCTGTAGTTCCCCGAAACCAGGAGATGTCCGGTTTGGGAGAAGCTTCAAGGGCGCACTCGAATATAAGTCGTTGTCCATTGTCCGCCTGTCGCAGTGACGGTTTCTGAGTGAAGCGGGGGGCCACATCGTCTCCCACCCCCATGATGATATCGCCCGCTAGCTACCTGCAATCAAAAGGACACGGTCAATGCAAGAGAAAAGCCAGTCTGGATTATCTGCCGAAACGGATTCCACGTGGCGTTAGGGGCAAATAGCTGTGGAAGTTATACGAATGAACCATGAAAATCAGTGTTCGCGAAAAGGGTTAGCATGTCCTGTCCTACCGGTAACACCGGTATGCACACAGTCTGCATAAAGAGGTAAGTACGTATTGCCTGATGCAGCACAGCAGTACTCCTGCCATGCGACGCCAGCCTGAAGAAAAGATTAGTTAAGTTGGGAATATTTCCCACTACATGGGATATGAAGAGGTTAATATTGCTGTTTATTACCATATCAAACTAAACTATTCGTAAAGAGCGTGAACATCAAGGTTTCTTCCCACCTTATGTTGATGTTCTAAGAGGATTTCCACCTCATATATGTTTATGAAGAAGGTTAAAATTAAATTAAATTAAATTAAGAATTTGTCTAGCGCATTTTCCAATTACACAGCGCTCAAAGGCGCTTAGACCATGACTGGTCTTGTCAAACGCTCTCTTGAAAGGATAGGTCTTTTTAAAGTTTGTCAGATTTTCTGTTTCCCGGATTTCTAGTGGTAGTTTGTTCCATAGCAATGGGCCAGCATGTCGACATGTTCTATCGTACGTGACTTTGGCACCACTAGAGGGTGTTGATCTTTTGATCGGAGCGAAGATAGTATAGGTAAACCCCACTAGTCCTACATAAGACACACTCCTATGAGGTTAGGTGTTGACCACAGCGTTCCCGAACACAGACACCATGATGGTGATTGTGAACATTGACTTATACCACAATGATAAATATTTCCATAAGGTACGATAATGAAATATCTACCTAATGTCATTAAAGATTCAACACACTCTGAACAGCATGGTCTAGAACAACTTCTTTTCTAAATTTGTGAAAACTAAAACACATGGACGTGTGATGAAGGTTGCACACAAAGGAAACGTGGTAAGAGATATCTTAGTTATGTTCTTTGTCTTATATTTGTGAGACCTGTAGCAGGTCAACAGAAAGGTCAAGTGACAGATGGACATGCTTGGTGGGAGCAATGTCAAGGGCATTTACCACGGAATCACCACGTGTGGCGACTTGTACTAGATAAAAGAACTTGTATATCCACAGAACTATCTTCATACCAACTTCTAAATGCCACTTAAAGAAGTCATCCTTGGATGAAGATGCTAAGTTCGGAGATCAAGAACAATAGTCACAGCTCTATACTGCTACTACTACGACCACTACTGCTACTACTACTACCACTACTACTTCTACTACTACTGCTACCACTACTACTTCTATCACCACCATCAGTACTACTACTACTACTGCTACTACTACTACTACTACTATCACCACCACTACTACTACTACTATTGCTACTTCTACTACTACTACCACTACCACTACTACTACTATCACCACCACCACTGCTACTACTACTACTATTGCTACTACAACTACTACTATCACCACCACTACTACTACTACTATTGCTACTACTACTACTACTACTACTACTTCTACTACTACTACTACTACCACAAAACAATTTCCATACATATAAGAAAGAGCGTCCATTGTACGATTGAGACTATACTATAAGCATGATATCATAAAGTGACCAAGTGTTCGCGTAATAGACAATGTTTTAAGTAATAATACGATCGTCATCGCATCAAGACCATGTCCGGTTAGAGTGTTTTGATGATAAACCCAAATGATTGAAATCCACTGGCAATAAAACGCCCTATAATAATGCAAAATAGAAGGGCACTTATTTTAGCTTGGAAATTATCCAGATCAGTTGATGTTTTCAAACGTATTCCTCATCGGGCAATTACACATGACTGAGTGAGTTTGGTCCAACAATATCACTGCGGGGGACACCAGAAATGGGCTTCACACATTGTACCCATGTCGGAAATCGAACCCGGGTCTTCGGCGTGACGAGCGAACGCCTTAACCACTAGGCTACCCGACCGCCCCCTTACACATGAGTGGATATTTAAGGTTGAACCAGTCTCCTGAAGGAAGCTCAGAACTGTCCCTGCAATCATCCAAACTACCGCAGGTACACCCAAAACTAGCAAAGTGACTGACATTTATACCAATTCTCCTCGAAACCCGCATATTAAACTGGCGGCTGATCCGACACAAACGCCTTATTGATTGTATTCACGGACAGATACGTCTTGTTTTATTTACCATCAATTGTTCTCATCCCGCCACACAGCCATTCCGGAAAACTCGGGTAATTGAAATATGGACAACGGTAGACGTCTTTCCAATAGAATCACCAATTTAGACGCTCCCATACCAGCCATTAGACAAACTTCGAACCCAAAACGATTAAAACTGTTAGTTAAGAAGAGCCTGTCGGCCAATGTTTGGGTGTTGCCTCCAAGTTAAGATTTAAACGCACATATTTGAGCCTGCAGCTGCGGAAATGGCGTCATTCATTCATAACTTCCCAAGTCCAACAGATATAACATACTTGACGTCAAGTGCACGTGCACCCATTACGTTCATATATTACCGATAAACAACAAGGGGAATGAAAGAGTTAAAAACATAGATAATAAATTGGATCAGAATGATCAGAATTATATGTTTATTTCCCCCGATGAAACAAATATCCCTTCAGTGGGACGAGACTATGGGAACAAGAAGCGTGCCATCATCCATTATCCAAACTGGCAGTGACCTTGGAAACTTTCCAAATAGCCCCAATTAAACTGTGGTTTGTGTATTTATGAGATTGCCCGTCACATAGATATATTTTAACGCTATTTAATGATGCTCTCTTGAAGTATATGCTTGAACACACGGATCTGCTTTACGTCTGATCGGGATCTTTCAGTATAGTAATACCTTCTGAAAGCTTTTCAGTGGCTTGCATTCATCAAAGTGAAAAAATAATCATGTTTATTGAGAAGATATCACATGCATATGGCAAAATGTTCTAAAATACATCACTGTTTTATATTTCGCCCTATGAAACAAAATTACAGACTTTTACTTACATTTCTTAAAACAAAATGGCGCTCTCAAAAGAGCTGACTCAGCTAACGCCATAACGTGCAAGGTTTATTAGAAGGTAAGTCTTTAACTGTATTTTGATGCAACGGTTTGAAAAACGCTTGTCAGGACTATTTGTAAGTATCCAATTTTACTATATGTTATCAGCTTGATGCAATCATTCAACATGACCGACTTTCGCTGCAAATTTTCACCGGCAGAGTAACCAGAGCAATGGAGGCAATGGATCTGATAAACGGAAGACGATATTTCAACTCAACGTTAACAATATCTTCCGATGATGAAACATGGCAGCCTGTTTGATACCGCGAGGATGGTTTATGCATCGGCTAGAGACATGCCTCGAGCTAGATGTACAAGAACCGAAGACTTATCGTATAAGAACCACGAAATGCCAGTCGAGGCTTTCGTACGATGACTTTATTTGTTCAGAGCGGTACCGGCTGAGGTAGAAAGCGCTAACTCGGCAAACAACGAAGCAGCCGCCGACTAATTTGGCGGGGGATTGGGAAAGGGAGTCGTCTGCTTGCAGTATCGTCTGCTGCATCACCAGCGAAGAGCTGAAGCGAGTGCTGACTCTCGTGTTCTGCCAAAAACCTCAGGAATGTTACTGAAACCACCATAGCTGGAGCGCCGTGACATAGACTATTTGTATCATAGAGAAAAGCATCTGTATCTAAGCGGACTCGAGGTACTAAAGTTACGAATGGTAACCAGGTAATTAATTGTGGTACACAGCCACGGAGACTGAAAAAGAAGATCATTCTTTTTTGGGTCTAATTATGTGAACTCGTACCATCTGTTGTTATCTATTTTTGATACATTTCAGGATTATTGCAAGGGGCTCTCCGAAGGATATAGGTGATTTAGTACCATTTAAAACATATGCAAGACCCAGATAAATGAAGATTACTGCAAGGGCGTTAATATGGTTATACTTATCTTATCACAATTACTTAGAACTGAATAAAACATTTTCTTTCGGATATACAAATCAAAACACCACTGTGGAAAATATTGCACAGCCAGATGGCAATATGGTGAGTACATTAAGCTTGTATGTTACCCATTAAATCGCTCATAGAAGGAGATGGGTGTGTGTCCGATTACTACTGGTGGAGGATCGAGATAATGTTTAGTGTTTTTCACGTTGTTTTATTGGCGTCATGGTCCTGTTGGAGTCCAGAGTCTACATCAAGTGTTGCCATCAGAACCGCCAGCTTCAGGATCACTGAACGTAAACCCACACTGAGCCGTTCTAAAATAGAAGCCTTCACCGTTTATAATATTACAGGTTAAAACAAACATGGAAATTAAAGTTACCAAAGACAACCCTCTCTTACATCATCAGACACGCCTGTCGTGCCTCTTTCTCGCCTAATCGGGGAGCACATTATCTCACTGCGAGAAACTATGATATCTTCCTCGAGATGTTATGCAATTAAAACTCAATTTCTTCTTTCTATGTTCCTCACCGTGCCCATCATCATCAGCCTTTGATGCAGATGGAAGCTCCGCTAACAACTCTACTTAGGTCTACAGGAGCTCCTTCTGAAGGGCGTGTCGATTTGCTGTCTCCAGCAACCCCTTCACAACTGATGTTTCATGATGGCAAAATGTCAAGTTCATTAAAGGGATCAGAACGTCAAGAGAAATTTGGTTTGGCTGTGCAGGTCAGTAACTAGACATGTCTCATGTCTTGTATAGGTACCGTAGTTGCTGTCGGACATTTGCTAGGTCAAGAGGTTCTCAGGGGAACGAGAGTTTGAGAGTCCTGGAGTTGTCAGTTCATTCATGATTGTATGATCATTCTTAGCCTCTGTTATAGAGCAACATGCTGCTAGAACCAAGTGCTTGGGTATCGTGATCCTGTTTTCAGTTACTCGGCTTGTCTCGTCCATGTTGCTGAGATAGGAATAAGATGATTGATCCCTGAGATATTGTCTGCAAGATCAGTGGAGTTTCTGTTGGCCTCCATGATCACACGGGGACAATTCCTAACTACCATTCACTCACATACCCACCCACCCATCCACCCACCCTCCCACCTACTCACTCATTTACATACCTACCCACGCACTCTCATGACACCACCTTGCAATTAAAAAATTCTTAAATTACACTGCTGGGTTAGTATGAGTCTTTTCAGAACCACAGAGCGTCCTGAATACCAAGGCAATAACCACAGCTACCAGGCACACCGTATGGTTCCATCATGCACAGGTTATGGTGCCAATAAATCAGTGTCTAAGCTGTGTAGTTCCGTGTAACAGCGACGCCTGGTGACCCTTGTGTGGTAGTGTCTACAGCGCAGGTGTTAAATATCGCTGATATTGGGGGAAAGACAGACTCTACACAAGGAGTGTATCACTGCTTCTGGACAGTGCGCTCTTGATAGCCTTGCTCCAAGGCTGTACTGAATGATAAGTCCATAATGGTTTAGTAATTCTATCCTCCAAATACGCAAGTCTAGACATGTGGACAGTACAAAGACGCCAGTCTCTCATAGCAACGACTTGTTAATATTTATATAATCAAGAAATTATGATTTGAACTAATAATTATTAGAGACTTGTGCAAGTCTACGTTCTTGACTATAATATAGGATGCAAAGAAACGTTTTAACTACTCTGATATTTTAACCCTGGGTTCCCTGTAAGAATGAATTACATCGGTTCATCGGTTTACCATACATTGCTTTTTTGCTGAATTGGTAAGTTAAGAGAAAAACATATTTTAAGTATTTTGTATGTTGTTCAACAATATTCAAGCTGTATCACCGTGGCCTGTATATAATCGAGTGTTGGCTAAAAAACCAGAAGAAGACATTTGACTACTATTCTACTCTACTCTCCTAGTCTGCCACACAGACCCTTATACAAATACATATACAATACAGTACATGCAAGTCTAAAATATTTGACAAAAAGAGAGTCTCTGGGCTACTTTTTTATGTTTTCATTAAGATAATTTAACAACTGTTTTTTTCTATAAGATATGTTCATTTTAGAGACTAGATGTTAGTCAAGATAACCCCAAACTGGTCTCGATGCGACGCTGGCTAAGTCACTGAACCATACGGGATCATTCAACATGTCCAATGTTCGCCTAAAGACGAGTGACGACGTCGAAGGAAAGCACCTGCCGTTTGGAATGTACCCGAAATAACGTAAGCCCATAATCCCCAACGCAACGCCCACGCATGCAATGTGACACCATCCATCAATGACGAACCGTGGCCCTCCAAGAACTGCTTTTCACATTCGAAATCATCAACCAATTTAAGGGCAACAGAAAGCCACCTCCACTTTACCAATATTGGCACCAGTGGCGTTGCCAGTCCCTCCAGTTCTCCACTTAACCATGCACAGTGTGCGCAATATGGTGATTATATGCACGCTGTGTGTACCTATATAATTAGAACCACACAACAGCTACAGTCAGAGCGGGCTGTGTTTAACATCGGCACCAATGGTGCGGGCTGAGTACCCCCTGTTTCCCCGTACTGGAATGGGTGGAGTTTAAGGATTATACGCCCGCTGTGCTCATATTGTAACATCATCACTCTCGAAACCTTGCCAACACTATTCTCAGCAACAACATGTAGAAAATGTACATGGTTTACCATCAGCTGATACACTGGAGCTAAGTGACTAATCGGAGCATCATGATAATTGGCAACAACCTTGTAAGGACTCCGAAAATATGAAACATAGATATTCGTGTATGGTCCGCTACTCAAGCCAGGAGCGGTAATTAGCGTCAGGTGATACATACAAATGTACTGTGGTAACACAAGCGAACAAGAAGGTGCCTCTGAAGCGAGAAGATATGATGTCCATTGGTACCCATTATGTAATGAAAGGTCGCAATGCATTAGAATAGGTACTACTACTACTACTACAACTGTAGTGCTTCACCATGTGTGTGAAATATATGCTTTTTATGAAACCAAAACCAGATTATATAAACACAAGTCTGGCCCTATCAGCTTCTGATTTATTGTTCCCCCATTAAGGGCAACCATAAATTGACATATCGCTGAAAAAACTGAAAGTCTTCAATCTTTTGACAATAAACAACAACAAAACGTTAATAAAAAACCCTCTTACTTCAGAATGAGTGAGTTTTAACATTATTCGAGTTATATCACGGCGTGTCAGGTGGGAGGAAATCCCGAAGTGATGCAGGTCTCGGACGTTTACCACTTCGGTGAAACCCACGAGCACGGGTATGGTGCTGACAACCGAGAAACATAATCGGGGCGAAACCGGATTCGAACCATAGAGAAAGGTATTGTGTAAAAACGATTTCATAGACTACATGTTAGTTTACTCTACTGCTGCCGCTTCTGGTGGCGGTGGTGCTATTACTACTGCTGCTTTGAAATTCGCCGGCTTTGATGTGTACTTGAGATTTGCAATAGGCAAATAAGTATTAGTTAAATCATAAGTTCTAGATTATGTAAATGATAAGAAGTTGTCCCTATTTGTAGGCGTGTCTGTTAGGAGGATAGAATTATCACACATCCATGGACTTTTCTTTCAGGACAGCCTTGGGGCAAGGCTAGGCGTTTCTCCTATTTCAACTGACACGTCATGATACAACTGCAAACGCGACGTTGAACCATCTACTACATCTGCAGCTGCTGCTGTTACCACCACCACCACCACCACTACTACTACTACTACTACTACTACTACTACTACTACTACTACTACTACTACTACTACTACTACTACTACACATGTAGCTGCTACCATAAAGAACGCGAATACCCGTGGCACGTGCAGCACTACTTCAATTGCTAATGGGCATGACGTCTTTATCAGATGTGCCAGAAGGCTTCTGACGAAGAACCAGCATACAGCATCAGTACTGACATACTTCTAGCGAACTAGAGAAGGATCCCTGGCCATCTAGTGTATCTGGTTCACCGGGATTACATCTGCGTGGAGGCATCACCAAGATGCTTGTGCTTCGAGCATCAATAACACGCCTCACTAGCTCAAGGTGGATACATCACACGACTACAATCTCGGTTAACGGTTAATCCCGGACTCATCTCTTCAGAAGTACCAGCTGATTGGGGAGAGGGGGAGGCGAGGGGGTAGGGGGTAGGTGAGCGTTGTTGGCGTGGGGACAGTGCTTCTACGATTCTAAGGGTGGGGAGAGGGCTGGAGGGGGTTGGGACAGTTTGTTGAGGGTTGGAACCCTTACAGTTGTTGGAGTGAGGGTAGTGGCCCTGGGGTCGGGTCATGTTAAATTTCGGAGATGAATTTGTAAGAGGTCCCCAACCAAAGTAGACACAATTTATGGATAACAACTTATTTAATTAATGTGAACACGACGTTCCGGTATAGATCCTTATGCTATTGGTCTGGCGCTCGGCATTAAGGGGCTAAAACAAGGACTGGTCGGCTCGGAGTCAGTATACTGTGTCTGAGTGGGGTATTCATGTTAAACTGCGGCATGGTATCTCAGTGAGCTAGCACTATAAATCGGCATCAGTCCGGACTAGTACAAGCAGCCACACACACACATACACGTGCATGCACGTCGCTATATAAGTGCAATAATCTTGGACGCGACGTTAAACCCAATTTCACCTCACCCACCTCACCTTATGCTATTGTAAAGCAAGACTAATGATGAACACGGTACAGAATATATAAAGTAGGTGGAGGATTAACAGTAGGGGATTGACAGTAACAACAATTGGAAACATGAAGGGATAACATGAGTATTGACAACAGAAGGATAATGCTGTAACAACATGATGGACAGAGGACACAATCTACTACAACCACGAGTTAACAACCATCAACCCCTCCCCCCAAGAATATCAAATGGTCGGTCCTTTACGCCTTTATACAGAACTCCATGTTTCCATGGATAGCAGGGTATCCCCATGGGTATTTTATGGCTACCGATGAGGAAACCGCGTCGGTCTCAAGTCAACTGTAACGAAACATCTGTAAAAAATGGCAAAAGAAGTTGCCCTGATTGATACGTGCTAGGGTTACATTGCATGAAAACCTAGGGGAATTATAAGCCAAGATAAAGGAGGCTGAAGATACTTCAGAAATATTACAGGAATGTAGATGTCTAATCATTGAGATAAAATGTGCAAAAAAAATAAATCTAAAAAGTGGGTCATGAATTGAGGAAAAAAGAATAGGCAAAACACCCAGCGGTTATGATCAATGATTAAATGTTATCTATAACCTACAGCAATAGACAAACTCACTAGAAACAGCATGGGTGGTTCATCAACTGGTATATAGCTTTTATATTTAGAATCAGGATCTTTGCAACAACCTCTGCAATACAATGAGGTTAAACATAGTTATGAAATTAGACCTATTATATTGATTATCTGAATATGAATTAGATGTAGATGTTACAGTTTATATAAAACCAAGGCGTAAGATTGAAATTGGATCTGATAACGATATCAAAAGCAAACGAAAGAATGTTCACCAACGTTTTCTGACACATCACGGCAAAACAACAAGAAGTCAACGATGCGGATGGTGATTAAGAAGCATCCAATACCAGAGCATTGAGACAAATATTGGACCCTATGTACACAAAACCTGTATTTTGGAAGAACAAAATAGATTTGGTTTGAATCAAACATTTTATATGTGCAATTACCTTAGTACAGTTTCAGCTGCGGATCGTAAACATCCACGAGTACAGATCCTACTATTCACAAGTGTGTATGTCCATCCCGCTTCTCTGCATCACGTGATAAAGTATGACAGGGAAGAGTATGGTATAGGAAACAATATATTCCTCGAGTGTTAAACCCCCTCTCAAATTCCTTGGCTAATTCTCTTCTCAACACCTGAGTGCTTATCTTATCAGCTCGGCGTCAGCGACCACCTCTCCCCTACCATCTTCTCCTAACCGATCCCCCCATCCCACCCACATACTATCTACCTAAATACAAAGTTAGCAAAATGGGCACATTTATCTTAGAACAATAATATTTAGAAGACTTTGGATCCTCGTGTGGTCGGAATTGGTACCAATCCCAGCACGACCATCCTGGAGGTGGCGCTATACTCTCCAAGAATGTTCTGATACCAGTTGGGCATGTGGTCGTCCTTGTGAAGGTTCCAAGGGAGTAATTGATTTGTAAACAACCTGATGCATTTATCTAATTTGATTTCACGCTACGCTTATGTGAAATTGGTGTTTCTGTTTTCCAGAGAAGGTACGTGCACATGTGTAGTAGGGTGAGCTTTACGCCTCTCTCAACAGTATTCCAGTTATATGACAGCGTGTCAGCTTAATGTGGGAGGAAAGAACGAAATTATGCACGTTTCAGACATTTAGCATTTGAACCCCACGAGAACGGTATGGTGCTGACGAACCTAGAAAAACTATCGGGGCGATTCGAACCTACAGAGACCCAAGGGACGCAACTATGCACAACACATAGGTTAGTAGTCAAGCTTTATAATTATGAGATATATGTATATACGGTTCCAAAAAGGCCTTACAAGGTAATACATACGTTACTTATCATGCATTAAGTAAACAAGTCTAGCCTTGAAATACATGTTTCATATCCGATTCAGGCAAAATAACATAATGAAATTGATACGTTTTGCAAAATTTCATCAAATAAATACACCACGACAATGAAATTAGCATTCTGTGAGACATAAATGATATACTGGGAGGCATTTTCCCCATGTGATTAATGAGCACAGCAAGTGCAGCATGTTCGTTGCCAATTGGGACAAAATTAACATTCACCATGTAAGCGTTTGTGTTTGATAATACAGATTTGGGCCCGGACAACGTAAATACAGAGCCCCTATCTTGGATAAGCATTATCATAATGAATGTTTTCGTTCCTGTTTTCAACCTGCCCAAGATAAAAGGCAGGTGTAAAACATCGGAATTTTATTAAACAAACATGCCAGTTTGAAGCAAAAATCAACAGAAACTTGATATCCAACATCTAATCCATCAAAACAAATCTGATATTTTGCACGTACAGTCTTTTCTACTTTTTAAGCTTAAATAATTCTGGCTTCAGTCCCACTTGAATTATCAAGACTGGAAATATCGACAGGGTGTAACGAAGACATGCTGCCGTTTTTCAGAATTTAACCATTTAAAATAGAAATTTCATTTTAACCAAATGGGTCTAAAAATAAAAGCTAAAATTGGCAAACGTAATATATGAGCAATGCCATACACTTCAAAGAAAGTACCCAAAGGAGGCCTGAAGAGATTTTTGTGCTATGAATACATCGCCGGTATTCAGATGAAAATAGTTTTTAACAAACCGAAAATGGATCGAAATTTAAAACCGAAATCTGACAAACGAAAAGAAGGATGGAATTGAATATTCCTCTCAACAGATAGTCTCTGCCTCAAGGTCATATCTATTGGGTAACATGACGGCTGTGCGGTGTAATAGATATGACTAGGACATCTATTTGTATTGAGAACAAGAAAATAAAGTAAAAACAAATACGATAACGAAGTTAAAAAAATATGATAACGAGCTATTTCTTTTGGGGTCTCCAAGATCAATGTTCCCCAACGGGTTAAATACACGCTGAGTAATGTTTGTCTTCAGTGAGTAATGCAAAGTAAGCATATTTTCAATGGGTTATACTTTCATTATCCGTCAAGTTATCTCGCCATGATGTCCGGGTTATCCAAAAACATGACTCCAGGTCGAAATATATATATGCTGAGTATTCGTTTGTTTGAAAAGATATCACCTGTAAGCTGCAATACAATTGTGCCGGAACGTGCTCAACATGATATATAGGAGGTGCGCTAGGCCTATGAATGTCAGACAGACTAAAGGTAGATTCTATTTTCTGCAGATAGTGTACAGATGTACGGACTATTGTTATACGTGTCGATATGACTGACCTTGGCAAGGCAGAACTGGAAGGGTGGAGGGGAGATGGGTGTGAGGTAGACGCTATAGCTGTTGAATCTATCAATAGCTGACAGGAAGACTCTCGTGGAGGTCAAACCAATGACACACTGCCTGGCAACCTGCTTCAGAATTCTACAGATAACCTGCTTCCGTTGTGCGTTAATATCTGTCTGTCTGTCTGTCTGTCTGTCTGTGTCTGTCTATGGTAAATATATATACACATACAGATTTATCTATATATTATATATATCTAAAAATATGTAAATACATACATACACACATATATATACACATCTATCTATCTATCTATCTATATCCATATATTTATATATATTTATACACATACAGACATATATATTTATATCTATATCGAATCATCTATATATCTATATATTTACATCAAAGATTTAAAACGAAACAACACTTTGAATTCTCTCTCTGACATATTTCATTCGGATCACCAGGGAGAATCTTTCTGTCTATCAATCTTTCTGTCTCTCAATCTGTCTTCATATTTAAAATGTATTGGCTGTACATTCGAAGTACTTAGATATGATGCGTTGTATCCATATTCATATCTGTATAATACATTATGTATGCTTGACTACAGAGTTTAACTATTAAAAGAAGTGCTTCATAAAATCAAAAGATCGTAGAAGGCACTTAAATACGCTTAATTACAATTGAACAAAGCAAGTGTCTCATTTGGTTTCGTATTAGTCAATCATCACCCATATCATAACATTACATTTCTCTTTACCAAAATGTCGGGACTATTGCCAGGGAATTCCTCCGCCAACACACAAGCACATGCGCTGTGTCATGCCGCGGTAAAGCATAGTACAGTCATTCCCCACGCAATGTTCCCTCTATCGTTCGTGCGCGTGACCTTAACGTGGCGAAGGAGCACCGATGGACCGAACCACCGGTGCAAAAATGGAATTATGAAGAGAGTGGTTAGAAACCCTGTCAAAGACCTGACACAAGCTGTAGACACAATCAGATATATGAGAAGCTGTACTCACAACTGCATCCGCAGATGCTGAAACCTCTTTTAAACACCATCAGCAACATCATGGTTTTACCAATGTCTTCATGCAACTAGTTCCACAAAGATCCATACCTTAACCGCTGGGATTCGTCAAGAAGCCGAAGTATAACACCCAATAGATATATCTCAAGAATAATTTGGTATCATATTTCCATTCTAGATATGATCCATCGTGTGCTAAACTGTATGGAACTGACTATACCTCGAGTCGCACAACAAGCAGTGGGAGGCCATGCCATTTCACCGATTGTGTTTGGCTAATACATACGTTTAAGAAAGACAAATATTTTATCATAAACCCCAATGTCAGATTTCTTTGTGAGCTTATCGAGATATCTCGCCATTCTGTCAGGCCAGCGTGCCAAATGTGCGTTTTATTTACGAGTGCTGAAAGGTGGGGCAGAAGAATCGCGTTATTCTGGGCGATACTAGGGTAATATGTCTTGTAGCAACAATGTTATGGAACATAATATAGGGTATGGGTATCTTGGTGAGATTACCAAATTTATGAAACGGGGATTGGAATTTTCTAACGATCCACTCAACGTCAATCTCAGGACTGGGAAGGTAGCTTTGGTTCTGCAGTTTACATAGTCTTTACTGAAAAATAGCTTCGCAGGCAATCCTTACTGCGTCTGCAGATCAACACGCAACTACTCGAGCGGGGCACCTGGTGTGTAGGCTGGAATTAAACTGCAATTATTGAAATAAAAAACTGACATGAAGTTCGAACGACGTGAGCTCGTTCCTGTAACGGTTACGTGGAAATGAGTCTACAACGATGTATTCAGTGCAGTACCATACCGGAAGTGACGTTATCGAGCTTTAGTTTGGATTAAGGTTTAAGACCCTCGTTTTGGAAATGAATGTGTATGTTTTAAGTGAGAATAAGACGATGGACTAGGTACTGCAGTGTATGCCAAATATATAGTCGAACAGTGATGGTGACTCATACATTCTAGACCAATGTCAATGTCACGACATAGACTCTCGAACACATACCCATGTGATGGTGACTCATATATACTAGAACACTGACCAATGTCAATGACACGACATAGACTCTCGAACACATACCCATGTGATGATGGGTCATATATTCTCGAACGCTGACCAATGCCATTGACACGCGTACGAGTAGCTCACTCGAATGCTTACGACTGTAATGTTGTTGCACTGAGATAGTCCTGTCTCCGAGATACCGTATTTATTTTACCATACACTACGTCTGGAATATTGCTTAGTGCCGGGGTAAACAACAAACAAACAAATAAAAACTTAATAGGGCATAAAGAACCTTCCCAAACATTGTATATGATATATATCTATACATCTCCAAAAAAGGATTAAATTGTATATCATATCATGATATCACTGTCGTGAACAAGAAAATCATAAAACACTTCATGTTATTGGACACCACTTTACAATTCTGCTCCACACAGAACCTTCCAGAAGCTTAAGTGTAGAGAATCAGTTTCATTTGACACTTTGCATACGTGAGCTGCCCGTCATGAACTCCATAAATTGTTTCCTAACCACCAGAATAAACCCGAAATCCTAGACTAACATCTAGTCTCTGAAATGAACATATCGTACAGAAACAACAGTTGTTCAGTT
This sequence comes from Haliotis rufescens, assembly GCF_023055435.1. Taxonomy (NCBI): domain Eukaryota; kingdom Metazoa; phylum Mollusca; class Gastropoda; order Lepetellida; family Haliotidae; genus Haliotis; species Haliotis rufescens. The sequence goes on from NW_025964334.1 coordinate 53,616,974, forward strand.
ATTTTCATAAAAATATAACAAAAGGGAGCCCAGTGACTCTCTTCATTTTCAGATACTGCAGTAATCTAGGCTTGCCAGATATTATAGACTTGCATGGGCTGTATTTGATATATATTTGTATCAGGGTCTGTAAGACAGACTACCGAAATCCCACCAAGGTGCACAGATCCAATCATATCTCTGTGGTGTGTTGTTATTGTGAGTCAATACCGCGTCCAGCATCCATCCACCAAAATAACCACTGACCTTTTCCTAGAAACCTGAAGCTTGGAACCCTGCGAACAGACTTGGAATAAACTGAATAGCTCCGGGGTTACAGTAGGGATGATATTTGTAGTGTGGCACTAGCCGATACATCCGACACACAGGCACACGTGGAACATGTTAGCACATCGGCACAGGCCCAGGTATTGGGTAATCCCCGACACTGAGTCACTTTCTGAACGCGGTCCACGTGTAGACGTTTAGGAGATGGGACGCGGCTGATATGGAACTAAGGTATGGCTTCTGATCGACAAAGGCAGGTTCTGGAAGCTGCAATGCATGCAGCAAGCAGACGGTGATGGGATTGCCTCTTCAATCCTATACAGTGACATACGACATGCTGATGTCTTTGAGAGTAATGATACATGTTCAACACTAAAAGGCGTTTACGTGGCCCCAATTGCACAAGCCAGTTTAACTTGTTTACCAAAACCCTTGAAGAGGAACTTCGGGGTTTTAATTTGCTATATTGTTCTTGAAAGCCTAGATCTGGACATGAATTTTCGCAGGGCCAAACGGTGCAAGCTATGACACCATGGATGCAGACCAAGCTCAAAGAAAAAGATTATTGACTGTTTCAGGAGTTACATTGTATATCATCCTTCAATCATGTGTTCACAACAATAATGGTCATTGGATGATTGGTTGGATTGTTGTTGAACGCCGCACTCAGCAATATTCCAGCTAAATGACGGCGGTCTGTAAATAATCGAGTCTGGACCAGACAATCCGCTGATTGATATCATGAGCATGAATCCACGCAATTTGTTATTGGTGTGAGATCTGAATCTTAATTATGTGTGACATAAAAATGAGACTTGATCGCTGGCTGCTGATCTGCCAACACAAACCTCACAGGATGAGGAATTTTCATTTGCTGATGCTGATCTGTTGGCAGACAAGATCTTTTTCTTCTGATATGCTGCTGCAGTCAGTTTGAATCACAATTACTCCACCATACGGGATCATTACATAGACAACAAACGCAGTTTCCGCACAACACAGCGCAGTTAACTCGAGTAAACAATTGATATTTTGTTAGTCAATGTTTTAAAGGCCTATGACTCGGACTGAAAGATAAGAATAAATATAAAAGATTCACCATCCATATACGTCGAGGCACAACACTGATATAATCCCCACTGTAACATTTACGGTAAAGATTAGACTAAAAGCTTTCAAAGTGTTTCCAAGAGGCTCCCTGATCTCTGAAAATACACTGCCACTGATGAAATGTAAATTTCGCCATGGCCTTCTAGTTTGGGACATTGTCAAAACCTAGACAATCCTCAATCACCTGTACTGGTTGAATAGGTCTGGTGGGGTAGCCTATTTGCTTAATGGTTTCCTCGTCAAAACGGACGCAAGGGTTCGAATACCTCATGGGTATATTGCGTCACATCCGTTCTTGTTATCACAAAGCTATATTTGGAGTAATGCATACTCACTCACACATTTATCAGTGAGGTGACGATAACTGTCAAATATCTTCAATACACATACTTAAGGCTCCATTAAAGAAAATATTTGCATTTAATGAGAATAAACTGACATGCCTGCACAACTAAGATGCCGCCGCAGGTTCCCTATGTGTCTGGGTTCGTTTGCTCTGCATCTGGTAAACCTCTACAGTCAGATGGCACAGGGAGGAACGTAAAAAACCCACAGCTACAAGATCAGAAGACAGGGGGAGATAAGGGCTGCAGAATGTTTACGTAATGGTGATGAAGAGGGCGAAGAAACAGCAGGGTATTGACACAACCTTGAGGGCTTTCAAAAAATGTTTAAAATTGGTTAGAAAACTGAAACCTTAAACAAATCATCTCGACTGTTTTATAATATATATTTACCTGATGTGATATACGAATGGTTTCAATGCCATTCCTGAATTTGATCTTCTTTAAGATATCATGTTTATTATACACTGCCTCATTTGGCTTCTACACTTAAACTGAGATCGAGTGTTATATTTTCTGTGGAAAAGAGTGTTTTGTATAATGTGTATCATACATGTATAACTACAACTATCCCACAAGGATTCTTGACGTCATTTCTTACGTGAAAGTTAACGACGCCATCAGCAATGAAACATCATCAACAACACAGCATAACAAGTATTCTAACATTTTGCGTCAAAGTTGAAACGGGGTACAAATAACGTGTCAGTCATCCTTCAAAGAGGAACGCCGACACGAAGAAGCTAAATTATTCTTTGGAGAGGTACGACCTGGAATCTCCTACCACTAACCCACAAGTAGTCTCGCGTGGCTGGAGGTCAACGAACACGTCCATCTACAGGTAATTCTAGCCATCCCAGTAAGTCATGCATTCCTCCGACTGAGATATACATCTGCACTGGCTGCAGCTATATCTTACAGCTTCACTCTCCTTGTACCTGCTTATAATAATTTGTTGCTCTGTCTTGACGAATCCAATGGTAATGGGATTCTTGAGAAGATTTAAAACTTGAGCACTGCTGCCGGACGTATCGCTTGACTCCATGCTTGTAGGTTTGATGTGTAGAGCTTTAGATCTAAATAATAGGCTAATTGGTCCCACCCACCACGATCATCATATGTGTTGCACCAAAAAATAGATCATTTTAAAAGAATGATAGGAGAGATTAATAACCTTTGTTGAATGAAAACTTTTTGGAATACTCCTTTAGATGGATAATTGAAATTATGATGTTATTTTACGCTTTATAGTAGTAGGAAGTAAATTGTAAAATGATAGTTCGACACGGGGAGATTAATAACCTTTGTTGAATTAAAACTTTTTAGAATAATTCTTCAATTAGATAATTGAAAATATGATGTTATGACAGACAGACAGACAGTTAGACACCTTTCCAATATCAGTGTAGACTTACCAAGAAATTTGCTGAATCAGCACATTTCCGCTCAGCCCTATATTGATCCAGAACGAGTCAACGATCTCCCTGTGGTTACACATTGCTTACATATTACAACCACAATGCAATTGGGCAGATACCAAGCAAAATGGCGGTTGGGGCATTTCCTTGTTATACTTGGCAACGATTCAATACACCAATCAAAGAGGACGGTACTAATATGAAAATTCTTTGATGTGCATCAAAGAACGAGGCATGCTGCGTTCGAGCGATAACTCCAATCAATACGCGCCTTGTACATGGAACAGAAGATACGCCATCACGATATGATCATATCCAACGATGTACCTCTCAGGCTAACGAGGAGAGATGGCTGTAGATGGTTGGGATATTATTGTTTTAACATTATAGAATAAATATTGCTTGAGATGTGCCAACAGTGGGAATCTATGTTGTATGACAATTACAAGAGCTACCTGTAGGACTGTAGTTCAGCAATGAGATAAGTGTTGTTGTCAGCGAGATGCCAAAGTAAATAGAACTGATAATCCATGCTTACCTTTGAAGGTCTTACTGGAAGATGGTTTGCCCTTTGAATTGATGGTATGCGAGAAGGCTTTATTTGGTGGTTCATGACCATAAATCTACTTAAAAATAACTATGATTACTTTTCGCTAGTCTCATATAACATACTACCTAGTGTTAGAAACAAATTGCCACAAGGCGCTTTCGATGTAACGATTTTGGAACGCGATACGTGATTCTTTATAACTATTCGTATGATTTAAGACATCCAGTTTGTATTTTTTTGTCAGATAACTCGTAAGACGCAACTGTTACAGTATATTTCAGCATCATTTCATCCCTCCTTAACATGTAAAGAAGAATACCCATAACAGCAGAGTTTCCATATGTACTTATCAAAAGAAGTTAAAGTATACACGATTCGATCACATTACTATAGGTAATCGACCCGTGAAGATTCCGGGGTAGAAAAGGTCTTCAGCAACCCATACTTGCCGTAAAAGGCGACTATGCTTGTCGTAAAAGGCGACTAACGGGATCGGGTGGTCAGGCTCGCTGACTTGGTTGATACATGTCATCGATCCCAATTGCGAGGATCGATGCTCATGTTGTCAATCACTGGATTGTCTGGTCCAGACTCGATTATTTTAAAGACCGCCGTCATATAGCTGGAATATTGCTGAGTGCGGCGTTAAACAACAAACCAAACCAACTATAGGTAATCTCAGAATATTAATAGGAAAGAATCGGGTGGCCTTTAACATATTTAACATAGTTCAATGTGTAACATCGTGCATTCTGAATAGCAAAATGGTATAATTCATGATGTTCTCTAGGGGTATTTCGTTGGACAAAGAGAGTTTATCAAATGGCAAAAAACACAACGAGAATTTAACCACGCGCACAACCACACGTCCAGCTAATACCTGACTTACTGCCATCATTATCCAAAATCAGTATTCGAGATATTATGTTCCTGAAAGTAATAGACACCTACATAGAGATCCACCATTTCACTAGTAAGACATGTATACTTCTCGCAAAACGTTAAAGAACACCCGAGGTATGCCATATTAACTTTAATAATAAGAAAGAAATGGGTGTTCTTTAACTTCTTTTGAGTATTATATATGAACAGACGTTGACAAACTTTTGGTGTAGCGGGTAAATAAAAAATAAATTCATGTTTCAAAAGCATTTTCATGACAATGGCCATTCCATTAAGACATACATTTGTTGTTACTTCCAGATATCTAAATACCATCAACTGTCCTGTGCGTATGTGTAAATGGATATGAATAGAAAATACAACACCAGTCACAAATCTAACAATCTACAAATGTGTGAAACGCGTTACCGTGTGTGACCTTCACGTGGCAAGGTCATCACGCCAAGAAGGAAATAACCTTTGATGATACATTATTCACGTTCTACCGTTTGTACATGCACATGTATTGAACATACGACAATTTCTAAGTATATATTTGCTGAAGTTCGCTATTTCTATCTGTAGACAAGGACAGGAGCATTCCACAAGTCAAGGACTTACAGGGCGCATGCCACTAGTCCTCGTTCAAGCGTATAATGGTATTGTACGTTGGCTATAGGTGGACAGAAGCCAGAAATGAGTAATTGTCACGTGGTGTATCGGGTTCCATGACCCTAGCATTGACGGTGGTGTACTCCTCGTTGGCGCTGCATTATCAGACAAGAACTTTTTTCTGTATCCAAGCTTGTACGGCAATATGTAGTACAACATATTCTGGTTCCTCTGTCAGCTATTCAGTGTTTGTCTCAATATCTGAAAGGTTCTTCTGACAATAATCATCAAATACAGATTTGTGAATGAAGTTTTTTTGAATTTATTGCTTTTCTGGAAAAAATTGAAACTAAATGAACCAAACACATATATGTAAAGTAAACTAGGGTTATAAGGAACTCAACTGGACTACTAATTTTAGTTCGTTATAAGCATATGTACAGTATAACTACAGCAAATACTCGGGACCAAAAAGTAAGTTCGTTATATCCGTCAGTTCGTTATAAGCGTGTTTGTTTTTACCGTAGTGTACTGTTTGTATATCAAACCAGTACAACGCAAAACCATGATTAACCTAATGGGTTTCTCCATCTACTATCTTCTTCATACAAGTCATATGCTTCACCGAAAAGATGAGTTGTGATTTAAAAGATTCAAAAGTTTCAGAACGTCTGATTTGAACAGGAAGATTATTCCACAGACGAGGCCCAGTTGTGCTGAAAGATCTGTATCCATGGCCTTTAAGTTATATTGTACATGTGGAACCGACCTCTCTGGGCACCCCGAGCTGTTGCTGTACCAGTGCTACTTATCATGTCCCTCAATGGTCATCAGAGAGCATTGCGAATGGTAGAACGATCAGTACAGCAATTTGTTTCTCTTCCCTCTTGCACGAAATACCAGCAAGAAGATGATGAATTCCTCCAGACACATGTATGTGGAGTGTTTGACCATTCACTAAAAGCTCTGAGCAGCAGGGGGTCAAGTCTGGGTAGAGGACCAGCGATGGTCAAGGCGGGGTCGGGTTTCTCGCTGGCCATACTTTGCTTGACCTGCTTGCATCTGCAGATGTTTACAGCGCCCCCTGCTGGGGATGCACGTGTAATGTACATAGTCTCCTAATACCATTTACATTTCGAAAGTCCAACCAATGGAAGGTATGTAAGACAGATGGCTGTTTCGTAAGCGTGCATTTGGATGCTTGAGTGGGAAGGAACCAACTTATGATGTCTTCACATTACCAAAATATTGTATTCAATATGTGTTCTCCAATAATAATATCACCTCAGTCAATACAATTTGTTTTCATATTTTCAATTTTAACCAATAAATCATGATACATCAACATTATTATTAAAATATTTTAATCATGACTTACTTTATTTTGCTTTATCCTTGTATTTAACGTATTTCATGTGTTTGTGTAAATGTAAATTGTAGCTGTGTTTAACATTGTATCTGTTCTTTAATGGAATTTCAATAAATATTATCTTATCTTATCATGGAGCACCATGGCAGAGTACATTCAACTGCTTGTACAAAAACACCCCATTGGTTTATCTTATCTCTTCAAAGCCAGCCACTCTAAAAGCACATTTCGGCATAAATTGATAAAACATTTTAAACATATTCAAACTATATATTTACTTACTTACACGCCTAAAACGGCTCCTTCTTACAGCTAATCACCTGACATTAATGGAAAAGTAATACCTTTCGTGTGGAGGCAAATTTCATCACGCCAGGGTTTGACCCAAATAACAAAACGTAGTATAATGATCTGCCTTTGGTGTAAAGCCATGATTTATTACAAACAAGAAAATAGGATAATAGCCTCCATATGTTCCTGTATTTAACATTCTCGTGGGGGATAGATAGCCTTGTATAGTATTGTCTATAGCATTGTATTGTCTATATTTTCTCCTGAGCGAGAATAAGCCATTCGAATCCTGTATTGTCAACATGGTTAAAGCATTATGGTGATAAAGTTTCAAAGAGTGGGATCGGAGACCAAGGATTTATCAAAATATGATATTGTTGGATTTATTCCTAAGGAAACACATACAACATATTGTGAAAAACTAATATAATCACCACTGAAGTTTACTGAAATGGCGCGAACATGTTTAATTGATTGTGGTCATCCTATTTTCAGATATACTTTTGGGATGTAATAAAGAGTAGACAGATCTATTAAACAATTAACTGTTCACAGAATGCCAATCTCGAAATTCATAACCTCATCAACAATCTTGACACTTCTTGTATATGTGAACAATGTCAGAAAAAACACTTTCGGAAACAAGCACAATCGAAATTGCGATAGACAAGTTTATGGTTTAATTTCAATTTAGACCTTGTCCAACATCACTATCTATGACCTGTAGAAGAATATACTTCTCTTGCTGCACACATTTGGAAAACAAATGTATATGTTGTGTGAGAAAGGTTTCTTCAAACATTTCCCAACCAAACCCTCGTATTTGTGAAATGTTGCTTCAATTGTGTTGGTACTGCCAAAGAAACCTGGCATATGGTACATGGTCCACGACCTAGAAAACTGGAATGGTGTACTCTGGGGGCAATTAGAGAATGAGTAGCAGTGGTGTTTACCATAAATAAGAAGCTGTTGTCAGAACCTCTAGCTGAATCCAGATCTATGTCCAGATTGTACTGATAAAGCTACCGTTCGATGACCCTTCTTGCCTCTTCTTCAATACAGCTGTAGACTGTCGGCTATATAGGTCACATTGACATACTTCAAATACCTATTTCCCTGTGTGATTCGAGTTCTAGGGTAGCCTGTTCAAAGACCTAGTTCTTTTGGATTAATGGGCACTTGTGTTTGGTATCTCTTCTGGTCGTAGCCTGAAGGAAGCAGGCAGTGGTGCACATCAATTCTGTGACCTACTCTGGTCATGATAAACTATTTATCTGTTCCATCTCTACCTGCATCAGAAGGCAACATGAGGATGCTTATCTTCCCTGTTTCTTCTAATTTGACTTCAAATCTTATCACACCTTGTTCGAGAAGCAAAATTCTGCCTAATCTGGACCTGATTTGGACCTCAAGCATTCCACATGTCACCCAAGATATTCTGACGTAGATGGCCGAGAACTCATTTCACAGGACCCCAACTCAACACATGCATAGGTGACACCACACAACTAGTTTGTGATCCTGAACACATGTTTAGATTGATCAACTATTGTTAAAGGTTCTCTGCCTCACATCATTCACCTGATGATGGAGTAAGCATCTACTCTGAAACGTCGTGTTTCTCATAATAAAGAAGTTGACATCCATAAATTCTCTTCCTTATGTGTATCACTTCTAAATGCCTTTCAAAGACTGTTGTGGGTGATTAACATCATGAGCATAGATCCACCTTGCATAAGATGATATGCATCAACAAAGTCACCGAGCCTGTCTACCCAATCCATTTAGCCACCTCTTACGACAAGCATAGCAAATATTCTGAACCGGATTCCTCACAGGTCATTGCTGTAGAATACAGGGACATCTACCTGAACAAATACCCAGTGGTTATGCTTAAACATGTTCTTGTGTTACTTGAAGTTGCCATCTTGAACTGTCTCTATATTAGAACTCTCATAGCATATATACACTGAACACTATGAGCAGGTACACTTGGTCCTGTGCTGACAATAGTATATGTATAAAAAAAATGAGTTACAGTAAGCATTAAGGAAGACGTCTATCTTAACATTGCCTTAATACCATTAATCTCTTCTTCCTTAGGACATGAAAGATTTCTCTTGGTTGAAAGAGCCTTCCACCTTTTTTCCATACACTTCCTAATCTCTTTTCCAGAATGAACGCTTGAAGAGATCACACTTAATAACATCAAAGCCTACGAAGTATTCATATTAATATTCACAGCTATCCCACCTACTGACTGAACCTGTGATTGCTTAATTGCAAACTGTGTTTGATCTCCCCATGCCACCAACATTAAAAAATTAAACAGAAGTACGATTGGAAATAAATCTTTATGATGAAGGCAAGAACTTATCGACACATGCTGTGCTAAAAATCACCAATATGTCTGCACGTCCAATCTTCCCCTTGTTTTCATACATAAATAACATGTTTTTAGGTGGGGTCACGTTAACCTTTAGAAGAATCCTGGAGACTTGCAATCGTAAATTTTGAACATGATTCCATCTTATCTTCCCTAATGCAAAACGGTCTAGGTAGATAGGGGGGCAATCTTGAGACCGCAAGCTGTGTTAATCGACAGTTTGCCAATAATGTGTGCTACAATCTTAAGATCATCAGCTTAATCTGGGCCTTACTTCTCTTTGGATTCACCATGAAGCGTATAAGATAGCATTTCTCGTCGTTCAAACGTATACCTGACAGTAATGGTTGACATTCAAGTTTAAAGTTTCTACACGTGGGTATTTGCCTCAGATACAGTGGGTGAACGCTCGAAGACAGTAAGATGTGATGATGTGGGAGTAATTTGAAACGTGTGAGCGAAAGAAACGATCATATTTCAATCAGCATCTTTGGCAAGACAGAAACATCAAATACACAATATACATTTGTGTAATGCAACACTAGCATCGCCATCCTGTATCAGGAAGAACATACAGCACATTATGAACCAAACCGATGCAGAAGCGCCAGTAACCTCCACAGCAACAGCTCCCATAGTGAATGTATAAGGTGATATCTGCTATAAATAACGTACCTTTTCCTGAACAAGCGTGGCGCGAAAAGTAATCCAACTGGCAAGACGGTAGAGAGACTGTGTGGGTCCCGGTTGTGGAGTCTAGAGGATACTAGAGTCATTACATAACCCGCGTGCGCACGTGCTGTGACGTCATCGTGCCATGCTCATCAGTGATTGACTTCCGGGTGGGCAGGGGGTACATCATTAGAAATGAATTAATATTATTTATCTGTTGGTGGTCTTAGATTTACCGCTATGTGGCCTTGTGGGCTGAGATTGTGATAAAACGTTTCTTTCAGAAATTGATATTAAAAGTTATAAATGTAAAATTAAAGAAATATTGTTTTCTACTGTTATTGGTTCTGTGGCTGACATCATTGTCATCCCTACAATTGCTTTAAGACATAAAGGGTTAATTTCACAAATTTGAAAAAGCGTTCTTCTAAGCGCCCTGAAAGCAGGACTTTCGGAGAATTGCAATAACAATAACAATGGCTTTAAATGACAGCCATGATGGATATATTATTGTTTATTTAACAATATCCCAGATATGTATATCGTATATCTCTTACCATTAGAGGCCTTACATTCTACTCATTCATTTGTTATCCTTGTGTCGAAATAAAAAGTTATATTCTAATCAGAAATAGGGTATCAGGAAAACGCTAGGGGCACTCATAAACTGCAATGTCAGTGGTTTTTCCTAAGATGTCGGTTTCTGTTTGACCTTGAAGGAACAGATCCAACAGGTGCTCGTTATGACGTCACGAGATTCAGATGTCAGGGACGATTATTTTGAACACACTTCTGACTGAATGTATATTTCGATCAACTCTTACTAAAGATATAAATATTCAATAACATGCCGTGTAGGTTGTATCTGTACATAATTAATATCAATATCCAAAATGGAACAAACATTCATAATTTGATCGCTATATTGCTTGTACGTTCATTTTTTATGGCCAAGCTCCATCAAAATATGTATTGAATTGTTTCAGATAAAATGTGTTTAACATAACCAACATTGTAAGTGAATAATGAGAACAAAATAGAGGGACCTTTGTAGATAAGGGCACATCTAAATTGTTTATTTGAAGCATAGGAACACCATGTTAACCCACAAGGGCATCCGTTCGGCACATTCACTACACATGAAAAGACAACAAATAATTTTGAGTGTTGATAAATAGAAATTTTCAAACACCTGTAATATTTTGACGAATCCAATTGGGCAAATATTTATTTCAATTTGTAATGTTATCGTCAACTCGAAGAAGAAAACGGCTGTATAAGAAAGGGAGGAAGGTTGAAAAACATTCTTGAGTGGTTTACCAGTTGTGCAATATATTAATCATTTGAAACTGTCAGTCTTCTGTATTTATGCATTTTTACCTTTCTCTCTCATGCACGAGAAAAGTAAAACATACTTAAGAGCACAATGTTTCCATAACACAGAGATTAACGACCATACGCAAGTAATTAAGTCATTACCCCTGAATAAGTATCTCAATTAATGGCTGTTCGTTGTCTAAAGTTACATGACATCATGTTGAGAGTGCCTATGAGTGAAATATAATCTCAATTTAGCTAACATAACATATAAGAAATATGACACTGTAAGATTATACTTCTGCATCATTGACCTCTTGTTTTGTCTTTTGGAGTCACGGGGGGTGAGAGAATTTGGAAGACATCAGACGGTAAATAAATCTCGTCTGTTACCCAGTATGGGTTCCACGTGGGAGCGTGCCGTGAAGGTCGAGGGGTATATACTGGGCAACGGAGATTTTGTAAGCCATCTGGGCGAATTTTGTTCAGAGAAGACATTTGGTAAAGATTGATAAAGTGTCGTCTGGTTATACTTGTCTGATAGTCGCGTGCCGGCATCCATGCGCACAGCACGGCAACGGAAGGAGTCACGCACAGGGCGCTTCCGGTATGGCTAATAGCAGACGACTTTGGTTAGAGTTTGGTAACAAAACTCTAATTTTGCAAATAATTTTTAATGGAATATATTTTGTTGACCCCACTGGAATACATAATGTGGAAATGTCATGAATAGTCACCTACCTAAAACACGATAGCTGCAATTCCCATAGAACAGAACTTAACAAATCTCCACGTCTTTCGTCGATCAGTCGCGAGTGTCGGCCATAGCCTCCAAAGCAAGAGATATTACAAATATGCAAAAAATCCGTACTGAGTTGGGGAAACCGAATCTCAGCCCCACGCTCGCCATATATGTAACAAGCACTCCTTGCAGCACTGATCAATAAAAAGACAGGGCATAGCACCCCGCTTCCATATAAAGAGAAGGCCTCGGCCAATAGCGAGAGATAACAGCGCTCAAGGAGGAGCAAGCTTATACACACATGTGCAGCGCACTGCTCATCTCTACCGACTAGGGACACGAGGTGTTCCAGGAGAAACAACTCCAGCGCGTTTGAGTTTGGAAAGAACTGCTGACGGACGTAGCGAGACGAGATGGATCGAGCAGACGACACTCTTGCGCTTTGGAAGGATCTGTTTACACTTGCGCGTGTACCGAAACCTCTTCCGTTAAATATTCGCCAGACTCTGTTTGTAATAGCCCTCTCAGCATCGTACGGTTGTCTGTTTAAAAACTACTTGATTTGGGTCACTGGAAACGATATTCTTGGATAGCCCTGTATAGGCCGGGGTTTAAGTTTGTAAGATGGCAGAGCAAGTTTCGGAGACGCAATATACACCCGTGACAGACAAAACAAACACGACAAGGGTTCAAATAAAATCACAGTCCACGATTCTCTAAGAAACGTCTTCATTGCCAATCCCCCTCCCCTCCCCTCGCCTCCAAACCCCTCTCCCCTAAACCCCCACCCACTACCGTCGTCACTTCAACAGATCTAAAGAAACGAAGATAATATTTCACTGACAAAAACTCATTATCTGTGACGTTATGTAAGACTCAGAAATGCGCTTGTCAGTCGTGATAAGTGTTCATAATACGTGTCTTCCCGTATTCTCACGGCAAATAATTACTCAGGCAGACTAGCTAATTGCTCATGTCTCCTATCCCGACTGTATATAATCATATTTCCAACTTCGCATAAATCTTGTGCAAGTCTTTAATCTACCTGTATTTCAAATGATTTTTTTCAAAGGTCGCCTTTGATATATTGTTTGACTTTTGTCAATCTGGTGTTCAAATTAAAGAGAACCCCTCTCTCGCAGCGTTGATTAAATTACTTTTAATCACACCTATATTTCCTTACACGCAAAGCGTTTATGGTTGTGGTGATGAGTGATGTTGGTTGACGATCTAAGCTGCAGGATAGAGCGATTTAAGGGCTACTATTAGTCTATTAGACTGTCGCACAGTCCCTGAACCATTATATTCCCCTACCGCCCACAGCCCTTAATTCAATGCTGAAGCAAGTCTACATTTTCCGGGGGGCCACGGGTGGCCCAGTCGTCTAAGGCGCCGCGATTCGCTGTGCAGAGTTGCGTCCCTTGGACACGCCAGAAACCTATGATTGTGGGTTCGAATCCCGGTTCGAATCCCGGTTCGCCCCGATTATGTTTCTAGGTTTGTCAGCACCATACCCGTGCTCGTGGGTTTCACCGAAGTGGTAAACGTCTGAAACCTGCATCACTTCGGGCTTTCCTCCCACATTAAGCTGACACGCCGTGATATAACTGGAATAATGTTAAAAGCGGCGTTAAACCCAACTCACTCACTCACTCACTCACTACATTTTCCGTAAATTCAGAATCTCCATTCTCACTGGGGCTCCTTTTCAGTTCAAATGTATTAATTTTGCTCTTTTCTATCAACATCATATATTTCCAGAGACTAAGCTTCTTTCGTTAGCCTGACTAGTTACAAGCATATGATTGGTTTGGTTGGTTTGTTGTTTTACGCCGCACTTAGCAATATTCCAGCTATATGACGGCGGTCTGTAAATAATCGAGTCTGGACCAGACAATCCAGTGATTGATATCATGAGCATCGACCCACGCAATTGGGATCGATGACATCCATCAACAAAGACAGGGAGCCTGACCACACGATCCAGTTAGTCGCCTTTTACGACAAGCCGAGTCGCCTTTTACGGCAAGCATGGGTTGCTGAAGACCTATTCTACCCCGAATCTTCACGGGTCTACAAGCATATGAAACATTTCCAACGCAGACTTCAGTCAAAATTCAGGTGCATGGGTGAGCGTTCGCCTGTGTAAAAATAATTAATATTAAACGAATAACTGCCTCACGCCTGTTTAAAGTGAAATACAGTATAACACCGATCTTAATATTTTATGTGGAAAACGGACTTGCTTGAACAGTTTTTTTAAGTCAGCCAGTAGATGCTTCGACAAAATCGCTTAAGACGAGAGGGTATGTGATTCATTCATTTACAAGCTTATTTTGAGCTCACGCGTTTCGAGAGAACCGTATTCAAGTTTGCGGAAGTTTGAGTTGTGTTTAGCTCCGTTTTCAAAAGTATTCAAGTTGTGTCCAGGTTTAAGACAGACGTTGTATTTCAACGTCATAGACTGCGTTGTCCTCCATGGTGGGTAGAGAATCGGACGTGATTTGTTTGTTTGTTTGTTTAACGCCGCAATATTCCAGTTTTATGGCGGCGATTGTACATAATCGAGTATGTATGAGCATCAATCCACGCAATTGGGATCGATGACATGCATCAATCAAGTCAGCGAACCTGACCACCCGATCCCGTTAGTTTCCTCTCACGACAAGCATAGTCGCCTTTTACGGCAAGCATGGGTTGCTGAAGACCTATTCTATCCCGGATCTTCACGGGTTCGCGATGATTAAAGATCTTAACACGTAGGCTATCCATATATTAATAATAATAATGGGAACTTGTATACGCATCATGATCTCGTTATATATGCTTTGTTTGTTTGTTGTTTAAAGACACACCCAGCAGTATCCCAGCTATATGATGGCGGTCTGTAAATAATCGAGTCGAGACCAGACAATCCAGTGATTGACATCATGAACATTGTTCTACTCAATTGGTTATACGATGACATGCACCAACCAAGTTAGCGAGCTTGACCACCCGATCGTGTTAGTCGCCTGTTGCGACATGCATGGGTTGCATTATATATGAGGAAACAAGAAACGGATCAACGCGTATTTGTTTAAAACAGAGAGGTCGAGAACTGTTGTCCACACGTCCGCCATGTTTATTCATCTCTGGAGTGGTCTCGTTTCTTACGAGAATCAACGAGATAACGTATTACATTAGTTTGATCTTTTTCATGATAATTGTATGGTTCAATACATAATGATCGTTCTTTCTAAGTAAAAACAGTATTTCCACCTTACCAATACATCACACTGAAACAATAATCTCCTTGTCTTCTAAATGATTACATCAACGGTCATATCATGTTTACTTTGAAATGTTATATCATCGTCTAAGTAGATGGAGCGGGTAGTTGGTAATTGCACCATGACCACATCAGACGGTGTAATTACATTTAGTAGTAGTGATCAGCTTTGTAATATTACCTAACACACCGGAAAGACTGCGTAATTAGCGGCACAGTTCGGTCTTACCATGCACTGGCGGTAGTGCTGTTGTTAAGCTCACCCGCCATGTTATGCATTAACGGTAGTGCTTTAGTCGAGCTGCCTCGCCATGTAATGCATAAACGGCAGTGTTTTAGTCGAGCTGCCTCGCCATGTAATGCATTAACGGTAGTGCTGTAGTCGAGCTGCCCCACCATTTGATGCATTAACGGTAGTGCTGTAGTCGAGTTGTCCTGCCATGTGACGCATTAACGGTAGTGCTGTAGTCGAGCTGCCCCACCATTTGATGCATTAACGGTAGTGCTGTAGTCGAGTTGTCCTGCCATGTGACGCATTAACGGTAGTGCTGTAGTCGAGCTGCCCCACCATTTTATGCATTAAAAGTAGTGCTGTAGTCGAGCTGCCCCACTATTTGATGCATTAACAATGACTATCAATTTTGCTAGACGAGGTATCTACCTTGACCTTTTGTCAATGTCTGTGCTTGACTTATGTCTCGATATGAAACTCACAGGAATTGTATATTTGATGGTGATGTGAGTGAATGAGTAAGTATGGTTTTATGATGCATTCAGCAACATTCCAGCAATATCGCGGCGCGGGACACCAGAAATGGGCTCCACACATTGTACCCATGTCAAGAATCGAACCCGGGCCTTCGGCGTGACGAGTGAACGCTTTAACCACTAGGCTACGCCACCGCCCCTGATACTGATGTATTTGTTTCGGGCATCATAGCTTGCATCGTTCCGGCGACTGTTTCAGCCAAGTAACGTTTTGATAACGTTAGTAATATTTTGCTCAAACCCAATAATCAAGTTAATTTTTCTTTTGCCCGACAGTTTATAACACAACGGCATCCCTGGCAATCAAACGAGACCTGGAGCTAAGACAAAATACAACATATCTTCATGGTTATCTCGCAGCCACAGTGTTGTTTAATTCCCTTACCATGCCATCTTCCCGAGGCAAGGGAGTTAACTGACTGTAAAAGTCTAGCTTCAACCCTTGCCGAACTAGGCTGCAATTTCGTGGTTCGTGGCGATGACGGGTTATGTCCCTTCTATGCCCCCCCTATTGGCAATCAAACTCCACCCCTGTATATCACTTGCATTTGATTTAAACAATATGGCGTCGCTCAGTCAAGACAATCTGATCGGTAATCAAGATATTTATTGTAATAAAATGGGTCTTACCTCGCTAAGTGCATCATATCACTTGAGCACCTTAATTAATAACCTGCCGTTCGGATACGATAACATCAACTAAGTCAGCGAGCCTGACCACCCTATCCCGTTAGTCGCCTCTTACGACAAGCATAGTCGCCTTTTACGGCAAGCATGGGTTCCTGAAGACCTATTCTACCCCGGATCTTCACGGGAATCATAGACTAATGCTTAGACTTTGAAAATATATAATGTTGATAGAAACAAGCAACATTTAAATTGAAAAGGAGCCTCATTGAGACGGGACATTCAGACCCTGTGGAAAATCTAGACTTGCTTCATTTGGAGTTATAGCATTTCCGTAAGGGCTGGCGGAAAAAGAAAATAATATGAGTTAAGGACTGTGGGACAGAATAACAACCGCTCAGATCAACACGTTGTATCCATACGGAAAATGTGAACCCGGGCCTTCAGCGTTGCAAACAAGCACCTTACCCACGGGGCTACCGACAGCCCCACAGACGTGGGAAGGACTGAATAACACATTAGTGGCATATTTTGGTCGCTAGAAGAATTCTAGGAAAGTCTGGAGTATTCTCTCGCCATGTTCGACTTCATTAACTTGGAACTTTTTACAGCGCCTATATACCTGCCAACAGGACTAGACGAGAAAGCCGTAAGTCGAACATGCACGCACAAGACACGTCCTTCAGAACCATATACCTCAGCAGACATCGCGGAACATCGGAAACTCCCGTTCCGTATGTCAACAAACTATGCTCGCTCAGCACTCGGAGATTACGTGGGATAATAGACCATTCGGAACGTCATAGTGTATTTTGTTTATCTCGGACATAACGCTGTACAAGTACACGTTTATAGAAGCAATGAAATACGTGTAGCTTTAGCGTGATAACTCGGCACTCCATGGCTTGTTACACTGGAATGCCCGCTTAATGTTTCCTGAACACGCTTATTCCAGTAAACGCGTAACGTGAAGCAAGATGGGAAATGAGTGTGTAAGCTTTAACGCAGCTGTGGGCAGTATGTCAAAGGTATTACAGTTAAGAACGTAACATAATCACATATTGTAACCATATTGATATTCGAACCAAGGACGTAAGAGTCAGTTGGTGTCGAGCATGTCCAGATTTATTGTAGGCAGCTGCCAAGACAGCAGGAGATGCTTACTCTTGTCGCGACCACCCGGTGTCGTCACTGATCCGTGAAAATCCGGGGTAGAATAGGTCTTCAGCAACCCATGCTTGCCGTAACAGGCGACAATGATTGTCGTAGGAGGCGACTAACGGGATCGGGTGGTCAGGCTCGCTGACTTGGTTGATGCATGTCATCGATCCCAATTGCTTGGATCGATGCTCATGATATCAATCACTGGATTGCCTGGTCCAGACTCGATTATTTACAGACCGCCGTCATATAGCTGTAATATTGCTGAGTGCGGCGTTAAACAACAAACCAGCCAAACCAAAACCAACGATTTCCAGTGCTCCATTCTTATATATTTTTCCGCCGTTATGCCTTTTACGCCTAATGGAAACTGTTTCGGCTGATAATCGAGACTGGTTATTTTCTGGCTTTGACGTTTTGGATTTACTACATATAATTGTATTATTTATATTTTTAAGTGGGGTTGTAAGTATTTATGATGAAGCTGGGCAGTCTACGTGTCAGACCAAGGTTTGATATTCTGCGCGGTCATAATTGCGGATAACCTGTTCTGGTATTTCTGTACAGCCGTAAAAAAGTCTCATTCTCTATGGATGTGCTGTCGATGGATTCTTTTGTCACTAAATATCGTTTTGGATTTACTACATATAACTGTATTATTTATATTTTTAAGTGGGGTTGTAAGTATTTATGATGAAGCTGGGCAGTCTACGTGTCAGACCAAGGTTTGATATTCTGCGCGGTCATAATTGCGGATAACCTGTTCTGGTATTTCTGTACAGCCGTAAAAAAAGTCTCATTCTCTATGGATGTGCTGTCGATGGATTCTTTTGTCACTAAATATCGAAAATAATATTTTACCTCAGTTTCTTAAGCGTTTTATCGTGTCATCACTGATTCTCACATCTTCACGAGGCAAGTGAGTTACCTGACTATAAAAGTCCAGTTTCCACCCTTGCCGAACTAGGCTGGTATTACGGAGTTACATTTTGGCTGGACTAACGAGTCTATGCATAGTCCAGTCAAAATCGTGCTCCGAAATCGAAATCCGGTTCGTAGAGTGTCATGCAGATTTCGGTCGACTGCAGGATTTGCAAAACATGTGCACCGCTAACTCGTTGTCAACAGATATTTTCTAAATCTTTTTATGTTTTTAATCAAGGTGCTCACGTGATTTGATGCACTTCGCGATGTAAGACTCGTTTTATCACAATATAGATCTTGAGTGAGTGAGTGAGATTGGTTTTACGCCGCTTTTAGCAATATTCCAGCATTATCACGGAGGGGGACACCAGAAATGGGCTTCACGCATTGTACCCATGTCGGGATTCGAACCCGGGTCTTCGGCGTGACGAGCGAACGCCTTAACCACTGGGCTACCCGACCGCCCCATATAGATCTTGATTATCGATCAGATCGTCCTGACTGGGCGCCACCGTTTTGTTTGAAACAAATGCAAGTGGTTAAATCTGATTGGTCAATAGGCGAGGCATAGAAAGGACATAACTCGTAAGAGCCACTGGTGGCGCTACGATCGAGCCCAGGAATTCCAGCCTAGTTCGGCAAGGGTGGAAACTGGACTTTTAAAGTCAGTTAACTCTCTTGCCTCGGGTAGATGTGATTCTCAGTGATCAAGCCATATATTTTCCATCACTCTCCAGAGATTGAGATTATATGCATCAATCCCCGCAATTGGGATGCGATGACATGCATCAACCTAGTCAGTGAGCATGACCACCCGATCCCGTTAGTCGCCTCTTACAGCAAGCATAGACGCCCTATGGTGACGTACTTGATAGGGAATCAAAGGCGATATGACAAGCATCATATCAATAAGTATTTCACAACAGGCGTCAGTTTCGCGGCCTAATAAAGTTTGTATTTTTTTTGGTCAAATCCAATTTTCAAGTGTATGCTTTCTTTTATTTATGTCAACATTAATAAGAGGCATATTGGTCTGTGTCTAGGCTATCTAAACGTTGTAAGTATTTCAGTTTGAGTGCGTGAGTATGGTTTTACGGCGCTTTTAGCAATATTCCTGCAATATCACGGCGGGGTACACCATAAATGGGCTTCATTGTACCCATGTGGGGAATCGAACCCGGGTCTTCGGCGTGACGAGCGAACGATTTAACCACTAGGCTACCCGACTGTCTCTATTTCACTTTGAGAAACTGAGAACGTCAAGGCGTCAATATGATAATCATAATTATAAGATGTGAGTAATAAGACAAAAGATGAGGTGGTGACGGATTTAAATCAGTGAGTGAGTAAGAGTTAGATTTTAACGCCACTTCCCACAGTATTCCAATTATATCACGGCGTGTCAGCTGAATGTGGGAAAAGCCCACAAAAGTGAGGAGGATCTTAGACATTTACCATTTTGAAACTCACGAGCGCGGATATGGTACTTGCAAACCTAGAAACATAGTCGGGGCGAACCGGAATTCGAACCCACAATCAAAAGTTCTGACGTGCCCAAGGGACACAACTCTGCACAGCGAATTGCGGCGCCTTCCTTAAACGACATGGACACCTGTGCGCCCGATTTAAATCAAACTTTGCTATGATTGCTTATTGACCCAAGACTAGTTTACCTTTGACACCACTTGAAGCAACACAGTATGTCGCAAAGTAGGCAGAAATCCAGTCAACCACTATCAAAGCATGTACATCTATTTGGAGACTGGAGTTGTTTTAGATCCCAAGGATGACGTATGTGAGATCATGGGTCATCCTTGCAGCGACAGATGTGCGGGTCTGAGCACGCCTCATGTTCCAAGATGCACATGCACTGATGCATTTATACACAGGTGTGTTTAAATAGATACAACCGTTTACAGATTGCATGCGCTAAAAGACATGCCTAAGTATTGCCTATGTTGTAGAAAGGAGACTATTATGCAGTGAAAACCCCATAGCTGCTAATTCTAGAACATCGTGTTTTCTGACGGTTACACTTCCCACTCCCCAGTAATGATTGGTTAATGCGGACTTGTGTTATTGTTTCATTAATAATCAGTAATAATATTATGAATTTACAAACGTTATTAACATGTACAAACAAAAACTTTCCCCCTTTCTGTCTATGTGTATGTCTGTCTCTCTCTCTCTCTCTCTGACGCGTGAAGATCCGGGGTAGAATAAGTCTTCAGCTACCCATGCTTGTCGTAAAAGGTGACTTTGCTTGTAAAGAGGCGACTAACGGGATCGGGTGGTCAGGCTCTCTGACTTGGTTGATGTATGTCATCGATCTCAATTGCGTGGATCGATGCTCATGATATAAATCACTGGATTGCTGGTCCAGACTCGATTATTTACAGGCCGCCGTCATATAGCTGGAATATTGCTGAGTGCGGCGGTTACTACGGAGTAATGAATCAGAATAAGATATAATTCTGCGTGATGTTATAAACTTGATAAATTATCCTTAAAACAGTTTTACAAATGTAAAGCACGTAAGAAGTAACTTCAAGGTAATTAGATCGACATGCCACAAGTGTTGTTGTCTGTAACGACAGCAAGAGCTGCCTACGCTGTAACACCATCATGCAACACCATCAACAGCTTTCAAATACTTACACAGTTTTGAAAATAGTTAAGCACTTTTAAAAAAACTGATAAAAGAGTTGTATTCACAGATAACTGACGTTTTGTGTGGTCTTTGGTTGTCGAAATCACTGAACAAAAAAAGATGGGCTGGTGTTTTTTAAAGATGTATATAAGTACAGGTATCATGGAAAACAAATGGTATCTCGCAACTTAAGCTGAAATATATCAAAGACACCGACAGGGTTTAGATTACGTTTGTGTTTCGAAGGGTAAACACATTTCTTTCCATTCAGCGCTGGAAGCTTTGTTCTTTGTAGAATACCATCACACACTGGACCAAAATGGCTTAATCTGTAGGGAACGATTATGCTTGACGGTTTTGGTAGCTATATCATGGCGGCGACGCTATGGATGGGTTTCATATAGCGTATCCATGTCAGAATAGAACCCAAACCGAGTCGCACGGGCGAACAACCTCGACTGCAGCAGACCCAAACAGAGGAAACTTTCGCAAACAGTGACGGCAGCAACTGGTCCCAAGGTGCTCGATAAGAGTCTCTCATTGTTCTGGGTTACAACATTAAATCTTGTAAATCTTGTAAACATTTTCATGGGAGACATGCAGAGGACAAAATGATGTCAAATGCAATTCCCTAATGTGTCTTGTTAGGTGAAAAATTGACTTGCCTTTGCAAGTGTTTGTGACGGGAGTCACCGGTGGGGCAAGATATGCTCACATTTTTGCCAACACATGAGATTATCACTTTCTACCTTTAGACCTGTAAATGAGAATTTTAAAATAAAGCTTTGAATAATCACTTTAAGAACATATTTAGAATAATGAAGATATTTATTGCAGCAGAAAGCAGTTACTAGATTACCAGAACTATGTTTTAACAGTATTCCAGTTATATCACGGCGTGTCAGCTTAATGTGGGAGGAAAGCCCGAAGTGATGCAGGTCTCAGACGTTTTACCACTTCGGTGAAACCCACGAGCACGGGTATGGTGCTGACAAACCTAAAAAAACATAATCGGGGGGAACCGGGATTCGAACCCACAATCATAGGTAACCCTTGCACAGCGAATGGCGGCGCCTTAGACGACTGGGCCACCCGTGCCCCCCGCCTGTTTTTGAGATACTCATTGATATGAAGCATGTCAAATCGCCTATGATATCCGTATGAAATAAATCACCATTGAATGACCATTTGTTGTTTGTTTCGTTTTTTGCCACCATCGAACAAGAATAGATACTTATTTTGCCCGCAGTTTATAAAAAAAAACATTGTAATTTTTATACAAACCTTTTAAGTAATACTCCAAATGTGCAATGTCCGGATTTGAAAATAATAAAAAATAAAAATATAATAAAGATAAATATTTTCTCGTCGATTGATCCTTCTTCTAAATAACATTGGACAAACTTATGATAATATACGGGAACCTGTACGGTAATGGTATTTACCGTCTAGGTTACAGGTATCTGACATTCTTATTGTGCCATGTATTCTTAGACATCAAACACGCCGAGGTTAACCATCTCCATACACTCGAACTGCAGACCGCTAAACAATGCATCGAGCTTCGTTGTGTATAGACGTTGCAAATACTCCCCTAGCCGCCCATCACAATCATCGGGCTCCCTGCCGATTAGTCATTGTTGATGAGAGGGGGAACTTCAGAATGCTGGCGCTGCCTCATAGTTATGCTCCTTGCGCAATCGACATTTTCACTTCAGTCGATAGTGCCGGTTTATCACACAACCGTATTGGGTTATAGAATATAGATAACCATGATTGTTGTGGTAGTCAGGCTCGGTGACTTGGTTGATTACGTCTTTGTATCTCAATTGCGTTAATTGATGCATTAACTATCCATATATTAAAATAATATAATAGCGCTGCTTTATTTGTTTGTATTAGGAACTCCCCGATTATGTTCGTTTTTGAGACACAAATATCATGTATACTTGTCTGAATGGGATTCCCGGTAAGGATATACGTCCCCAGCAGACAATGCTTGTCGTAAGAGATGACTAACGGGATCGGTAGGTCAGGCTCGCTGACTTGATTGATGCATGTCATCGTATCCCTCTTGCGTAGATCGAATATTTACAGACCGCCGTGAAAAAGCTGGAATATTGCTGAATGCGGCGTTAAACAACATACTCACAAATCTTCTACAACAGTGAAGACCTGTCAATCCGAACGGTGTCGCCCAATCTTTAAAGGCGCCGCAATTTGCTGTTCAGAGTTGCGTCCCTTGTGGACGCCAGGATCCTATGATTGTGGGTTCCAATCCCGGTTCGCCTGAATATGTTTCTAGGCTTGTCAGCACCATACCCGAGCTTGTGGATGTGAACGTCTGAAACCTGCATCACTTCTTGCTTTCCTTCAACATCAAGCTGACACGCCGTGATCTGACTGGACTGCTGTTCAAAGTAGTGTCTCACTCAACTCATCGTTTGGATGTTTCATTAAGCAACAGTGTACAGAGTGGCGTCCCTTTGCCATGTACATATTCACTGATCTTAGAATCCCACTTCCGTCTTTAAGCTATCACAAGTAACGTAAATAGAGCCTGAAACCAAACTCACTCACTTTTAAACACCATTGTCATTCGCTTTAAAATCCGACTTAACACAGAACAAAACGGAATTCCATCAATGGCTTGATAGATTTTACAAGTGTTAAGTAAAATGCCTAAAACCAACGCCACACATCTACTTGGAACATTTGTTTATGCCATTTACTCTTCAATCAATTATTTCATAAATACCGAGTTAATGCATCTTGATAAACATCATAAAAGTACCAAATGCATTCCATCCCCACGCTGAAGCAGATACCCGACTCGTTTAAACTGCGTATGTGTACTCACACAACAAATACTTTATATTCCAGCGAGGTGTACTGCGTCTCACTGTTGAACTATTTTGACTAAAATAATATCTGTGTTTGTAATCTCGCCTCAGCAATGCTGGCAAACTAACAAATGACACTTGAGGTTTATTATTAATAAGGCTGTAAATAGCTTCAAACTGGCGCGGGGCACACGAGGGAGGGGAGCAGTGTGCTGATTTGGGTGTTGTGTTGGGACACGTGGAGAGAGGCAGTGTTGGGACACGTGCATGGTGGCAGTGTTTGGACACGTGGATGGTGGCAGTGTTGGGACACGTGGATGGTGGCAGTGTAGGGACACGTGGAGAGAGGCAGTGTTTGGACACGTGGAGAGAGGCAGTGTTGTGACACGTTGATGGTGGCAGTGTTGGGACACGTGGATGCTGGCAGTGTTGGGACACGTGGAGAGTGGCAGTGTTGGGACACGTGGATGGTGGCAGTGTTGGGACACGTGGATGGTGGCAGTGTTGGACACGTTGATGGTGGCAGTGTTGGGACACGTGGAGAGTGGCAGTGTTGGGACTCGTGGATGGTGGCAGTGTTGGGACACGTGAATGGTGGCAGTGTTGGGACACGTGGATGGTGGCAGTGTTGGGACACGTGGATGGTGGCAGTTTGTGGACACGTGGATGGTGGCAGTGTTGGGACACGTTGATTGTGGCAGTGTTGGGACACGTGGATGGTGGCAGTGTTGGGACACGTGGATGGTGGCAGTGTTGGGACACGTGGATGGTGGCAGTGTTGGAACACGTGGATGGTGGCAGTGTTGGGACACGTTGATGGTGGCAGTGTTGGAACACGTGGATGGTGGCAGTGTTGGGACACGTTGATTGTGGCAGTGTTGGGACACGTGGATGGTGGCAGTGTTGGGACACGTGGATGGTGGCAGTGTTGGGACACGTGGATGGTGGCAGTGTTGGGGCACGTGGATGGTGGCAGTGTTGGGACACGTGGATGGTGGCAGTGTTGGGGCACGTTGATGGTGGCAGTGTTGGGACACGTTGATGGTGGCAGTGTTGGGGCACGTGGATGGTGGCAGTGTTGGGGCACGTTGATGGTGGCAGTGTTGGGACACGTTGATGGTGGCAGTGTTGGGACACGTTGATGGTGGCAGTGTTGGGACAAGATGGTGCCTGTCCTCTCACTGATGTCAGTTTGTTGGGACACGTGGAGAGAGGCAGTGTTGGGACACGTTGATGGTGGCAGTGTTGGGACACGTGGATGGTGGCAGTGTTGGGACACGTGGATGGTGGCAGTGTTCGGACACGTGGATGGTGGCAGTGTTGGGACACGTGGATGGTGGCAGTGTTGGGGCACGTGGATGGTGGCAGTGTTGGGACAAGATGGTGCCTGTCCTCTCACTGATGTCAGTTTGTTGGGACACGTGGATGGTGGCAGTGTTGGGACACGTGGATGGTGGCAGTGTTGGGGCACGTGGATGGTGGCAGTGTTGGGACACATGGATGGTGGCAGTGTTGGGACAAGATGGTGCCTGTCCTCTCACTGATGTCAGTTTGTTGGGACACGTGGATGGTGGCAGTGTTGGGACACGTGGATGGTGGCAGTGTTGGGGCACGTGGATGGTGGCAGTGTTGGGACACGTGGATGGTGGCAGTGTTGGGGCACGTTGATGGTGGCAGTGTTGGGACACGTTGATGGTGGCAGTGTTGGGGCACGTGGATGGTGGCAGTGTTGGGACACGTGGATGGTGGCAGTGTTGGGGCACGTTGATGGTGGCCGTGTTGGGACACGTTGATGGTGGCAGTGTTGGGACACGTTGATGGTGGCAGTGTTGGGACAAGATGGTGCCTGTCCTCTCACTGATGTCAGTTTGTTGGGACACGTGGAGAGAGGCAGTGTTGGGACACGTGGATGGTGGCAGTGTTGGGACACGTGGATGGTGGCAGTGTTAGGACACGTGGATGGTGGCAGTGTTGGGGCACGTGGATGGTGGCAGTGTTGGGACACGTGGATGGTGGCAGTGTTGGGACAAGCTTTTGTATGTCATCAAAATTCGAGGGACCTACAGTTAGACAAACTCATATTTCGAAACTGAGATTGCAAATGATTACCACTGCTAAATGGATCAATATCATCGGCCTCTCGTTGTGTTCACGTATATTAATTTATGACAAAAGAAATTAATAATATATTTTAAATTTAAATCGATTTCAGTCCAATACACCGCAGGAGATTATTTTATCCGATCGCTTAATCGTCGTCTTCACTTGAAATCACTCACGGTCATGTCAGGAACTGGGTAGCCAAGTGCTGGCTTTATTCGCTCTTCACGCTGAGAACACGTGTCCGATCTGAATCATGTATGTCTGATGCCCTTTCTTGGTGTTACCCACCGTAAGAACCGACGAAAATAAGGATCGAGTGAACACGTGTGGCCCCCATTGACTACAAGTCAATGGCGGTGTAGATTTTGCTCACGCCTCGCAACATTGCAGCTATATGACAGCGGCCTGGAAATACTCGAGTCTGGACCAGACAATCAAAAGATGAGCATCAATCTACGCAATTGGTAGACGATGACATGCTTCAACCAAGTCAGCGAGCCTGACCACCCGTCCTGTTAGTCGTCAAGGGTGGGTTGCTGAAGACCAATTCCTTCCTGTGGGATCGATGATCGTACTGTCACACATTCTGCTGAAGTAGGCACGGGATCCAGTCTTCGAAGGCGCCGCATTTCGCTGTTTTGCCCCCCTTGGACACGGCAGAAACCTATGATTGTGGGTTCGAATCCCGGTTCGCCCCGATTATGTTTCTAGGTTTGTCAGAACCATACCCCTGCTCGTGGGTTTCACCGAAGTGGTAAACATCTGAGACCTGCATCACTTCGGGCTTTCCTCCCACATGAAGATGACACGCCATGATATTACCAGAACATTATTAAAAGCGGCGTAAAACACAACTCATACACATATTCTGCTAAAAATGACATAAAACCATGCTCAATCACAGCACTGCACAAAATTGCATGAGCCATTTACAAATACTTCGAAGAGATCTTTATACAAAGAAATTCATTCAACGTGTTGATGTTAGAGACCATGAAAAGACGTTTCACAGCTCGACAAACCGCGGACACTGACATAATTGGTGTTTTCATTCTGTCGAAGGCGTTAAAAGAACATTTCTACAACCATTCCCCTAAAGGTATTTTGTTTCCATGTAAGGTTCTGACGAGCGTATACTTGGTTGAAGGGCAATTCCACACTCCAGGGAACATAAACACAATATAACCAATTGGCTGCTGTTTATTGAACAAGAGTATGATATGTTTACAAACTGAACAAATACGTAATTGCACAAGCTAACTGTATACCAAAACAAACAGTTAAATGAAAAACGACTTTCCTATCGCACGTAGATCAAAGCGAGCCGTTTCACAGACCTCCCGAATCGTTTATACAAGTACTGTAACTCTCTGAAATAACACGACTAAGTCAGTTTTCAACTCAACCGATAAATAACTTGAATATACTCACCGACGGTGAAAACTGAAAATAGCAAACATATATTAAAACATACATAGACAAATGTTGGCTGGCTTATCAAAATCACCAATCTAGCCTGCCAACATGACGAATGTCTATAACGGTAAACCTGATCGTATACCTTTAAAATGTGTGTGTGTGTGTGTGTGTGTGTGTGTGTGTGTGTGTGTGTGTGTGTGTGTGTTGGTTTGTTGTTTAACGCCACACCCAGCAATATTCCAGCTATATGACGGCGGTCTGTAAAAAATCGATTCTAGACCAGACAATCCAGTGATTGACATCATGAGCATCGATCCACACAACCATGGGTTGCTGAAGACCTATTCTAACCCGGATCTTCACGGTTCGTTTGTGTGTGTAAGGGAGATATACTTTTGATCAAGACGCGCTCGTAACGCCAAAGATCCTGGTTCGAATCCAGACTTGGTTACTATTTGTGAATCCCAATGTTGTGATACAAACGGACGAGCACCAAGTTGTATACTCCCTAGGGAGCTGAGAATGAAAATCAAGTGCACGCTGATCCACTGACCAGGAGAATAATGTAGCGTTTCGAGCGTGCTTTACGTTGTGGAGTTGGCTCAAAATAGATATGCACATTATTACTGAAAGCGGCGAAATACAATTCTCACTCCTCCTGGAACCTGAACTGGAGTTATAGAAAGTACAAGGAAATCTTGATTGAAATCTGGGGCGGTCGGGTAGCCTAGTGGTTAAAGCTTCGTCGCGCCGAAGACCCGGATTCGAATCCCGACATAGGTACAATGTGTGAAGCCCATTTCTGGTGTTCCCCGCCGTGATATTGCTGGATTATTGCTAAAAGCGCCGTAAAACCATCCTCACTCACTCACTGATTGAAATCTAATCACAAATCGGAAGAGTGAGTGAGATTTCCTTCGCATTTAACAATAATTCAACACTGTCGTCTCAGGGTAGGCCTAGAATAGCCTTGACGTATTGTACCTTTGTAGGTGTCGAACCATGGATTACTGTAGAAGAATACATATCCATCGGCTAATAACAGTTATAGAACATGAGTAAGCACAATGGAACCTGCCTTGACCTTTCCACGGGATGAACCGAGTCTAGCCTGAAGCTACCCCTGCTGCTGAAGTCGATGGTACCTTTTGGCAAGGAAAGATACATAAGTTGTGTTTTTGTGATGCTGGCAGTACCGTTGCTTACAAATCAAGATGTCCACGTGGAACAGGTGGCTTGCAGAAGTCTACAGCGCTATCGATATATCCCAACAGATCTTAAGATACATTCTTCATGCACAATAGCTTTCTTGGGAAGAATAGGTTTGGAGTAGACGATTACAAAGGTCTAAAAGAAATGGTGCATGCATTATGGAACACTCAAACAATGAAAAAACCTGCCAAAAATGTCTTGTAAACGTCCTGAGTGGCTTGGAACAGAGAGAACAGTCCATTACAGCGACACCCCGACATTTAGGACCGTCCCGATATAGTTTGTTTGTTTATTTGTTGTTTAACCCCGCACCCAACCCAAGTCAGCGAGCCTGACCACCCGATCCCGTTAGTCGCCTTTTACAAGCATAGTCGCCTTTTACGGCAAGCATGGGTTGGTGAAGACCCATTCTACCCCGGATCTTCACGGGTCCTTCCCGATATAAACTGAGGGGCAAAAGAAACTATATCGAGGTTGTTTTTATGTAATTGAAACTTGAAATGTTGTTAAATTTAGTTGGTAATTTTGTGTAAAAATACATTGGTTCATTGAAGAGTGGGTAAGAAATGAATTTGCAATCACATGACCCTACCATGTTTGAAATGTTGTACTTCGTGCCGAAAAAAAACCAAATTTATTGATTATCAAAGATAAGATGTCTAAGGTACCCATCAACAGTTAATTTGATTGGCTACGCTACCAGGTCTAACGTACCAATCAGAATGCGAGTTACAAACGAGCTTCAATGTTGGGTTGCCGATATCAACATCATAGCGGCCATTGGCTACGATAGAGTTTGCGAGGATTTCAACGTTTAGGAGGAGAAAGGATGTCTTCATGTCCATAAAAAACTGATTGCTTCCATTGCGGTGGCTTTGGTTTCTATGCACTTGAGTTACCTCTCTTACCAATTTCCTTTTTCCTTATCTCGACGTTTGATTGGTCGGTAAAATCTTAATGAAAATCAAGGGCAGGTAATTTAAGATTGCGAAATGCGTGCCATGGGATAAAGAGGATGTTAAGTCCCTGTTTTTTATTAAATCGTGGATTAACGCATCTCGCATATATTATACTGCCCCTTTCAATATAGAGGCTATCAACGGTAATTGGTTCATAAGGCGGAAGGTCCGGTCGGGTAAAAGAGCATTCGGTATACATTACTAATTTGGTATGCTAATTCCAAACACAAAGTATATATATTTGTTTATTTGAACGCAGCCCCAATACATGTTCCAGCTATATGTTGGGTCTGTAAAAAATCGAGTCTGGACCAGACAATCCAGTGATTGACATGAGCATCAATCCACGCAATTGGGATCAATGACATGCATCATCCAAGTCAGCGAGTCTGACCACCCGATCCCGTTAGTCGCCTCTTACAACAAGCCTAGTCGCCTTTTATGGCAAGCATGGGTTGCTGAAGACGTTTTCTACCCCGTAGCCTCACAACGGCAGGGGAAAAACAATTACCTATTTGTATTTCAGTTAAAATTTCAAACTATTAGTTTACGCTCCTACGCGTCAGTCAGAGTAACCTCCCATATGAAGGTGAAGCAAAAGGTTGGAATGCAAGAAAACCCCAATAGTATGGAATCTGAAAATCAAGCGGAATCGGATGAACATATAAACACGAATAAATAAACGTGGGCAGAATGCCGTAGCCGGAAATATCGATATCAGTTGCGCCTGACGCAGCTCTGGAACGCACCATCTTCTCCTTTGAGATTCCAAAATACCACAGCGGAAACTTCGCTTTTACCTGTGTGTAGTTTCACTAGGCTGTTTTTGTCGATACCTGTATATTCTCTGAACTATCAGATATTTGTGGGAAGCTAACCCGGAGTAGAAATCCTATAAACGCTCAGCCACAAAAATAATTCCCCAGCGATGTCTGGTTTTATGGGAGGAATGCGCTGCCTTGAACATCCGAGCTGCTTCCAAAACCGTATACAGGAAACTCATGGTCGATTCCAGACAATCTGATATATTTTCTTTTCATTCGGTTTTATGTAAATGTTGTTTGAAACTGGAGGTTTAAACGTTGTAGCGTCGTTCCCGTCAGCCACGTGTTTCTGTTTGAAGCAGAAGAAACAAGGGAGGTGGACGCAGTTGCTGTTACTGTTATGATGTAGATTCCGTTGTCGAATCTGGTGCAGGCAAACCATGACTGGAGTAACTGATTGACTATATCATCAAATATACCGAAAAGACAATAGATGAACTTAACAAGAAAGTTATTTTGCTGAGGGGGCTTATAGCTTGTGTCCAGATGGTGCACATTGATGCAATATCATCTTCCTTTGATGCATCTTCCCGAGGCAAGAGAGTTAACTGACTTTAAAAGTCAAGTCTCCACCCTGGCCGAACTATGCTGGGATTCCTGGGCTCGATCGTAGCGCCACCAGTGGCTATTACGAGTAATGTCCCTTCTATGCCTCTCCTATGGACCAATCAGATTCCACCTCACGTATCACTTGCATTTGCTTCAAACAAAACGGCGGTGCCAAGTCAATTTATCTGATCGATAATCAAGATCTATATATTGTGATAAAACGAGTCTTACATCGCGAAGTGCATCAAATCACGTGAGCACCTTGATTAAAAACATGAAAAGATTTGGAAAATATCTGTTGACAACGAGTTAGCAGTGCACATGCTTTGCAATTCCTGCAATCGACCGAAATCTGCATGACAGTTTACGAACCGGATTTCGATTTCGGAGCGCGATTTTGATTGGACCATGCATAGACTCGTTAGTCCAGCAAAAAAGTAACTACATAATACCAGCCTAGTTCGGCAAGGATGGAAACTGGACTTTGATAGTCAGTTAACGCTCTTGCCTCGGGAAGATGCCTTTGATGGTGCCAACAATTCAACAATAGATTTTATATCTAAAATATTTTAGTATAACTTTCAAGATCATGTTTACACAAACTACTTTAATTGAATGCATTCAGACTGAGTGTGACGGCAATGATTCCATCCAGTTTACCGTACGCTGCCAATTCTCTTTAATATGTTTGTCTACAAGGTTACAGCATTTCGGTATCATAGTAAACACTTAATGCATGTGGTAAATTCACCCCATGAAATATTTGTGAGTTCACAATGCCATTTAGAAAGTGGTCAACATTTTCTTATTAAAGTACAGATTCTCGTACTTTTTTGGGTAGAGTCCCGTCCGGGATTCGAACCCACACTGCCAGAGTGAGGCACCTAATTGCCAAAACTGTCGGTATAACTGAGGCTGTTATTTGTTGCTGCTGCCACATAGTTCATCAATTGTATGGCATTTTATGAGTGTAGACCTAAGCCTGTGTGTTTCCATATAATTTGTTGAGTCTTCCTTCATCTTGCAACTTTCTGATTTCACAATATAATTCTGTTCGAATCAATTTCTGGGTCAACCTTCGCGTATCAGCTTGGGAATCAACACGTAACACAGTCAAATCAAAACAAATCAAAGATCCTCTCACACAGAACAAAACGCCCCGTGAAGATCCGTGGTAGAGTAGGTCTTCAGCAACTCATGCTTGCTGTAAAAGGCGACAATGCTTGTCGTAAAAGGCAACTAACGAGATCGGGTGGTCAGGCTGCTGAATTGGTTGATGCATGTCATCGTATCCCAATTGCGTGGATTGATGCTCATGACATCAGACTCGATTACAGAACGTCGTCATATAGCTGGAATATTGCTGAGTGCGGTGTTAAACAACAACCAAACAAAACAAAACAAAACAACAACAAACATATTAAAAAAAAAAAATACCAACATGTCAACACTGACTCACACAAAAAGCAACATTGCACTGAGAACATCCTATACAGGCTAAGAGTTATTTGTCTTTCATAGCGTCTTGACTGTATTATCCGCTAGATAAGAGTTAAATATTAAGACATTTTAAATTGAATTCATTCATCATCGGGCGGATATAGCGATGTATGAGTGCTTCTTTGTTCAAATAACCAGCTATTTTGGAATACTTCAGACATGTCGTTTACAAAAGGAAACAGGATGGGTTCGCCCTTCCTAAATTAAACAAGTGCGTTAAAAAATTCTTAAATATTTATGGGCATTAGGACGTAAGCTGCTACGGGATAAACAGTATCAGGTAGATGAGTCTGTTTAAAATACACATCATATACACATTGCTAACCTGTCCGTACCCTGTCAGTCACAGCCGTCATGTATGGCTGGAATATTGTGAAAACGACACAAAACAAGACAAGACAATTCTGGTTCAGTTGTTTATTGAAGTTGAAATATATATTGTTCACATCGATACGTGACTATATATATTTCGATGAAAGCAAATTTTGGTTATGACAAGGTGAGTGAGTATGTTTTTACGCCGCTTTTAGCCTTATTCCAGCATCATCATGGCAGGAAACACCCGACTTTGTACCCGTGTGTGTGTGTGAGTGTGATTGTGAGTGTGTGTTGTGTGTGTGTGCCCGTGTGTGTATGTGTGTGTGTGTGCCCGTGTGTGTGTGTGTGTGTGCCCGTGTGTGTGTGTGCCCGTGTGTGTGTGTGTGTGTGTGTGTGTGTGTGTGTGTGTGTGTGTGTGTGTGTGTGTGTGTGTGTGTGTGTGTGTGATCAAAGCCTGGCCCTCGCTGTGAGGAAAGATCGCTATAACGACTAGGCTACCCTCAGCTCATCAATGCTTCCGTTCGACCAGACTGATTGTGCGCCAACGGACGTTTTATTCCGACAACGAAAGTATATTTTTGCAAGTAAGTAAATGATATTTTGCAAATCTTGAAAAAACACACTTTTAGCGCGTGATCGAATACATTCATGAAATATCAAGTTTCCGAAATCACTTGATGGCATGAACATTGACAAGAAATGATGTTCTAATATCTTTTGTTCTTAGTCGCAAGACGTTGACGTGTGGTACTTTGGCGACGTCCAGGAACATTTTTGGGGTGCTGACAGACCAAGAGTACCAATGGAGATTAATCTTGGACTCGAACCCACGATTCTTCAATGTTAAAAGACCAACTATGTACAGCGCCTTAGACAACAGTGCTACTACCGACCAGCACTAAAGGTTATTATATTGCCTGGACAATGAGTGAGTGAGTGAGTGAGTGAGTGAGTGAGTGAGTGAGTGAGTGAGTGAGTGAGTGAGTGAGTGAGTTAGGTTTAACAGTATTCCAGTTATATCACGGCGTGTTAGCTTAATGTGGGAGGAAAGACCGATGTGATGCAGGTCTCAGACGTTTACCACTTCGGTGAAACCCACGAGCACGGGTATGGTGCTGACAAACCTAGAAACATAATCGGGGCGAACCGGGATTCGAACCCACACTCATAGGTTCCTGGCGTGCCCAAGGGACGCCACTCTGCACGGCGAATCGCGGCGCCTTAGACGACTGGGCCAGCCGTGCCCCGCTTAGACAATGAGGACTGATAAAGGCCTTTAACAAATGACTGGTACGGCCTGGAATGGAGAGTGGTCTACCGTGGTTATTATCGGGGTACGGCATGACACGCAAGCACTACAATTCGAGCACCGCAAATTAACCCATGACGATTGTGAAGACCCCTATAAAATATACCCATTGAAAATGGTTTATGTATACAAATGGTTTATGTATACAAGATCGAATACATGAATTAAACTGCCGGGCAAAAGAGTGAGTGAGTTGGGATAAACGCCGCTTTTAACAGTATTCCAGTCATACCACGGCGTGTCAGCTTAATGTGGGAGGAAAGGTCTAAGACGTTTACCAGTTCGGTGAAACCCACGAGCACGGGTATGGTGCTGACAAACCTAGAAACATAATCGGGGCGAACCAGGATTCGAACCCACAATCATAGGTTTCTGGCGTGCCTAAAAATGAAACAAACAAGAAAAGGTTATTCGTGATGTATTTGATGGATATCATAGTTGTGTTTTGGACCTTAAGTTGGCAGTGTTTCGATGACTGTTTTCAGCCTAGTAGGGGCGGTCGGGTAGCCCAGTGGTATTGCTGGAATATTGCTAAAAGCGGCGTAAAGCTATACTCACTCACTCAGCCTAGTAACGTTTTGTAAACGTTTCCAGTGTTTTGGTCAAATCCAACTTATATACCAATGTTCTTTCTTTTGTCAGTTTATTTCAGAAGTAACATTCAAACCAAGACCCACAGTTAGAGGAATCGCTATAAGGTCGTTCTGGGATGTTAGTAGGTTAATAGGTATTTACGTAGAAAGCAACTGACTTTGTTCTTTCACCTGCTTAACGGTGAGGTGAAATGGGGTTTAACGTCGCGTCCAAGATTATTGCACTTATATAGCGACGTGCATGTACGTGTGTGTGTTTGTACTAGTCCGGACTGATGCCGATTTATAGTGCTAGCTCACTGAGATACCATGCCGCAGTTTAACATGAATACCCCACTCAGACACAGTATACTGACTCCGAACCGACCAGTCCTTGTTTTAGCCCCATAATGCCGAGCGCCACACAGGGTAACAACAAGTACCATCGTTTAACGTCTTTTGGTATGACGCGGCCGGGGATCGAACCCCGGACCTTCCGCTCTCCGGGCGGACGCCCTACCATTAGACCACGGAGGCGGTTCACCTGCTTAACCCCGTGCCTGCATATTTATGTTCCCGACAGTAAATTCTGAACCTCGACATGAAACTGCCCTGTTTCTCCAAGACAATGTGTATACTTCCTTTGCCTGGTAGTGTATTGCAAAAAGAATTACAGGAAACAACACAATATGAGACAGACGTGTCAGTGAGGAAATGGAACATGTTATACCAGCCATAACACACATAGTCCTGGACCAGACCGACCAGTGATTGACAGTCGGAACATTAATCAACTTCCTTTTAGGCGAATTTCGGTTTTTCCTTAAGGTCAGTATGCATCATTGAACAATTGACCTGCCTTTGCATGTGTTTGTGACAGAAGTTGTGCAGCATACGGTCACCTTTTCATGAACACCTTGTTTCGTCACTATTTGATAGTGATTCATAAACGCATGTTTATGATATAGTCGGAATCGTACTATCGACTCTGCTTCATGAAGAGCGTTCTATTGTATATGGAAAGGGTTTTGTGAAACTTTATTTATTTATTTATTTATCTATCTATTTATTAATAAACGGTAACTTCAAGGTCCTTATAAGGACATGTTCTGGTCTGGAATCCTACAGAGGGACATATATGGCCCTCGTGTCCGTCATGTTTAAGGCAAAAAAACCTTTAGACTACCAACATCACACTCTGCACTGTAAGCTTTGTTTAATTATAGAGATAGCTATTTCAGGTAACTGAACCAGCATCTTTGTGATGACCTTACAAGAAAAACACTAATGTCAGATTCTTAAAACATATAGCAATGTTAGATCCAAGACAAACAGATGGTCTTTGTGGATTCACAATACAGGTGCCTGCTACCTGTGTTTTTGGGGTGAGGAGGGATATACTGGCTAGTGAACGTTGTGATTTGTGAGATGCTTTCAGCGTAAACATCCTCTCAAAACTGACGGCAGCTGAAAAGACCAGCCCTTTTATACGATATACATTGTTTAACTTAGGACAAGGTGGTTCTAACGTAACGCTCAGACAACACAGGGGAGGTTTGGTCAGATAACTGCAGCCGATATGGCTGATGTTTACTGCAAACGAGTAGACTCTTGTCGGATGTCTGACAAGTACAAGCTGTTGACCTTGCTCAGGTGCCCAACTGGTGATCAAGGTCACCATGATCTCATCATTCTCTGGTGTCAACAAAGCTTGGGGAAAGTACAACTTCTTTTGCCAGTGCAGAGTACCAACTCCAATATTCTTATACAAATTAACCTACGTACTCCTAAATGACCCACAACCCATCCTGAGCCCATGTCGGGAATTCACACCCATACCCACGTCCACGTCCACGCCCACGCCCACGCCCACGCCCACACCTCAACCTTCCCCCACCCAACAACTTCAACTCACACCTCAACCCGTTTCGGGGGCACGGGTGGCCCAGTCGTCTAAGGCGCCGCGATTCTAGGTTTGTCAGCACCATACCCGTGCTCGTGGGTTTCACCGAAGTGGTAAACGTCTGAAACCTGCATCACTTCGGGCTTTCCTCCCACATTAAGCTGACACGCCGCGATATGACTGGAATACTGTTAAAAGCGGCGTTAATCATAACTCACTCACTCACTCAACCCGTTTCACACCTACACGACCGCCTCCGTGGTCTAGTGGTAGAGCGTCCGCCCGGAGAGTGGAAGGTCCGGGGTTCGATCCCCGGCAGCGTCATACATAAAGACGTTAAAAGATGGTACTTGGTGTTACCCTTTCTGGCACTCGGCATTAAGGAGCTAAAACAAGGACTGGTCGGCTCGGAGTCAGTGTACTGTGCCTGAGTTGGGTATTCATGTTAAACTGCGGCATGGTATCTCAGTGAGCTAGCACTATAAATCGGCATCAGTCCGGACTAGTACAAGCAGCCACACATACAAGTGCAATAATCTTGGACGCGACGTTAAACCCAATTTCACCTCACCTCACACCAACACAAACACCCACATCTACCCATCGAACCCTCTTATGCACACTGCCCTTATATCTAAATCGTATAGAAAGTCTTAAAGCCCTTGGTTCGTCAGCTCTATCATCGTTACACAAAATTATAACATACAAGCGGTGTCTGAAAAGTTCTGAGCTTAACTAATAACGATGAACTAAGAACTAAGGACAATACTTTCCATGCTTTCCAGACCGTACTTCAAACAAATACACAGCCAGGTAGCACATTTCTATGGGCATCAAAGCGAAATGGCATTCTCTGTTCATATCCAACAACTCAAACAGTCATCCGTGCTTACATGGTGTCAACTTTAGGTGATGACAATCCTTATTGTTCACTTGTCAGGAAGCCTTAAAATATTTCCTATTCATATTTCGGTTTTGGCATGCCAATTCCAAATTTTTGCATAATTCATTAGGATCACATTCCGCTTCCAATTCCATGTTTTAGAACCAAAGTATGGCTTCCAGAGCTTCTCCTGAACGTTTTCCTGAACTTTCCATGTTGCCAATAACCTGATCACCTGACCATAAGTGCCTGCCATCATATTACCTTCATCATTCACCATGTTTACCTTGTTTACTGTCTGCTCATGCCAATTAAAATTGAACTACTCCTATGACCTACTTAGACTTCTTTTCATCACTGTTAAGAGGCTGGCATTAGAGTTCAAGAGGGGAAGACAGAGGTTCGGAGATGATCTAACGTCGGGAAGACCTTCGGCAACGTTGTTGGATGAAAGACGACTCACCACGTGCCACATGAAAG
Organism: Haliotis rufescens; assembly: GCF_023055435.1. NCBI lineage: Eukaryota > Metazoa > Mollusca > Gastropoda > Lepetellida > Haliotidae > Haliotis > Haliotis rufescens. The sequence goes on from NW_025964334.1 coordinate 53,655,209, forward strand.
AACTTAGAACCTTCTGCGGAATGGACTGGGTATGACCAGAGACCATATTATAGATTACATGGTATGACAAAGGTGTCAGCACACGGGGTTCCAAGACTCTTGATCAGTTGGTTTGTTGGTTTGTTGTTTGATGCCGCACTCAGCAATATTCCAGCCATATGACGGTGGTCTGTAAATAATCGAGTCTGGACCAGACAATCCAGTGATTAATATCACGAACATGCATCGATTCACGCAAATGGGATCGATGACATCCATCAACCAAGTCAACGAGTCTGACCACCCGATCCGTTAGTCGCCTCGTACGACAAGCATAGTCACCTTTTACGGCAAGCATGGGTTGTTGAAGAGCTATTCTACCCCGGATCTTCACGGGTCACTTTTGATCAGAAATACACCAGGTTCACCATCTCTCGTGATAATTTAAGAGTTTTTAAGCAGACCCAGGTACTTCTGTTGAGCGAGTTGTAACCATGCATGCCTCTTTGGTTCACCACTATCAGACAGAGACTATACAACAGCAGTGGAAACGTCTCCTCCTCCGATAAAGGCAAATCAGCTGGCAAGGCCTTTGTTTTCTGGGCTTCTAAAGGCATTTTACATGTGGTTGGTTGGTTGGTTATTTTTTTAACGCCGCACTCAGCAATATTCAAGCCATATGACGGCGGTCTGTAAATAATCGAGTCTGGACCAGACAATCCAGTGATTAATGTCATGAGCATCGATCCAGGCAATTGGGATCGATGACATGTATCAACCAAGTCAGCGAGCCCGACCACCCGATCCCGTTAGTCACCTTTAACGACAAGCAGAGTCACCTTTTACGGCAAGCATGGGTTGCTGAAGACCTATTCTACCCCGGAATCTTGTTTTCTTAAATTTCTGTTTCGATTTAATTATATCCTTTTTATGGTTTAGTACTCAGGGACTCGGAAATAAAATATCAATTACAAAAAAATTGCACGATGACTCTTCTTTCTTCAAGTTTGGGAAGAGGTGGAAATCGGGTGATGCTAAATCTGGTGACTAAGAGGATGTTCATTGAGCTCAAAACCACAGTCAGGCGTGGCAGCCATGATGGAGACACACGAGTTGTGCTCTAGTACTGTTTCCTGTGGAACAACACACCTTAAGATATTCTCGCGCAGTTGCCTAAGCAGATTAGCATCATATTGGCCATAATGGTCTGACCTTTCTGGAGGTAGTCCACCTGTAAGGATCACGAGCATCGATCCACGCAATTGGGATCGATGACATCCATCAACCAAGTTAGCGAGTCTGACCACCCGATCCCGTTAGTCGCCTTTTACGGCAAGCATGGGTTGTTGAAGATCTATTCTACCCCGGATCTTCACGGGTCCAGTAACAATGTAATTTTTAATCAAGAACACTAAGCCCTAGAAGCAGACAAAGCCAACGGTATTATTCAAATGATGATTGAGTCAGTTATGCTTTGGAAGATTTTTTACTTCGCCAAGTTTTATACACCAGTGGGATCCAGACACTCCAGCATCGTGGACAGAAGATGTTACAACGTCTGACTGGTTCTCAGGAAAAGCATCGGAATGTGAAAGCTTCCAAAATTTATTGTACACAAAACAGCTACACGATATTTATAGATTACTTGAACTGTTGTGACATAGGCGCTGGAGATACCTGGAAATATAAACAGATATTTGTTTGCTAATCGGGTGCTGAACGTGCCATGCGTTTCTCACAATGACAGCAATCGCCTGCTGCTCGGCTATCTGGTCCAGGGGTTAGGACATACTGTACCCTTACAGAGGCTCCAACCACACGCCCAGCTGGATACTGCCATGCCACCATCAATAAGTGGATAAACCACCCATCCAACGGACCCGTGAAGATCCGGGGTAGAATGTCTTCAGCAACCCATGCTTGTCGTAAAAGGCGACTATGCTTGTCGTAAAAGGCGACTAACGGGATCGGGTGGTCAGGCTCTCTGACTTGGTTGATGCATGTCATCGATCCCAATTGCGTGGATCGATGCTCATGATATCAATCACTGGATTGTCTGGTCCAGACTCGATTATTTACAGACCGCTGTCATATAGCTGTAATATTGCTGAGTGCGGCGTTAAACAACAAACCAACCAACCAACCAACCTTACAGAGGCTCCACCCACACGCCTAACTGGATACTGCCATGCCACCATCAATAAGTGAATAAACCACCCATCCAACGACAGATTACAATCTGTACTCCAGCTTCCCTGCTGCAAACCTCTTGGGCTGATGATGGTTGAAAAAAGTCGGGCAGTCCGAGACGTTCGCTTATAAACGGGTAGGATGCACGTGCGCGCTCGTGCACTTAGCACTTCACCCAATCTTGGTTGCCTGTTACGGCCTACCTACTAGGTTCTAAAATACAGTGCTGAAATATTCATTTACGTTTGTGATCGTGACAGAAGAGTCTGGACCTCGGAGGAGATTATGTTGAAAAATAATGAACAACAACTCGAGCAAGGCACTCCATCATAGATAGGCTGAGAACTTTTCCCGCACCCCTCGTTGACTTACCATAGTCGAAGCGCTGCGATCGCTTTATGGAACGAGGCATAATTACATCTAATACCCCTGAGGTGTGAAAACCGACGCTGGGTTAGTCCTACAAGGCTACACTGAGAAACGGAATAACTTCCCGGTCCGTATGTTTGACCTGTGTAATAAATAACCAGATGAACCTCACACCTGTGCCAGAAAAGATGGTGCAACTGTATTTGTAGTTTCCGCACACGTAATATTCGTATGACGCCATCGATAAGACTGCCTCACACAACCTTGCGGAGTGCATGCAACTCCTCGCCCCGGTCAGGTGGAGTAATTAAAGATGTTTTTATCATTATTTCACGTGTGTGCACGAACATATGTTTTCAATGATTCTGTCGTGGGATGTTCTTATCATTAGCTTATTTTTTTGGCAGGAGATTTATGGTTTGTTACTTTTTTATATCCAAAAAGTTCCAAATATTTACCGTTAATGTCGGCTGTAATGATGTCAAATGGGACATTTATATAGCATTAATCGTGTTTAATCTGGCACCGGTGTAAATGTTCAAGTCTCAATTGCACATGGAAACAGTGCCAAGAAAACAAAGATTCGGATATAAACATTGAATAATTCTAGAAAGTTGACATCTGATGTACTCGCAAATTTGATTAAACTACCTTTCACCAACAAAAACTAAACCTTTTCGCTAATGATTGGTGGTGCATTTTGGACATGGATGAAACGCTTCCTCGAAACCCACTTTTTTCTTTTTGTCTCAATAAAATTCACTTTTCTAAAAAAAAATATGAACCAAATTGATTCAGAGTGGGGCAGGGTGTCTAAGTTGCTTCAGGCACCGTAAGTCGCTGATGTGCCACGATGCGCTAGTTGTGGATTCGAAATAAAAAAATGTCACGGTTAGCACTAGACCCATCCTCGTGAGTCTAAGAGGTAAGAGCCCCTGGCTGCATCCAATCGGCATCCTCCCCATACCTAACTGAAGCCGTTATCCCTAAAGTCCTCCCCCTTGGGGATGCCGGTTTAGAATTGGACCCCAGCAAACTATGATAGTCGTAGGAGGCGACTCATGAAAAAATAGGTCGGGTGGTCAGGATCGGTGACTTATTTGCTGCCCGGCATTGTACCCCGTCTGCTTGGATCGTTGCTCACAATATCAATCACTGGATTGTCTGGTCCAGACTATATTATTAACAGGTCGTCGTCATATATTAATATTGCTGGAATATTGCTGAGTGTGGCGTTAAACAACAACCAGACAACCAGTCAAGCTGAAATCGTTACCCTGAAAGTCATCTTTCCGTATGATGAAGGAGATTTCACCTCGACGGTGTTGCAGCGTTCAGGGAACATGGTACCTACATCAAGTTTACCCTGGTAACAGGACACCAGCAACGTGTTTTCATTTTCTGGATAACTGGTAGTGAAAATATCACCGTTTCCGTCTTCGACCCATATTTCTTAGAGAATCAATTAAAATACGATTTACCTCGCCCGGTAAATGCACTGAGGCTCGGTCGTGTTCCTTTTTGGAAAATCCTCCACCGGGACAGTTGGCTGAGTTCAGATGGGGAGAACATCACGATTGAACTTCCGGCATGTTTTGCAGGAAATTCTGTATAAAGTTGTGTTAGGCAGTCACTCTTGATTTTAAATTTAGGTCAGTTTAAAATTGTGTTCACTTCGAAGGCTATAGGTGGCTGGAGTAATTTGATTGCAAGCTGGTGTCATAAAATTGTAAGTCTCTAAGATGGTTGGGGATGAAATTAATCGTGATCGGTCACTCAATTTGTACCACATGACTGAGAACATGTAGGTTTTCTCTTGTGTCTGCAGAATTGAAAGTACTAATGAGTGTGAGTGTGTGAGTATGGTTTTACGCCGCTTTTAGCAATTTTCCAGCAATATCACGGCGGGGGACACCAGAAATGGGCTTCACACATTGTGCCCATGTCGGGAATCGAACCCGGGTCTTCGGTGTGACGAGCGAACGCTTTAACCACTAGGCTACCCGACCGCCCCGAAAGTACTAATGATAAACATCTGCAGTATTCACATTACTTGGGAAAAACGTATTTTCATTGCTTGCGAAAACCTCAACAACTACATCGTGGACTGCAATTACCTCATGAACCGACAACAACATCGTGGACTGTCAGCTTGATCATGGACAACCGCAGCCTGGGCCTACGAATTCATCATAGCCCTAAGACCCTGTCATGGGTCAACGACTTCACTATCGACTTTCAACTGCAACATAGAACAACGACTTCATCATAGGTATACGGCTTCACCATGGACGTACGACGACAGATTAGAACAGTGACGTCATCATAGGTCTACGACTTCACCATGGACGTACGACGACAGCATAGAACAGTGACGTCATCATAGGTATACGGCTTCACCATGGACGTACGACGACAGATTAGAACAGTGACGTCATCAAAGGTCTACGACTTCACCATGGACGTACGACGACAGCATAGAACAGTGACGTCATCATAGGTATACGGCTTCACCATGGACGTACGACGACAGATTAGAACAGTGACGCCATCAAAGGTCTACGACTTCACCATGGACGTACGACGACAGCATAGAACAGTGACGTCATCATAGGTATACGGCTTCACCATGGACGTACGACGACAGATTAGAACAGTGACGTCATCATAGGTCTACGACTTCACCATGGACGTACAACGACAGATTAGAACAGTGACGTCATCAAAGGTCTACGACTTCACAATGGACGTACGACGACAGCATAGAACAGTGACGTCATCATAGGTCTACGACTTCACCATGGACGTACGATTACAACATAGAAAAAACGACTTCATCATAGATCTACGACTTCACTATGGACGTACGACGACAAGTTAGAACAATGACTTCAGCATAGCTCTACGATTTCATCATCGGTCTACGACTAAAACACGGGACCTACGGCTACATCTTGTACCTACGACGTAATCACGGACCGACAACTACGTCTTTGCCCCACGACTAAACGTAATATGCCGACGTTCTTATCATGAATTTAAGACTTCATCAACACAATTGACCAACAACTTGATCATCATCATTGATCATCATGGCCTAATTTGTAAATCATTTCACAACACTTATTTTAAGTAATAAGTACTACAGTAAACTACGGTTATAACGAACTCAAAGGGACCACTAATTTTAGTTCGTAATAACCGTAGTTCTTTATATGTAAATGACCAGGACTAAAAAATAAGTTCGTTATATCGGTCAGTTCGTTATAAGCGTATTCGTTATAAACGTAGTTTATGGTATTTCAGTATCTCGGTCAGGGTAAAGGGTCAACCATTACGACGAGCCATCAAGACTGAAATGCTGCAATACAACTCGGTTAATATCATGGCCACCGATCGTGACCTAGAAAGGACCAAGTATTAAGCCATATCTCTTGCAGTAACACTGCTTCTTTGTAATACTTAACGCAACAAACACGTGTTTACATAGAAATGGACAAATCGCCAAGGCGATGATTATTTATCTAACTCCCTACACAAGATTGGCGTCCTGATCTAGACTTGCCTATTATAAGGACAGACTTACTATACATCCATGGACGTATCGATCAGTACAGACTCGGAGCAAGGCTAGTGTTAACGCACAGCAGCCACGTTGTTAGACTCGCGTTTGATATGCCATGGGTGAGACGCTGATTAATGCTGACAGTGTAGTTGTTAAAGAGAACGTTGGCAACTTTGTTACTGTAGCTCTTCGTATGCCAGAGGCTCTGAAATACAAACAGAAAAAACTTCTTTTTTAGCATTTAAATTCGGATGTTCTGTCTCTTTTGTCATACATAACTTTTGTTTCGAGGGCCTTGTCGAAAGGATAGAACGTTGGTATTTGAAACAAATTATCTCTTGCCTAAGAAACGTATTTGTTTTGTGGATATGTAAACATTCCAATGGCGACAAAATGCAGGGAAGATTAATCAATAAGGTAAGAAAACGAAAAACATGAAATATTGAAATTTAAATATTATAAAAACTGACCCCTTTGTTTTCGCATTTGAGGAATCCATTGAAAGATGTTTTCAGCACTTGCTCCAAACTGTTTGTTGTTAATTACGCTGGCGTATACAGTCTATTTAAAGTGTGGACAGCTTTGTTAGCTAACCATCGACTATTACACGAGTAAAAAACGACACTGATTGATCCTAGGAAGCAAAAAACCGTTTTGGTACTGATGGGTATGTTACAGTGTTATTGATAGGAGTTGTTTGGATGGCAGGCTGTGGTGTCTTCGACTTCATCATGGAGTTATGAGTGCACCATGGACCTACGACTATGTATGGATTTACAACTTCATCGTTGACCTAAATATCCGCATGGATCTACAGGTGAGCCATGGATCTACTAAGATAGATGGATCTACGATTACACAACACAACATCTAGGACCATATATGGATCTCCAACTTCACCATGGTCCTACAATTCTATGTGGATCTACGAGTACACCATGGACCTACGAGTACACCATGGACCTACGATTATATATTGATCTAGGAGTACACCATGGACCTACAATTCTATATGGATCTACGAGTACACCATGGACAACGACTTTATATTGATATGTGAGTACACCATCAACCAACGACTATGCATGGATCTGTGAGTACACCATCGGACAAACGATTATATATTGATCTGTGAGTACACCATGGACCAATAACTATATATGGATCTACTAGTACACAATGGACCTACAATAATATATGGATCTACGAGTACACCATGGACCCACGACTATACATGGATCTACGAGTACACCATGGACCTACGACTATACATGGACCTTCGAATACACCATGGACCCACGACTATATATGGATCTACGAGTACACCATGGACCAACGACTATATATGGATCTACGAGTACACCATGGACCAACGACTAAGATGGATCTACGAGTACACCATGGACCAACGACTTTATATGGATCTACCAGTACACCATGGACCAACAACTATATATGGATCTACCAGTACACGATGGACCAACGACTAACATGGATATACGAGTACACCATGGACCAACGACTTTATATGCATCTACGAGTACACCATGGACCTACAATAATATATGGATCTACGAGTACACCATGGACCTACGACTATATATGGATCTACGAGTACACCATGGACCCACGACTATACATGGATCTACGAGTACACCATGGACCTACGACTATACATGGACCTTCGAATACACCATGGACCGACGACTATATATGGATCAGCGAGTACACCATGGACAAACGGCTATATATGGATCTACGAGTACACCATGGACCAACGACTATATATGGATCTACGAGTACACCATAGACCAACGACTATATATGGATCTACGAGTACACCATGGACCAACGACTAACATGGATCTACGAGTACACCATGGACCAACGACTTTATATGGATCTACCAGTACACCATGGACCAACGACTAACATGGATCTACGAGTACACCATGGACCAACGACTTTATATGCATCCACGAGTACACCATGGACCTACAATAATATATGGATCTACGAGTACACCATGGACCTACGACTATATATGGATCTACGAGTACACCATGGACCTACGCCTATACATGGATCTACGAATACACCGTGGACCTACGACTATACATGCATCTTCGGATACACCAACGACCTACGACTATATATGGATCAGCGAGTACACCATGGACAAACGGCTATATATGGATCTACGAGTACACCATGGACCAACGACTATATATGGATCTACGAGTACACCATAGACCAACGACTATATATGGATCTACGAGTACACCATGGACCAACGACTAACATGGATCTACGAGTACACCATGGACCAACGACTTTATATGGATCTACCAGTACACCATGGACCAACGACTAACATGGATATACGAGTACACCATGGACCAACGACTTTATATGCATCCACGAGTACACCATGGACCTACAATAATATATGGATCTACGAGTACACCATGGACCTACGACTATACATGGATCTACGAGTACACCATGGACCTACGCCTATACATGGATCTACGAATACACCGTGGACCTACGACTATACATGCATCTTCGGATACACCAACGACCTACGACTATATATGGATCTAGTACAAGCAGCCACACACACGTGTGCGTGCATGCCGCTAAATAAGTGCAGTAGCCATAAGCGGGACGTTTAACCCCATTTCACCTTATCTCACCAAGAAGATAATTATGTTTAGCACATATTCTGTATGTATAATTAATTCTAACCTTTCAGAAACATAGTGTCACATATAATCTAAGTCCTTGACCAGATCTACGGTTGTTATAATAAATTATAAAATTGTGGATACGGGTGAAGACATGAAGGTGAGCTTCAGAGCATCGTGAACATTTCTGTAAAAAAAAACCTCTTTAATTTTGAAACAATTATTAAAATTAATTTCAAATCAGATCACCGTTAGAAAAATGATATATTACAATGAGAATAAAAATAAACTGCAGGACAAAAGAAAGTACACCTATGTTAAATGGTGCCTAAAAAGTAACGGGTGGTCGGGTAGCCTAGTGGTTAAAGCGTTCGCTCGTCATGCCGAAGACCCGGGTTCGATTCTCCACATGGGTTCAATTTGTGAAGCCCATTTCTGGTGTCCCCCCTCCGTGATATTGCTGGAATATTGCTAAAAGCGGCGTAAAACTAAATTCACTCACTAAAAATGAAACAAACAAGAAAAGGTTATTGCAATAGATAGGGGTATGCTAGTTATCTTTTGGACCTTAAGTTTGCAGAGTTTCAGCGACTGTTGTCAGCATAGTAACGTTTTGATAACGTTTGTAATTTGGTCAAATCAAACTAACATACCAATGTACTTCTTTTGTCGGTTTATTTCAGTAGCATTCCCACCAAAACCCACTGTTAGAGGAATCGCTATAAGGTCGTTCTGGGATGTTAGTAGGTTAATAGGTATTTACGTAGAAAGCAACTGACTTTGCTCTTTCACCTGCCGACCCCGACCGTAAATTCTGAACCTCGACATGAAACTGCCCTGTTTCTCCAAGACAAAGACTTGACAACAACATCCAGCTACCCCTACGTCTGAAGTTGGCGCTTGATTATTGTTTAGTGTTGTTTGGTAAATGGGCTTCGGGAGGAGCTCGTTCACGCATGCATCAGCGCAACCCAGTTCTGAGCTCCTAGATGACATTAAACTTGACTGATGTGCACTCATCCATCCTTCCCACCGCCTCTATGCTTCGAAAATATCTTAATTGAGGGGAAAGAAGTACGTCGGAAAACTTTGTGATTGGCCTCTTTACTTCAGCTGTAAAATGCTTCCGCGCAACAATAGGACTACTTTTTGCATCTATTTTAAGAAAGAAGTCCGTCGGAAAATTTTGTGATTGACCTCTTTACGTCATCTGTAAAATGCCTCCGCGCTACAACAGGACTACTTTTTGCACTTATTTAAAGAAAGAAGTCCGTCGGAAAACATGTGATTGACCTCTTTACGTCATCTGTAAAATGCTTCCGCGCTACAATAGGACTACTTTTTGCACTTATTTTAGGTACACTTTCATCTCGCAACGTTGGGATGTTAACGGACGTTATTGTTTAACGAAGTTTAATCTCCTAGGAATTAACGTGAAATGAAGGGCGGAGGTTACAACGCCACATAGAACCCAAATACTTAAAAACGCTTATGATTAGATCTCTACACAACCGGAAAATACTAATCAACTAATCACTGTGTGAAAATAGAACGGAAGAAAACTCATCATTTGCAGACATCTGTATTTACCGACTCTTTAGTTCCCTCTCGTGTTCTGTCTGCCTTGTGGGAATGGTCGGTTTTCCAAGTTGAGAAACGTGATCGTCACAACGAACATTGGGTTCGATCTCTAACATTTTAGGATATTGTCCATTTTAGTGCCCGATACCATGTCGGTGTTGTAAGAGTGAGTGAGTGAGTGAGTGAGTGAGTGAGTGAGTTTGGTTTTACGCCGCTTTTAGCAATATTCCAGCAATATCACGGCGGGGGACACCAGAAATGGGCTTCACACATTGTACCCATGTCGGGAATCGAACCCGGGTCTTCGGCGTGACGAGCGAACGCTTTAACCACTAGGCTACCCGACGGTGTTGTAAGAAAACAATACCAATCATTCACTCTCTGACACAAACTTAAATGAGTTTTTTTCTTCTAAACGTCAACCATTATAGGTGTACAGTTTTGTGTGATAGTTTGATAGTTTAAAGCCACGTTTGATAGTGCTGAATGCATACCGTAAATACTTGAATAAGGCGTCTGTTTTTTTACAGCGACGACTAACACCTGGCTTCTATTCAAAGCAGGCGTATATTTATTTCTAAAGTCAGATCTGGCGTGTATTCAAGGATTTACGGTAGTTTGTTCCATCATTATCACGACTTACATGACCGTAGGTTTATTTATTTAACCGAATGTGTTTCCTTGATATTAAGACGTTGAAAATGTGTTTGCCACCATGCTTAGGAGTGGAACATTTACACACACGCACCCACCCCTTTTCCTTGATGTGATCCTGGGGAGGCGGGGTAGCCTACTGGTTAAAGAGTTCGCCCGTTGCGCCGAAATCCCGAGTTTGATTCCCCACATGGGTACAATGTGTGAAACCCATTTCTGGTGATACTGATGGAGTAGAGCTTAAAATGGCGTAAACTCACACTCACTCATTCAACCTCTGGTAGGAGGCACGGGTGGCCCAGTCATCTAAGGCGCAGCGATTCGCTGTGCAGAGTTGCGTCCCTTGGGCACAAAGATTGTGGGTTCGAATCCCCATTCGCCCCGATTATGTTTCTAGTTTTGTCAGCACCATACCCGTGCTCGTGGGTTTCACAGAAGTGGTAAACGTCTGAGACATGCATCACTTTGGGCTTTCCTCCCACCTTAAGCTGACACGCCGTGATATAACTGGAATAATGTTAAAAGCGGCTTTAAACCCAACTCACTCACTAACTCACTCAACCACTGGTATGTTCCTAATGCATTAACCAACTCGAGAAACATTTATGGAACAAGAGTGCAAGTTTGCATTTTGTTTTTATGATTATGTGAGGCATTGTTCGTAAACACATGCTTGTAAGATAGTCGGAATCGAACACTGGAATATTATGGCTTATATTTACACGTTTTTAAGCAGTTTTGACAGTCTTTGTTTTAACGCCACGTGGTGTTTACTATTTTGCTGGGACCCACGGGTGTAGACAATAACCATTCCATGATTTAGCGGGGTCATTGACCCAGCGACATATTTTGCGTGTAATCCCTTTTACACAAACCCCTGGGGATTTAGTCCAGAAAACACATTACTCCGTCACCATGGTAGCGATGTCTGGATGCTTGTGTGGTACCCTGACGTCGTTGATCGTTCTTACTATATATCTCTAGTGTGCTTGTTCTCGATGTTTTAAAAGCCGAATGTTTGTTTGTTTGTTTAACGTCGCACTCAGCACTATTCCAGCTATATGACGGCGGTCTGTAAATAATCGAGTCTGGACCAGACAATTCAGTGATTAATATCATGAGCATCGATCCACGCAATTGGGATACGATGACATGCATCAACCAAGTCAGCGAGCCTGACCACCCGATCCCGTTAGTCGCCTTTTACGACAAGCATAGTCGCCTTTTACGGCAAGCATAGGTTGCTGAAGACCTATTCTTCCCCGGAATCTTCACGGGTCTTATAAGCCGAATGATAAAGCCGGAATATTGTTGAAAGCCGCGTCCACCATTATGTGTCCACATGGAGTTCATGTCAGCAAGGCATAAACATACAGTCGCGCAATTGAATAAGTGAGTAAGTTGGAGTTAACGCCGCTTTTAACAGTATTCCAGTTATATCACTGCGTTTCAGCTTAATGTGGGAGGAAAGCCCGAAGTGATGCAGGTCGCAGACGTTTACCACTTCGGTGAAACCCACGAGCACGGGAATGGTGCTGGAAAACCTAGAAACAATCGGGGCGAACCGGGATTCGAACCCACAATCATAGGTTCCTGGCGTGCCCAAGGGACGCAACTCTGCACAGCGAATGCCGGCGCCTTAGACGATTGGGCCACCCGTGCCCCCCACTCGACACAAACAATTCGTGTATGCACATATAAGATTAAGGTAATAACAGGCTAATTAAAGATACATGTATAACCTCTTCCAATCACAACAAATAGGAGCAGATTAAAGGAACAGATAACCTATCTATTTAACACACACTAAGGAGCAAAATAAACTATACCTTTGTTGATTTTATATATGATTTTCAATTGAAAATATATAAAGTCAGCCATATTATATAAAAACAATGAACTGTACTGGCGCTTTTTATGGTTTTATTTTTAAAATATATTAAAGAATTGACTTTCACTTTGTGTGAGTTTACTGGAGTATGAACCTTTATAGAGTGAGGACCAAACTGTATGAACGTCGGAGCTTGTGACGACGTTCATGCAATGTTTGGCCCTCACTCTATGAAGGTTCATACTCCAATGAACTCACACAAAGTGAAAGTCAATTCTTATAATTTTTTGTATCACTATTTTGTACCTCAAAGGATCTAGATCTATACGCATTATTTAGAACGTATGACATCATGTTTACACTGACAGCCATACAACAACCAGCTGTTTCGCGGAATAAAATAGTTCCTCAAAACGAGAGGTGACATGAACGTAAGTGTGCTCAACATGCTCTACAGGAAACTTTCGTAGTTTCTTTACAACAAATGTATTCAAAATATTTCCCCATAAGATGAGAAATGTCTGTAAAGAACTACCTCAGTAAGTCAGCCACAATGACAGGTGTCGTAATACATTTACATCAAGCACTACAACAAGACGTCAAAATGGCCGACACGATAAACGTGTCGGGAGAGATTTCAGAAGATGTTAATGAACCTGTGGCGATTAAAAGTTTTAGTCATCATTGATCAACTGGTCGATCATTGAAAGGTGATTAAAGATGTGTTAATTAGACATGACGTAAATTCATAGATTGCTGTAGACTGTCACTGTCAGCCTAGACACGGATCGAGTCGAAACTTCGATAGTGTGGATGTGCATTTCTTCGTTTTGTTCACTAAGGTTCGGGCGTAGCGAGGATATTCGTAAACGATCATGCAGTCAAACTCGCTGACGTTGCTCAGTGTATACTGAAACGCCGAGTTTAAATGGTCTAAATGATCAGAAAGAACGCTTCTGTATGTATTCGTGCCAGGGAATACCCATGGATTTCCCCAGGAATGTAGAAAAAGTCCGTCAATGTTTAGGTCATTATAAGAACACGGTCTCGTAAAAAACGTCAAGTTGTGTCGTTCTTACACTTATGAACGTCAATTTCGCGGTCATGTGACTGATCTCTCGTCCAATGGAAAGCCGTATATCGTGTAAACTTAAAAATTAAAAAAATATTTTGATTTACAACTTATAAAAATTGAAAATAAAATTCACACAATACACAACTGCTGATTGGTATCTAGGACATCTTTGAAATTAATAAATTGGCTTTTTTCGGCACAAATGTACATTTCAAACATTGTAGGGGGAGCAAATTATTTTCTTACCCCAGTCTTCACTGAACCAAGGTATATACAAAATTACCCGACCATTGATTACTTTTTATAAACTGTTGCAGAAATGAGTGACGGTTAAATAGATATAATTAATTACCCAACAGTTCTTTAAATTTTCAATTACAGAAAAAACAAACTCGGCATACTTTCTATTGCCCCTCGGTTTGTATTTGGCACTGAAGTAGATGAAGTGGTACACGCAAACCACGACGTCATGCCGTGAACATCTGCTTCCCCGCCCTGCTGAACATTGTCCTAATGGTGAATGAAGCCATTAAGTGTCTGTCTGGCAGGTGTGAAGTACATGGATATTAAACCGATGCCTACTCCACGCTTCAACAGACCGCTAATGCGCTCCCTGCACCTACATGTAACGTAACAGTTACTCTCATTCCACTCGAGGTCAAGACGGTCTGACCTTGCGATTCTGCATATAGTATAGCAAACACATTTAAGATGGAGTAGCATAAACACTAAGGAATCTTACACTAGTTCGTTACTTATGCTTTCCATTGTTCACAGACACTAGTTTTGGATGTCATTTTTTGCCAGCCATTTTTCCAGCAGCCATATATCCCATCATAAGGGAATATCCATTTTTTAATAATATTTGCGGTTATGTCTTTGCTATTATCTCCGTCGACTTTACTCAACATTCTTTTGAGGACATCAGCCATTATTGTTTTATCGTCATGGTAACAGCAGCAAAGTGTGTTTACTTAGAGCATCACGTGATAAGGATTGATAAAGAAAACCCATTTAGACCTCTTTTCCTCAGTATTGGTGAGTAGGTTGGGATTAACACCGCTTTGAACAGTATTTCAGTTATATCACGGCGTGGGAGGAAAGCCAGTCCACAGACTGAGTAGTATACATTCCTGATCTCTTCCAATATACACGCTTCCACGTTTCTGTCTCTTATCATTCAATAGTGTCACCTCTGACACGTCTCAACATTCAATATCGTCACCCCTGACATATCTCAACATTCAATATCGTCACCCCTGACACATCTCAACATTCAATATCGTCACCCCTGACACGTCTCAACATTCAATATTGTCACCCCTGACACGTCTCAACATTCAATATTGTCACCCCTGACACGTCTCAACATTCAATATTGTCACCCCTGACACGTCTCAACATTCAATATTGTCACCCCTGACACGTCTCAACATTCAATATTGTCACCTCTGACACGTCTCAACATTCAATATTGTCATCCCTGACACGTCTCAACATTCAATATTGTCACCTTTGACACATCTCACCGTTCAATATCGTCACCCCTGACACATCTCAACATTCAATATCGTCACCCCTGACACGTCTCAACATTCAATATCGTCACCCCTGACACATCTCACCATTCAATATTGTCACCTTTGACACATCTCACCATTCAATATCGTCACCTCTGACACATCTCACCATTCAATATCGTCACCTCTGACACATACCACCATTCACTATTGACACCCCTGCGATCACTCCACATTCAACATTGACACCCCTGCGATCTCTCCGTCTTCACGTCTTCCACGTCGGTAATCTCTCCACGATTCACATCAAATATACTTAAACAGTTTGCCCATTTGTTTAACTCAATTAATGACAAGGAAAATAACCTCTAAAGTGTACCACATACAAAATACACCAGATGGCGTTATGTTCGGTGGTAAAATGAGGTTTACAGAGTCGTTCAAGATCATTGCGCTTATATAGCGACATGCAAGCACGTGTGTGTGTGTGTGTGTGTGTGTGTGTGTGTGTGTGTGTGTGTTTTTATGTGTGTGTGTGTGTGTGTGTGTGTGTGTGTGTGTGTGTGTGTGTGTGTGTGTGTTTATGTGTGTGTGTGTGTGTGTGTGTTTATGTGTGTGCGTGTGTTTGTGTGTCCGGACTAATGCCGGGTTTATAGTGCTAGCCCACTGAGATACCATGTCGCAGTTTAACATGAATACCCCACGCAGACACACTTTACTGACAGAGCCGACCAGTCGTGGGTATGGTTACAAACACCATATTTTAATGACTTTTGGTATGACACGGCCGGCAATCGAACCACCGATCTCCCGCTCTCCGTCAGCCGCTCTATCCACTAGACCAAGGATCCGGTCTTTAGCACTTCAAGGGTTATAAATAGGAGAAAATGAACTTGACTGTAACGGTGTAAAAATAACGTTTATTACTCTGTACAAAGTAATTTTGAAATAAGGGGCATACCAAGATTTCTACACACAGCCATAAACACAACACAAGAGAAAGTGTTCCGTCAAGGTTATTTGAAGGTCATTCTTGTACACTCATCTTCAGTTGAAAAAACCTAAACGTTGAACAGAATTTATTCTCCAACCTGTCACAATGTAAGCTACTTCGTTCTGCTGACTCGATGCCAATCAAATTCTTGTTATAAGGAAACAAAGGAGCCTATGTTTCTTAACGGGGTAAATGAAAACCAAATGTCAGTGGTATCGTTTACAAGAGTTATGCGTAATGTTGGCAGTGCAGCTATCTATAAGATGCTAATTGTCAGTAGGTGATATTGTCGTAACTGCGTTTTGGGGTTAACTGAGCCCTACTACAGTTACCTAGTATGTTATTGTCGTTCCGTGTCGTCATAGGCAAAGGGGGGCACGGGTGGCCCAGTCGTCTCTAAGGTTCCGCGATTCGCTGTGGGGAGTTGCGTCCCTTGGGCACGCCAGAAACCTATGATTGTGGGTTCGAATCCCGGTTCGCTAAGATTATGTTTCTAGGTTTCTAGGCTCGTGGGTTTCACCCAAGTGGTGAACGTCTGAGACCTGCATCACTTCGGGCTTTCCTTCCACATTAAGTTGACACGCCGTGAAATAACTGGAATACTGTTAAAAGCGGCGTTAAACCCAACTCACTCACTCACTCATAGGCAAAGGAACACAACTTAGCAGCTCGCTTGGTCAGAATCCGGTTATCTTAGTCAAGGAGTGATTGGTCTATCGACTCCTACTCTGAACTGTCTCAATCAACATTCATGTACCGGCCCTCGCATACAACAGGAGAAAACACAAAACATACCCACATACTTTTAATAACGCTTCATTCCATCAGAGACAACTTCTACAGACAAACAGAGTAATATTGATGTGCCTCAGTCGTTGCCATAATCACGCTCTACTACAAGTGCCGAACGTATCTTTTTTAAAGGAGTCGAGTCTAACCTTTCTTTGTCACATGTAACAGTGTCTCAACCTGATTAAAGGTTAGATCTGACCATGAACTCATGTGTCTCGCAATCGTAAAAATACCGAAGACTACGTGACCAATTGGCCATCTTTCTATTGATTTTGTGACCCACTTACTTTTGATAGAAATGAAAAGAAATGAAAAGTATCTTACTCATTCATGATTCAATAACTAATCGACGATAATGTGGAACTAATCCAATGATAAATACGAAATGTCCAGAATATTCTTGCTATAAATGTGAGTCTTTTCTCTATTAATTCTATTAATTAAATACGAAATGTCCAGAATATTCTTGCTATAAATGTAAAATGTCTTTTCTCTATTGATTCCTTTGTAACTCATAGTACTCGCTCACGAGCATTGTATACCTAATGCAACTCCTCATTGATGTCATGAACGGTCGAATTTGTTATAATTTTGTTACCATTTTCTAATGTTTTTGAGACGCATTTAACCATAACAATATACCATTGCACTGTACCAGTGTTTTCAGATGCGAGTGAATGTTATTTGATGCCGCTGCGATCATTAGTACAGCTATAGTGACACGTGATTCTGTGTACAGTGCACAGGTCACAAATCAGTTGAAGTCAAGCAACGTTGATTGCGGAGAGGAGCTGGATGGGTGACCATGTTTCGGCAGCTCCTGTGGGTTTCTAGGGCTTCGGTCTTCCCCACACTCAAGCTTATGTCCACTCTCCGTGTACAAGTGGGCTAGGTTAACCAGTGGTTGTTAACAAAATCCTCAAGGTATTTGTACGACAGTAACGGATTACTTTGGGAGCTGTCACTGAATCCACAGATGGTTACTATATATATGTTTCTTCGGGGCAAGGTAGTATTGCGGCAGGCGCGTTTGCCTGTCACGCATAAGAGTTACATTCCCGATATAGGTATGCACATATTACATGCTTGGTGTTCCCTAAATTGACATGCAGCGTAGCGCAAACTCCAACTCATTCGTCCTCTCGCCCAGAGATTCCTCCGCGTGATAACGAGTTGCAGATGGACGTATCTATATCGACACCAGGCGACGAAAAGGTTTCTCGTCCTTGACAACACCTCTGTTCACCAAGCAGTGAATGGGTACTCGGTAGGATGATATAACGTTTAGTATTCTAGCGCCTTAAATGTAATTTGGATCGTATACTCCCACGGGAGCTGAGAATGACCAGGGTACTTCTACTACTGCTACTGCTACTACTACTACTACTACTACTACTACTACTACTACTACTACTAGTAGTAGTAGTAGTACTATTAGAGTAGGGGCATACTCCAGAATGCCCATATCAAGGAAAAACTTCGTGCAGAGTGCAAATGTAGGCTTAAGGAAATCTGGAGTTCAGAGCTTAACTCTCCCAATAAAGTTAAAGCCACAAATACTTATGCTGTACACGTCCTTTCGTATTCTGTTGGTGTTGTTTATTGGGCGAAACAAGAATTCAGGGTATTAACACCCTCACACGAAGAAGCATGTCAAACAATAGATCCCACCACCCTCGCTCTTCCCTCAATCGCATATTTTTACCAACCATAATGGAAGGGCTTGGTTTGATATACGTTGGGGCTCTTCATGATAGAATTGCATTGTGCACTTTTGCACACATCTGTTTGTCTGATGATCCTCTTGTAAAGCATGTCAAGACTCATGAGGAAAACAAGGCATTCCACAGTTTTCATAAGCAAGCCAAGGATGTGGGACATGATCTCAATGTCAATGTTGATTTTGTTGATGGTTCTGTACTGCTGGACGGAACAGAAATGGGTGTCAACCAAGCGAAGTGCCATATCAAATCGGGCCAGACTATGTGCAGTGTGCAGTGTGTTGAGAAGATGAGCAACCCTGCAGAGTCCTTCGCTTGGATGAAGTCGGCTGGTCTGAAAAGTGAAACAGAAGGCTTTCTGTTTGCTGCTCAGGACGAGTCACTTCCCACTCGAAACCGTCAATGTGTGATTTTGAATCAAAATGTAAATATGAAATGTAGATTATGCAATGAATCTAATGTGACTGTCCAACACATTAAGATATCACGTTTATTGCAGGTCTGTCTCAGTAGTTGACTCTGTCTTCTTTTAATATAAATGAATTGCTGGTCAACTCAACTCAACTTTGGCACAAACACACTATCTTAAGCGACATGATGGAGTGGCTCGATTATCTTATTACCGTCTTCGCAATGCTTGCCTGTGATTTTGACGCAGAGGTCCATCCATGGTACGACCCAGAATATGTAGAGGGCGTCATGGAAAATGATACATACAAAATTCTTTGGAATAGGCCCGTATACAGCCTCAGACGTATCCAGGCCAACTAACCTGATCTTGTCCTTTTTGATAAATCAAATGAAATCATTTATATTATTGAATTTTCTGTCCCTTTTGACACCAATGTGATTGACAAGATTCAGGAAAAACATGGCCAATTTACAGACCTCGCTTTCGAAATGTCACGCTTGCATCCCAAGAACCAAGTTGACCGACTCCCCATTGTTCTTGGTGCCTTAGGTTTGGTACCTCCCAATCTGTTGACTGACATTAGGAGTGTACCCGGGTTTGCTACCAGGAATACAGCCCTTCTGACAATCTGGGTAACACAGAAGGCTGCAGTGTTGGAATGTCTTCATATTCTCCAAAACTAGACAGCGCTTCCTGGGAGAAGTCCCATTCGCTGTCTGGGCTGCGTGTAGAGAGGGCAAATGCCCTGAGCTGCTGATGAGCCTAACCAGCATGACAGGATCACCCAAAACATCTTTGCTGCATTTTTCATTTTAATCTGTAAATAATAATTATTATAATAATAGTAACAATGTAGCCATGAGCGTCCACTTAGTGAATGGACCCTGTCGCGTTATAAGTGGCCTAATTATTACTTTTCTCCAGTTTCAGCTGCAACGTCACATAGTTTACCGTAAGTGCTGACCTTGAGAATATGCAGACCTTGCAGAAAGGTGTTCCTCGGAACATTAACGGCAGCTCAATCACAGCAGATCTATCAGTGTCTACAGTCAGTGCTGGGGGAACATTCGGGGTTAAAAGCACCTCAGGCTGCTTGTCTCTTAAAACGTGCATCTTGTTGATGCTGCGCGATTGCTATACAATTACTTGGAACACTGCAATATGATGACTTTCCAGAAGCGATACACGTTTAGAGTGAGGTATCAGTAACCCTACGCTCCGCACCAAAAGGGTCCCTTCTCACCATGACAACCGTCAAGGAACATTCACTGTGACAACTCGTGCACTTTGTAAGTGCATTCTTGGCACAGCCTTAACGTTGTGGGTCAAGGCCACTTATTCAGCTCCTATACCGTCTGATATAACATTACGTGGAATTCATATGGAGCCTGCAGTCACCCTTAGTTACATATGCTTGCAGATTATGAACTGATTCTGCCAAGTAGCACCATCAACAATGCTTCTTTTTGTCTTGGATAACTTCTTCCATGGAATTGATTTGGGGTCGAGGTTGATGTCAGTGCATACAGGTCGAGCAGGGCATGGCGCACAAACGGACGTACAAGCGTACTCACGAACTAACGTAACGCATATTTACTTGTACCGATGGATGATTGTGTGTCTTTGAGTGTGAGAATGGTTGAGTCCTCAGCAATGGTATCTGTACGGTTCTGTTTAGAGTCTACGTACAGACGGGTTGTATGTTACAGAAGTGATTTTTCGAAGGAACTGATATGTGAAGCCCATTTCTGGTGTCCCCCGCCATGATATTGCTGGAATATTGCTAAAAGCGGCGTAAAACCATACTCACTCACTCACTCACTCACTCAAAGGAACTGACACTGCTGGTGTAGCCCTTCACCAAATATGGCACAGATGGACATTTAAAAACTAACCCTGCCGGACAAAAGAAAATATACACCTATGTTTGATGGTGGGTAAAATTGAAACAAACACGGAGTTTGTTCGATGGTAATGTATTTGATACCGGTAGAATAGGTTTTGATAACATTTGTGATGTCTTGGTCATACGTGTGTCATGTCTTGGTCATACGTTTGTTATGTCTTGGTCATACGTTTGTAATGTCTTGGTCACACGTTTGTGATGTCTTGGTCACACGTTTGTCATGTCTTGGTCATACGTTTGTCATGTCTTGGTCATACGTTTGTTATGTCTTGGTCATACGTTTGTTATGTCTTGGTCATACGTTTGTTATGTCTTGGTCATACGTTTGTCATGTCTTGGTCACACGTTTGTCATGTCTTGGTCACACGTTTGTTATGTCTTGGTCACACGTTTGTTATGTCTTGGTCATACGTTTGTTATGTCTTGGTCATACGTTTGTGATGTCTTGGTCACACGTTTGTAATGTCTTGGTCATACGTTTGTCATGTCTTGGTCATACGTTTGTTATGTCTTGGTCATACGTTTGTTATGTCTTGGTCATACGTTTGTTATGTATTGGTCATACGTTTGTCATGTCTTGGTCATACGTTTGTTATGTCTTGGTCACACGTTTGTAATGTCTTGGTCATACGTTTGTAATGTCTTGGTCATACGTTTGTCATGTCTTGGTCATACGTTTGTCATGTCTTGGTCATACGTTTGTTATGTCTTGGTCATACGTTTGTAATGTCTTGGTCACACGTTTGTCATGTCTTGGTCATACGTTTGTTATGTCTTGGTCATACGTTTGTGATGTCTTGGTCACACGTTTGTCATGTCTTGGTCACACGTTTGTAATGTCTTGGTCACACGTTTGTAATGTCTTGGTCACACGTATGTTATGTCTTGGTCACACGTTTGTTATGTCTTGGTGACACGTTTGTCATGTCTTGGTCACACGTTTGTCATGTCTTGGTCACACGTATGTAATGTCTTGGTCACACGTTTATTATGTCTCGTTCATACATTTGCAATGTCTTGGTCATACCTTTGTGATGAAGTAAAGTGTAGACTCGATGTATTTCTGGCGTAACCAAGGGACGCAACTCTGCACAGCGACTAGACGACTGGGCCACCCGTGCCCCTATTCCCTTAGAGTGAGTGAGTGAGTATGGTTTTGCGCCGCTTTCAGCCACATTCCCGCAATATCACGGCGGGGGAAGCCAGAAATGGGCTTCACACATTGTACCCATGTCAGGAATCGAACCCGGGTCTTCGGCGTGACGAGCGAACGCTTTAACCACAAGGCTAGCTGACCACCCCCTATTCCCTTAGAGGAAGAAGGGTATCTTGCAACATCATTATCAATACGAATGGGTAGCTTCAAGTCGCAAACAATCGGAGAGAAACAGACAGAGACTGACAGTACACACCAGCTTCTAATACCCCGTGGGTAAGATCTTATGATTGCTTAAGGTCGACGCTCATTCGAAGTGTACGGTAATTCAACAAATGGTTTTGGGAGGACGGGGCTGTACCCAAGAGGTATGAATGTTCTCTAATCGCCTGATCGCGGGGACCGGTAATTGTTTCCGTCTGCCACACCTGGTTACGCCTCTATTCGCCCCATCACGTTTCACTACTAAACAGCTAACTAATGAATGCTCCCATGTAATGTCAACCACTAATGAATGCTTCCAGCAAATATCTTTCTCCCTGCCTTAAGCACTTAGAGTAGATTTTGGCAGTGTAGCTGCAGTACAAAGACATTAAAGGGGAAGTGAACACGCAAAAATCACTTTCTTTCTTTTTCTAAACGAAACGCAATTTTAGAATTTGTTAATATCTGTGTTTGAAAATATACACTCATTTTGTTCACAGTGAAAGTAGGAAGCTCACAATAGTGTGAAAATGATATGCCGTTATGAGGCCTTCGTTTTTCGAGCTAAACAGGCCTGAGTTATCCCCCTTAGATTCTGACGTAATTGGTGCCAATTCAACTGGGTCCCTGTCTATTCTCAACGCAAAAGATATCAAGTACCAGTTTACGGTAAAACAACATGGCCTACGACGCACTCCGGCGCAGTGGTAACTCAGCATAACACTATGCTGGCTGGCATCTGAGACGCTAGAATCACACAACTGTACCTACGCCACGTGAAGCGGCTCTAACAAAGCATAACGTCATAATGTTTATCAATTGGCACCAATGACGTCATATTGCAAGGGGCATAAGTCATGGTGTTTTTGTTACTGTTCTGTGGAAATAGAACACTTGCTAAATGTGAAAAATATAAATCGTTTTAATGCAAAAAATATGTTAATTAATTGTGATATTTTTATATTTTTGTCTATGACACTTTAGGTTAACACTTTTAATTTTGAAAAAGTACAAAAAAAATAGGTTCATTTCCGTGTGAACTTGCACTTTAAGAACACCCGTGCCCCCCAAACGATCTGTGAATTATGCGACTAAATGGATCTGGTGGTCATCTTGGTGACTTGGTCTTCCTACCCCGACGAGTGAGTGAGTGAGTGAGTGAGTTGGGTTTAACGCCGCTTTTAACAGTATTCCAGTTATATCACGGCGTGTCAGCTTAATGTGGGAGGAAAGCCCGAAGTGATGCATGTCTCAGACGTTTACCACTTCGGTTAAACCCACGAGCACGGGTATGGTGCTGACAAACCAAGAAACATAATCGGGGCGAACCGGGATTCGAACACACAATCATAGGTTTCTGGCGTGCCCAAGGGAATCGCGGCGCCTTAGACGACTAGGCCACCCGTTTCATCTCTAGATTGTCTGGTCCAGACTCGATTATCTATAGACCACCGTCATATAGCTGGAGAATTGCTGAATGCGGCGTTGACCAACAAACCAACAAACAGACAAGGAACACAACAGGTGTAAAACGCAATTGTTTCGTATCCTACAAAAGTAAACATAAACAACCCCTATACACTGCCTTTCGGCAATGACTAACTCCCACAAGACCTATCTTCCTGCATAGAAATGGCAAAAACAATATTTTGAAACCATTGACTGCAAACACATGTCAGAGATTGCATCTGATGTTCGGCCTAACCCAGGCCACTTAGAAACAAGTAATTATAGAGGTAATTGGCACAACCGTGTTCCCTATATCTCCCTGGGGTCAGGTTACCTCGTGGAACTATACCTAGATCGGGAACACGGGGCGGACAGGAAGGGATGACGGGAGAGACAGGGGCATTGTGGGAGATACGGAGTGATTTACTGCATCAATGAGGCTACAGTCGGGTGGTGTCAGGACGATGTCTTAATGGAACAAGACAAATAGTGCTTTTTGTGGAGTTCATAAGAGTATGGTTGTAATTTCAACTGATAGTCCATGTTTACATGTGTGTGTGTATGTGTGCCAATTTGAGTTGGGGGATCTCATGCATATGTTTACATGCGTATGAATTTGTGTCATCGCTTGCGCATGATTATGCGCATGCGTGGTGTGAGCATGATGGCGTTTACGGTGAACGTATGCGTGTGAGAAAGTGGACCGTGAAGATAAATGTGCGTGTGCGTGTGTGTGTGTGCGTGTGTTTATGCGTGTGTGTGTGCGTGTGTGTGCGTGTGCGTGTGTGAGTGTACGTGTTGGTGTGCGTGTGCGTGTGCGTGTGCGTGTGCGTGTACATGTGCTGAAGCGTAAAGGTTAGCTTATCGTAATATTATTCCCTATCTGATCTGATAGTACAGCGAATGAGTTTTTACGTTCTTTAATTCAAAATTTCTTTTGCTTTAAAAAAAATCCTATTCACTCATACGGATTCTTAAGTAATTGGGGCACGGGTGGTCCAGTCGTCTAAGGCGCCGAGATTCACTGTGCAGAGTTGCGTCCCTTGGGCATGCCAGAAACCTATGATTGTGCGTTCGAATCCCGGTTCCCCCCGATTATGTTTCTAGGTTTGTCAGCACCATACCCGTGCTCGTGGGTTTCACCGAAGTGGTAAACGTCTGAGACCTGCATCACTTCGGGCTTTCCTCTCCTCCCACATTAAGCTGACATGTCGCGATATGACTGGAATACTGTTAAACCCAACTCACTCACTCACTCTTAATTTATTGTCCATCAAGTTGTTATATTCATCCCTTAAAATAATCAAAACATAGTTTTGTCATACTTATTTGTCAACAACCTTCTTGTCTTGAACTCCGGATAATTCAATATGTGCACCTGGTGAAGAGTGAAGCACCGGTAACTATATTTATCCATACGAAACTGGGATTCAGTGTACAGTAAACTACGGTTATAACGAACACGCTTATAACGAACTGACGGATATAACGAATTTACTCTTTGGTCCCTACTACTTGCTGTAGTCATGCTGTATATGTACTTATAACGAACTACGGTTATAACGAACTGAAATTAGTAGTCCCTTTGAGTTCGTTATAACCGTAGTTTACTGTATTTCTAAACACCATAATCCATGCTGGTGCTGTCAGGACTCAAGGTTTTGGACAACATAACTCATTGCTTAAAATGTGGTAATGTACTTTAATTGTTTAAATGTTTTCCATGCAAATGTCAAATGTTTTCATTTTCCATGTCGTACACAAATTGATTCATTTCAAGGCTTTCCGTATCGTACGCAAAGTAATAGATTTTAAAGTTGTCCATATCGTATACGATTTGATAGATTTTAAAGTTTTCCAAGTCGTAGACAATTTAAAAAAAAATAAGATTCTCCGTATCGTACACAGTTTGATAGATTTTTAAAAAATTGTCAATATCGTAAAAGATTTGAAAGATTTTTATACTGTTGATGTCGTATACATTTTAATGAATTATAAGTCTTCCATTTCGTACATTATTTGATAGATTTTATAATTTTCCAATCACATCATCCAATCACATATTGCAGCTGTTACTGTTATACTCTTCGGCAAACTAGTTCTCACTGAAGCAGACCCTGAAACGGTTACTTCCGGTTTCGGATAAACTCAACATTTCGAATTCTAAAACATCCACTGTAGTGGATATCTCGTCTTCTTCAAAATCACGGAGACAATACCAAGATAACCAGATTCAAAACCACATGGCCTTGAGAAAACAAGCACGTAGAGTGTTTCCGCTTTTCCGCCGACAGCGAGACTTGGAACGAGATTTCGAACAAACAGTGGCAGTAATTAAAACAGATGATAACACATTCCAAGTGTCACATCTAATACCGGTGTTAGTGTTTTCAGCAATAATTAATTGGAGGAAAATATATCAGCATGGATAAAAGAGGAGCTTTGGAGCTTCCATGGAGCTACCATGGAGCCATCAACATTGCCATTGCAAGCCAGAGTGCTGAAACCGCCGACTCCATCTGGCCAATATCAGTGAAGAACGGGAGGAAGTACCTTCAAATAGAGCAGATGAGAGAAGCGCTACAAAGATAGGTGTTTTCATTTATGGCACTTATCAACAAGGTTTAAGTGATGCTTGAATACGCCCCTGAGTAGAGATAAAAATATGTACATTCCGAGGTGCCGTTAAAGAGGCCCTGCCTAGGAATAGTTTACTTCCTGTCAACTGGACATGCGCGTTGCCTTGGGGACCGTGACGTAATACACATTGTTTACTTCCCACGTTTACTTCAGTTTAGAGATATCGAGTATTTTTCGTGGTAAATAGGATATCGAATTGTCTTCTGTGTTGCGTGCACCAAGACAAGGGAGATAAGTCGGGATGAATATGCAGCGATTTGTTTGTTTGTTTGCTTGTTGTATAACCGCACACTCAGCAATGTTCCAGCTATATGAACAGTGTTTTCGTACATAACTTGTACCTTTATATTTCAACGTTGGTTTTAGTCGTAGTCAAGGAGATCAAGATACTTTGTTGATATTCATCCTTCACTTAAGACAACCATGCATATACAGATAAGCAGAAATCACGTCAGGTGAAATATGCATTGATGAATAAATTATGTATAGACGATGTTCTACAAATACACGTATGTCCACCGCGTAAGGAAACATACGTTTGACATGTGTAGGTGAATGGGGTAAACGAAGTGTAAACTTATTACAGATACAGTAAACTACGGTTGTAACGAACTCAAAGGGACCACTAAGTTTAGTTCGTTATAACCGTAGTTCGTTATAAACATATATACAGTATATATACAGCAAATGGCTGGGACAAAAAACAACAACAGTTCGTTATATCCACACTCACACACACAGACACACGCTCTCACACAGACACATGCACACAATCACACACATTCTCTCTCTTACCTCACACAGACACACACACTGAGACTGACTGAGACACACGATCGCACACTCACACTCCCTCGCTCTCTCTCACACAGACACACACACACTCAGTCACACATACACACTCAGACACACACATTCATACTCTCACACACACACACACACACACTCAGTCACACATACACACTTAGACACACACATTCATACTCACACTCACACACACACACACTCGCTCTCTCTCTCTCTCTCTCTCTCTCTCTCTCTCACACACAAACACACACACACACACACACACAAACACACAAACACACACACATCCTATCAAAAAATCTGCATCCGCGCTTGTTATTTTCTTTGATCAAGATTCATTGACTTTTTGCTGCCATGTAATCCATCTCCCATGATTAACATGAGACACACCTGGCAGTGGTGCTGCATTATTCACAGAGAAGTACCTCGGATTTCCCCCACTTGAAAACCCTCCTGTGATCACCCAGTCACTTGAAGTCTTTGGCGATATAAAGGACAGGGAAGTGTTTGGGCAAATCTATTCCTGTAAGGTTTTAAAAAGATCTAGCAGTGAGTTCTTCTGGCCACACGTGGGTATGGACACTACAAACAAACAGCGCCACCTAGCGGGGTATGGGTAAATTGTGCAACGCCTGAACATTTCTCGTGATTCCTCCGGTTAATACAAGACACCTGTTGAGAGGGTAACACAATTCGCATGCTCAGCATTGATATATCTATATATAGCCAATCTAAACAGTACTGTAGCATGTATTTAATAGGTATGTTACGTTTCTATTTCAGAATGAGGAAAATCATTTGCTAGAATTTGCAATATCCAGTGTCGCATCCTCAGGAACAACGCTATTATTAAAACGATGTCTATCCTCGGCTTTGTAACACACACCTTTGTCGTTTCCAACAGGACTTTCAGTGTTAAGAAAATGTTTTCGATATGATATTTCTAAATTTTGAACGAAATATATGCATGGCAAATATAACAAAGGAGGGCTCTTCCTCACCAGAAAAAACAAAGATATTGGAAACACAAAGGCATTTATTATGTGGCAGTGTTGGTACGAGGAGTGAATGAAAAGTTCTGAGTCTAACTTTAATGGAGGTTCACACACTTCTGCCAATGATGGAGTGCCTTGCTCCCACTTGCGCAGTATTCCCACAGGTGGTGTAGAAAGTCCTCCCCGGTAGACATGACGTCAGCCTCCTGACAGTCCTTTCTTCAAGTTTTGGAAATCCGACCGTGCCAAATCTGAAGATGGGGGACGTTCAATGAGTTTAAAGAACCCTTTAGTGAGCTTTCCACAACGTTAAGCCTTGATATTCTCACGCAGTTGCCTCAGCAGGTTAGCATGATATTGACCATTAATAGTCGGACCTTTCGGGAGGTAGTCTACCAATAGGTTTCCTTTGGAATCCCAGAAAACCGAAGCTATCGCGTTGCCTGGAGGAGGAGACGTTAGATATTCCACTGCTTTGACTGTTGTTTAGTCTCTGGCTGCCAATGGAAACCCTCAGATTTATCCATGATAACAAGTCAGTCAACAAAATCAGTTATGCTTCAAAACGACGGATATTGTCACGAGATATGATGAATCTGGAACGTTTCTGATTAGGAGCCTGCTGAATCCTTTGTCATGCCCGATTCATCCCTCGGAATGTTCTCTACTTTTTCATGGAAGATGCCAACTGTATTGCTATGTGACGTGTGGTGAGTCGTCCATCATCCATAATCACATCATACATTTTATCAACACTGTCCCTTATGGTGACAGGTGAAGGTCGTTCTGATGTTGGATCATCTTCGAGGCTCTGGCTTTCTTACCTTACCTCCACTGCTTACATCTTAACAGGGCAAAGGGTGGACCATGAACGCATAATAAACCCTTTCCGAGTGTATTGCTGAAGGAGTTGGCCCTTTCAGTTAGAGATACTTGATGACAGCGGGGAAGCCAGTTTAGTCCATTTTCATCAATAGATATACCTGGTCACTTTGACACTTGAACAAATATGCTGCCTGGAGAGAGTGAGTATGGTTTTACGCCGCTTTTAGCAATATTCCAGCAATATCACGGCGGGGGACACCAGAAATTGGCTTCACACATTGTACCCATGTCGGGAATCGAACCCGGGTCTTCGGCGTGACGAGCGAACATATGCTGCCTGGATGTGTGTTGGAATCAAATGTAGCAAGTAAGCATTGAATGTATTGTACTTTGTACCTGCAAACTTTTAATGGTGTACTATACAGTAAACTACGGTCATAACGAACTCAAAGGGACTACTAATTTTAGTTATAACCGCAGTTCGTTATATGTACATATACAGCATGACTACAGCAAGTAGTCGGGACCAGAAAGTAAGTTCGTTATATCCCTCAGTTCGTTATAAGCGATCGTTACTATATATCCTTCGTAGTTAGGATAAAAAACCTCAGGCCAAACCTCGTATTGCGAAGACTGGTAGATGTGCAGACCGGTAGATATAGGTATATACAGGTATGAGAGAGGTTGTGTGTTGTTATGGTGAAGACTGGTAGATGTGCAGACCGGTAGATATAGGTATATACAGGTATGAGAGAGGTTGTGTGTTGTTATGGTGAAGACTGGTAGATGTGCAGACCGGTAGATATAGGTATATACAGGTATGAGAGAGGTTGTGTGTTGTTATGGTGGAGATTGGTAGATGTGCAGACCGGTAGATATAGGTATATACAGGTATGAGAGAGGTTGTGTGTTGTTATGGTGAAGACTGGTAGATGTGCAGACCGGTAGATATAGGTATATACAGGTATGAGAGAGGTTGTGTGTTGTTATGGTGAAGACTGGTAGATGTGCAGACCGGTAGATATAGGTATATACAGGTATGAGAGAGGTTGTGTGTTGTTATGGTGAAGACTGGTAGATGTGCAGACCGGTAGATATAGGTATATACAGGTATGAGAGAGGTTGTGTGTTGTTATGGTGAAGACTGGTAGATGTGCAGACCGGTAGATATAGGTATATACAGGTATGAGAGAGGTTGTGTGTTGTTATGGTGAAGACTGGTAGATGTGCAGACCGGTAGATATAGGTATATACAGGTATGAGAGAGGTTGTGTGTTGTTATGGCGGAGACTGGTAGATGTGCAGACCGGTAGATATAGGTATATACAGGTATGAGAGAGGTTGTGTGTTGTTATGGTGAAGACTGGTAGATGTACAGACCGGTAGATATAGGTATATACAGGTATGAGAGAGGTTGTGTGTTGTTATGGTGAAGACTGGTAGATGTGCAGACCGGTAGATATAGGTATATACAGGTATGAGAGAGGTTGTGTGTTGTTATGGTGAAGACTGGTAGATGTGCAGAACGGTAGATATAGGTATATACAGGTATGAGAGAGGTTGTGTATTGTTATGGTGAAGACTGGTATATGTGCAGACCGGTAGATATAGGTATATACAGGTATGAGAGAGGTTGTGTGTTGTTATGGCGGAGATTGGTAGATGTGCAGACCGGTAGATATAGGTATATAGAGGTATGAGAGAGGTTTTGTGTTGTTATGGTGAAGACTGGTAAATGTGCAGACCGGTAGATATAGGTATATACAGGTATGAGAGAGGTTGTGTTGTTATGGTGGAGATTGGTAGATGTGCAGACCGGTAGATATAGGTATATACAGGTATGAGAGAGGTTTTGTGTTGTTATGGCGGAGACTGGTAGATGTGCAGACCGGTAGATATAGGTATATACAGGTATGAGAGAGGTTGTGTGTTGTTATGGTGAAGACTGGTAGATGTGCAGACCGGTAGATATAGGTAAATACAGGTATGAGAGAGGTTGTGTGTTGTTATGGTGAAGACTGGTAGATGTGCAGACCGGTAGATATAGGTATATAGAGGTATGAGAGAGGTTGTGTGTTGTTATGGTGAAGACTGGTAGATGTGCAGACCGGTAGATATAGGTATATACAGGTATGAGAGAGGTTGTGTGTTGTTATGGTGAAGACTGGTAAATGTGCAGACCGGTAGATATAGGTATATACAGGTATGAGAGAGGTTGTGTTGTTATGGTGGAGATTGGTAGATGTGCAGTTCGGTAGATATAGGTATATACAGGTATGAGAGAGGTTGTGTGTTGTTATGGCGGAGACTGGTAGATGTGCAGACCGGTAGATATAGGTATATACAGGTATGAGAGAGGTTGTATGTTGTTATGGTGAAGACTGGTAGATATGTAGACCGGTAGATATAGGTATATGCATTTATGAGACAGACTGTGTGTTTTTATAGAGGAGATTGGTAGATTTGTAGAGGGTAGATATAGGTATATACATCAATCAGAGAGACTATGTGTTGTCACAGGGAAGTTTGGTTGATGTGAAGACCGGTATATAGGTGTATACACCTATCAGACAAACAGTGTGTTGTTATCGGGGAGATTGGTCGATGTGAAGACCGGTACATGTACAAGTGTACTGGTATTAGAAAACCCATGTGTTGGTATATGTACAAGTGTACTGGTATCAGAAAGCCCCTGTGCTGGTATATGTACACGTTACTGGTATTAGAAAGCCCCTGTGCTGGTATATGTACAATGTTACTGGTATCAGAAAGCCCCTGTGCTGGTATATGTCCACGTGTTATGGTATCAGAAAGCCCCTGTGCTGGTATATGTACACGTTACTGGTATTAGAAAACCCATGTGTTGGTATATGTACACGTGTACTGGTATTAGAAAGCCCCTGTGCTGGCACATGTACACGTGTACTGGTATCAGAAAGCCCCCGTGCTGGTATATGTACACGTGTACTGCTATAAGAAAGCCCCTGTGCTGGTATATGAACACATGTACTGGCATTAGAAAGCCCCTGTGCTGGTATATGTACATGTGTACTAGTTATAGAAAGCCCCTGTGCTGGTATATGTACACGTGTACTGGTTATAGAAAGCCCCTGTGCTGGTAAATGTACATGTGTACTGGTTATAGAAAGCCCCTGTGCCGGTATATGTACATGTGTACTGGTTATAGAAAGCCCCTGTGCTGGTATATGTACATATGTACTGGTTATAGAAAGCCCCTGTGCTGGTATATGTACACGTGTACTGGTTATAGAAAGCCCCTGTGCTGGTAAATGTACATGTGTACTGGTTATAGAAAGCCCCTGTGCCGGTATATGTACACGTGTACTGGTTATAGAAAGCCCCTGTGCTGGTATATGTACATGTGTACTTGTATTAGAAAGCCCCTGTGCTGGTATATGTACATGTGTACTGGTATTAGAAAGCCCCTGTGCTGGTATATGTACACATTTACTGGTTATAGAAAGCCCCTGTGCTGGTATATGTACATGTGTACTTGTATTAGAAAGCCCCTGTGCTGGTATATGTACATGTGTACTGGTTATAGAAAGCCCCTGTGCTGGTATATGTACACGTGTACTGGTTACAGAAAGCCCCTGTGCTGGTATATGTACACGTGTACTGGTACTAGAAAGCCCCTGTGCTGGTATATGTACATGTGAACTGGTTATAGAAAAACCCTGTGCTGGTATATGTACATGTGTACTGGTTATAGAAAGACCCTGTACTGGTATATGTACATGTGTACTGGTTATAGAAAAACCCTGTGCCGGTATATGTACACGTGTACTGGTTATAGAAAGCCCCTGTGCTGGTATATGTACACGTGTACTGGTTATAGAAAGCCCCTGTGCTGGTATATGTACATGTCTACTGGTTATAGAAAGCCCCTGTGCAGGTTATATACACGTGTACTGGTTATAGAAAGCCCCTGTGCTGGCATATACAAGTAAGTAGAGTGTCAGGAATATATGTGCTCACAAAACCACCAAGTGTGTGCTGCTAGCGCGCCCTGCTCACAGAGTGATCCGCCAGAACAATCGCGAGTCCTTGGAGACGAGGCCGACAGATACCATCACAGTGGAGGCTTGTAATGTTTCTCTTCATCACCAGTCTGTCTCTCAGTACCTCAACTGTTTCTCTGTGTGCTGTCTGGCCAGCTCGCCGCATCTCGGTATCTGCTACTTACGTGTTTGTGTAAACTGGTGCTGACTTCAAAACAAAGTCAGCCGATGTTCGACAGATAGCATAACTAACAATAGACTCATTGTCAAATACAGGAAATATTTTAGATATCAGTTCAATTTTTAAAATATTCCTTTGATGCTTTCTCAGATTTGGCAGTGTTACGTATACGGGTTTGAGGTTGGTGTATCCATCGTTAATGTTATATATGAGGTGAGGTGAAATTGGTTTTCACGTCGCGTCCAAGATTATTGCACTTATATGGTGCATGCACGTGTGTGTGTGTGTGTGTGTGTGTGTGTGTGTGTGTGTGTGTGTGTGTGTGTGTGTGTGTGTGTGTTTGTTGCTGCTTGTACTAGTCCGGACTGATGCCGATCTATAGTGCTAGCTCACTGAGATACCATGCCGCGGTTTGTTTTAGCCCCTTAATGCCGAGCGCCAGACAGGGTAACAACAAGTACCATCTTTTAACGTCTTTTGGTATGACGCGGCCGGGGATCGAACCCCTGGCCTTCCGCTCTCCGGTCGGACGCTCTACCACAAGACCACGGAGGCGGCAATGTTATATATGTAACCCAATATTAATATAGAGGTTTAGACAAACTGTGTGTTTGTATAGCGGAGATTGGAGTACATGTATGCCGGTAGATATACATATACTGATGGCAATCTTTAAGGGAACATCTTATTTTAGACACTAACTGGTATGCTATCGTGGGTTCCCAGCCTTGTGTACCAAACATGCGTTTGATACAAAGAACACAGACACATCTCAACATTATAACAGGTGTTTAATTTGTGTGCACTCTGTACTGACAGTAAAGCTTATTTCGCGATAGTTTTCATTGTTCCGTATTCATTTCGATCAGTGTTTGTGCAGGTATCAGAGAGAACGTAGGCTGGTAGAGGGGGGATTGGTAGATATTTGGCCCGGAAGATCATTCCATTGATTCAAACGTCGACGCCTTTTTTTCTTGCCACCATTCTTTTAGAATTCTTGTCAAACGTATACCTAGTACACTAGTAATTTCGGCACTGGGGCAGAGGAACGTATCTTTTATTCAACTGAAATTTAGATCCGGTGGACATAATGGCTGCTTAACATGGCAAACAACAACGATTGTACGTCTTATGGCCTCTTCGTCGTGTATTAAAAGTTCCTTCGTCTGATCACGGGTTGCCATGACATAACAGAAACATATACAATCATATTTCATTTTAATGCCAGAGTGTTTCCCGATCGTGATTGTAATGAGGTTTATTTTTATAGATAAAGAACATTAAATAAGCTTAATCTATAATTCACGAAAGATGGCATGTCTAAAACAGTCCCTATGACTGACAATGGTATTACATCACGCTACGTTTTGAATTAATTTGCAGATGAAAGTACAATGTTGTCGATGTGTTCTTAAATGAATTTGAAACCGAATAGAAAGGTTTCAAATGCTGAGTCAGCTCATAAGAGATTAGAGAGCTCTACATTTAAATAAGTTCACCTACCTTCCCACTTAATACATCTAAAATGGGGAACCATCCAAGAGGGGGGCTGTGTGGTTAAAGCGTTCGCTCGTCACGCCGAAGATCCGGGTTCGATTCCCCACATGGGTACAATCTGTGATTCCCATTTCTGGTGTCCCCCGCCGTGATCTTGCTGGAATATTGCTTAAAGCGGTGTTAAACCATACTCACTCACTCAGTCAGAAAACGTACATTGTTGAACTGAATGAAACAAAGACAATTTCAATCAGAGAACCGTGTTATTGTGATTAGAATCGAGAATTCTGTTTTTGTTTGTTTGTTTGTTGTTTAACGCCGCACTCAGCAATATTCCAGCAACATGACGGCGGTCTGTAAATAATCGAGTCTGGACCAGACAATCCACTGATTGACATCATGAGCATCGATCCACGCATCAACCAAGTCCGCTCCCGTTAGTCGCCTCTTACGACAAGCATGGTCGCCTTTTACGGCAAGCATGGGTTACTGAAGACCCATTCTACCCGGATCTTCACGGGTGGAGTTTTCTTGTGAGTCATGGTAGAAATATAATTTTGACAATACAAATATCAAGTCCTTAGTTGACAGACTCCGTTACCCATAAACAGAGGACAACAAACAACATTGACAATTGCAGAAGTCTGCCCACTCATTCGTCAGGCTTGTCATCAGAGAATCTCTGATTCCTATTTGAACAACATTTCGATGCATACGAGGGGCGTTCAATAAGTTTTGCAACTTCAATATAAGACCAAGCCTGGGCTGTAGGGTGGGTGATATAACTGTACAGCCCAGACCTAGCCCCCAGTGACTATTTCCTGTTCCGGCAAATGAAATCTGCCCTACGTGGAAGACGCTTCCAGGATGACGAGGAGATATGGGCTGCCACAGAGGCGTGGTTAGAGGGCAAATCTGCGGATTTCTATAAATGTGGTACTTAAAGCTTGAAGGACAAATGGAATAAGTGTTTTGAGGTGAATGGAGATTATATTGAAAAATGAAAGTGCAAAAGATTTTCTGCGACTTGGTCTTATATTGAAGTTGCAAAACTTATTGAACGCCCTTCTATCAGCATTATTTACAACGAAAGCTCAAATTAATGTAGGGAGCGAGTGCTGGCAGACCAAAGTCGAATCCATTCTTAAAACTCATAACACTGGTTATAAACTCGTGACGCCTTGGAAAAGGGTTCGATTCCCCACCCGCTATAACGTTTGAACATAAAACGTCAACGCCAGATAAGAACAAGTATCGATTATCCAACAGAGCAGATTCCATTGGGCGTAAAAGGCAAAATACTCGTGACAATTATTTGAATGAGTCACTGAAACTCAGTGATGGCACCAGGTGTTCGCGAAAAGGGTACGCATATCCTACCCTTCCGGTAAACCCTCCCTCAATTTGGATAAAAACGTATGTGTTTGTTGCCTGACACCGCACATTCCCCCATGTCCCCAACTTGATATCGCCCGAAAAGATAGGGTGAGTGTGTGTGTGAGTGAGTGAGTGAGTGAGTGAGTGAGTGAGTGAGTGAGTTGGGTTTACGCCGCTTTTAACAGCATTACAGTTATATCGCGGCGTTTCAGCTTAATGTGGGAGGAAAGCCCGAAGTGATGCAACTCTGAACAGCGCATCGCCATACGCCCCCCCCCCCCCCCTTCGAAAAGATAGAAGCGCCATTAAACGCTAAAACGCGTAACCCTGATTAGAGTGTCAGCTCATTTCTCACCCAGCCGTTTTCATTAGCGTATGTATAACGGTTACCACAATATTGGTAACATTAGTAAACACTGAAGTCCTTAGGTTACATACTGTCTTAAAGGCTTTCCTAGGGGCCTGTCATGAAATGTTTAGAATCTGTTTAGGATTATCATTAAAAAAATATATTACATGCGGAGGTGATAGTTAAATTGAGTACACAAATATACATTTAACCTCTTCGTCACGACTATGTTTGTGTGCCAGTGCATTAAGCACGGAGCTCTGGAGTCCTGTGTATTTTTAACATAATCAACGAAGCTAATACACCCATAAAATGTAACTCTATAGGTTGTTCCTCCTGGTGTGACGTTCATTTTGTCTCTGTATTTATGAAAACATAATTATTTTCGTGCCTAGTTTTCATACGAGTCTCGACGATAGGGAATTCATAGACACGCCACCTCAGCATCCGTCCAGAGAAAACAAACTTTTCTCTATCAGTCGATAACACCTGTAATTCCTACAAACATCTAACGCGCCATCAGAGGGCGCTGATGCATCGAGTCCGGAGTAATTTGATATCCCTGACAGGTGAAAATACCAGTCCGATGACATGGTTGTGTAATTTATTACCTCCCTTGAGGAACTCTTCTTTGATAAAGGTAGTGAAAATAGTACTTCCGGTTGTTTACACAAGTCGTGGCCTGGAGATGGATTTGATATTTTTATAATTGAATGACAGGTGTCATTTTTGTATCATGTAGTGTGGATACTTACTGTGATATTTATGAATGTCATAAGTTGGCATCAAAATGATATCTAATATGGAATTCTTTTGCTTCTACGTCAATACGTTCCTGCACACGTGGAAGGAAATATAGGCCATACGTAGAAAAAGTATTCCCAGTGTTTTGATATGTTTTTTAATTTGTCGGAATGAACATGTCACAGCTGCTGACAGCATGTGTAATGCGTAATACGAAGACAAGGCAATCACACTTTCCAGCTTTTTTTCACTTTCATGTTGATAAACTTTGAAATACTTGTATAATCGTATTTTTTCAAAAATTATTTGGAAATACTTTTAATAAGCATTATGTCATTTATTATCGAGTGAGTGAGTGAGTGAGTGTGCTTTTACGCCGCTTTTAGCAATATTCCAGCCATATCACTGCGGGGGACACCAGAAATGGGTTTCACACATTGTACCCATGTCGAACCCGAACCCCGAATCGAACCCGGGTCTTCGGCGTGACGAGCGAACGCTTTAACCACTAGGCTACCCGACCGCCCCCATTTATTATCGGCAATGCGAGCTTCCATAACATACGGGATTAAAGGGCGTGTGAAGTGAAAAAAAATTATTGCGATTTTGTTGCGAATATAAATGTTCCAAATATTATAAGTCATTTTCCGAGAGAAAAAATATGATATTCGTAGAATATCGTAGACATTGTCAAAGTGAAAGTGCTGAAATCACACGCTCCGTAATCGGATTCCCAAACATAACTATCTGGGGGTGTGGCCAAAAACTACCGGCGCAATGGTGCAGCGATGCGTGACAAGGGTTTTGATTGGCTGATATGGTGACTGACTTGTGATGCTTGGCAGCTATTCAGATACGTCAGGAAGCGGCCAATCCAAAAGTGTTGTTATTTCTGTTAATCCTACACAAATAACATTGCACACATTGCTGAGTGTGTGAATCGCCGTTTGATCTTGACATTGTGAAAAATAACCATTAATGTCTTAAACGATCTATTTACGATCAACATCCAATTTGGGTACAATAAACGGTGACTTTCTATTTGTCAAGTCAAGCAGCTGGCCAAGGGATAATCCCCATCGTGTTCGTTTTAGCAATTTACATCCGTATATCTAGCATTCGTTTACTTTAGACCGCCTCCGTGGTCTAGTGGTAAAGCGTCCGCCCGGACAGCGGAAGGTCCGGGGCACGATCTCCGGCCGCGTCATACCAGAAAATGTTAAAGGATGGTACTTGTTGTTACCCTGTCTAGCGCTCGGCATTAAAGGGCTAAAACAAAAACTGGTCGTCTCGGAGTGAGTATACTGTTTCTGAGTGGGATATTCATGTTTAAACTGCGGCATGGTATCTCTATGGGTTAGCACTATGAAATGGTCATCAGTCCGGACTAGTACAAGCAGCCATGCACGTCGCTATATAAGTGCAATAATATTGGACGCGACGTTAAACCCCATTTCACTTCACCTCGTTTACTTTAAAATATACATTAAACAATTGAAAAAAAAGAATGAGCATAAAATGTTTAAAATATTGTCTTATTTGTCCAATTTCACATTTAACGCGTCCATTAATGTACTTCACAGTCCACTCGTTCGCTTGTTTCTGGTCATCTTCCCAAGGCAAGAGAGTTAACTGACTATAAAAGTCCAGTTTCCACCCTTGCCGAACTAGGCTGGTATTATGGAGTTACATTTTGGCTGGACTAACGAGTCTATGCATAGTCCAGTCAAAATTGCGCACCGAAATCGAAATCCGGTTCGTAAACTGTCGTGCAGATTTCGGTCGATTGTAGGGTTTGCAAAGTATGTGCACCGCCAACTCGTTGTCAGCAGATATTTTCCAAATCTTTTCATGTTTTTTATCAAGGTGCTCACTTGATTTGATGCATTTCGCGATATACGACCCGTTTTATGGCACTATAGATCTTGATTATCTATCAGATCGTCCTGACTGGGCGCCACCATTTTGTGTGAAGCAAACGCAAGTAATACGAGAGGTGGAATCTGATTGGTCTACAGGAGAGGCTTAGAAGGGACATAAGTTGTAATAGACACTGGTGGCGCTACGATCGAGCCCAGTAATTCCAGCCTAGTTCGGCAAGGGTGGAAACTGGACTTTTAAAGTCAGTTAACTCTCTTGCCTCGGGAAGATGGTTTCTGGTTGGCAAGAAGTTGTCTCCCCTTCAAGCGCATAATCTAGGTTTCGATACTTCTTCTTGGGTGACGTCAAACTACCAGGATTGTGATCGCAGTATTATCCTGCTCAATCTGCAATATCTCAATTCATTGGTACATATATGGATGCCACCTCTCGAGATGATCTGCTGCGTCGCCCCACTGCTCAGAGACATATAATTGTGCTTCGTGACAAAGTCATCTTTGGTGTTAATGATGGTTGGGCATCCTCTTTGGGAACATTTCCAATGAACTGAAGTTTGACGTCTCGTCTAAATCGTGAACTTTATATCCGGCAAAATACTACCTGCGCATTTGCCACAGCGGAATACCTTTTCTTATCGATAATTCCTTTTATAGTCCATTCGTACTAAATGATTAATGTGTTCACTCACTCATTGATGCATGTGTTTTAAAAGTTTTCACCCAGTACAGTGTCTGTGAACAGAGGCAGACGCGGCGCCGTCCCGATCGTTCAAATTGCGCAGCACGTCAGACACCGGTAACCGGTTTTAACCTCCACAAAGGAGATTCCCCTCACTGGAGGAAATTTTCGTTTGAGGGACGATTTTGCCTGTCGTTTTTTATCGTCCGTTTTACGGTATTTCCCTTTTTCTAATTTTGGTCAACCATTTGTTATTAGGTATCCCCGTAAGTATTACATCCGAAAGATGCTATGGTGACTTTTCTTGCCCTTTAAGTAGGAGATAAATGAGTGAATGACCGAAATGTTCTCGGGTGCGTGAGTTGGGCTTTGGCCGTTTTGAACATTATTCCAATTGTATCTGCTTGATGTGGGAGGAAAGCCTAAAGTGAAACACACAAGCACGGGTATGGTACCACAAACCTAAAAACATAATCAGGGCGAACAGGGACTCGAACCCAGGATCAAGGGTTTCTGTATTGCTCAAGGGACGCAACTCCCCACAGCGAATCACGGAACCTTAGACGGCTGGGCCACTCGAGCCCCCTGTTTACATGATGAAGAGGTCAAGAGACAATTATTGCTGTTTTCGTAATGTTGTTGTTTTGGTTCTTTCCGTATTAAGCAGTTATTATAACTTCCCCATACATATTTCAGTGGAATAGAAGCTAGAACCCCCAACCCCCCCATTTCCAAAAATACTACTGCACTAGGTGACATTTCAACATGAATTCTAAAACAATGGCGGCAAGCTAATTGCGTTGAGATTTGACCACGTGAGATGTCAACCGGCCAATATGTGTACCACTCTCCCCATCACACAGTCTGTCTGATATACCTCTATATATGTAGCCGCAGGCCTACACGTGGACCGGTTTGTTCTATATCAGCATACGACCTGTCTGATAAATATAGTGATTTTAGAACTATGACATTTGTACAGCTACCGGCCTATATGTATTCCAATCTCCACTATTTTGGCATAATATTTGTCGTAAAAGGCGACTAACGGGATCGGGTGGTCAGGCTCGCTGACTTGGTTGATGCATGTCATCGATCCCAATTCCGTGGGTCGATGCTCATGATATTGATCACTGGATTGTCTGGTCCAGACTCGATTATTTACAGACCGCCGTCATATAGCTGCAATATTGCTTAGTGTGGCGTTAAACAACAAACCAACCAACCAACTGACCTGTCTGACTCACATTGATGTCCAATAGCGTGGATCGATGCTCATGATATCAATCACTGGGTTGTCTAGTCCAGACTCGATTATTTACAGACCATCGTCATACAGTTTGAATATTGCTGACTGCGGCGTTAAACAACAAACAAACAAACAAACCACGGTCACAATACGAGAAGATCATAGGACGTTCAATAGGTGTTGAAAAGAGTGGGTGTCTAATACACCCTTTACGGTTTACATGTATTAAGTACAAAGTTATCATACTTACAGGCTGCATTTGAGCCAGATATATAACCAGGGACTATATTTCTGCAGGCATCAAAGTGACAAGGCATCTTCTGTTGATGAAAAAGGTAGAAAACTGGTTACTTCACTGTCATCAAGTGTGTCCAACAGACATCCACCTGGGCATCCTAGATGTCTCAAGATCAGGAGGTGAGGTGACATTAGGTTTAACGTCGCGTCCAAGATTATTGCACTTATAAAGCTACGTGCATGCACCTGTGTATGTGTGGCTGCTTTTAGGATCAATGACATGCACCAATCAACTTCAGAGAGCCTGACCACCCGATTCCGCTAGTGGCCTCTTACGACAAGCATAGTGGCCTCTTACGACAAGCATAGGTTGCTGAAGACCTATTCTACCCTGGATCTTCACGGGTCTGTGACCATGGTCTGCACCACCTCGGGCTTTCCTCCCACATTAAGCTGACACACAGTGATATAACTGGAATACTGTTAACTCACTCACTCACTCACTCACTCAGTGTGACCATGGTAACTTCCATATTTTTACAGCCTCTAAATCCGGAGATCTCCTAGCCTTGTGTGAGCTCTTTGCCCTTCATCTCTCCGTATCCGTGCCCTTACCACGAGGAACATGCCTAGCTTCATAATCTATTACAAAAGCATAAAAGTGCATACCATCACTCCTTTCGTCGAAACATGTATCAGATAAGATCATTTTTAACAAGACTGGATACTCAAATTAAAAAAACTTCAGCCACGACCTGACAAACCCTTGCGCCCCCAAGCCTCAAATCAAATGCACAGCCTGTGTAACATTAAAGCATTTTGTTCAAAAGATAAGGTATTTTGAGATCGCTTCCCTCTCCGTTCGGGCTCCAGTCTACGCCGTGAGAGAATTACTCAGACCAAGACATCAGCTATATGTCTTTAACCGCATATCTCCAACCCATTTTTTAAAAAAGATTTCAAATAAGATAAGGGATGTTTTATTTTCCTTGCACCACGCCAATCTGTGCTTGTCTTGAGTGCTATGAACGCCACGCCCCAGAGAAGCCGATACCGGCACCATGCTTGCAGCATCACCTCGCCATTGTGATAGCGCCAAGATGCGAGTAGGTCTGAGGTGTTGAGGTGTGCAGGTATTGCACGCGTTACACGCATGCACCTGCATGACATGCACGTTCTGCAGCACAGATGCATACCTTGTAACCGTTACTACGGAAACAGGAAGAGAAAGAAGAGCAACTATTTGCATTAGGTAACGCATTTTGTTCATTAAGCGGCTCTGTTTTATCGCACCAGGGTGTCTACAATGCGACAATGGTGCTGATGACGAAGGGATGCAGCTTGTGGGAGGAGGTGAGGTGAGGTGAATTTGGGTTTAATGTCGCGTCCAAGATTATTGCACTTATATAGCGACGTGCATGTATGTGTGTGTGTTTGTGTGGCTGCTTGTACTAGTCCGGACTGATGCCGATTTATAGTGCTAGCTCACTGAGATACCATGCCGCAGTTTAACATGAATACCCCACTCAGACACAGTATACTGACTCCGAGCCGACCAGTCCTTGTTTTAGCCCCTTAATGCCGAGCGCCACACAGGGTAACAACAAGTACCATCTTTTAACGTCTTTTGGTATGACGCGGCCGGGGATTGAACCCCGGACCTTCCGCTCTCCGGGCGGACGCTCTACCACTAGACCACGTAGGCGGTCGTTTTACAAGGACGAATATCGGGGAACAGCACAATTTCGGTACATGTTATTTTTTTTACAAATACTTCGTTCATCTGTGGAACTTCAACACTCAAGCCGGTCACAATATACCGGCTCTTACGAAGTCGAATTTAACACATTCTAAGATGCTTCTAAGATCAAAGGCTCCGGAAATACTTAACTCTGCGATAAAGTACGCTTTACGTCACGTCATAATTGTCTGACGTCATTATGCTGTTCAAGTTACCTCCCTCGTGATCTAACGTATCCTTGGTAACATTGTTCTGTCATTCCTGTCAATCAAGACGGCGCATACATAGTTTCTTTTAAAGGGGAAACTTGTCGGGTAATAGAATATTATTTCCCTGGGAAAATATGTCAAGAAAACGAGAAGGGACAACAGCCACAGATGTATTACAAATATACTCACCTAAAAAAGAAAAGCGAATACCATACGTGTTGGTTAATATATGAGGCCTACTCATATTCAAGAGATAGACAATCCAGTGATTCATATCATGAGCATCGACCCACGCAATTAGGATCAATGACATGCATCAACCAAGTCAGCGAGCCAAGATCCGTTGGTCGCCTTTTACGACAAGCATAGTCGCCTTTTACGGCAAGCATGGGTTCCTGGAGACCTATCCAACCCCGGATCTTCACGGGTTTCACGTATAAGTGAAATGAATTGGTA
Source organism: Haliotis rufescens (assembly GCF_023055435.1). Taxonomy (NCBI): domain Eukaryota; kingdom Metazoa; phylum Mollusca; class Gastropoda; order Lepetellida; family Haliotidae; genus Haliotis; species Haliotis rufescens. Next base: position 53,699,185 of record NW_025964334.1, read on the forward strand.
TAAGTTCTTACCATTTACAACCCCCCTCCACGGACATATCTATGGTACAATTCAATGATGAAATATACAAAGAAACGGAAAATAGTGAAAGGAAACTATGTGGAACGCGGTTGAGTCACTCGAATGATTTTGACCTATCGATTTAATAATGTACAGCTATAAATGTCAGCTCATTTCTCGTTTGTGGTCAGATCTGAGGGAAGGTGAGCTGAGGTGAAATGTGGTTTGACATCGCAGTCCAGACTACTGCACTTCTATAGCAACGTGTGTTTGTGCGTGTCCGTGTGCTTGCTTCTACTACTTTGTACTGATGTTTTATGTTTCTAGCCCACTGAGATACCATGCCGCGGTTTAACATGGATACCCCACTCAGACACATTATCCTGACTCCGAGCCACTTGTTATCCCTTTAATGTCGAGCACCAGTCAGGGCAACAAAAAGTACCACCTATAACGTCTTTTGGTACAAAGGGGCCGAGGATCGAATCGCTAGCCCACGGAGGCGGTTCTACGATCCTGTTAAACGTACAACTTGCGGAACAAATGGGTTTAATGTCGCGTCGAAAATTATTGCATTTATATAGAGACGTGCATGCTTGTACAAGTCCGTCTGATGGCAATATTTTAGTGCCAGCCCACTGAAATACCATGCCGCAGTTTAACATGAATACCCTACTCAGACACAGTATACTGACTCCGAGCCGACCAATCCTTGTTTGAGCCTTAATGCCGAGCGCCAGGCAGGGTGACTACATGTACCATATTTTAACGTCTTTGGTTTCACGTGGCCCGGGATCGAACACTGGACCTTCTTCTCTCCGGGAGGACGCTCTACCTCTAGACCATGATGGCGGTGGAACATACTTGAGGAAATATCAAATATATTTATTGACCGCCCATTTACAGACTGTGTCGTTACACTGCAGTGTGGAAAAGAAACATACCGAAAACCTGTTTCTTGCGCCCGATACACTCAAAATGGTGCTGATCTACTTCCGGTCTTTTGGCACGCGTGCATAACAACGGTATTTTAATTACAAGGGGTGTTTACATCACCGTAGCAGAAAAATAAATTAGTCAAACGCGAAGACTGAACTAGCAACAGAAAAACAAGAAAGCAATAAATATTTTGAAGTGAAATTCTATTAAAGGTAATGCGTCTAATTGAAGAAATTACTTACATATTTTTATACTTAAATTAGAAATTAATTACTTACTTTTTGTCGCTCTCATTTTAAACGTTATGTGCATAGGATTAGGATTCTTCTACATAACGAAAAACGTTACTCTCAGATACAACCCAGTATAAACAAGTGAAGTGATTGTTTCATGAGTGAAATGAAGCCCACCCTGTATTAAAAGCTGTTTCATATAATCTGGCTGGTTCAGTTTTTCTGTGCAAGTCCTTGTTGAAATTCCTTGATTTGAGGTATCTCACATGTAGCGCTTTGAGCATGTTTTATGGTGTGGACTTGGCGCATTATAAATATGCATTATTATCTGAAGTCAACGTACTTTGGTTTTACGCATAGTTCATCTTAGAAAGCCAGGAACTATTTATCATCGTATCTCCGGAGAGGACGTTGTCTGTCCTACCAAATGGCGTCTGTTATCAGAGGACAGATTAATGCTGACACAGCAGATTCCGATATATACCCGAACCAACGCGATATGTGATGAAGAAGCTGTGGTGTACAAGGCATATTAGGAACATGTGGTGTTCTAACAGAACGTCATACAAGAAGGATTTTTACATTCACCCTTGCCGTCTTCCGATGGCATATGATTGGAGTTTAAAAGTTATATCGAAACCCTTTCCATAATCTTCAAAAAGTTCTTATATTGTTTCTGTTGAAATCCGGTAGACGCTCACTGCATTGTGTTTGGACAGTGATCAGTCGTTTTGTGTAAACTTCCGGTCCGGTATACCGCCGACGGAGATAGCAAATTTCTGTAATGTTCTATGTTGTAATGGCACTATGTGGAACATTCCAGTATCTGGTTAGACTATATAAGGGTACAATAACGTGTTTACGTATCTCTCACGCATTTTCATCATCTCGGAACCAGCTTTCATGTGAGGATCGCTCATCATCCCTGACTCCCTGCCTAGCCCATCTCGGAAGCTTGACCACAGTTGCCGCTGGGTGAATATATGTTATTATCACTGACGTTTGCTATCCCCACTGTAATTTTGTATTTGATACTGACGACTGCCATTATATTATACATTGCCTTACAATATTGAACCACTCTATTGTTTAATGCCATTGTAATTGTTGTGCTGTAATTTGTATTGATTTGTAAACAAAGTGAAATTTGTAGTACATTTATTGATTGTATCCAACTTTGTTGTTTTCACACTAAGTTCTTTTACGTAGATATTTCTGGGTTAACTTATTGTTTCAATTTGGGATTCTACACGTATCAAAGATACATCAATTGTACGATTCCGACTAACATAAACATGTGTTAATGAATTCCTTTCAAAAAGTGAAGATACCAGGTGTTCGCGAAAACGTGAGCGTATCCTGCCCCAACTGTGGCACCCGTCACAAACACATGCAAAAACAAGTCAATTGTTCACCTGAATGAAAACACAGGAACATATATTAACACGGGGAAAATTGAAAAAGTTTTACCAATATTTTATCACGTTACATGCCACATATGAAGGATTGGAAATTGCAAAGAATGGAAATATTACATCTAACAGACCATGCTCCAGTATCTTGCCAAGGGCCAACTCGATAACGCATGTCGGACATATAATCCACGGCCAGTATCTCTCTTTGTGCTGGTAAGGTAAAGTTATGAAAATCAATTTAATGCGTTAATACTTTTATCACTTGTTTATCACCCACCCTTATTAAATCACACGTACCACGTATACATTCGTGGCAACTGGTAAGCTAGCATTCTTACTAAACTTTACTCATAGACACATTTATGCTTCGGCCAAACTAAATTATAAAATTCTGTAGAGCGCCATCCAAGTTCACAATTACAACTTTACCTAATTTTAATCAGAAGTAGTAGCTAGAATAGGTATCAATACGGACGACAGGCAGTCACAAATCATTCTGTTCATTTACTCAGACAGCACACATCCATTTTGTATGGTGGTTAGAAATCAAACAAACAAGAAATGATTCTTTTGATGATGAACTGGTATAAAAGATATGTTTTAAAAGATAAAATTTGTAGCGTTTTGTCCCGACCCGGGAAGATCCGGGTTGGAATTGGACTTCGGCAACCCATGCTTGTAGGAGGCGGCTAAACGGGATCGGTGATCAGGCTCGCTGTATCCGCATGTCACCGTATCCAAATTTTGCGTAGACCCAAGCTCATGATGTCAATCACTTGATTGTCTGGTCCAGACTCGATTATTCACAGACCGCCGTCATATAGCTGGGACATTGCTGAGTGCGGCGTTAAATAACAAACAAATAACCAAAAAACGTTTTGTTCCAATTTTCAAGAGTACACGTTTGTTTGCCCGGACGTTAGTTATGTAAACTAACTTCGCATCGGCATTGTTTCTGTCATATTGAGACGAGAGGTTAACCCCAGGGAACCAACCTCAAGCCCCGTCTGTTAATCCGAATACCATTAGGGCAAATTGTTCCAAGAAGGTTCTCATTGCAAGAACCGTCTGTTTAATCTCACGATCATGACGAACTGAAGGAAACGATGCAAAGACTGCTTTTGTAATGACTAACTGTCAACTTGCAACACACCGATCCCATAGAAGATTTCTGTTTGAATGCTTACCCCAAGACTGTTTTGCATTTGCGGATTGTATCAACGGGAACAAAAATACGCAGTTTTACCATTGGACTTCCGCTGATGGGGATGTATGAATGTTTGCACGCAGAATGGAGTTAATTCAGAAACAAGTGCATCTAATTAGACACGTGGCATGTACACACTGGTGTATATATACTGAACGACATGGGATGATGAATATCTTTATCTTTGTCTATTCAGTATATGTGCACGTGTGCTGAAACAATTGTTGTATGGTCAGTGGATTGGTCAGGTGGCGGATAAGCCTTGACGAACAGATAACATGTCTAAATTGTGAACGGTTTATACGTTTAATTTTGCTGTTAAATCCACACTCAGTGATATTCTACCTCTATGACGGCGGTCTGTAAATAATCGAGTCTGGACCAGACAACCAATTGACTGACATCACGAGCATCGCTCTAAGCAATTTGGATACGATGCTTGCATCAACCAAGTCAGCAAGCCTGACCACCCGATCCCGTTAGTCGCCTCTTAGGACAAGCATCCTCTCTTACGACAAGCATGGGTTGCTGAAGATCAATCCTAATCCTCATCTTCACGTGGTTATACGTATAAGGTCTTATCCATATGCTCTATCATAGTAGATGGATGGCACTGGACATGGTCATTTATACTTTTCTTCAAGTAAGTAGTCAGTATCATGACCGTATCACGTCGGACAGTAAGGTGCCAACCATTTGTTGTATTCGGATGGTGGAGATTGATGGAACGGGACAATTAATTTACACAAAGAATCCTTCATAGAGTAATGCGTTGCTGTATGTCTTGGGGCGCCGTCTGAACCAAAGATCCAGATCAAAGCCCCATCTTCCCGAGGCAAGAGAGTTAACTGACTTTAACAGTTCCCACCCTTGCCGAACTTGTCTGGAATTGCTGGGCTCGATCGTAGCGCAACCAGTGGCTATTTCGAGTTATGTCCCTTCTGTGCCTCTCCTATGGACCAATCAGATTCCACCCCTCGTATCACTTGCAATTGCTTCAAACAAAATTGCGGCACCCAGTCAAGACGATCTGATCGATAATCAAGAACTATATTGTGATAAAGCGGATCTTATATCGCGAGCACCTTGATAAAAAAACATGAAAAGATTTGTAAATGTCTGTTGACACCGAGTTGGCGGTGCACATGCTTTGCAAATCCTGCATGACAGTTTACGAACCGGACTTCGATTTTATTGAGCGATATTGATTGGACTATGCATAGACTCGTTAATCCAGCCAAAATGTAACTCCTTAATACCAGCCTATTTAGGCAAGGGTGGAAACTTGACTTTTATAGTCAGTTAACTCACTTGCCTTGGGAAGATGGGTCGGCCCCTGTATCATCTACTCTTGGCCAGGCGAATCGTTGATTGACAGTTTGTGCAACGAGTCGGATCATCTTGTACGACGACATACAATCAACCATGACACACAATTTATGCCCCCGATCTTCAGTCCATGCGGACAGCCTCCGTGGTCAAGTGGTAAAACGTCCGGTCGGAGAGCGGAAGTTCCGGGGTTCGATCCCCGGCCGCGTCATACCAAAATACGTTAAAAGATGGTACTTGTTGTTACTCTGTTCGGCGCTCGGCAATAAGGGGCTTAAACAAGGACTGGTCGGCTCCGAGTCAGTATACTGTGTCCGAGTGGGGTAATCATGATTTCTCAGTGGGCTAGCACTGTAAAATCAGCATCAGTCCGGATTTGTACAAGCAGCCACACACACACGCGCATGCACGTCGATATATATAAAAGAAAATCTTGGACGCGACGTCAAAGCCCATGTCACCTTACCTCACCTAACCTCATTTCCATTCGTGACCAACTCGTGTCATTCCGGGACAAGCCGAATAGCGACTCGTGCCCCGCTCATGGCCATTTTTGCGACCGGGTTCCGTCATAGCGCAAACGGGCATACCCAAAACAATTGTCAACTCGTTGCGTAATGGCTCACATATTATTTCCCCATGTATTATATATATTTCAGATGCAATGTAAAGTATGTGCGGAATTATACAGTATGATAGAACACATTTAACTGTGTCTTGGGTATATTTTAAGATGAAAGACACATGTAAAATAAAAAATTATTTCTGAGGGATTCTTTGACGAAGAACTTAAAATCATACGCGCATTCTGATTGGTTTGTCGTATTTTCGCACATAACATTCATCGACAGGGGGACGAGTCTTCTTGCAGGTTACGGAAAGGGGCGAGTGGTGACGAATGCCTCATTTCATGCGGCATGGGGACCTATTCTGATCGGACCGGTCCGCCCTGCAGACTTTTCCGAATGTTTGTCAATCTCGTATCTAAACTGTCTGCATCACTTTTGTACTGGTACTTCTGTCAATGAACTCCTGGGACTGTATAATTTTAACTATAAGTCTTTGACGTTCTGTGTTCATATAACAAGTGATGCAACCCCAACTAAACTTCTCCCAGCCTGATTACTGTCTAAAGCGTACTAAACTGCTTGTCACACAAGTCCGGTTAAGATATTCCATTTTGTGGTGCGACATGTTTGAAAACTGGTATATTCCGTCAACCTGCACCTAGTTGTCTCGAAGTAGTACGTGGCCCGAAAGGCATGTACACATACTCCGTCAATGTCGATTGTTATATGGAATTGATTTTATTGTTTTATTGCTTCTGTTGAGATTCAATAGACGCTCATTGCATTGTGTTTGGACAGTGATCAGTCGTCAGGAAGTTAGTATATGGAAGTTCTGGAGCCGATGGACTGGTAAGGGCACTGTGTGGAACTTTCCAGTAGCTGGTTAGACTATATAAGGGGACAAGAGCGAATTTACGTATATCTCACGCATTTCATCACATCAAGACCAGCTTTCGTGTGAGGATCGCTCATCATCCCTGAATCTATGCCTAGGGCCCATCTCGGCAGCTTTACCACTGTCGCCGCTGGGTGAATGTATATGATTATCACTGACTTTTGCTTTTGATTTGCCAATTTAGTTAATTTTGTAATACATTTGTTGATTGTTATTACTTCTTGGGTTTCGTTGGTTTCACACGAAGTTCGTTCACGTATAGATTCCCGCGTTAACATTTTGTTTCAACTTGGGATTTGACACGTAAAAAGATATGATGGCCATAACAATGTATCCTGCGTCAGTGCAGATGACATTAAATGGTTTTTACGTCGCCTTCAAGATAATTGCACTTATTTAGCGTCACGTAGCTGCTTGTGATACTAGTTTAATAGTACTAGCCCACTGAGACACAATGCTGCAGATTTATATGAATACCCCTCTCAGACTCAGTATACTGACTCCGAGATGACAGGGCCTTCTTTTATCCCCAAATGCCGAGCAGCAGGCAGGGTAACAACAGCCATCCTTTAACGTCTTTTGGTATGACGCGGCCATGGATCGAACCCCGACCTTCCGCTCTCCGGGCAGACGCTCTATCCATTAGACAAGGGAGGCGGTCGCAAGCTCAATGGACTACGATCATGACAAATATATGTGTTTAATACCTGTACTACTAGTAACATGAATGATATGAATGCACAATGGGCGATGGAGATAACCACGTTTATACCGAACACGCTTATAACGAACTGACGGATATAACGAAAGGTGTTTTGATCCCCTCTATTTGCTGAATCTATGCTTATAACGAACTACGGTTATAACGAACTAAAGGTGGTGGTCCCTTTGAGTTCGTTATAACCGTAGTTTACTGTAGTTCTGTATTAGTCCTTGTCGAATGTCCTGTCTGTTACGGAATGTGATGAACCGAGCAGAGGTAAGTTATATATGTCTATATGTCTCATAAATGTCAACACAGCTTCACATACTGGACGCAGTCTTGTTGCAGTGAGAAAACAGATCATATTTTGGGGACTTTCAATTGTTCCTGTAATTGGTTTGACCAATGTGGTTAACGTCTCAGGTCTGCATCACTTCGGGTTTTCCTCCCTCATCAAGCTTGGGGCACGTGTGGCCTAGTCATCTAAGACGCTGAGCAGAGTTCCGTCCCTTGGTCACACCAGGAACCTATGATCGTGGGTTCGAATCCCAATTTCGCCCCGATTATGTTTTAGGTTTGTCAGCACCATACCTTGCTTGTGGTTTTTACCAAAGTGGTAAACGTCTGAGACCTGCATCACTTCGGGATTTCCTCCCACATTAAGCTGACATGTGAAATAACTGGAATGTTGTTCTAAGTGACGTAAAACCCAAATCACTCACTCACTCACTCACTCTTCCCTGTCCGGTGCTACTGTGGCGTCGAGGTGGGAACGCTCACATACTGTCAACCACCGCATTGTCGCACATCGATGATTTGAATTTACAATATTCTCGCAGTTAATGAATCGAATCGAAGTCGAATCGGAAGTGTCGAACTGACGTTTGTCTCATGCTGGTACCCTTAATTCATCTCTCGAACTTCAAAACGTGCAGCTTGCCACACATCCCTTCCGACGAACGGGCTCGACCGCATATTGTCCGTAGCAATAGCACCCTCCACCAGCCACGTCTACGACGCACCTGCAAACACTAGTGCACTGCCTGTAAGGTCTCATCAGTTCGCGTGTCACTTGTTCTTCCGTTACCGTAGTGATACAGATGTTATCACATCTATATGACGTCACTGCCCCATCTGCTACATCACTTCAGCAGGTGACGCCCGACTTGGATAGATGGAAAGTTGGCCGGCTGAAGGGGAGCCCGGCGTCTGGGTAACCTTGACGATGACTGCAATAATAATAATAATAATAATAATAATAATAATAATAATAAAGTTACCAAACCCATGAAATAGCAATGAATCGATATCATGCGTTATTACAGGAAACATGAATAATAATAATAATAATAATAATAATAATAATAGAGGTGATGATAAAATAATAACGACAACAATAACGACAACGACAATGCAGTGACATAGCGTTAGACGCTGGGTCTACATGCTCAAAACGCATGACACATTTGGAGCTAATAAACATTGACAAGACCACCCCAAGAATAATGTGAAAGCGCTGACCTAGAATTAATGTTGTTGAGAGTACTCAACTGCGAAAGTTAATTTTAATTCTGTGCTGCTGGGTGGTCGCACTTCAGATAAATTTTATCTCTTATTTTTATACCACTTCCGAATTCTGTTTCGTTACAAATTTCAGAGGTTATGGGTTACGGGCTTTGATGGCCGGCGCCTCGCCTTTTTGCAAGAGTTAATGGCTACGCCACGTGTTGCGGGATATGTTTCCAGTGCACCGCCAGGAGTGAGTGAGTGAGTGAGTTGGGTTTAACGCCGCTTTTAACAGTATTCCATCACGGCGTGTCAGCTTAATGTGGGAGGAAAGCCCGAAGTGATGCAGGTCTCAGACGTTTACCACTTCGGTGAAACCCACGAGCACGGGTATGGTGCTGACAAACCTAGAAACATAATCGGGGCGAACCGGGATTCGAACCCACAATCATAGGTTTCTGGTGGGTTCAAGGGACGCAACTCTGCACAGCGAATCGCGGCGCCTTAGACGACTGGGCCACCCGTGCCCCCTTCTGTGCAAAGACGCTTTACAATTCTAGAGAAAAAGACTGTACTCCCCGTATTAGGATATATGTAAATATACTTCAGGAAAGTTATCTTCTTGAGATAATGTACTATTTACAAGAGTCATAATCATCTCGAACCCGCAATCATAGGTTTCTGGCGTGTCCAAGGGACGCAACTCTGCACAGCGAATCGCGGCGCCTTAGACGACTGGGCCCCCGTACCGCCAAGAGAAGGACACTGGATATGGTTGCTCCAAAGCACATCCGAACCCGCTTTGCACCGAAACCAAATCCATTTTAGTTATACGGAATCATTACGGCGCTTTCGATAATGTTTTGGTCCTATGTTTACTTGTTGTTTACCACCGCACACAGCAATATTCCAGCTATATGACGGCGGTTTGTAAATAATCGACTCCAGTGATTGACATAATGAGCATCGATCCACGCAATTGGGATACGATAACATGTATCAATAAAGTCAGCAAGCATGACCACCCGATCCCGTTAGTCGCCTCGTACGGGTCTCGTTCAATAAGAACAGTATCTGCTGGTTTAACTGAAACGCAGCAAGGTATCGTCGTTATGATATTGAGATAACAATAGTCAGTTTGACAGATCCTTCAACCAATATCTGTAATCCCTGCCAAGATTCGTGCAGTCAGGGGATTATCCTTATCCGATGATTATCAATAATGAACTGTGACAATGCTAGAAACAAATAGCCAGCGAGACACGCGACATCGATAGCAGATAGCAAACACGTAGTCGAGATAAGATCAGACAATATTTAGAAGTTTACGTAAAATCTGCAAGACCCCACGCAAACAAAACGAGTGGACCGCTGAAAAGTTCGCGTTCAGTTCGCGCACCTGCTTCCAGAACATGCATGAAATCAACATGGATCTTAACCTTCTCCTTACATCTTGATCAAGTATTTTTGTTTTGTTGTTGTTCAACGCCGCAGTCAGCAATACTCCAGCAATGACATCGGTTTGTAAATAATCGAGTCTGGACGACACAATCCAGTGATTGACATCATGAGCATCGATCCACGCAATTTGAATGCGATGACAGGTATCTACGAAGTCAGCGAGCCTGACCACCCGATCCCGTTAGTCGCCCCTTACGACAGGCATAGTCACCATTTATGGCAAGCATGAGTTGCTGAAGATCTATTCTACCCCGGAATCTTCACGGGTCGGAACAATACGTTACAAATCTTATATATACGTTACAAGGCTGAAAACAGCCATCCTTGCAATGTCATATTTTTATTTGTTGTTTAACGCCGCATTCAGAAATATTCCCGCTATAAGTAAATAATTGAGTCTTGACCAGAACATTCAAGTGATTGACATCATGAGCATCGATCCACGCCATTGGGAAACGATGACATGCATCAACCAAGTCAGCGGGCCTATGTGTAATTCCACCAATGGTAACTTAGCATGCTACTGCCCGTGAACCCGTGAAGACCCGGGTTGGAATAGGTCTTCAGCAACCCATGCTTGCCGTGAAAGGCGACTATGCTTGTCGTAAGAGGCGATAAACGGGATCGGGTGGTCAGGCTCGCTGACTTGGTTGATGCATGTCATCGATCCCAATTGGGTGGATAAATGCTCATGATGTCAATCACTTGATTGTCTGGTTCAGACTCGATTATTTCCGTCATATAGCTGGAATAGTGCGGCGTTAAACAGCAATCCAACCAAGCCATGATATTGGAACAACAGTGGACAAAACCGATGTCTAACGCTTGTTCCTCATCCAAAAATCGTTCATTGTGGTGGCACATCCACCCAAAGTGTGTTTATTGTTTAATGAAAGCTGTTGGACGCCGTCCTTTTGACAATCGAGTCGTTAGCCAGACAATACAGTGATTGACATCATGAGCATCGATCTACGCAATTGGGATACGATGGCATGCATCAAGTCAGCGAGCCTGACCACCTCCTACGACAAGCATGGGCTGCTGAAGATCAATCCCTCCCCGGATCTTCACGGGGTCACGCTAATATTAAATACAAATTGTCAACGCAAGAGAACCAGCCAAGATGTTCTGCCGAAAAAAGGTTCCGATTAGCGAAGAGGGCAAACAGCTATGGAAATTATATGAATGGACCAACGAAAATCAGCGTTGACACCAGGTGTTTGCATAAAGGATACGCATGTCCTGCCCCCCGGTAGCACCAGCCATTTATACAATTTGCGAGAAAAATCAGTATTTATTGCCTGTTCAGCACAACAGTACTCCTGCCATGTGACGTCAGCCTGAAAACAAACCAGACAACCAAGTGGCATGTCAGTTTAACGCCGCACTCAGCAATATTCCAGCTATATGACGGCGGTCTGTAACTAATCGTGTCTGGACCAGACAATCCAATGATTGGCATCATGAGCATCGATCCACGCAATTGGGATACGATGGCATGCATCGGTGAAGTCAGCGAGCCTGACCACCCGATCCCGTTAGTCGCCTTTCACGACAAGCATAGTCGCCTTTTACGGCAAGCATGGGTTGCTGAAGACCTATTCTACCCCGGATCTTCACAGATACACATGTAACCGGTTTCTTAAAACAGTTGGAAATGTTTGAAAATATCTTGAACTTACATTGTACATTTGTCTGAAAGCCTCGTTCTCGCAAGCCCATGCGTTTCCTGTGGGGTAAAATATGACTGTAATACAAACTGATATGTAACAGCATGGTAAAACAAGGTTCCAGGAGTAGTGTCCCTTTGATGTACAAAGCTTGATCGGAAATGCAATACAGTCATTTTAGGTTAATGCTTACAGTGAGTGAGTTAATACGGTTCTACGCCGCCTTTAGCCATATTCCAGCAATATCACGGCGGGGGACACCACAAATGGGCTTCACACATTGTACCCATGTCGGGAATCGAACCCGGGTCTTCGGCGTGACGAGCGAACGCTTTAACCACTCGGCTACCCGACCGCCCTAATGCTTACAGACCAAGAGGTGTATTTGGCACTGGGGCTGGGACGAGTCCAAATTTACTACCCGGGTACCCACCTAGCTTTTACCCGACCCTACCCGGGTACCCACTGTACATCTCAAAATGTCCGATTGGGAACATTTTTAGCATAGCCCTGGCAAAACGTATTTTAAACAATCTGGTCATTCATACACTGAAGTTGAATCAAGTTATACGAACATTAGTGACTTAAGTGTAACCAAAGAGTTCTAGATAAGTTATGTCATTAAACAATATATCACGTGACTAACCACGGGTCCGGGTAGTCCTGTGGGTACCCGGGTCCTACTCAGTACCCACCCGACCTGGGTACCCGAGTTACCCGTCCCAGCCCTATTTGGCACATACCTTATTACCGATTTAATTGTTATGTTAATTTTGAAATACTAAGCAATTCATTGTTATAGAAAAACAACAGAAAAACAACAACATACTACTGTCGTGACTGCTTTCAACTCACCAATTTTGGATCTTGTGCGACGTAACTGTATTGATGAGTGACTCGGAAAATTAAACTGAAACGAGGATAGATTGTGTTTAAAATGTATAACAGTGAAAAAAGAAAACATTCTTAAAAAACAATCACAAGAATAATTTCTTTCGCAATTGTTTTGGTCGAAAATGAAAGAAACGTGCGTAAAATATCAGAGGCGTGGTTCCTGTGCATGCGTGACCAACTCGTGTTATTCCGGGACAAGCCGAAAAGCGACTCGTGCCCGCTTAAGATCATGGCCATTTTTACGACCGGGTTCCGTCTTAGCGCAAACGGGCATATCTAAAACAATTGTCAACTCGTTGCGTTATGGTTCACTAACATTTCCCCATATATTATATATATTTCAGATGCAATTTAAAGCACATCGGGACATGCGGAATTATACAGTATGATTGAACACATCTAACTGTGTCTTTGGTATATTTTTAGATGCAAGACATCTAAGATTTCTGAGGTATTCTTTGACGAAGAACTTGAAATCATACGCGCATTCGGATTGGTTTGTCGTATTTTCGCACATAACATTCATCGATAGGGGGACGAGTCTTCTTGCAGGCTACGCAAAAGGGCGAGTGGTGACAGATGGGTTACTGTGTGAAGACGCTTTACAATTCTAAAGAAAAACGACTGTACTCCCCGTGTTGGGAGATATGTAAAATAGTTCAGGAAGGTGATCTTCTTGACATAATGTACTATTTACAAGAGTCATAATCATGTTAACAAAACATTTTTGTCGTCAAGGTGAGACAAAAACAGCATCCAAATCCAGTTTAAACTCAGTATTGGTCCCTCTTGAAAATTCTCAAAAACGAATAAACAAATAAACAGGGAACCCGCTTTCCTTAACCTTACTTCTAGCTTATCCTGATATATAATACAGAGTCAGACAAATGCAACATGGCAACATGTTTGATGAACCGGTTAATGTCATTTTATGTAGAAAAGCATCAAATATACCGTTAACAAGTTCGTTTAAAACAAATCTGTTTATAATTTACTCAGTTATTACCACTAATGGGGTCACGAGAGGTCGAAAGGAATTATGGGGTGCTACCGTGCCAGGATCTTCTAGCTGTGGGTTGTATTCACAGAGACCGCATCCGTGGTCTAGTGGATAGGGCGTCTGCCCGGAGAGCGGAAAGTCGGTGGTTGATTCCCGGTTGCGTCATACCAAAGGCGTGAAAAGGTGGAACTTGTTGTTACCCTGCCTGGCGCTCGGAATTTAAGGGGACAAAACGGGGACTGTTTGAATCGGAGTATACTGAGTCTGAGTGGGTTATTTGTGTTAAACTGCGATATGGTATTTCAGTGGGATGGCACTAACCAACCGGCATTAGTCGGGACTAGTACAGGCAGACACACACACACACGCACGTACGCAGGCACACACACACACACACACACACACACACACACACACACACGTGCATACAGACAAACACACACACACACACACACGCAATCTCACACGCACGCACGCACGCACGTCGCTTTTACATATACACGTTACCCGTGAAGATCCGGGGTAGAATAGGTCTTCAGCAAACCATGCTTGCCGTAAAAGGCGACTATGCTTGTCGTAAGAGGCGACTAACGGGATCGGGTGGTCAGGCTCGCAGACTTGGTTGATGCATGTCATCGATCCCAATTGAGTGGATCGATGCTCATGACATTAATCACTGGATTGTCTAGTCCAGACTCGATTATTTACATACCGCAGTCATATAGCTGGAAGATGCCGGCGTTAAACAACAAACAAACAAACAAACAAACATAAACGCGCGCAATAATCTTTAGGAGGCGTAAACCCCATGTTTCACCACCTTGTATTCCCAGCTCTACCTGCGCCTGTCGTCACTTCCCTGGCACAGAAGTGCTAAATGCCTACGATCCGCTCACCTCCAACATGAAGCTAACACGCCATGATATGACTAAAGTTCTGTTCAAAGATACATCTTTCCCTTTTTAACTAATTGGTGGAACAGCCTAAATGCGACTAATGAGGGGTGAACGTACAAGAGGGAACAGTCGTCTCATTTATCAGGGCGGGTCCAAGCATCGTATTCGTCCCAATGTGTTTGTCTGTACTCTTCAGCAGCGTTAATGATCCCAGTCAAGTGAATCATTTGAATAGTGAGTGAGTGAGTGAAGAGGGTTTAACGCCGCTTTTATAACAGTATTCCAATAATATCACGACGTGTCAGCTTAATGTGGGAGGAAAGCCCGAAGTGATGCAGGTCTCAGACGTTTACCACTTCGGTGAAAGCCACGAGCAGGGTATGGTGCTGACAAACCTAGAAACATAATCGGGGCGAACCGGGATTCGAACCCGCAATCATAGTGAATTATGGCGACTGCCCCATCCATGCTCCCAAGCACGAGGATAATATCGAGTTTAAAACAATTACTGCTGAAAGACACCTCCAACGAAACGGTTTCTTTATGTTTGACCTATGTGTTTCCATTGATAATTCGGGGCGGTCGGGTAGCCTAGTGGTTAAAGCGTTCGCTCGTCACGCCGAAGACCCGGGTTCGATTCCCGATATGGGTACAATGTGTGAAGTCCATTTCTGGTGTCCCCCGCCGTGATATTGCTGGAATATTGCTAAAAGCGGCGTAAAAACATACTCACTCACCCCATTGATAATACGTTTCCAAAATTGGTTAACACAAACCAGTTTGAGATTCGCCCTACAAATAACAAGTGTTTTTTTGTTTGATGTTTAACGCCGTATTCCAGCTATATGACGGCGGTCTGTAAATAATCGAGTCTGGACCAGAAAATCCAGTGATTGACACCATGCGCATCGCTCCACGCAATTGGAATACGATGACATGCATCAACCAAGTCAGCCAGCCCGACCACCCCGATCCCGTTAGTCGCCTCTTACGACAAGCGTGGGTTGCTGGGACCTATTCTAACCCGGATCTTCACGGGTAGGTAACAAGTGAGGTGAAATGTGGTGAAATGGGGTTTAACGTCGCGTCCAAAATTATTGCACTAATATTATTGCGACGTGCATGCACGTGTATGTGTGTGTGTGTGGCTTCTTGTACTAGTAGTCCGGACTGATACCGATACCATGCCGCAGTTAAACATGAATACCCCACTCAGACACAGCATACTGACTCCGAGCCAACCAGTCCTTGTTTTAGTCCCTTAATGCCGAGCGCCAGACAGGGTAACAACAAGTACCATCTTTTAACGTCTTTCGGTATGGCGCGGCTGGGGATCGAACCCCGGACTTTCCGCTCCACGGAGGCGGTCGTAGGTCACAAGTGACATACATACGTTGTCATACGCGTGCAGGCCATAAAGAAATATCAGCTCTTCCATCATCTGTGCCTTCTCCCTCCGGGAATGGATACAGTCATCGCTTGAGACGCGTGACATCACTTCCTGTCGCTTCTTGAGGTTGTCTCCGCACAGCTCATACCCAGCAATGCTGAGAGCTGATTTAATCCGGATGTCGGAGCGGGTTGACAGACTTGACTGGCTTCGCCGGAAGCCCACGGACACGGCCTGAATATACGCTGGATCTGCTGTGCCTGAAACATGGAATATATGCGTTCGATTGTTTGTAGGTAACAGTGTTTGTTTGTTTGTTTGTTTGTTTGATGTTTAACGCCGCGATTAGTATTATTCCATAATCAAGTCTGGACCAGACAATCCAGTGATTGAGATCATGAGCATCGATCTACGCAAACAGGATACGATGACATGCGGCAACAGCGAGCCTGATCACCCGATCCCGTTAGTTGCCTCTTACGACAAGCATGAGTTGCTGAAGACCTATTCTAACTCCGATCATAACGGGTCGTTTATATATGTAATATAGTAGACACGAACATGAATTGAGAGTCAGTGAGTGAGTGAGTATGGTTTTACACAGCTTTTAGCAATATTCCAGCAATATCACGGCCGGGGACACCAGAAATGGGCTTCACACATTGTACCCAAATCGGGAATCGAACCCGGGTCTTCGGCATGACGAGCGAACGTTTTAACCACTAGGCTACCCGACCGCCCACATGAATTGAGAAGAATATGAACGAGTTATGTTGTTAGGAAAATACTGATGATTACATTCAATTGAGGATTGATTGATGTCTGTTTTACAAGAATAGGTCTTCAGTACCCTATGCTTGCCGTAAAAGGCGACTATGCTTGTCGTAAGAGGCGCAGAGGGGATCGGAGGGTCAGGCTCGGCGACTTGGTTGATGCATGTCATCGTATCCCCATTGCGTGGATCGATTCTCATGATGTCAATCGCTGGATTGTCTGGTTCAGAGTCGATTTTTTACAGTGAGTGAGTGAGTATGGTTTTACGCCGCTTTTAGCAATATTCCAGCAATATCACGGCGGGGGACACCAGAAATGGGCTTCACACATTTTGCCCATGTCGGGAATCGAACCCGGGTCTTCGGCGTGACGAGCGAACGCTTTAACCACTAGGCTACCCGACCGCCCCGATTTTTCTTTTTTTTTTTTTTTTTACAGACCGCCGTCATATAGCTGTGTGCGGCGTTAAACAACACACAACCAACAACAACCAACTTTACTCTAGGTGGGTAACCTATTGGGATGTGGCTCATATTTTACATCAACTACCTTCCCATGTCAGGGTGAACAAATCCTACTGTGTCAATAGAAATCAGCTATGATACTTTTTAACCGTGCAAATTTAATCCTCCGAAGTTTATTTATGTACGCGTGAAACGCTGTGCGGAGCTTTGGAATAACGTGACGTCACGATATTAGTAACTATCAATACATGAGTACCCGTGCTTTTGGTATTAGATGAAACATAATAATAATAATTGATTTGTAAAGCGCCTAATATCCATCGACAGTTGCTCACTGGCGCTGAGACAAGGTTAAAAAGTAATGTCTATGTACATATGCCAACAATCAGGAGATCTATTGAAAAGCTGAGGTGAAGAAGTGGGTTTTGAGGAGAGACTTATATGTTTCCTTAGAAGCAGAGTTTCTCAGATTCAAAGGCAAAGCGTTCCATAACTGTGGACTGCAAAAGGAGAAGGCACGGTCAGACATAGCAGAAGTAGACAGAGGCTGATACAGTAGAGTTCCACCAGAGGATCGGAGAGCACATGCTTGGCGGTCATAAACAATTGAAAAAGACAAGATGTGGAGTCAGAATCTTTCTGATGACAATATGCAAGGCACAAAACCTACAGGAAACACGAATGTCTCGCAAAAAAAGACCGTTCATATTTCCATATATCTTGGGTTGTAATTATTTATCTGAATACATCCACGAGTGAGTGAGTGAGTGAGTATTCCAGTTATATCGCGGTGTTAGCTTAATGTGGGAGGAAAGTCCCAAGTGATGCAGGTGTCAGACGTTTTACCACTTCGGTGAAACCCAAGAGCACGGGTATGGTGCTGACAAACCTAGAAACATAATCGGGGCGAACCGGGATTCGAACGCACAATCATAGGTTTCTGGCGTGCCGAAGGGACGCAACTCTGGAGAGCGAATGGCGGCGCCTTAGATGACTGGGCCACCCGTGCCCCCGAATACGTCCACGAAGTATCGACGCTTTGAACAGTACTCAGTTATATAATTGCCTATCTGCTTCATATTGGGGGACAGCCCGAAGTGATGTGGGTCCCAGGCGTGAAGACCACTAATCATTCAAAGCAATAATCATAATAAGGGCAAATCTGTCATTCGAAAGAACAGTCAGCGTATCCTGACATGATCAAGGAACGCTACTCCTGACAGCGAAATGCTTTACATGCAGACCAATGAACCGCCGTGCGTCCAGTGAATGATGGCTAACGACGAAGACATTGTCTGATCTTATCTCGACTACGTGTTTGCTATCTGCTATCGATGTCGCGTGTCTCGCTGGCTATTTGTTTCCAACATTGTCACAGTTCATTATTGATCATCATCGGATAAGGATAATCCCCTGACTGCACGAATCTTGGCAGGGATTACAGATATTGGTTGAAGGATCTGTCAAACTGACTAATTGTTATCTCAATATCATAACGACGATACCTTGCTGCGTTTCAGTTAAACCAGCAGATACTGTTCTTATTGAACGAGACCCGTGAAGATCCGGGGTAGAATAGGTCTTTAGGAACCCATGCTTGCCGTAAAATGCGCCTATGCTTGTCGTACGAGGCGACTAACGGGATCTGGTGGTCAGGCTTGCTGACTTGGTTGATACATGTCATCGTATCCCAATTGCTTAGATCGATGCTCATGATGTCAATCACTGGATTGTCTGGTCCAGACTCGATTATTTACAGACCGCCGTCATATAGCTGGAATAGTGGTCAGTGCGGCGTTAAACAACAAACAAACAAAAATCTTCTTGAACGATTGACACACGCTGGTTGTGGCTCAAAGGCTAAACAGTGAAGACTGAATATATACAGAGAGTGTCACCCGAGTGATTTTGTCATCAAATAGATCAACACGGGTCGATAAAGGTTTCAAACGCCGACGCTGGCCGTTATTTAATTTGATAAAAGTCTGAATTTGGGGGCTGATAGCTTACTATACGCTCACCGCTCGCGAACACCTGATATCATCACTATTCGATAGTGATTCAAACACATGTTCATGATATAATCGGACTCTGCTTTTAGCAGAGATTTCTATTGAATATGGAAAGGGTTTAAGTGCTTTTATCTTCACCATTATGATGACGTCAGGCTATTGGGTTTGCAGTTGATTCTGGAATTCCATGGCCATTCTGAAAGTGTATTTCTAAAATGTAAAACTGACGCAGCAAAAGCCGTCATGCAAAATTATAGATAAATTCTATATCAATCATAGCATTGTTAAAAATCAGAGAAATCAGTCCAATCTCTTTGATTCCGGAAGTAGAATCAATTCGCCATTCCGGGGCTCCTTGATTCGCCTGGAATCAACAGATTCGAGTGATTTCTCCATTAATTACCAATTACTGGCAGCGTAGACTGAAGAAATCATCTAGTTGTGGGTTCTCAGATTCGTCCAATTTTGTTTCCTCATCATCAGAGCTGTATACGTGAAGGACGTGTCAGGGTCTTTGTCTTACATTAAACTGGCCCACCATGATACTGCAGAGAGTGGCGTTCACCTCACTCTCACGAAAAACAAACTCTAGTTAACCTTGTTTCGCGCATAGTAAAGACATTTTGAATCTGAATTTGAAATATAAAAAATGAAGCCTTGGATGGTTAAAAATTATACTAAAGGGCTTGAAAAAAGAGGTTCATTATCAAACGTATTGACACCACAAAATGTATAACAGCAATGATGATATGGCTTTAGACATCGAATATTCTTCCAACTGCCCCAGTCGTCTAAGGCGCCGCGATTCGCTCTCCAGAGTTGCGTCCCTTCGGCACGCCAGTAACCTATGATTGTGGGTTCGAATCCCGGTTCGCTCCGATTATGTTTCTAGGTTTGTCAGCACCATACCCGTGCTCGTGGGTTCCACCGAAGTGGTAAACGTCTGAGACCTGCATCACTTCGGGCTTTCCTCTCACATTAAGCTGACACGCCGCGATATAACGGGAATACTGTTAAAAGCGGCGTTAAACCCAACTCACTCACTCACTCGTTCAACTGTGTTCCCTATTAGCTCCTAATCAGGATACACCAGTCCTGCTTGAAGCCGTTTTTGTGACTATATTAGGGCCTAAAAATGCCAAACTTCAAATTAAGAAAAAACTCAAATGAATTCATGGCCAGACATGACATAATTATAATTATAACTCGAACACACGTAATACCAGGACGCACACATTGCTTGGGAAATTTGAAATTCAATAGGTTGGAAATAAAATGTTTTAAACATCTTTAGAAAGCCGACGTCGCCAACCTTACGCCAAATAAAAAACAGAATACAGTACTATGTAATATCTTTCTACAAAATCACAATATGATTACGAACTTAATCACAGTATTTTTTTGTTGTTGAGTATGATATAGAAATCGTATTGCTGCATTCATTAGGGTAGCTATAACAATTATTTCATATTTTGATCCATAAAGATTCACCAAAGCCAAAAAGTCTAAAAGGGGGGCGATCGGGTAGCCTAGTGGTTAAAGCGCTCGCTCGTCACGCCGAAGACCCGGGTTCAATTCCCGACATGGGTACAATGTGAGAAGCCCATTTCTGGTGTCCCCCGCCGTGATATTGCTGGAATATTGCTAAAAGCGGCGTAAAACCATACTCACTCACTCACTCTGTCTAATAGGTGAGCCGTCCTCCCATAACACTTACAGCAATAGTTTATAGGGCATCTTCCCGCGGCAAAGGGGTTAACTGTCTTTAAAATCTGGACTTTTATACAGTCAGTTAACACCTTTGCGGCGGGAAGACGTTTGTGGGGATGTTAAATTTTTTTAAAGTGGTTTCGTAATTACCAATTTCTGATAAGGTAAATTCAATAAAGTATTAGTGAAGAATATTTCCACCTTTCCACGTTGATTGTAGTTTTTTTTATCAATTTAATCCTTCTGCTAATACAGATCTTGAATAACGAGGACACGATAATGGACGCATGTTTGAGTTTGTCTTGACTTCAATTCATTGTAAATATTAATAGACATATCGGTCGTGTCTTCGGCTGTTGACGGGCCGTCGACAAGGGCGGCAGAAATCACTGGCCCAGTTTACTCAGGCGTGTAAACAAGACATAATACTTATACACAATGTACGTATATTGACATATCCCAAGGAAGATGTCTGCCGCTTGTTTGTTGGCGTGTGAAATGGGGGTGTTGATTTCTGTTGTGAACGTGTACGTATAAAACGTGACACCAATAATATAAAAACCGACGTGTGTTTTTTATCAGATAGAGCGATGTATACTACTCAAAAGAAGTATAAAACCCGCTCGATTCTTTCATATGACTAAAGTTTATGACATCTCCTTACTTCTTAAGAGTATATACACACACACACATATATATATATATATATATATATATATATATATATATATATATATATACGGGGATTTCATAAAATAAATAAGTAGATAAATAAATATACCATAAAAACCATTTAGAGTATATATAAGGCCATATATATATATATATATATATATATATATATATATATATATATATATATATATATATATATATATATATATATATATACAGATTTGGATACCCTTTCCTTATATCATTTTGCAACTCTGAGTTTCACGCACCCATGGTATTGCGTACGATCATCAGGCATAATGAAACATGGTTTTTAGTTTGACCCTTTCTTTTTTGCTCGGCTTGGGGGTTTACCATGGCGACAGGTGGAAATGAGCTCGCTTCTTTTGTTGTATTTATGCTCTACTTTGTATTGAGAACTCTCTTCTGCAATTGGATCATACTTCTTTCTTTTTCACCACCACCACCATCATCATCATCATCATCATCATGACTTTACAGCCACTTTGAGGAACCCCTGTTATGAGTAAATACCACAAATGCCTTTGCGTGTGTTTGTGACGGGTGCCACCGGTGGGTCAGGATAAGTTCACCTTTTTGCGAACACCTGGTGTCATCACTATTCGATAGCGATTCATAACACGTGCTAATCTGTAGTCTGAATCGTACAATGACTTTCTTATGACTATACAAATGGTGTTGTCCCTTTCATGAAACACAACCCACACCACAATTCAATCAAGGACAATAGTGGTATACAACTTTGACATACAAAGGTTATGTACACCTGTCTTGAAGAATGATTATTTTGTCTGGTTAAAAAAGTTACCTTTTTCGCCTTGACCTATGTGCCTCCAAGATAATGCCAACTTGTAAATAATGTATGTTTTTTTAGTAGCGTTCTTAAAGCTGTACGATTTGAAAGTCTATCTATTAATGAACGCATACCTACAGCAGCGATCAGGTAATAACATACCTGGAATGACACCTGTATTTTGCAATTAGGCACCTGAGGGCAGGTAGCACAACCGATCAGATGATAACATTGTGTCTATTTCAAAACATGGTCGGGAGGAGAAACATGCAAGGGACATTATTGTAACGCTAGGCTGAATCCAGATATCTGATAAGTTCGGGACTCTACACCGATTCCAGATATCTGATAAGTTCGGGACTCTACACCGATTCCAGATATCTGATAAGTTCGGGACTCTATGCCGAGGCAGGGAAACAATAGTGACGACTCCATGACAGTTCGAGAGCCATTAAAACATAAATGCTATTTTCAATTTTGGATTCGGTTCACTCGTTGTTAATGTTCGCAGTAATCCGACGATCTGAAACAGTAATCAGATAAGGACATGTGGATATGGTCACGTGGAGGTTAGATTCCATCCTGGGCCTCGCTCAACAAAGTGAGTGAGTGAGTGAGTGAGTGAGTGAGTGAGTGAGTGTTTTCTGCCTTCGTGCAGTTATACTAACAGTCAAGAAGTATTAGCCTCACGAGATCTGATAGTTGCCGTCAGTAGAGGAAGAGTTTAAGTGAGTGAGTTAGTGAATGTTGGTTGGTTGGTTGGTTGTTTAACGCCGCACTCAGCAATATTCCAGCTATATGACGGCGGTCTGTAAATAAACGAGTCTGGACCAGACAATCCAGTGATTAATATCATGAGCATCGATCCACGCAATTGGGATCAATGATATGCATTAGCCAAGTCAGCGAGCCTGACCACCCGATCCCGTTTGTCGCCCCTTACGACAAGCACAGTCGCCTTTTACGGCAAGCATGGGTTGGTGAAGACCGAATTGAATACTCCAGCTGTACCACGTCAGCCTGTCAACAGTCGAGTCAAACTAGTGGTCATTCCGTACATGAGTACGACTCACTCACTTACTCATTCGATTACTCACTCACCTACCAAACCACCCACCTACTCACTCACTCATATTCACTCACCGATTCACACACTCACTCACTCACTCAAGAGGATCGCGAGCAAGTCCCAAAGAACCAGGGCTGCATACGGGTCAAAACGGTATTATTAGTGAACGTTGTTTCCCAGAGACCATGCAACGTTGGACCAACGTTGGCGCAATGTTGACGTTAATATTGACCAAAGTTAGCTTACAACGTTGGTTCAACGTAGCTTCGCTCATTGGTCTTGCTTCACCAGAATCCCACGGAAAGGCCATGACGTATGTATACGGATCAAACAAGCAGAATTCGGCGAGGACGCTTTGACCGAGGCCCAGGTTCGCGTCCAACAAACACAAATCCACACGTCGTTATCTGATTACTGACGGCGTAGACAGTCGGATTAGTACGAACAGTAACAACGTATGACGTTTTGAACCGAACCGAGTATATTGAGATTGAACCCTCGACCATGTTATGTTATTACTCCTGCTGTGTAGTCTGCGGATAAGTCCCCTGCTAATTGGGATAATCTGTACGTAACTCGCAGTGAGACCAGAGGGATTGACTCCAGGATCAACGTCGTCTTTAAGCTCCAGTTATAGTCACCCTCACAGTAAGCTCCGGTTGTTGTGACCCCCATAATAAGCACCAGTTATAGTCATCTTTATAATATTCACATGACAAATTTGAGCTTAAGTAAAAACTTAAGTTGAGAAAAATATTTCGTTCATAAAAATCAATATGCTTTCCTTTCCTACTGATCACACAACAACTTTCAAAACGTTAAAAAGAGTTGGTGGGTTTTGAATATTTAGTTTGGCTTGTGTTCTGGTCAACGACAAAGTCAGTTATATTCAAGCCACGTCATGGCGACCTGGACATTTTAGAGACTTGGTCATTATAGTATGAAGAACGTTCCACGCTGTCCGGGTACGATAGCATAATCAAGCAGGCTTAACTTGACCAACCGATCCCAGTTCCACCCGGATCAGTGTGACATCCTGGTGACCAGTTCCCCATTCCACCCGGATCAGTGTGACATACTTGGTATTAATTCCCCATTCCACCCGGATCAGTGTGACATACTGGGGACAAGTTCCCCATTCCACCCGGATCAGTGTGACATACTGGGGACAAGTTCCCCATTCCACCCGGATCAGTGTGACATACTGGGGACAAGTTCCCTATTTCACCCGGATCAGTGTGACATACTGGGACCAGTTCCCTATTCCACCCAGATCAGTGTGACATACTGGGGACCAGTTCCCTATTCCACCCGTATCAGTGTGACATACTGGGACCAGTTCCCCATTCCACCCGGATCAGTGAGACATACTGGGGACCAGTTCCCTATTCCACCCGGATCAGTGTGGCAGTCCCGGCAGTCCTTGTTTTACCCCTAAGCAGTCCTTGTTTACACTCCCCTCCCCCCCCCCCCCCCCCCCCCCCCCCCCCATACCGAGCGCCAGGCAGGGTAACAACAGGTACCATCTTTAAAAGTCTTCTTGTATGACGCGGCCGGGGATCGAACCAACGCCCTTCAGTTCTACGGGCAGGCGCTCTGTTCACTACGACACGGAGGCGGTCTCCTAACAGGAATCCCCAGTATGTCTAAACCGGCGTGACAACTGTGTCTGAATGTTTGGGATCAATTCTACCTTGAGTGTAGTGTGTGTGTAAGGTGATGCCAACTAACGCAATATGACGAAACATCGTAAAAATCAGTATTAGATTACAGGACATTTGTGTTTAACGGGTATCATGAATAGTTTAATTCCTACTATTTGAACGACAAGTCAGTTAAGTCACTTTATGTACATAGGACTGTCTCTGACTACTTGTTCGAACACAAAACAACTTTTATAACGAACACGCCTATAACGAACTGACGGATATGACGAACTTATTTTTTTTGTCCCGGCCATTTACTGTATATATGCTGTACATATGCTTAATAATAACGAACTCCGGTTATAACGAATTAAAATTAGTGGCCCCTTTGAGTTCGTCATAACCGTAGTTTACTGTATATAATCAGGTAAATTATTTCTTCACCTGTTGGTGACGATGTGAGCATAAGACGTCGAAGACTAAAAATAACCTGTCTCGATTATCCGCCAAAGTAAATTCCATTGGACGGATAAGGCAAAATAGCAGTTAAAATTACACGAAGGGATCACTAAAAATCAGTAATGACACCAGGTGTTCGCGAAACGGGTAAGCATGTCCTGTTCAACACAGTTTGCATAAAATACATTAATAAAATAATAAGTGTTTGTTTGTTGCCTGACGCCACACTGTTAGGTGGAAGGAAAATAATAAATAAAAATAATAATAATAATAATAATAAAATAATACACTTATATTTTTACTATACCTAAGATTATTCTTTTACCTTCATATACGATTATACATATCAAACATTGCAAAATTGATCGAGTGAGTGAGTTAAAATTTACGTCATATCGGCAATATTTTAGCCATATCATGACGAGACAAAAGCATTTTAATAATAAATATATTTAGAGTGTATAAAATCCTGTCATCGAAGGACAGTACAATACCTAGATTATTACAGATTGTATTTGAAACTAGTTTTAGAGCATGTAAAAGAATAAACCATCAAATAACAGCA
Organism: Haliotis rufescens; assembly: GCF_023055435.1. Lineage (NCBI taxonomy): Eukaryota > Metazoa > Mollusca > Gastropoda > Lepetellida > Haliotidae > Haliotis > Haliotis rufescens. The sequence goes on from NW_025964334.1 coordinate 53,725,480, forward strand.
CAATACAAAAAACGGCTACAGATCGCCCTCGACCACAGTTAAGCCACCATACCAGGGACCGAGGGGACTTACAATACTTCTGCTACCTGCACGGTTCCCCAGCAGGAATAACACCACCCTAACAACTGCTGGCGATTGTAAGCAAGGTCGGCCATCAAGGTATAATGACAAAAATACTATTTTTAAAAGTCTCGCATGTATAGAAATACTTTAAATGATGTGGAACTTACACACCATCTATGGGGGACAATAATTTCACGCTACGTCAACCCCCCTCGAGGGTACAGCGACTGAAATCTAAGTTACTAATCAGCACTACCAATATATAAAACAACACACTGTGCACATCAAAATTTAAGAATTAATTCTATTTCGTTTAAAAAGCACGATATTAAATGATAATTTACATGAAAAAAAAGGTCCTGGACTGTTTTTACGCTGGAATATATACCTTGTGATGGACAAAAATTGCGAAAGAAAATACTCACTCGTCATTTTGTGTGGTGGTAACTACGTGTGTACATCCAGTGCGAGGAGCATGTCTACAGCGAACTACCCGAGTACGACACGGTGCTATGTGAGGAGGACGGTTCTGCCCCCGCCATTCTGAGTGGATCGCGGAGTGACTTCACAGGCGACCAGGCAATAGCTGGCTGCATTTGGGCGAAGCGATATACACCAGTACAGGAACAACGTTCTTGGCGGAAGGAAACCAAAGTGAAGTGAGTGCTTGCACGGACTTGTATAATATAGGTCCGTGGTGCTTGTCACTTAACGCAGCAATCATCGCGACCACCTTTGAACAGTTTAAATTCTTACGTTATTGTATATTGGTGTTAGTTATAATGAACCAATTAATTGGTTTTAAGTAACATCAGAACGAATTGTTTTTAATTGTCATTATTCTAAGAGGTGAGGTGAGGTGAAATAGGGTTTAACGTCGCGTCCAAGATTGTTGCACGTATATAGCGACGTGCATGCACACGTGTGTGTGTGTGTGTGTGTGTGTGTGTGTGTGTCTGTTCGTACTAGTCCGGACTGATGCCGATTTATAGTGCTAGCTCACTGAGATACCATGCCGCAGTTTAACATGAATACCCCACTCAGACACAGTATACTGACTCCGAGCCGACCAGTCTTAGCCCCTTGATGCCAGACAGGGTAACAACAAGTAATTTTAAACGTCTTTTGGTATGACGCGGCCGGGGATTGAACCCCGGGCCTTTCGCTCTCTGGGCGGACGCTCTACCACTAGACCACGGAGGCGGTCCATTATTCGAAGAAAGAATGAGATATGGTAAGAGTCTTTGTCCGACTGGAACAAGTTATAGACGTGTTGTCATTTTACGAACATCAGCATATCCAAACATTCAGAAATGTATGAGGATTATATATATAAACTGGCGGGCAAACGAAAGTATACGCATGAAAATAGGATTTTATCTAAATAATAAAACGTGCCGTCAAGATCCGGTTAGGAGAGGTCTTCAGTAACCCATGCTCGTCACAAGTGGCGATTATGCTTGTCGTAAGAGGCGACTAACGGGATCGGGTGGTCAGGCTCGCTGACTTGGTTGATGCATGTCATCGTATCCAAATTGCGTGGATCGATGCTCATTTTGTCAATCGCTGGAACTTGTCCGGACGCGAGTATTTACAAACCGCTAGTTGGAATTTTGCTGAGTGCGGCGTTAAACAGTGTCAATGAGTATTGTGTTAAGCCGCTTTTAGCAATATTCCAGCAATATCACGGCGGGTGACACCAGAAATGGGCTTCACACACTGTACCCATGTCGGGAATCGATCCCGGGTCTTCGGCGTGACGAGCGAAGCCTTTAACCACTAGGCTACCCGACCGCTCCGCTTTAAACAACCACAAACAAAAAATAATAAATTATAGCCAACCTACCAGGACTGCCAGCAGGCCTAAGCCAAGTCTTCAATAATAACTTTATCACAATCCAAACGCTTTTACAGAGATTAATCTCAAGGAGATCCGACTCACTCGATTGAAAAAAAGCAACACGAACGCAATGAGAAAGGAATAATTCACTTTTGTTTAACTTTTTATTTTAAATATATAAGTATATATAAAATTATCTTAAAATATTCATGTCTAAAAGTGCCTATTGATGGCTTACAATGTGAAGACGCTATTTGGTTCTCCATCTATGTAGAACTTCTCCATGAACGCAAATAAGAGTCTGTCAGTTCGCCCAAACGCAACATGATCTTCATGCCAGAACAGTATTGTCCCTGCTCGGTCGCAGGGCTCACCCTGTCCAGATCAGGATAATCCCGGAATTAAGCTTCCACCGGAGCGTGGATAATGTTTGTAAGGAAGGAACACTGCACATACTGCTACATCCACAGGCGGCCGTATACAGTCATACCGACATATCAGAGTGAGCTCGCGTTTCAACGCCGCTTTAAACAGCTTTTCTGTTATATCACGGCGTGTCAGCTTAATGTTTGAGTGAGTGAGTGAGTTGGGTTTAACACCGCCTTTAACAATATTCCAGTTATATCGCGGCGTGTCAGCTTAATGTGGGAGGAAAGCCCGAAGTGATGCAGGTGTCAGACGTTTACCACTTCGGTGAAACCCACGAGCACGGGTATGGTGCTGACAAACCTAGAAACATAATCGGGGCGAACCGGGGTTCAAACCCACAATCACAGGTTTCTGGCGTGCCTAAGGGACGCAACTCTGCACAGCGAATCGCGGCGCCTTAGACGACTGGGCCAACCGTGACCCCGCTTAATGTTTGAGAAAAGCCCGAAGTGATGGAGTCTCAGATGTTTTGCACTTTTGAAACATTCAAGAGCATCGGTATGGTGGTGACGAGCATAGAAAAGCCGTATCTGGAATTCGAACCCCTGATATTAATTTTTTGGCACTCTGCACAGTGAATTGGAGTGAGTGAGTATGGTTTTACGCCGCTTTTAGCAATATTCCAGCAATATCACGGCGGGGGACACCAGAAATGGGCTTCACACATTGTACCCATGTCGGGAATCGAACCCGGGTCTTCGGCGTGACGAGCGAACGCTTTAACCACTAGGCTACCCGACCGCTCTAGTGAATTAGAAGTGGGAGTGGGAATGAGTGAGTGATTGAGTATGGTTTTACACCGCTTTTAGCAATATTCAAACATTGTACCCATGTCAGGAATCGAACCCGCGAACGCTTAAACCACTAGGCTACCCGAACGCTCATGTTATGAGTCACGAGTCAGATGTAAAGGAAAATACATGATCGGACTATTCCAGTAACATACGTCACTTCCCCAGCATGTATTAACGACACCGTGATATTTGCTGAGCAGACATATCCAAATTATTTCCAACGTGTATGACCCAGCCTCCGTTGTCTAGTGGTAGAGCGTCCGCCCGGAGAGCGGAAGGTCCGGGGTTCGATGCCCGGCCACGTCATACCTGGCCGGCTCGGAGTCAGTATAGTGTGAATGAAGCGTCACGGGTATCGGCTGAAAACAGATAGACTACTTAATGACGTCATCATTGCAGGGCGTGTCTCATTCATTAGACATCCAGGCACAAGAGTCAGTGAGTGAGAATTGTTTTAAGCCGCTTTAAAATATCTCAGCAATATCACAAACGGGGACACCAGAAATGGGTTTCACACATTGTACCCATGTCGGGATTCGAAACCGGGCCTTCGGCGTGACGAGCGAACGCTTTGACCAGAAGGCTACACCTCCCCGATAGGCAGAAGAGAATTGTCATATGTGGCCATACATAGCAGAGATCGATGATGAGTGAGTAAGTATGGTTTTACGCCGCTTTTAGCAATATTCCAGCGGCGAAATGGGCTTCACGCATTGTACCCATGTCGGGAATCGAACCCGGATCTTCGGCGCGACGAGCGAACGCTTTAACCACTAGGCTACCCGACCGCTCCAGATCGATGATGACGTTTATATCGATTATTACATCAATCAATTTTATGATCGAATATTTTTTTATATCTTAATCGTCTCGAAATTCTCCCTAAAAAGAACATAGGACCCCCAGTGAGATAACCGTTCCCCCGAGTGGTGTGAAGGCGGTGCGTGTTGGGAGTATTTACCCGGTGCAGTCAAGATAATCGATAACATTATTGTCACGCACACAAACATTATATCATTTTGAGGTCACCGAACTACAGCATGGGCAAACTACACTCCCTTGTTACACCTGATAGGATCATCTTATCAACGATTCAATGGGCCTGTATTGACTCGTGATTACAGCATGTCCGCAGTGGTTACAGATAGTCATTATGGAGTGCATGAGACCTGTCTGTGTGTTCGAGTAATCCGTTACACTTTGCCGATTAATATGGCCTGATGCCTTGTTACTTTAGGCGCTAGTTTAAGAAACTGTTTCATTCAATGTTGTGCTTGGTAATTTATCGTTGGTGCGCTTAGCAAATATCACCTTACCCTAAAATATACGTACAGTAAACTACGTTTATAACGAATATGCTTATAACGAACCTACTGATATAACGAATTGTATTTTGGTTCCGTAAATTTGCTGTATATATGCTTATAACGAACACCGGTTATAAGTAACTAAAACTAGCGAAAATATGACCTTTCCCTAAAATATACGTACAGTAAACTATGTTTATAACGAACACGCTTATAACGAACCTACGGATATCACGAATTGTATTTTGGTTCCGTCAATTTGCTGTATATATGCTCATAACGAACTACGGTTATAACGAACTAAAATTAGTGGTCCCTTAGAGTTCGTTATAACCGTAGATTATTGTATTGGCCATTGCAGTACCCGTAGGGATTCCGGCAGAATAAGACCGATGAGCAAAGTTGGCTAAATCATTATACATTTATGTCCTCGCCAAATTCTGCTCTACGTAAATACTACCTCATCCATCCGTATACATACGTCATGGCCTTTCAGTGGGATTCTGGTGAAGCAAGACCAATGAGCAAAGCTACGTTTGCCCAACGTTGTAAGCTACCTTTGGTCAATATTAGAGTCAACATTGCGCCGACGTTGGCCCAACGTTGTAAGCTAACTTTGGTCAATATTACCGTCAACATTGCGCCGACGTTGGCCCAACGTTGTAAGCTAACTTTGGTCAATATTACCGTCAACATTGCGCCGACGTTGGCCCAACGTTGTAAGCTAACTTTGGTCAATATTAGAGTCAACATTGCGCCGACGTTGGCCCAACGTTGGTCAATATTAACGTCAACATTGCGCCGACGTTGGCCCAACGTTGTAAGCTAACTTTGGTCAATATTACCGTCAACATTGCGCCGACGTTGGCCCAACGTTGTAAGCTAACTTTGGTCAATATTACCGTCAACATTGCGCCGACGTTGGCCCAACGTTGTAAGCTAACGTTGGTCAATATTAACGTCAACATTGCGCCATTGTTGCATGGTGTCTGGGAAACGACATTCAATAATAATACCGTTTTGACCCGTATGCAGCCCTGGTTCTTGGGGACCCGCTCCTGAGTGAGTGAGTGAGTGAGTGAGTGTACAACACTTTAGATACTCTTCGGGAAGTACCAAAAATAGTCTGCACAAATTCCCTTAACCCACTGCAGGTAATCGGCCCTGTCGCCCCAAATATACCAATTATTATACCGTGTGCTTTAAATGGCTACAAATTAGTGTTTATCTCACTGCTAAATCGGACCAAAGTGTCTTTGCACATTTCCAAGTAGAACAAAATAAACACTAGAGTCATAACCGAGTTCCACCTTTTTATTTCCTAACAGCCTCCTGTACACAACCATGAACAAGTATACATATTTGGGCCTACCTTGATGTTCTCACCTGATTGAACACTATTTGATCTCAGCATACACGAGCTGTGATCCCGTGTACGTTCATTGTATCTTGCACTCGAGGTATATAGAGCCACACGGGTAATACACTTCTCTACACAGTGAATCTTTGTGTGTTACAGGTGCTGTATCGATACAAACACAAATGAACTCGACAATGTCAATTGATCACCACTGTCGGGAACTTAATCAAATACTTCCCAAACGGCCCCATAGTGAGACGGACTATTAACAACTAACAAGTCCGGAGCTCTTGTTTGTTGGCAATCTGAGACGACTTGTCATGGCTCTTAAACATTGGAGTTGAGTAGAACACAAACAAGAACACCACGTGATAACAAACCGCCCATTATTAAGATATCACGCTCATTTCAGGTCTGTCTCAGTAGTTGACTTCTTTTAATAAAAATGAATTGCTGGTCAACCCAACTCAGCTTTGGCACAAACACAGTATCTTAAGCGACATGATGGAGTGGCTCGATCATTTTATTACCGTCTTCGCCATGCTTGTGGTTTTGACACAGCGGTCCATCCATGGTACGACTGAGACTAGGTAGAGGGCATCATGGCAAATAATAAATACAGAATCCTTTAGAATAGGCCCGTATACAGCCTCAGACGTATCCCGGCCAACAAACCAGATCTTGTCCTTTTTGATAAATCCAATGAAATCATTTATATTATTGAATTTTCTGTCCCTTTTGACATTAATGTGATTGATAAGATTCGGAAAACATGCCAAATATGCGGACCTCGCTTTCGAAATGTCACGCTTGCATCCCAAATACCAAGTTGTCCGACTCCCCATTGTTCTCGGTGCCTTAGGTTTGGTACGTCTTAATCTGTTGACTGACACTGGGAGAGCACCCGGGTTTGCTACCAGGAATACAGCCCTTCTGACGATCTGGGTAATGCAGAAGGCTGCAGTGTTGGGGAGTCTTCACATTCTCCGAAAAGTTCTGCGTGGGTTTGACCAGGCAGCGCTTCCTGGAAGAAGTCCCAAGTCCCATTCGTTATTTGGGCTGCGTGTAGAGGGGGCAAGGGCCCTGAATTGATGATGAGCATCGCGGTTCCCACAAGAGCAAAAGACACCACCTCAGCCCCTGGTTAATAAATATACTACGTCTTGATAAAAGATCTCCTAAGGTTTTTAAGTTATGCTCTGAAAACGAAAAACGGACTGACGGACAGACAGACAGACATAGAAGTATAAACCCATGTTTGATGGTGGCTAAAAGGAAACAAACAAGGAATGGTTTTTCGATGGTGATGTATCTTCAGCATAATATGCCCTATTGGGGGTAACAAACACTTGATTACATTGAGGCACAAAGGTATTCAACACCAACATTAAAACAAATTGAGCAAATCAGGACATGAGCTCGTAAGATGTTCAGCGGTGAGGATCTTTTATTGTACTAACATTAATCCCCTTAAAAACATTCTTTGTCGATTCGCTCAATATTTAGAATCGTCGATAAAAAAACTTCTACTTGATAAACAGTGATGTGGGCCAAAAGTGGTTTGTGTTGTCATTAGTTGAATGCACAAACTGAAAAAAGAGTAAACATAATTGAAAAAAAACCCATTCTGTCCCAGTCATCCAAAGTCTGGCTGCCATAAATATGTTGTAGTTGCTCCCCCTGACAAGGCTTCACATAGCATAGGGGCGGTCGGGTAGCCTAGTGGTTAAAGCGTTCGCTCGTCACGCCGAAGACCCGGATTCGATTCCTGACATGGGTACAATGTATGAAGCCCATTTCTGGTGTCCCCCGCCGTGATATTGCTGGAATATTGCTAAAAGTTGCGTAGAACCATACTCACTCACTCACTAACATAGCATAACCATCATATGTAGGCATCACTACATTAATTCTTCATCAAGGAGCTTGGGAAAAGTGACATGTCAAATAGAGCCACATGCAAGGGATGGATGTTAACTGAGGAAGAAATCTGCCAAAACCCTGCACCAGTACCATCAACTTTTGGCTTGACTTTCAAACATGAAGACATGTCCATTCCTCTTTTGTGCTAGATTCCAAAGCTCCTTAAAAATCCATACAAAAAGAGAGATATATTGCTGGGTCCAGCAAATGAACTATCAACTCCCTGTGTCAAAGATTAACCATAATCCTTGACACAATCAAGAGAGGACAGTGACCTTATGATAAAACTCGGGGACTTCAAAGCACCAGCAGAAACATTAATCAATTTTCCAAGGGCCCTTTTCAGGATCATCCCAATAGTCTCAACGGAATTCTTCAAACTAAACTTATCAGTGCTTTTTCGTACTTATGGCCACTGTTTTGCAGCTTGTACCAACGCTCCGCGACCCGTGAAGATCCGGGGTAGAATAGGTCTTCAGTAACCCATGCTTGCCGTAAAAGGCGACTATGCTTGTCGTTAAAGGCGACTAACGGGATCGGGTGGTCAGGTTCGCTGACTTGGTTGATGCATGTCATCGATCCCAATTGCGTGGATCGACGCGCATGATATTAATCACTGGATTGTCTGGTCCAGACTCGATTATTTACAGACCGCCGTCATATAGCTGGAATATTGCTGAGTGCGGCGTTAACCAACCAACCAACCAACCAACGCTCCGCAGACAGATCTACGTTGTAGAATGCCTACCACCCCTGAAAATGATCTTTCAGTGGTAATATTGATATGGTGTCGTTGGCGGTTGACGGTCACTGGTTTTCTTGATCAACAAGAGACCCGTGAATATCTGGGGAAGAATAGGTCTTCAGCAACCCAGGCGACTAACGAGATCGAGAGGTCAGGCTCGCTGACTTGGTTGATGCATGTCATTATATCCTAATTGCGTGGATCGATGCACATGATGCCAATCACTGGATTGTCAGGTCCAGACTCAGTTATTTACAAACAGGCGTCATATAGCTGGAATGTTCCAGCGTGCGGCGTTAAACATCAGCAAAACAAAAAAACTTGATCAAGATGTAAGGAAGCGGTTAGGATCCACGTTCATTATATGCATATTCTTGAAGCAGGTGCGCGATCCAAAAGCGAACTCTTCAGCGGTCCACGCGTTATGATTGCGCGCGGGGGGGGGGGGGGGGGGGGGGGGGGGGCTTGCAGATTTAACGTACACTTCTAAAATTTATCAGGCGTTGAAATGCTGGTGAAAAGACTGCTATCTTCACGAAATCCCAATGTTTTTGTAATGTGTTTCATAATAAATACTCAATGGTCGTAATAGTAATTCATATCGTCCATAACAGCTTCTTAGTTGGTTAGTATGGATAGGATTAACGGATGAAGAACGTCGTTATGACAATTAAGAGCGACGTTTCAGTGTAGGTTCTAACACGGTAATCAAGCAAGTGATATACAGTGTATGGTTGATAAGTATATATGTTACAGGGAATATGTATAATCCATGATATTTTCAGGGAATATATTTGATGTCTGATTCACTCAGCGAATATACATAATCCCTATTTTGTTTCAGGTATTATACATAGTCCCTGATTTAACAAGTTTTTTAGACATATTCCCTGAAATTACTTTTGAGGCTCTCATATGGTCAAACTTGATAAAAAAAAAAAAATATTTATGAGAGGTAAGAGGCAATGTTTATACAGTAAAGTAGATATCAGATGTAGTTCTACTACACCGAAACGTCGCTCTAAATTGTAATAAAGACGTTGTTCATCCATAAATCCTTTCCTTACTCAGTACTCCAACTTCTAAATACCCATTAAAAGGTTCTGAGTTTCTGCGTTAAAAAACGATGTCAAACGCAATCTCAAATACAATGAGAATACCTAAGCTATGCTCTCCGTAACTAATATCTGACACCAGCTTGATTTCAGGGTTAATGTTGACACTGCAATCATCGACAAGCAATCACATTGAAACGGTGTATTGCCCAACATTGACACTTTCATCCGTATGGGATTGTTCGAGTTTGTTCACAATATTACCGAGGCATCGATCTGCCCTGTGTGTTGCTACCAGACTGTGTAAGGGTAGTTTGAGGATATGCGTACCTGTGAAAGTGAACTAAGCTTCACAGTCTGGATTAACCGATGATAAGCTGAAGACTACATTTTCCAGTCATATCATTTGAACAGACTAATTTCGAGGTTAACGTTCAATGGATATCACGATCCAGATACTATGATCATTAATGCGTTAATGACCAACATACGCTTTGAAGCCACGTGTTCATTCATGTCAGTATGTGATATTCATTGTCCATACATCATGTTCAATATATCCATTGATTGGATAGGATGTTGACTTGGAGTGTTCGTGGGAGCAGAAGTGAATGAGTCACATGGAGAATGACAAGCCTCATGTGATGAAATAGTTATCAGGATGTCAGCTTATATAGCATAACGGTGGAATAGGAATTGCAAAACAGACATTAAGGTTTGGTGGAACCAGGACTATCCCTTTGAGGCTACCCACAAACTTGCGAGAAAAACAATCTGTGTACAATGGAATCTTCCGGGGACGAAGACAACATGACTATAACGGTAATATTGTCGGTGTTAGTTATGGTGATATGTATTATATCTCTTGCTGGGAACATATTGGTGATAACCGCCATTATCAAAAGTCGAAGACTTCATACCACGTCCAATGTGTATATATGTGCCCTGGCTGTGACGGACATCTTCATCTGTGTGATACACGCAGTAAAGTACACCTTGAACGCGCTCGAAGTCAACTTGTCTTATATCCCATGCTCTATAGTCGTGGCCATGTCTGCCTTAGGGTGTACTACCAGCCTTATGCTGATTGAGGTCATCAGTTTAGACAGATTTTATGCCATATATTGGCCATTCAAGTACAGAAAGATATGCACTATGTCCAGAGCTCTAAAACTAAGCGTTTTCATCGTGATTATTACTTTCGCCAGTGGATCTTTACTATTCGTTGTGTTTCATCCTACTATTCCGAAAACGATTTGTTGGCCTGGAGACATCCTTGTAGCACCGATAGTGACGGTGTTTACTGTACTGACGTGTTGTGTAGCCCTGGAGCTAACAGTTATGTATGGGGCTATGTTCTACAAGGCCGTGGAGCACCAGAGGAACCTGTCCATTGGCTACTTCAGCAAGAATAAGGGTGAGTGAGAATATCAGTAAAATATTTCAAAACCACTCAAGGCGATGACAAATTTTGGATATTACTTATGAATGTGAATTCACGGTTCCTCTGGATGTCTGTATTTTCAGACGTCGCGGTATTTACATGTATCTGTTTCCATGACAACACTCTTAGAAACAAAGCGAAATGTTAACACCTGTAGACCATAAACACCTGTTTTGGCGACAACCTTTTTATCATATGTGTTTTGTGTACACTATTGACAGTGTTCAAGTCATTCTTATGTATGATTAATTTTGGTTGTTAAAGTGTAGAAATTCTTTTTCAGAAACCAAGTGATAAGAAAGCTATCGATTTCTCTTGGTACGGGCACTCTTGATAGTATGAGATAAGGGGGCGTGTGATTTCGCGAACACCAGCTGTCATCACTGAATTTCAGTGATCCATTAATATGATTTTCAATGCACTTTTTCCTTCTGAGCCCAACGGAGTCCGTTTCGGCAGATAATCTAGACTGATTCTAACGCAAATCGCTGCCCACAGGCAGAATTGGTTCATTCTCCTTGTGTACTTTAAATTTGGACAAATGTCTCATGTAATCTGATTTTTGTTGAAAATGTGTAATCGGACACATCATTTCGATTTTCAGATTCGAGCATATTTGACATCAAAGCCCTAAAGACGTGTAGTGTTGTTCTGGGAGCCTTCCTTGCCATGTGGATCCCGCCCTTAGTCATGTTCAATGTAATCGCCCATTCAACCAGCCCCCGTGACTATGCCCTGCCGCTATCTGTATGTAAGGTATTCCCGGCCCTTAACACTGCCATGGACCCCGTGGTATACGCCATCATGAGGAAGGACATCAAGAAAGGCATTCATAGGTTGTTCAGGAGATGAGACGGTCGTGAAACCACAACTGAACAGTGTGATTGAAGCGTTCAAGGAAAGCATTCATATGCTGTTCAGGATATTCGACAGAAAGGCAACCACAATTGAAATGTGTGATTGAAGCGTTCAAGAAAAGCATTCATATGCTGTTCACGAGATCAGACAGAAAGACAACCACAATTGAACAGTGTGATTGAAGCGTTCAAGGAAAACATTCATATCCTGTTCAGGAGATCAGACAGGCAACCACCATTGAACAGTGTGATGGAAGCGTTCAAGAAAAGTATTCATATGCTGTTCAGGATATCAGACAGAAAGACAGCCACAATTGAACAGTGTGAGTGAAGCGTTCAAGAAAAATATTCATATGCTGTTCAGGATATCAGACAGGCAACCGCTATTAAACAGTGTGATTGAAGCGTTCAACAACAGCATTCATATTCTGTTCAGGATATCTGACAGGCAACAACCATTGAACAGTGTGATTGAAGCGTTCAAAAAAAGCATTCATATGCTGTTCAGAATATCTGACAGGCAACAACCATTGAACAGTGTGATTGAAGCGTTCAAGAAAAGCATCCATATGCTGTTCAGGAGATCAGACAGGCAACCACCATTAAACAGTGTGATTGAAACGTTCAAGAAAAGCATTCTCTTGAAGTTTTCATGGATCTAACATTTGGACAACCATGCGCCGTCAATGAGAACCTTGCAAACTTGTTTGGCTTTAGCTTTGATCAGGATTCTGTGAATGGAAGTCGTCCCAGAGATAATTTCTGGGGGAATTAGAGCTTTCCTGTTTGTCAATGTATTTTTCTAAGGCACACACTTTGTAGATGATATCGTAATGATTGATATTTCCTTGCGTTTCTTTTGGGAGTTGTTGATCATACAATAAAACAGTACAGGGCAAATAAACCTTAATGAGCTCAGGGCATGTTTTATTGTACGATAAACAACTCCCACTCGTCGTTTATTTCTTATATGAGATATTAACATATCATGTACAGCCTGTATAAGGATTCTAATAAAATGTACAAGATTTTTCGTATTTACAAAATGATGACTCCATGAATACAACCCGATCTCGGCAATGTAGGACAAGTCTATTTTATAAACAGGGAGGTTAGGTTTGGTATTTCCCGGATATTTTCATATTTTGACGTCGATTAGCTGTAGCTTTTCTCCCAATAGCGATTGTTATATCTCTCCCAGTTTTGTGTGCGATCGTACGGTCACTGCGTTTATCTACTTCAATATAAGACCAAGTAGCGAATATCTTTGGCACTTTTATTTTCCAATATAATCTCCATTCACCTCAATACGCCTGGAAGCATCTTCCATGTAGGGCAGATTTCATTTTTCGGAACAGGAAATAGTCGCTGGGGGCTAAGTCTGGGCTTTAGGGTTAGTGATTTAACTGTACAGCCCAGACTTAGCCCCTTGTGACAATTTCCTGTTCCGGCAAATGAAATCTGCCCCACGTGGAAGACGCTTTCAGGATAACGAGGACATAAAGGCTGCCACGGAGGCGTGGTTAGAGGGCCAGTCTGCGGATTTCTAAAAAAGTGGTATTATAAGCTTGAAGGACAAATGGAATAAGTGTATTGAGGTGAATGGAGATCGTATTGAAAAATATAAGTGCAAAAGATATTCTGCAACTTGGTCTTATGTTGAAGTTGCAACAGATGCTTGTCGTAAGAGGAGACTATGCTTGTCATAAGAGGAGATTAACGGGATCGATGTCTTGGTTGATGCATGTCACCGTATCCCTATTGCGTAGAGCTATGCACATGATGTAAAACAAGGAAGGTAACAAACAAACAAATGAAGAGCGACATTTTGACGTTGCAGCTGGTATCACAATGGATCTCAGAATCACTGACGCAACATCGTCATCCTTTTCATCAGGCAAATATGCAGCTCCAATATCAGATACACAGATTTACAACCCACACAGAAGGCGACATTGACCGGCTTCCGTCTGATGTCACATGACTAATGTGTTTATGCCGTGAGCGTTGTCCTGATGTGAGGCTTGAGAGCGAGCATTGTTCCAATTAGATAGATATACCTGTGGCGCCGGAGATAATGGCCCCTGATCGCGTTAATCGTTTAAAAAGCTCGTGTGTACAGAATAGCGTTATCAATTATACAAGCTCTCCTGTAAATGGAACTTGTTTTGATAAATGCATGTTATAGCAATTAAGTACATCCACGTAGCGTCAATACATTTCCAACTCATTTCACAAAACGTGTATTTTAATTAATACATGTGCATTTACATTTCAGGTCGTTTACTTAGTGCATAGGCAGTTATTACAAGTCCAGTGTAAATATATCACACTTTCTTTGAGGCAATTAATCCATCGCGACCTGGCAATCAAACAACACAATTTACCACGAAACACGAAATGACATAGAATACTCAGCGCTGTCCGATAATGGCCTGTGGAGGTCAATCCATGGTACGACCAAGACAATTTAGAGAGCGTCATGGAAAATATTGAAGAGAAAATTCTTCCGAATAGCCTCAGACATATCAAGGCCAACAAAGACGATCTTGTCCTTTTTGATAAATCCTATGAAATCATTTATACAGACTGGAAGAGTGTTATCGCTAAATAACAAACAAACAAACTAAATGGTTATGTACATATACATCCGTTTACAAAGGTACGAGAGGAGTCAGACGTATTTGACTTAGGCAGTTAATAACAAAAGATTGTAAAAGAAACTTTATTAAAGTTTATTCATTCATATTATCGGTTTGATATGATATTGCTTGAGAGTGGAAAGGTGAACCAGTGGCTGAAAGCATGAGAAACAACGATGCACACAAACGGCCAAGTCACACAGCCGACCACCCGATCCATTTTAGTCAGGTCTGACGACAAACACCTGTGACTGGGGTTCCAAGTCTCATCCGGATTCCCAGGGCTAGCTAAAAGGATACTGTGTGAGTGTGTGTGTGTGTGTGTGTGTGTGTGTGTGTGTGTGGAGGGGGGGGGGGGGGGGGGGGGGGGTATGCACTGCAGCAGAGTGTGCATAGAGTATGCACGATGAGCATAGTCGCCTCTTACCGCAAGCATGGGTTGCTGAAGAGATATACAACCCCAGATCTTCAAGGGTCAGCAACAATATATGGTCAGCAACAAACGTGATACCGTGGATGTTGGGAACTCAACCTATTACTGGGTAGTCACAAGGCTGTCGTATCGCCAGTCAGACCAGAGGATCGAAAGTTGCCGGATCCATGTTATATCTCCTTCAAAAAAACTAATAAACTGGTAAATCATATCGTCCATAACAGCTTCTTAGTTGCTAAGTAAAGATAGGATAAATGGATGAAGAACGTCTTTATTACAAATAAGAGCGACGTTTCAGTGTAGGTTCTAACACCGTTATCAAGCAAGTGATATACAGAACATGGTTGACAAGTATATATATATAAAGGTAGGAGGCAATGTTTATACAGTAGAGTAGGTATCAGATGTAGTTATGCTACACCGAAACGTCGCTCTAAATTGTAATAAAGACGTTGTTCATCCATAAATCCTTCCCTTACTTAGTACTCAAACTTCTAAATGCCTATCAAAGAAGTTCCTAGTTCCTGCGTTAAAAAATGCTGTCAAGCGCAATCTCAAATACATTGAGAAGACCTGAGCTATGCTCTCCGTATCTAATATCTGACACCAGCTTGATTTCAGGGTTAATGTTGACACAGCAATCATCGACAAGCAATTTCACATTTAAATGGTGTATTGCCCAACATTAACACTTGAATCCGTATGGGATGGTTCGAGTTTGTTCACAATATTACCGAGGCATCGATCTGCACTGTGTGTTGCTACCAGACTGTATAAGGGTAGTTTGAGGATATGCGTACCTGTGAAAGTGAACTAAGCTTCACAGTCTGGATTGACCGATGATAAGCTGAAGACTTCATTTTCCAGTCATATCATTTGGACAGGCTAATTTCGAGGTTAACGTTCAATGGACATCACGATCCAGATACTATGATCATTAATGCGTTAATGACCAACAAACGCTTTGAAGCCACGTGTTCATTCATGTCAGTGTGTGATATTCATTGTCCATTCATCATGTTCAAAATATCCATTGATTGGATGGGATGTTGACTTGGAGTGTTCGTGGGAGCAGAAGTGAATGAGTCACATGGAGAATGACAAGCCTCATGTGATGAAATAGTTATCAGGATGTCAGCTTATATAGCATAACAGTGGAATAGGAATTGCAATACAGACATTAAGGTTTGGTGGAACCAGGACTATCCCTTTGAGGCTACCCACAAACTGACGAGAAAAACAATCTGTGGAATATGAAATCTTCCGGGGACGAAGACAACATGACTATAACGGTAATATTATCGGTGTTAGTTATGGTGATATGTATTATATCTCTTATTGGGAACATATTGGTGTTAACCGCCATTATCAAAAGTCGAAGACTTCATACCACGTCCAATGTGTATATATGTGCCCTGGCTGTGACGGATATCTTCATCTGTGTGATACGCGCAGTAAGGCACACCTTGAGAGCGCTCGAAGTCAACTTGTCTTATATCCCATGCTGTATAGTCGTGGCCTTGGATGCCTTAGGGTGTGCAAGCAACTTTATGCTGATTGAGGTCATCAGTTTAGACAGATTTTATGCCATATATTGGCCATTCAAGTACAGAAAGACATGCACTATGTCCAGAGCTCTAAAACTAAGCGTTTTCATCGTGCTTATTACTTTCGCCAGTGGATCTTTACTATTCGTTGTGTTTCATCCTACTATTCCGAAAACGATTTGTTGGCCTGGAGACATCCTTGTAGCACCGATAGTGACGGTGTTTACTGTACTGACGTTTTGTGTAGCCCTGGAGCTAACAGTTATGTATGGGGCTATGTTCTACAAGGCCGTGGAGCACCAGAGGAATCTGTCCATTGGCTACTTCAGCAAGAATAAGGGTTAGTGAGAATATCAGGAAAATGTTTCAAAACATCCCAAGGCGATGACAAATTTTGGAACTTTGAATTTGAATTCACGGTTCCTCTGGATGTCTGTATTGTCAGACGTAGCGGAATTTACATGTATTTGTTTCCATGACCACACTCTTAGAAACGACTCTGGTTGAACACAACTAATAAAGCGAAATGTTAACACCTGTAGACCATAAACACCTGTTTGGGCGGAAACCTTTATATCATATGGGTTTTGTGTACACTATTGACAGTGTTCAATACATTCTTTTGTATGATTAATTTTGGTTGTTAAAGTGTAGAAATTCTTTTTCAGAAACTAAGTGATATGGAGAAAGCTATCGATTTCTGTTGGTACGCGCACTCTTGATAGTAAGAGATAAGGCGGCGAGTGATTTCGCGAACACCTGCTGTCATCACTGAATTACAGTGATCCTTTAATATGATTTTCAATGCACTTTTTCCTTTTGAGCCCAATGGAGTCCGTTTCGGCAGATAATCTAGACTGATCCTAACGCAAATCGCTGCCCACAGGCAGAATTGGTTTATTCTCCTTGTGTACCTTAAATTTGAACAAATGTCTCATGTAATCTGATTTTTGTAGAAACTCCGTAATCGGACACATCATTTCGATTTTCAGATTCGAGCATATTTGACATCAAAGCCCTAAAGACGTGTAGTGTTGTTCTGGGAGCCTTCCTTGCCATGTGGATCCCGCCCTTAGTCATGTTCAATGTAATCGCCCATTCACCCACTCCCCGTGACTATGCCCTGCCGCTATCTGTATGTATGGTATTCCCGATCCTGAACACTGCCATGGACCCCGTGGTATATGCCATCATGAGGAAGGACATCAAGAAAGGCATTCATAGGCTGTTCAGGAGATGAGACAGTCGTGCAACCACAATTGAACAGTGTGAGTGAAGGGTTCCATAAAAACATTCATATGCTATTCAGGAGAGCAGACAGGCGACCACCATTTAACAGTGTGAGTGAAGGGTTCAAGAAAAGCATTCATATGATGTTCAGGATATCAGACAGAAAGGCAACCACAATTGAACAGCGTGATTGAAGCGTTCAAGAAAAGCATTCATATGCTGTTCAGGAGATCATACAGAAAGACAACAACAATTGAACAGTGTGATTGAAGCGTTCAAGGAAAGAATTCATATGCTGTTCAGGATATCAGACAGGCAACCACCATTGAACAGTGTGATTGAAGCGTTCAAGAAAAGCATTCATATGCTGTTCAGGATATCCAACAGAAAAGGCAACACAATTGAAGCGTTCCAGAAAGGCCATGGAGACTCCTTTTCTTCAGTTGATAGTCGGGTCTGGACACCCAGTCGACTAAACGTGACGGAGGTCGCTGTGCACAACCGCATTTCTTTGCTGTTCTTATAATGATCCTTGGTTTGTCAGCATCATACACTTGCTAGTTGGTTTTGCCAAATGAATCCATATCTACCGCATTTGTGATTGTTAAATCTTCTCTTACGCCAAGCTGGTACGCCGTGGTATTTATATTATTCACCCTGGCGTGAAACCAGACTATGTTGTATCAGCAGTCTTATTCGAAGAAGCACCACAATGTTGCACCTGTGATTAGATTTTACAAGTGATTTAGTTATTTAAATTTGAAAACGTGTCTGCAAATTAGTGAGGCACAAACAGAAGTTCGCGTCCATTTTGCAGCGACGATGGCCAAAGATATCCAGGGAGGAGACACACACTTGAAGTTTTCATGGATCGATCATTTGGACAACCATGCGCCGTCAATGAGAACCTTGCAAACTTGTTTGGCTTTAGCTTTGATCAGGATTCTGTGAATGGAAGTCGTCCTGTTTGTCAATGTATTTTGCTAAGGCAAGTACTTTGTAGATAATATCGTAATGACAAATATTTCCTTGCGTTTTGTTGGGAGTTGTTGATCATACAATAAAACAGTACAGGGCAAATAAACCATAAGGGGCTCAGCGCAATGTTTTATTGTACGATAAACAACTCCCACTCGTCGTTTATTTCTTATATGAGATATCAACATATCATGTACAGCCTGTATAAGGATTCTAATAAAATGTACAAGCTTTTTCGTATCTACAAAATGATGACTCCATGAATACAACCCGACCTCGGCAATTTAGGACAAGTCTATTTTATAAACAGGGAGGTTAAAATTGGTATTTCCCGGATATTTTCATATTTTGATGCGATTAGCTGTAGCTTTTCTCCCAATACCGATTGTAATATCTCTCCCAGTTTTGTGTGCGATTTTATGGTCATTGCGTTTATCTACGAGGGACGTTCAAAAAGTTTTGCAACTTCAATATAAGAGCAAGTCGCAGAATATCTTTCCAATATAATCTCCATTCACCTCAATACGCCTGGAAGCATCTTCCATGTAGGGCAGTTTTCATTTGCCGGAACAGGAAATAGTCACTGGGGGCAAAGTCTGGGCTGTAGGGTGGGTGATTTAACTGTACAGCCCAGACTTAGCCCCTTGTGACAATTTCCTGTTCCGGCAAATGAAATCTGCCCCACGTGGAAGACGCTTCCAGAATGACGAGGACATAAAGGCTGCCACGGAGGCGTGGTTAGAGGGCCAGTCTGCGGATTTCTATAAAAGTGGTATTATAAGCTTGAAGGACAAATGGAATTAGTGTATTGAGGTGAATGGAGATCGTATTGAAAAAATATAAGTGCAAAAGATATTCTGCAACTTGGTCTTATGTTGAAGTTGCAACACATGCTTGTCGTAAGAGGAGATTAACGGGATCGATGTCTTGGTTGATGCATGTCACCGTATCCCTATTGTGTAGAGCTATGCACATGATGTAAAACAAGGAAGGTAACAAACAAACAAATGAAGAGCGACATTTTGACGTTGCAGCTGGTATCACAATGAATCTCAGGATCACTGACGTAACATCGTCATCCTTTTCATCAGGCAAATATGCAGCTCCCATATCAGATACACAGATTTACAACCCACACAGAAGGCGACATTGTCCGGCTTCCGTCTGATGTCACATGACTAATGTGTTTATGCCGTGAGCGTTGTCCTGATGTGAGGCTTGAGAGCGAGCATTGTTCCAATTAGATAGATATACCTGTGACGCCGGAGATAATGGCCCCTGATCGCGTTAATCGTTTAAAAAGCTCGTGTGTACAGAATAGCGTTATCAATTATACAAGGTCTCCTGTAAATGGAACTCGTTTTGTTAAATGCATGTTATAGCAATTAAGTACATCCACGTAGCGTCAATACATTTCCAACTCATTTCACAAAATGTGTATTTTAATCAATACATGTGCATTTACATTTCAGGTCGTTTACTTAGTGTATAGGCAGTTATTACAAGTCCAGTGTAAATATATCACACTTTCTTTGACGCAATTAATCCATCGCCACCTGGCAATCAAACAACACAATTGACCACGAAACACGAAATGACATAGAATACTCCAAGCTGTCCGATAATAGCATGTGGAGGTCAATCCATGGTACGACCCAGACAATTTAGAGGGCGTCATGGAAAATGTTGAAGACAAATTCTTTCGAATAGCCTCAGATATATCAAGGCCAACAAACCCAATCTTGTCCTTTTTGATAAATCCAATGAAATCATTTATACAGACTGGACGTTTGCTGAGTGTTTTCGCTAAATAACAAACAAACAAACTAAACAAGATCATGTACATATACATCCGTTTACAAAAGTATGAGAAGAGTCAGACGTGTTTGACTTATGCATTTGACTTTCCACGTATTTGGGGTTATGCGCTGCAGCAGAGTGTGCACGGTGAGGACAGTCGCCTCTTACGGCAAGCATGGGTTGCTGAAGAGATATAAAACCCCGGATCTTCAAGGGTCAGCAAGAATAAATGGTCAGCAACAAATATGATACCGTGGATGTAGGGAACCCAACCTATTACTGGTTAGTCACAAGGCTGTCGTATCGCCAGTCAGACCAGAGGATCGAAAGTTGCCGGATCCATGTTATATCTCCTTCAAAAAACTAATGAACTGGTAAATCATATCGTCCATAACAGCTTCTTAGTTGCTAAGTAAAGATAGGATAAATGGATGAACAACATCTTTATTACAAATAAGAGTGTCGTTTCGGTGTAGGTTCTAACACCGTTATCAAGCAAGTGATATACAGAGCATGGTTGACAAGTATATATATACAGGTAGGAGGCAATGTTTTTACAGTAGAGTAGATATCAGATGTAGTTATGCTACACCGAAACATCGCTCTAAATTGTAATAAAGACGTTGTTCATCCATAAATCCTTTCCTTACTCAGTACTCCAACTTCTAACTACCTATCAAAGAAGTTCTTAGTTCCTGCGTTAAAAAACGATTTCAAACGCAATCTCAAATACAATGAGAATACCTAATATCTGACACCAGGTTGATTTCAGGGTAAATGTTGACACAGCAATCATCGACAAGCAATCACATTGAAATGGTGTATTGCCCAACATTAACACTTGCATCCATATGGGATGGTTCGGGTTTGTTCACCATATTACCGAGGCATCGATCTGCACCGTGTGTTGCTACCAGACTGTGTAAGGGTAGTTTGAGGATATGCATACCTGTGAATGTGAACTAAGCTTCACAGTCTGGATTGACCGATGATAAACTGAAGACTTCATTTTCCAGTCATATCATATGGGCAGACTAATTTCGAGATTAACGTTCCATGGATATCACGATCCAGATACTATGATCATTAATGCGTTAATGACAAACAAACGCTTTGAAGCCACGTGTTCATTCATGTCAGTGTGTGATATTCATTGTCCATACATCATGTTCAATATATCCATTGATTGGATGGGATGTTGACTTGGAGTGTTCGTGGGAGCAGAAGTGAATGAGTCACATGGAGAATGACAAGCCTCATGTGATGAAATAGTTATCAGGATGTCAGCTTATATAGCATAACGGTGGAATAGGAATTGCAATACAGACATTAAGGTTTGGTGGAACAAGGACTATCCCTTTGAGGCTACCCACAAACTGACGAGAAAAACAATCTGTGGAATATGAAATCTTCCGGGGACGAAGACAACATGACTATAACGGTAATATTGTCGGTGTTAGTTATGGTGATATGTATTATATCTCTTACTGGGAACATATTGGTGATAACCGCCATTATCAAAAGTCGAAGACTTCATACCACGTCCAATGTGTATATATGTGCCCTGGCTGTGACGGACATCTTCATCTGTGTGATACACGCAGTAAGGCACACCTTGAGAGCACTCGAAGTCAACTTGTCTTATATCCCATGCTGTATAGTCGTGGCCTTGGATGCCTTAGGGTGTGCAAGCAACCTTATGCTGATTGAGGTCATCAGTTTAGACAGATTTTATGCCATATATTGGCCATTCAAGTACAGAAAGATATGTACTATGTCCAGAGCTCTAAAACTAAGCGTTTTCATCGTGATTACTACTTTCGCCAGTGGATCTTTACTATTCGTTGTGTTTCATCCTACTATTCCGAAAACGATATGTTGGCCTGGAGACATCCTTGTAGCACCGATAGTGACGGTGTTTACTGTACTGACGTGTTGTGTAGCCCTGGAGCTAACAGTTATGTATGGGGCAATGTTCTACAAGGCCGTGGAGCACCAGAGGAACTTGTCCATTGGCTACTTCAGCAAGAATAAGGGTGAGTGAGAATATCAGTAAACTATTTCGAAACATCCCAAGGCGATGACAAATTTTGGATATTACTTATGAATTTGAATTCACGGTTCCTCTGGACGTCTGTATTGTCAGACGTCGCGGAATTTACATGTATTTGTTTCCATGACCACACTCTTAGAAACAAAGCAAAATGTTAACACCTGTAGACCATAAACACCTGTTTGGGCGACAACCTTTATATCATATGTGTTTTGTGTACACTATTGACAGTGTTCAATACATTCTTTTGTATGATTAATTTTGGTTGTTAAAGTGTAGAAATTCTTGTTCAGAAACTAAGTGATATGGAGAAAGCTATCGATTTCTGTTGGTACGCGCACTCTTGATAGAAAGAGATAAGGCGGCGTGTGATTTCGCGAACACCAGCTGTCATCACTGAATTTCAGTGATCCATTAATATGATTTTCAATGCACTTTTTCCTTTTGAGCCCAATGGAGTCCGTTTCGGCAGATAATCTAGACTGATTCTAACGCAAATCGCTGCCCACAGGCAGAATTGGTTCATTCTCCTTGTGTACTTTAAATTTGGACAAATGTCTCATGTAATCTGATTTTTGTTGAAAATGTGTAATCGGACACCTCATTTCGATTTTCAGATTCGAGCATATTTGACATCAAAGCCCTAAAGACGTGTAGTGTTGTTCTGGGAGCCTTCCTTGCCATGTGGATCCCGCCCTTAGTCATGTTCAATGTAATCGCCCATTCACCCACCCCCCGTGACTATGCCCTGCCGCTATCTGTATGTATGGTATTCCCGACCCTTAACACTGCCATGGACCCCGTGGTATATGCCATCATGAGGAAGGACATCAAGAAAGGCATTCATAGGTTGTTCAGGAGATGAGACGGTCGTGCAACCACAACTGAACAGTGTGATTGAAGCGTTCAATAAAAACATTCATATGCTGTTCAGGAGAGCAGACAGGCAATCACCATTTAACAGTGTGATTGAAGCGTTCAAGAAAAGCATTCATATGCTGTTCACGAGAGCAGACAGGCAACCACCATTTAACAGTGTGATTGAAGCGTTCAAGAAAAGCATCCATATGCTGTTCAGGAGATCAGACAGGCAACCACCATTAAACAGGGTGATTGAAGCGTTCAAAAAAGCATTCATATGCTGTTCAGGATGTCAGACAGAAAAACAACCACCATTAAACAGGGTGATTGAAGCGTTCAAGAAAAGCATTCATATGCTGTTCAGGAGATCATACAGAAAGACAACAACAATTGAACAGTGTGAATGAAGCGTTCAAGGAAAGAATTCATATGCTGTTCAGGAGATCAGACAGGCAACCACCATTGAACAGTGTAATTGACACGTTCCAGAAAGGCGATGGAGACTCCTTTTCTTCAGTTCATAGTCGGGTCTGGACACCCAGTCGACTAAACGTGACGGAGGTCGCTGTGCACAACCGCATTTCTTTGCTGTTCTTATAATGATCCTTGGTTTGTCAGCACCATACACTTACTTGTTGGTTTTGCCAAATGAATCAATATCTACCGCCTTTGTGATTGTTAAATCTTCTCTCACGTCAAGCTGCTACGCCGTGGTATATATATATTATTCATACTGCCGGAAACCAGACTATGCTGTATCAGCAGTCTTATTCTAAGAAGCACCACAATGTTGCACCTGTGATTAGATTTTACAAGTAATTTAGTTATTTAAATTTGAAAACGTGTCTGCAAATTAGTGAGGCTCAAACAGATGTTCACGTACATTTTGCAGCGACGATGCCCAAAGATATCCAGGGAGGAGACACACTCTGGAAGCTGCCATGGATCTAACATTTGGACAACCATGCGCCGTCGATGAGAACCTTGCAAACTCGTTTGGCTTTAGCTTTGATCAGGATTCTGTGAATGAAAGTCGTCCCAGAGTTAATTTGTGGGGGAGTTAGAGCTTTCCTGTTTGTCAATGTATTTTGCTAAGGCACACACTTTGTAGATGATATCGTAATGACAAATATTCCCTTGCGGTTTTTTTTTAGTTGTTGATGCAATAAAACAGTACAGGGGAAATAAACCTTGATGAGCTCAGTGCAATGTTTTATTGTTCGATAAACAAATCCCACTCGTCGTTTATTTCTTATATGAGATATCAACATATCATGTACAGCCTGTATAAGGATTCTAATAAAATGTACAAGCTTTTTCGTATTTACAAAATGATGACTCAATGAATACAAGGTTAACCCGACCTCGGCAATTTAGAACAAATGTATTTTATAATTTGGGAGGTTAAGTTTTGTATTTCACGGATATTTTCATATTTTGACGTCGATTAGCTGTAGCTTTTCTCCCAAAACCGATTGTAATATCTCTCCCAGTTTTGTGTGCGATCGTACGGTCATTGCGTCTATCTACGAGGGACGTTCAAAAAGTTTTGCAGCTTCAATATAAGACCAAGTCGCAGAATATCTTTGGCACTTTTATTTTCCAGTATTATCTCCATTCACCTCAATACGCCTGGAGGCATTTCCATGTAGGGCAGATTTCATTTGCCGGAACAGGAAATAGTCACTGGGGGCTAAGTCTGGGCTGTAGGGTGGGTGATTTAACTGTACAGCCCAGACTTAGCCCCTTGTGACAATTTCCTGTTCCGGCAAATGAAATCTGCCCCACGTGGAAGACGCTTCCAGGATGACGAGGACATAAAGGCTGCCACGGAGGCGTGGTTAGAGGGCCAGTCTGCGGATTTCTATAAAAGTGGTATTATAAGCTTGAAGGACAAATGGAATAAGTGTATTGAGGTGCATGGAGATCGTATTGAAAAATATAAGTGCAAAAGTTATTCTGCGACTTGGTCTTATATTGAAGTTGCAACACATGCTTGTCGTAAGAGGAGACTATGCTTGTCATAAGAGGAGACTGACGGGATCGATGTCTTGGATAATGCATGTCACTGTATCCCTATTGCGTAGAGCTATGCACATGATATAAAACAAGCAAGCTAACAAACAAACAAATGAAGACCGACATGTTGACGTTGCAGCTGGTATCACAATGGATCTCAGAATCACTGACGTAACATCGTCATCCTTTTCATCAGGCAAATATGCAGCTCCCATATCAGATACACAGATTTACAACCCACACAGAAGGCGACATTGTCCGGCTTCCGTCTGATGTCACATGACTAATGTGTTTATGCCGTGAGCGTTGTCCTGATGTGAGGCTTGAGAGCGAGCATTGTTCCAATTAGATAGATATACCTGTGACGCCGGAGATAATGGACCCTGATCGCGTTAATCGTGTGTACAGAATAGCGTTATCAATTATACAAGCTCTCCTGCAGATGGAACTTGTTTTGTTAAATGCCTTTTATAGCAATTAAGTACATCCACGTAGCGTCAATGCATTTCCAATTCATTTCACAAAATGTGTATTTTAATAAATACATGTGCATTTACATTACAGGTCGTTTACTTAGTGTATGCGCAGTTATTACAAGTCCAGTGTAAATATATCACACTTTCTTGGACGCAATTAATTCATCGCCACCTGGCAATCAAACAACACAATTTTTTTGTTGTTGTTGACATTTTTTATTCCTTTCGAAGAGTTGTACATCAGGTTCAGAGGTTACACAGTAGGTTTAGTCAATTGTAGTGAAAATACGTTACATAGATGTACATTTCTTGTGATATAAATATAGCATGCATAATTGAAACACACCCACGCACACGCACACGCACACACACACACACACACACACACACACACACACACATGATATGCCTCAAGAAGAGCATGAAAAGTTGTATCGATAGTCAGATATAACTAAAACAATTATGGTAGTATTGCTATTTGAGGCATAGCTGATCTATAGCCTTATTGTACAGGGCATGATTATTATATTAATTTGTGTAGGATTTTTCCCCATTTTCGTTCAAACTGTAATAGACCATTGTTTTTGGTGGCAATGAATTTTTCAATCATCGCTGTCTCTTTTAGTATTTTCCTAAAATTATCAAAAATTGGCTTCTCACCCTTAATACTTGATATATCTTTTACTGGATATTATAATATGATTAAGTAAAAGTTTATTTTTGTCGAATCCAAAAATAACTGAGTATTTGGTAAGTGAGATCCTAGTATTTGTGTCAAGGTTTAAAATGGTTTCCAGTTTGCTCCAAAAGTGTTTAACATATTCACATTCCCAATATACATGTATAAGGTTTTCGCCATTTAAGTCACAAAAGGAGCAAATATCATTATCAACTAGTTTCTTTCTTAATAATTCCTTTTTGGTGTAAATTATTCTGTGGATAAACTTAAACTGAAAGTCAATCAATTTAGTATCTTTAGTACATTTTCTGAAATTTGAATAAACTTCTTTCCATTGAATATCATTATCAAAAAGAGATTGCAACGTTTCAAACAACACAATTTAACACGAATCACGAAATGACTTAGAATACTCAGCGCTGTCCGATAATAGCCTGTGGAGGTCAATCCATGGTACGACCCAGACAATTTAGAGGGCGTCATGGAAAATGTTGAAGACAAAATTCTTTAGAATAGCCTCAGATATATCCAGGCCAACAAACCCGATCTTGTCCTTTTTGATAAATCCAATGACATCTTTTATACAGACTGGAAGTTTGCTGAGTGTTATCGCTAAATAACAAACAAACAAACTAAATGGTTATGTACATATACATCCGTTTACAAAGGAATGAGACGAATCAGACGTATTTGACTCATGCAATTAATAACAAAAAGATTGTAAAGAACCTTTATGAAAGTTTATTCATTCATAATATCGGTTTGATATGATACTGCGTATCGCCAAAACCCACAGTAGCTGAATAATGGCTTTAAAATGACAAGGTTGCATTCACAAAGCGAAACAGGAGAACATGAAGTTAAAAATATGTATGCCCATCTCTAGGTTGGATGCATTCTGTACAGGGTGGCCTCATCGACGTAAGAGTGATGAGTGAGTTGGGTTTAACGCCGCTTTTAACTGTATTCCAGTTATAATCCAGTCAGATTAATGTGGGAGGAAAAGCCGAAGTGATGCAGGTCTCAGACGTTAGCCACTTCGGTGAAACCAACGAGCACGGGTATGGTGCTGGCAAACCTAGAAACATAATCGGGGCGAACCGGGATTCGAACCCACAATCATAGGTTTCTGGCGTGCCCAAGGGACGCAACTCTGCACAGCGAATCGCTGCGCCTTAGACGACTGGGCCATGCTTGCCTCCTCGACGTAAGAAGTCTCCTCAGAGTTGATGAGGGACGGCTTGCCACTCTGCTTGGGGAAATTGTTGATGATTTACGGGAGGTGGATGATGGTGCACGCAACCCTTCAGAAAGGACGTCCCAAAGATGCCCTCCATCAACAGGCTCACACACACACACACACACACACACACACACACACACACACACACACACACACACACACACACACACACACACACACACACACACACACACACACACACAAACACAAACCGACAAATGTATTACTTATATCACAGCATGTCAGCTTGTTGTCGGAGGAAAGCCCAAAGTAATGCAGATTTTAGACACTTTTACTTTTGGATAAATCCATAAGCATTGGTATGCTGCTGACAATCATAGAAAGGGCGATTCTGGAATTCGAACCCCAATCATAGTGTTCTGGCACTCTACCCAATGTATTGCGTATTATGTCCAAGATATTTCCTACATGTTTACGACTGTGCCGACTTTCAATGACGGATGCGCGCATGTGGTAATTCTAATATCAGGCATGCCTAGCATACGTTTCATTACTATATCAGGCATCTCAAAACTATATCAGGAATCTCATTACTATATCAGGAATCTCATTACTATATCAGGCTTCTCAATACTATATCAGGCATCTCAATACTATATCAGGAATCTCATAACTATATCAGGAATCTCAATACTATATCAGGCATCTCATTACTATATCATGATTCTCATTACTATATCAGGCATCTCATTACTATATCAGGAATCTCATTACTATATCAGGAATCTCATTACTATATCAGGCATCTCAATACTATATCAGGAATCTCATTACTATATCAGGAATCTCAATACTATATCAGGCATCTCATTACTATATCAGGCATCTCATTACTATATCGGGAATCTCATTACTATATCAGGAATCTCATTACTATATCAGGCATCTTATTACTATATCAGGCATCTCATTACTATATCAGGCATCTCATTACTATATCGGGAATCTCATTACTATATCAGGAATCTCAATACTATATCAGGCATCTCATTACTATATCAGGCATCTCATTACTATATCAG
Source organism: Haliotis rufescens (assembly GCF_023055435.1). NCBI lineage: Eukaryota > Metazoa > Mollusca > Gastropoda > Lepetellida > Haliotidae > Haliotis > Haliotis rufescens. The sequence goes on from NW_025964334.1 coordinate 53,754,301, forward strand.
GCATCTCAATACTATATCAGGCATCTCATTACTATATCGGGAATCTCATTACTATATCAGGAATCTCATTACTATATCAGGCATCTTATTACTATATCAGGCATCTCATTACTATATCAGGCATCTCATTACTATATCGGGAATCTCATTACTATATCAGGAATCTCAATACTATATCAGGCATCTCATTACTATATCAGGCATGTCATTACTATATCGGGAATCTCATTACTATATCAGGAATCTCATTACTATATCAGGCATCTTATTACTATATCAGGCATCTCATTACTATATCAGGCATCTCATTACTATATCGGGCATCTCATTACTATATCAGGCATCTCATTACTATATCAGGCATCTCATTACTATATCGGGCATCTCATTACTATATCAGGCATCTCAATACTATATCAGGAATATCATTACTATATCAGGCATCTCATTACTATATCAGGCATCTCATTACTATATCAGACATCTTATTATTTTATCGGGCATCTCATTACTATATCAGGAATCTCATTACTATATCAGGAATCTCATTACTATATCAGGCATCTCAATACTATATCAGGAATCTCATTACTATATCAGGAATCTCAATACTATATCAGGCATCTCATTACTATATCAGGCATCTCATTACTATATCGGGAATCTCATTACTATATCAGGAATCTCATTACTATATCAGGCATCTTATTACTATATCAGGCATCTTATTACTGTATCAGGAATCGCATTTCTATATCAGGAATCTCATTACTATATCGGGAATCTCATTACTATATCAGGAATCTCATTACTATATCAGGCATCTTATTACTATATCAGGCATCTTATTACTGTATCAGGAATCGCATTTCTATATCAGGAATCTCATTACTATATCAGGCATCTCATTACTATTTCAGGAATCTCATTACTATATCAGGAATCTCATTACTATATCAGGCATCTCATTACTATATCAGACATCTTATTATTTTATCGGGCATCTCATTACTATATCAGGAATCTCATTACTATATCAGGAATCTCATTACTATATCAGGCATCTCATTACTTTATCAGACATCTTATTACTATATCGGGCATCTCATTACTATATCGGGCATCTCATTACTATATCAGGATTCTCATTACTATATCAGGAATCTCATTTCTATATCGGGTATCTCATTACTATATCAGACATCTTATAACTATATCGGGAATCTCATTACTATATCAGGAATCTCATTATTATATCAGGAATCTCATTACTATATCAGGAATCCCATTACTATATCAGGCATCTCATTACTATATCGGGCATCTCATTACTATATCAGGAATCTCATTACTATATCAGGCATCTCAATACTATATCAGGAATCTCATTACTATATCAGGAATCTCATTACTATATCAGGAATCTCATTACTATATCAGGCATCTCATTACTATATCAGGAATCTCATTACTATATCAGGCATCTCATTACTATATCAGACATCTTATTACTATATCATGAATCGCATTACTATATCAGGAATCTCATTACTATATCAGGCATCTCATTACTATATCAGGCATCTCATTACTATATCAGGAATCTCATTACTATATCAGGCATCTCATTACTATATCAGGAATCTCATTACTATATCAGACATCTCATTACTATATCAGACATCTCATTACTATATCAGGCATCTCATTACTATATCGGGCATCTCATTACTATATCGGGCTTCTCATTACTATATCAGGAATCTCATTACTATATCAGGAATCTCATTACTATATCAGGAATCTCATTACTATATCAGGCATCTCATTACTATATCAGGAATTTCATTACTATATAAGGCATCTCATTACTATATCTGGTATATCATTACTATATCAGGATCTCATTACTATATGAGGGATCTCATTACTATATCAGGAATCTCATTACTATATCAGGAATCTCATTACTATATCAGGAATCCCATTACTATATCAGGCATCTCATTACTATATCAGGAATCTCATTACTATATAAGGCATCTCATTACTATATTGGGTATATCATTACTATATCAGGATCTCATTACTATATCAGGAATCTCATTACTATATCAGGAATCTCATTACTATATCAGGAATCTCATTACTATATCAGGATCTCATTACTATATCGGGCATCTCATTACTATATCAGACATCTCATTACTATATCAGGAATCTCATTACTATATCAGACATCTTATTACTATATCAGGAATCTCATTACTATATCAGGCATCTCATTTCTATATCAGGAATCTCATTACTATATCAGGCATCAAGCGTGCATTCCATACAAACAGATACCTAATAGAAATGAGTGAGGTGAAATGGTGATCAAGGTTACTGCACTTATATAGAGACGTGTTTGCACGTGTGTGTGCGTGTATCTCTCTCTCTCTCTCTCTCTCTCTCTCTCTCTCTCTCTCTCTCTCTCTCTCTCTCTCTCTCTCTCTGTGCAGTTTTCATTTGGGTACCCAATACAGCCGACCAGTCCTTGTTTTGTCCCCTTAATGCCAAGTGCCAAGCAGTGTAACAACAAGAAGCATCTTTTAACTAGACCACGGAGGAAAAGCATTTGAACCAGGCTACGTGAGTCAGAATTACCGCGCGCTTCTTTCTTTAGACCACCAGGCACAAAAGGATGGTTTTATGCAGCTATACCTGTCAGTTATTGATGATAACGAGTGTATTGATCATTACATCAATATACATGTATTGTGTGATTGCATATTTTTCTAAATTAAGCGGTGTCGCGACTAAATAACTCCTTACGACAACAAAAAGCAAAACAAGAGTTTGCCCCTAACGTGGATATATCCCCCGCCTCTGTTGCAGAATTTATGACATAATTAAATCTAAACAAACCCTAACCCTTTTTAACAGAGGTGGAACTTGTCATGGAAATTGTAAAAAAAGAAGAGTTTGGAATCTAAGTCCATGGAAACGTGAAAAAATAAAAATTTCTAAAATATCTAAATAGCAAAAGGCACCAATTCAGCATGTACAAGACAAACCTGCAAAGTTTCAAAAAAAAAATTGAACGGTTTATGAGGCATGCTCCGGAAACGAACCCTACCCTCCTAACCTAGTCCATCTTGTTGCCATGGAAACGTAAAAAAAAAAAAAATCTAAAATTTCTCAATAGCAAAAGGCACCAATTCAGCATGTACAAGACAAACCTGCAAAGTTTCAAAAAAAAAATTGAACGGTTTATGAGGCATGCTCCGGAAACGAACCCTACCCTCCTAACCTAGTCCATCTTGTTGCCATGGAAACGTAAAAAAAAAAAAAATCTAAAATTTCTCAATAGCAAAAGGCACCAGTTCAGCATGTACCTGACAAACCTGCAAAGTTTCATGAAAAAATATTGAACGGTTTATAAGGCATGCCAAGTGGTAATCTGCCATTCCATAAACGATTAACTGGAGTTATATTAAAGAATCGGGAGTTCTTTAACTTCTTTTGAGTAGTATGTATACTTGTTTAGCCGTTTCTGTACCCATGGGGATTCCGACACAGTAAAGCCTGATGAGCAAAGTTGCGTTGGTCCAAAGTTGTAAGCTAACTCATATGAGCCTCTTGGAGACCTGCTCGCTGTCCGCTTACATTGAGGGCATCGTTATTTCCCCACATTGCGTCAGTGTTTATACGTTAAACACAAGTTAATCATCATTTATGCGTGAGATCTTTCGGTGTTTACATAAACAAAAGAGAAGAAACTATACCTCAATAGATGCGACTCTGGCATAATTCTCCTATAGTACTGTTGATGTATGATATGTTGCTGAAATCGCATGTGACCTTGCGGCAACCTTTTATGTCCCTATGCATTGCGAGGGCTGTGAAAAGAGAGATTCATGAACGATTGCATGACAGTGTACGGATCTTCTGTGAACTTGTCATTGAAATAAATATTCTCTCACACTCTTCAAAAGGTCATTTTCAGGATCAGCCCAGTCGTTTCAATACCGACACAGTAAGACTGATTAAAGTTGCATTGGCCCATCTTTGAAAGCTAACTCATGTTAATCATCATATTTTCATTAGCTCTTTTGATGTTTTACGTAAACCGAGGAGCAAAAGAAATTATACCTCTTTCAGAACTGACCAAGACATAACTATCCCGTGGTGTTGTGGATGTATGATATGTTGCTCAAGTCGCACGTGACCTCACCACCACCTTTTATGTCCCTCTGTATTGCGAGGGCAGTTAAAGAAAAACTCAACAACGACTGCACGACAGTGTATTGATCTTCTGTGAACCTGTCACAGCGGTCATTTTCAGAATCATACCAGTCGTTTCAATAGAATGCTGCAAACTACTTTTGCTTCTACTCACTTTTCGCGATTTTCAACTCGCCTCAACCCTCCGCAGACAGATCAACGTTGAAGAATAATAACGACCACAGAACATGCTACTTAGTTGTAGTATTGATAAGACGTAGTACCTGACGTTTTAACTTACGGCTTTGATCATGTTAACGGTCACTGGTTTACTTGATCAAGATGTATCAAAGTGCAAGTGGGTAAGAACAATGTGATTCATTGAGTTTATGCATGGTCTGGAAACAGGTGCGCGAACTGAATTGTTATACTACCGCTTCTGTGTTCCACGCATTTTGTCTGCCGGGAATCTTGCAGATGAAATGGATGATCGCAAAATTTTACGTACGCTTCTGTAATTCATCGGAGGCGCTGACATTCCGAATTGAAGCTCTAGATTATTTTTTTATCATGTCAGTGTGTTATATTTTGCATGAATTGATTCATAATGAATACCCAATAACCACTGTGATCACATCACTTAACTGTTTCTAATCAGCAGGTGTTATCAACATGAGGTGTTGACTGAAATTTTGAGAAATGTCAACTTGGACAAAACGGGATGATATACTCTCTTTGATAAATTCGAAATATAAGAAAGGCACACTCTGCTTGGGAATATCTTTGTTGAGTGAGTGAATATTGTTTTGCGCATCAGTCAGCAACATATACAGGTTATCATCATATATTTATCAGTACTCACTACGGAAAACTTAAGAAAACAGTTAATTAAATATCGACTTGGTTTGCTAGACCTATTTGTAAATGAAGGAAGGAAACTGTCCATTGAAAAAATGAAGAGAATTTGTCCATTTTGTAAGCTAGAGATAGAAAATGAAATTCATTTTGTGTTTGTCTGTCCATTTTACAATGATCTCCGAAAGAAATATATAAAAGATTATTTAATATCAATGTCACCGATAAACGCCTTTGTAGTTATGCTGACGACAAAGAATGAATCAAATATATTAAATCTTTCTCTTTATATTAAGCATGCATTAGCCAAAAGAAATGAATTAATCAAACAACGTGTATATCCCAATGTGTAACAAATATAATTGTATCTACATGCGTAACTCTTTCTGGTATATGGGCCGGTAGCCTTTTGTACAATAAACTTCTTTGACTTTGACATCGTCTGTTTTCTGTGTTAGCGACCTCGGTCATATATGAGTTCGGATGATAAGGGGCATGATATTTTTATCACATAAAACTGACCTGTCATAAAAATCTTGCCATATAGAAATCAATATTTTTACCGTCGACTTCCAAAAGTCCCACTACTCGCCGTCATCAGCATACGTTCAAACACCTTTAATTTTCATTCGATTTCCATTATTCTTGAGGTCAATAAAGCAAGTGATGAAACGGTGTACCAAAAACAACATGACTTCATGGAATAAATGATGACTATTTTTATTGTGACGTCTTAAACGTTCCATGACGTTCCTGATGTGGGTTATGAATCTTGCAGCCTCGTGTGGTCTGATACGGACAGTGACGTTTTGCTATTATCGGAATGGCAAAGAAAGTTCATATCAAGACCGATACATATTGTAAAAAGTGATAGCTATATCTGGCAACAACTCCAGCCAAAGACTAATTAGTCAGAAAGATAGCATTTAGAAATCGGTTACAAACTGCCACTCATGGGAAAAGGGACCGGTTCCAAGAGGCAATTGATGTAAGAGTACATGCCCCGACGGTGCACAATCGCCTGCACAGAAGGCATTTGCATGCACAACGTCCATGTGTCATCTCAAACTTAATGCACGTTATTTGAATCATTGTCGTCAGCGGTGTAGGGAACATCAGCACGAGAATAATCGACGTTGGGCTAATGTCATGTTTTCTGACGTATCGAGATTCACTCTCGTCTTCCATGACCAAAGGAATATGTTGTTCAAATGAGCGTTTCATGGACGTTAACGTCGTACATCGTGATCGTTTGGGGGTAGGTTCATAATGGTATGGGGTGGTATCACAATGACTGGCCGAACAGTGCTCCAGATTGTCAATGGCAGAGTCACGGGTTAATTCTATCGGGACAATATCATTGCAGCACTCGTGGTGCCATTTGCACAATGTGTGGGCAACGTTTCATATTTCAAGATGATAATGCACGTGTCCATCATAACAGGCTTGTTCCCCAATGCCTCCAACAGCAAAACTTCCATGTGATGCCATGGCCTGCACTCAGTCCTGACCTTTCCCCATTGAACACATCTGGTACGTCATTGTCAGACGTGTACGTAAACATACAATCCACCCACCACTCACATTGAAACTCGGTGTTGCTCTCACTGATGAGTGGAAGAAGACGAACTGAAGAATTCGTGCATGTCCTGCCAACAAAGGTCGTTTTACTGATACTAGTAACGTTGGATGCAAAATGCAAACGATCTGGTGCACCACCATCAGGTCAAACAAGATATGATCATATCATTTCCATTTACGAATACTATATAGTTCAGAAGATAATGTCTGCATGATTCCCAATATCCCAGACTTTTTTGGCTCGGTTCAACTTTAAAAATCCAAGTTGTAATATTTACATAACCTTGAACCGATAGGCATGAGTAGAGTGTTTGGGGATCAGCCAATAGTCACATGCCTCAGCATCATGTCCTCATGCAGTGCTTCATAATGTTCCATGCTTGTAGGCAATTAAACAAATTGTAAGTGGTTCCATGATATTGGATTGGCTAAGCATGCAATCCCCTTTGTCATTTATGTGTTTGTTAATCTAAAACTATTACCCCACGCCCGCTAACCGTCTATTGATAAAAGCGTGGCTGGTTTTTGTTCCATTATTGAGCAGCATTGTGTTTAAAAAACATATATTGATGATTAAAGAGCAGTCTTTGAAGTAATACGTGTTGACGTATTTATCTATAACAATTGACTTAAGCATTATTCTGCGATTATACCGCAGTATTACATGCATGTTCGGAATCGAACCTATTTTGTTTTAATCACCAAGTTGTCCCATCGATAATCATGCCTTACGATCGAAAGGTGCCAGTTCCCACTTCCATAATCCAATGTTAAAGCAACTGATAATCCATATCGACTATGGCATATTCTCATTCGTTGCCTTAAACAATGATTTAGTTACACAATCTCAAATACAATTAGAGCGGTCCCATGTTCTCCGTGCCTTATCTACGTAACCATCGTGAATTGAGGGCCAATGTTGACACTGCAATCATCGACAAGCAATCCATATTGGAACAGTTTATTATCCTCCATTAACACCATATGGGATTGTTCAGTATTGATTGGCTCTCAGACTGAGGACGGATGGTTTGAGGACATGGTGTACCTGTGTAGGTGAGCTTAGATTCATTGTTTAGATTAACCCAGGATTAACTAAATAGATGCGCGTTGTTTTCCAGATAGTTTCGGTACCATCTGTATTATTTGGACTCGCTAATGTTGAGGTTGAAGACTCATGGATATCATAATCCAGATATCATGATTATAAATGTGGTAACCAACAAACACTTTGAATTCACGTGTTCATTCATATCAGTGTGATGTATACATTGTCCATTCATCGTGTTCAAAATATCCATTGATTGGATGGGATGTTGACTTGGAGTGTTCGTGGGAGCAGAAGTGAATGAGTCACATGGAGAATGACACGCCTCACATGATGAAATAGCTTTCAGGATGTCAGCGTATATGGCAAAACGATGGAATGACAATTGCAAAACAGACATCAATGTTTTGCAGAGCTAGGACTATCCCTTTTGAGGCTACCCACAAACTTGCGCGAAAAACAATCTGTGGAAAATGAATTCTTCCGGGGACGAAAACACAATGACTATAATGATAATATTGTCGGTCTTAGTTATGGTGATATCTATTATATCTCTTGCTGGGAACATCTTGGTGTTAACTGCCATCATCAAAAGTCGAAGACTTCATACCACGTCCAATGTGTATATATGTGCCCTGGCTGTGACGGACATCTTCATCTGTGTGATACACGCACTAAAGTATACCCTGAGAGCGGTCGAGGTCAACTTGTCTTACATCCCATGCTGTATAGTCGTGGCCATGTCTACCTTTGGGTGTGCTACCAACCTTATGCTGATTGAGGTCATCAGTTTAGACAGATTTTATGCCATATATTGGCCATTCAAGTACAGAAAGATATGCACCATGTCCAGAGCTCTAAAACTAAGCGTTTTCATCGTGATTACTACTTTCGCCAGTGGATCTGTTCTTTTCATTGTGTTTCATCCACGGTTTCCGAACACGATTTGTTGGTCTGAAGAGATCCTTGTAGCTCCTGTAGTGACTGTGTTTACTGTAGTGACGTCTTGTGTAGCCCTGGAGCTAACAGTTATGTATGGGGCAATGTTCTACAAGGCCCTTGAGCACCAGAGGAACCTGTCCATTGGCTACTTCAGCAAGAATAAGGGTAAGTTGGAATATTAGTAAAATCGCAATACGAAAATATTTCAAAATATCTCAAGGCGATGACAAATTTTGAGGTAACTTATGGATGTGAATTCACAGTTCCTCTGGATATCTGTAAATTCAGATGTTATGGTACATGTATCTGTTTCTATAACAACACTCTCAGAAACAACCCTGGTTGAACAGAGCTAGATCATAAACAATTTTATGGTCGACTCAAGTCGTCCTTTGCGTTATTTGGGCATTTTCAGTGGTCCATTTATATAATGTCCACAGCTATTTTGCCCTTTGCACCAAATGGAATCTGTTTCGATGGAAAATCTACACTGGTTGTTCTCTTCCATTGACATTTTATATTTGTTTGATTGATTTTGGTTGTTATAGTGTAGAAATGTTTTTTAGAAGCTAAGTGTTAAGGAGAAAGCTTTCTATTTCTGTTGGTACAGGTAAGGCACCTCTTGATCAACAGAGATAAGGCGGAGTGTGGTTTCGCAAACACAAGGTATCATCATTCATATAATTTTCAGTGCTATGTTTGCCTTCAGTGGAGTCCGTTTCGGCAGATAATCTAGAGGTTCATTCTCCTTGTGTACTTTAAATTTGGACAAATGTCTCATGTAATCGGATTTTAGTAGGAAATACGTAATCGGACACCTCATTTCGATTTTCAGATTCGAGCATATTTGACATCAAAGCCCTTAAGACGTGTAGTGTTGTTCTGGGAGCCTTCCTTGCCATGTGGATACCGCCTTTAGCCATGTTTAATGTAACCGCCCATTCACCCAACCCGAGTGACTATGCCCTGCCGCTGGCTGTATGTATGATATTCCCGGCCCTTAACACTGCCGTGGACCCCGTGGTATACGCTATCATGAGGAAGGACATCAAGAAAGGCATTCATAGGCTGTTCAGGAGATCAGGCAGACCGGCAACCATCACTGAACGGTGTGAGTAAAGCATTCTAGAAAGGCATTCATAGGCTGTTCAGGAGATCAGACAGGCAGACAGCCACCACTGAACAGTGTGAGTGAAGCATTCAAGAAAGGCATTCATAGGCTGTTCAGGAGATCAGACAGGCAGGCAGCCACCACTGAACAGTGAATGAACCATTCAAGAAAGGCATTCATAGGCTGTTCAGGAGATCAGACATTCAGGCAGTGAAACCATTAAACCGTGAGAGGTAAGCATTCACGAAATGCCATGGAGACGCGCTTTTTCTTCAGACAGTTAAATTTTAGTTGATCGTGCGTTCATTGGGGGTCTGGACACCTAATGTGACCCATGACGGTGGATAGTGAAATGCTGTTTGCTTGATAAACAAAATATCATGTCATGTTTCATAAAAAATGTACTTCATGCACAGGTACGAATGCCATCTTTCCTATGTGTAGTGTTTTCTACATTTTCTAAATGGAACATGCTGTTAAATATTATGTCAGTACACAGTCGCAGAAATGTTAAAATCACCAAATCCTTGCTGGCAGAGGTACACAGAACGATGCCCGTGAAGATCCGGATTAGAATTGTCTTCAGCAATCCATGGTTGTCGACTAACGGGGTCAGGCTCAGTGACTTTGTTTGATGCGTGTCATCGTATCCCATCTGCGTAGAACATTGCTCATGACGAAACATCTTCTTTCCTTTTATCAGGCAAATATGCAGCTCCCTTATCAAATACACAGATTTACAACCCACGCAAGCTTCTGGCTGATGTCACATGACAAGTGTGTTCATGCTGTGAGATTAGATTTATTGGAAGGCTTGAGAGCGAGCATTGCTCTGGTTATATGGTATACCTCTGACGCAGGACATGAGGGGCTCTGATGGCGTTAAACATTTAAAGAACTCGTGGTGTATACAGATATAGCGTTATCCATGTCATAGGCTCTCCGGCTAATGGAAATTGATTGTATGAACTGTGTATTATAGCAATTAAGTACATCCGCGTAACGTAAATGTATTTCCAACACATTCTACACAATGTGTGTTTTGATCAATGCATTTACATTACAGGACGTTTACTTAATTATCCGATATGACGCCTGTGAGGGATTTACAAGTTTAGTGCAAATATTTGACATTTTCTTTGACACATTTAACCCATTGCCACCTGACATTCAAACAAGATGATTACTATTCAGGAAATCAGAATTTGTTCAACAATTTTGGAATATGAAAATGAACCCTACTATTGTTATTTTCTATCCCAAAATTGTACGTACAACAACCAGTACCCAGTCAAATAAGACAAAGTAACTGATGTGGCAAAGTTGTGCACCATATATGCAGCTAAACATAACTAAAGTCGTCTTTCTTTGATCAAATGCCAGGCATGGTTCCATCTCTGATCCATGGTCTTTCTATGATGATTTCAAAAAGTGTTATGGTAGGGATGAGGAGGACACTTCCGAGGATTTCCTTATTTGACTTCGACCATATCACCCAGTGTTTTGTTTTAGGTGAACTTGCCTTTGTAAGTGTTTGTGATGGATGCCACAGGTGGGGAAGGATACGCTCCCCTTTTCGAGAAAAACGGCTGCACCTCTCAAACCGACAGCGGAAACTGTAGACCTCATCAAGGTCTGAAAAGAAAATTTCATTTATTTTATTCAACTCCTACTTTGATGCTCTGATCTGTGTTATGTCCCTTGGCCGTGTGTAGTGTCACTGTATGCATTGCCAAGTCAGTTAACTCTGACAAATATGCTCGACCTACATGTAAGTTGGAATTGAATAAATATTATTGACAAGAGGATAAGTGTGATTCGCTTACTGGATCCTTTTCTTATTGGTATATCCATTCATGGACGTTGAAGTGTTTTACATATCTTCATGACATAACTATAAAATATGTTCGCATTTGCACATGATTTATGTCATTGTTGTTACATTAACAAGTTACCTTCAGGCGAAACTAATTGATTAAAACATCTGAAACTTAGCATTTTTTAATCATCTCTTGAAACATTGGGAAATAAAGAGTAGCTACTAAGTAGAAATTCACACAAGAGTTTAACTAATTTTCTTTCATATTTTAACAGTAAGATAAGTGAACTTAATTTATAAGTTTGGAAAATGAAGAAAAATACATGTATGATAATGATACACAAACAGTGAAAAATTACACAAATTGATTTGTAAGATTGAGCTGTTTTCAAGAATATCTGAATAAATGAGCACCATGGCTTATCCCATTGTCAGTAGAAAATGTTGAGCAAAACATGTTCATATGTGAATAGTGGCTATCTTGTGATGATGCAACATACAGCCTCCGGCAATTGCACAAGAATGCATCCAGCATGTATCAATCAGCTTCAGGCACAGAAATCATATTTCCGCTGCTGATGGTTACTTAATTTATTGACACATACAGGTCGTCATTACGGTACCGAAATAAGGGGTTGGGAGACAATGCCTATAAACAGGACTTCTGGGGTAAACCCACATTTGATTACCTTTTGAAGCTATTCTGTATTCAGATGACAAATCCATGAAGTTTGCATTGATATTATTTATTCTACCATGACTTTGATTTTGCTATGAAAACCCCTTTCTAAATATATTAAGCCTTTTCACACACAAAAACGTGTGTATGAATACATCGATAGCCTACATATGCCCATCCATCACCCCCATATGAACTGTAAAACGTATCTGTATTTCCTCTACTACACGCTGGGTCTCAAATAGAACCTACGTCTCTTCCACACGCCGAGTGAAGGACTCTCGCGAAATTGATAGACGGACTAGTGTCTAATAGAGGAAATACGGTAGTTTGATATCGGATATTTTTGGCGTTCTAGGCCACAGCCCTGACTGCAACGTTGATGACATTACAAGATTTAACAAAGGCATATCTTTTCAATAAAAATGAAATGTTTATGAAACTGTTAGGGACATTCCATGGCGATAAGAATCAGAACATGCTATTTCCTCATTGACAGAACTGACAATGACAGTAAAATAAAACATTATAAAACATGTTTGAAGAAACTGTATTCATGACAACATGTTGTTTGCAAACCTTTTTGTGATCGATATTCATTGACATCTCTGTCTACCACCACCGTGAGGATTTGGCCGGAGTGGATTTAAAAGTCCATCAGAAAACACTCCTTCAGGCTGCAGCTCCCTTCAAAAGGGGAAAACAATGTCCTGACATCACTGACGTCAAAGAACACTTGATCATAGCAACTTATCAAACTTGATGAGATTCATTTCAGAACACACTCAAATATGAAAATCATACACGAACCGCTGTTTCTGGGACACAACTGTCACAATTAACACGCTTGCGATGAATCCGTGAAAACTTCAAATTGACAGGTCAAATCATGCAGATTCCCTGTGTCAAAATAGCCGGCTTGTCCGCAGCCGTAAAAGCTTCTTGTTTGCAGCCTAAGAAGCGGCTGTTCAGTCATAATGCAGTTCCATTGGTAATCACATTGTACCAACAGGCTCATTCCCAGTGAATCTACAGGTTAATGTTGAACACATCATAGATCGGGATTTATCATCATGTCTGCTGAGGCATGGAAAATGTAAACATTGACAGCCATATTGAAAGTTTTGAAGTGTGAGTAACTGCGATGTAGGTCAAGTTCTGAACCATCCATGTTCGGGGTGGAGAGGCGTTTATTTTTTAAGTAAATAGTAGAATGTTAATTCATAAAGTTAGTTGTAGAAATATATTTGTTTAGCATTTAAAAACTATGTCTACAACCTGTCACGCCTACAATGTAAATGGCATGTTCGATTTCCAAGAAATGACATGGGTCAGTCCAAACGGTGCACAACAGGTTGGTTAAATAATAAACATCTGTCTTCGGGCTAAGTTCGGAGGATTATTTGTCAAATTCGTTTTGAAAAAGTATGTGTTTTGAACACTTATTTTTAACTTCTCAACACTATGGTGTTTTTCATCTTGAACTTTAGTAATATTTGTTACATATATAACTACCTGTGACCACTTTTTGGAATGTTCTACGACCCGGACCTTTGTACCCTGTGTTGGTACGCGTTGCAAGAGAGCACTGTTTTCAAAGCGTAGTTGCCGTCATAGTAAAACGCTCGGTTCCAAATTAAAATAAGAGGTATCTGCTCTACAGAGGGACTTCTTCAAATTTCAAAACACAACAGGTTTATCTGATCTTCTAAATGATTAATCAATGGGATAAGGGAAACATATTGGAAAAGTCAAACTTCTTTGCTTGATGAAAACAAGATGAGTGTGAGCAAGTCCTTTATAAAATGAAAGTATATTCTCATGTAATACTGCTTTGTTATGATAGTGTTCATTACCAATAAGCACAGAATCTGAATAATTGTTTTGAAATGACAAGTATCGATTCACAAAGCGAAACAGGAAATGTTAATGTTAATAATACGTATGGCCATCTCTAGGTCTGGCACTCTACCCAATGCATTTCGGCGCCCTAAACGCCCCTGTAACGACTAACGAGTGACGAGTGAGGCGTTAATGAAAATACATGATCGGACTAATATGGAAACAAATGTCACTTCACCAACGTTTACAATTTATTAACAACAGCATGGGATTTGCTGAACAGACTTTTCCAAGTTATTTCCTAGTGTTTGCGACCCTAACGACTTTCAATGATGCATGTGCACATGATTGTGATACTTCAGACTTGCTTAGAATACCTTTCATTACTATATGAGGAATCTTATATAGAGATATGTTTGTACGTGCGTGTGCGGGTATGCCAGGTTGTACTAACTCATTGCATAGTGCTAGCTCACTGAGAAATCATGTCGCTATGCAATAAGGACAGCCCATTCAGCCGACCAGTCCTTGTTTGGTCCCCTTAATGCCAGGCAGAGTGACGACAAGCACTATCCCAAGCGTCTTTTGGTATGACTCGGGATCGATGCCCCGACCTTTCGTTCTCCGGACAGACTCTCTATCCACAAGACCAGGAAGGAAAAGCAATGGAAACAGGCGCTCTGAGTAAGCATTGCAGGCCTAGGGCGCCTCATTATTTAGACCACCGGGCACAAAAGGATGGTTTTATGCAGCTATACATACCGGTGATTGATGAGGACGAGTGTGTTGATCATTACACAACATACATTGTGTGATTGCATAATTAGGCAGCGCCGCGACTAAATAACTCCTAACGACAACAATAAGCGAAACAAAATTTCCGATACCCAGCATTAATCTGCCCTGTGCCTTTGATATGAACGTTTTTGACATTGGGGTGCTTGATAACAAGCCTTCAGGTGGTCGACGTTGTGAAAGAAACTTCACAGCCGAATGGGTATGAAGGCGTTGCGATAACCGATAACATTATTATTGTTCTCTGGCGCCAGAAAACTACAATCCCTTGTTACATCTGAGAAGATAATTTTTCATCAATGGTTCATTGTGCATGCAAATGCATTTAGTTGTGATTAGAGCATGTCCAACATTTGCTTTACAGACAGGTGAAACGGAAATGCATTACTTCCTGTCTGTATGTTTGTGTAAATATTTTTATTACACTGTACTGATCGAAATGGTTGGAAGTCTTGTTAATTATGACGATATTTGATGTAACCAAGCCATTCTATGTAGTGGTATTGGTTATGCATCGTTGGTGTGCTGTGCAAATACGACCTCAACTAAAATATACTTCTCAAAAGTTCAAGAACACCCGTATTTGTTTCGTAATTTACTTTACGAAGGCATACCAGAACATATTAACTGTAGTAAAATTAAAGTATCAGTGTTCTTTAACTTCTTTTGAGTAGTAAGTACGCTCTTTAGCCTTTTCCGCACCCATTGCGATTCCGACACAGTAAGATTGACGAGCAAATTAAAGTTGCATTGGCCCATCGTTGAAAGCTAACTCACGTTAATCATCATATTGTCATGAGCTCTTTTGATATTATATGTAAACCGAAGAGCAAAGAAATTACACCTCTATCAGAATTGACCCAGACACATTTATCCTGTGGTGTTTTGGATGTATGATATGTTGCTGAAATCGCATGTGACCTCGCCACCACCTTTTATGTCCCTCTGTATTGCGAGGGCAGTAAAAGAAAAAATCAACAACGACTGCACGACGGTGTATTGATCTTCTGTGAACCTGTTACAGCGGTCATTTTCAGAATCATACCAGTCGTTTCAATAGAATGCTTAAAACTACTTTTGCTTCCACTCACTTTTTGCGTTTTTCAACTCGCCTCAACCCTCCGCAGACAGATCAACGTTGAAGAATGCTTACGACCACAGAACGTGTTACTTAGTTGTAGTATTGATAAGACGTAGTACCTGACGTTTTAACTTACGGCTTTGATCATGTTAACGGTCACTGGTTTACTTGATCAATATGTAACTAAGTGCAAGTGGACTAGATGTTAATGAAGTATCCAACAAAGCAGATAAACTGTATTACTGGTCTGACAGTATTAGTGACCTAGAGTCTGGAGTAGAACATCAGGAAAGACAGAGCAGACGAAATAATTTGATTGTATATGGGGTACCAGAGGGAATACAAGAAGATTATAAGGTGTGCTAGGAAAAGAAAAACTAAACATTTTTAATAGAGCCAGAAATAAGAATCCTACATATGAGGAACTTGCTGATGGAGACATAGAACGTGCATACAGGATATCGAACAAAACAAATAAAGAGAAAATGGCACACTGGGATGATAAAATCCAAACACTTGGACTTAGGGATACCCTGAGACAAATCGGATATTGTATGGCTAATGACCTAACATAATTCCAGACAAGAAGGTTTTGTTATAAAGGAGGTAGACTTGTGGATGATGTGAAGAAGGATATTGAGATGTGTGATAGTCAAGAGACTCCAGAGAGCACTACAGCACACAAACGGGAGAAGGAATAGGCTGGACATCAGAACATCACCCTCACAAGGACAAAGACGGGGAGGTTCACTCTAAGACCCGGGACAGGACAGCAATCCGTTAGGGGTGATTGTAGGACGCCTCATGTAGATACGACAACCGATGTTGATGATTGTAAATTTGAGAATAGAACATTTGTTTTCTGGAATGTATCAGGACTGAATTCTAAATAAACTAAACAGGACTCTACAGATTATTTCAACTCATTTGACTTCATCAGCTTAACAGAAACATGGATGAAAGATATAGACATAAGTTTGATATTTCCAGGATTCAAGCTATGGATCAAAGAAGCTGAACAGATTTCCAACTTTGGTAGACTTTCAGGTGGTATTGCCATATTAGTTAGACAACAACTTGTTAAGTATGTAAAATGGGCTTTGCAACAGTCGCATTTTCATGTTGTTAGATAAAACCGTATTTGGATTTAAGAAAGATTTACTATATTCATGTGTTTATGTTCACCCTGAACGTTCGATTTGGTACACAAACCCTTTAAGGCAATGCAAAAATGGCATAACTATATTACAAATTAAAATGACTTACTTGATATATTAGTACATTATGATGATTGTGGGAGACTTGAATGCCAGAACTAGCACGGAATCTGATTTTGTAGAAGATGATATCCTTGTATATTTCGAAGGACATGATAACAGTGTATGGGGATTTCTGTTAGACAATTTCAGCTTAAAAAGATTTTCTGTGGATTTATCTTTGAATAATTTTGGTAAGAGCTTACTAGATCTCTATCAGTGAAAGGAGGGAAGTTATATGCTGTATTTGTAGATTTTGACTGTCTGAAAAGGGTTAACTTGTGGTCCCTCTTTCAAAGACATGGACTAAGTAGCAGAATTGGAAAGTTATAGTGTTATATAAAAATGTGAAGGTGAGTGTCCGGAACAATGGCACTATATCGCATAATTTTGTAAGTAGCATGGGTGTCCGACAAGGATTTCTATTTAGTCCCCTCCTATTTTTCTTTTTCATAAATGAATTAGCATATCAATTCCAAAATAATTGCACGGATGGAATACAAGTACATCCCGAAACTATTAAATTATTTACGCTTCTTTTCGCTGACGATATAGTCATGTTCTCGAGCACAATACCAGGCTTGCAAATCAAATACAATGTACATGTATTAGAGAGTTATTGGTACGGGTCAAAACTTACTGTAAATATCGATAAAACCAAAGTTGTAGTTTTTGAAAATCGTGGTAACGTATCCAGAAAAGACAAATGGCTTTACAGAAGGAAGCCTGTAGAAGTTGTTCCATTTAATATACCAAGGCGTGTGTTTTACAAGTAGATTTATTTGGTCAAGAAATGTACATAACATTTCATTGCAAGCCAAGAACAATTTTGTAGGCATATTTAATAGTCTTAGAGATCTGGACAATATTACAAATGCCTAGGACATTTGGATGTTATTGTAAAAATACATGTATATGCATGAAATTTGTTCTTTGGTGTAAAATTTAGCACAGAAAACGCAAGGGTATATGGTGTGAATGCGGAAGGTTAAATTATTTACGCTTTGGTTACAGCAACATGTAGATATGTCACCTCTGCAAATGCATTTCTTCACCCGTTTGACACAGACCTTAAAAGATATGTACATCCAAAAATGGCATGGTTCCTTGTCCAGTTCTAGAAAAGCAAATTACTACACTACATCTAAGACTACTTTTATTCTTAAAGCTTATCTATTAAGTGTAAATTTACATAAGTTTAGAACAGCTATTTCTCGATTTCATTGTGGCTCACTTGATATATTTATTGAAACAGGCATATATGAAGGTATTGCCCGGGAACATAGACTTTGTAGGATTTGTAAAACTGATGAAGATGAATTGAATTGTTTTAAGATGAATATCACTTTTTATGTGTATGTCCAGTGTATAATGATTTAAGAGCAAAATATCTAAATATCTATTTCTACCACAACCCAAACGGTAATAAATGTTGTAACTTAATGACATGTGATTGTACAGAAACTGTGAGAAATTTATCAATTTTCATTGATCATGCTATGAAACTAAGAAAATGTATGAATTTCTAACACGTCCCAGACAATGTACAAAAGGCCTTTGGCCTCATCAATACCATGAATAAAGATTGATTGATTCACCCTCTGTTGTCTATATGTTACCTGCCTCGGTCAGATATGAATATACTTCGATGAAAAGGGGCATTATATTTTTATCACTTAAAACTCACTAAACTCTCATAAAATCTTGCCACCCAAATGTCCCACTCCTCGCTGTCATCAGCAAACGTTCAAACATTAAAACATCAGAATCGGTGTACCTTTCTATGTTCATGTTTTTCATACTGTCCGCAAATTTCAAGTTGTGCGATTTTCTTTATTTTTCAATTAAAGAGTCGAATTCGATTATTTTTTAGGTTAATAAAGCAAGTGTACGTTCACCTGACATCGTTGATCAAACGATTCGCTGAAAAAATAGGACTTCGTGGAATAAATTACGACAATCTTGATTATGACGTCATAAACATTCCATGACATTCCTGATGAGGGTTATGAATCCTGCGGCCTTTGTGGCCTGATATGGACAGTGAGGTTTTGCTATTATCAGCATGGCAAAGAAAGCACCTATCAAAACCGATACATAGTGTATAAAGTGATGACTATATTAGACAACAACTCCAGCCCAGGACGGATTAGTCAAAACGATGCCATTAAGAAATCAGGTCACAAACTTCCACTCAGATAAGGACTTGGTCCAAGAGGCAATTGGTGTAAGAGCACATGCCCCGAAATCGTCTGCACAGACGACATTTGTGTACACGACGTCCCCGTGTCATCCCTCAACTTACTGCACGTCACCTGTTCTCCGTGTCTGATCTCCGAAACCACCCTGAATTGTGGACCAATGTTGACACTGCAATCATCGACAAGCAAACATTGTTTGAATAGGTTATTATCCTCCATTAACACCATATGGGATGGTTCAGTATCGATCGGCTCTAAGAGCGCGTACGGGTGGTTTGAGGACATTGTTTACCTGTGTAGGTGAACTTAGAATAATATTTTAGATTAACCCAGAATAAACTAAATAAATGCGCGTTGTTTTCCAGGTAGTTCCGTTACCATGAATATTGTTTGGACTGACTAATTTCGAGGTTAAAGACCAATGTATGTCACGATCCAGATATTAGTATCATCATTGTGTTAATGACCACCACACGCTTTGAATTCAAGTGTTAATCCATGCCAGTGTGTTGTATACATTGTTCACTCATCGTGTTCAACTATCCATTGATTGGATGGGATGTTGACTTGGAATGATGCATCGTGGGTGCACGAGGGAATGAGTCACGTGGACAATGACACGCCTCACATGATGAAATAGCTTTCAGGATTTCGGAATGCATCGCATAACGGTGGAATATGGATTGCAATACAGCGTTGTGCAGAACATCATCAGCGTTGTGCAGAACCAGGACTATCCCTTTGAGACGACCCACAAACTGACGAGAAAAACAATCTGTGCAAAATGAAATCTTCCGGGGACGAATACAATATGACTATAATAATATTGTCGGTGTTAGTTATGGTGATATCTATTATATCTCTTGCTGGGAACATCTTGGTGATAACCGCCATCATCAAAAGTCGAAGACTTCATACCACGTCCAATGTGTATATATGTGCCCTGGCTGTGACGGACATCTTCATCTGTGTGATACACGCACTAAAGTACACCTTGAAAGCGCTCGAAGTCAACTTGTCTTACATCCCATGCTCTATTATCGTGGCCATGTCTGTATTAGGGTGTGCTACCAACCTTATGCTGATTGAGGTCATCAGTTTAGACAGATTGTGTGCCATATATTGGCCATTCAAGTACAGAAAGATATGCACTATGTCCAGAGCTCTAAAACTAAGCATTTTTATTGCGATTTTCACTTTCGCCAGTGGATCTGTTCTTTTCATTGTGTTTCGTCCTAGGTTTCCGAACACGATGTGTTGGCCTGGAGACATCCTTGTAGCACCGATAGTGACGGTGTTTACTGTAGTGACGTGTTGTGTAGCCCTGGAGCTAACAGTTATGTATGGGGCTATGTTCTACAAGGCCGTGGAGCACCAGAGGAACCTGTCCATTGGCTACTTCAACAAAAATAAAGGTATGTGAGAATATCAGTAAAATCTCCATTAGAAAATATAACAAAACACCCAAAGGCGATGACAGATTGCAGATATACCTTATGGATGTGAGTTAACGGTTCCTCTGGACGTCTGTATTTTCAGACGTTATGGTACTTACATGTATCTGTTTCCATGACAACCCTCTTAGAGACAACTCTGGTTGAACAGAACTAATAAAGTGAAATATGAGCACCTGGACACCAATAACACTTCTTTTGGCGACTCTTGACAACCTGACCCGTGAAGATCCGGGGTAGAACAGGTCTTCAGCAACCCATGCTTGCCGTAAAAGGCGACTATGCATGTCGTAAGAGGCGACTAACGGGATCGGGTGGTCAGGCTCGCTGACTTGGTTGATGCATGTCACCGTATCCCAGATGCGTGGATCGATGCTCATGATGTCAACCACTGGATTGTCTGGTCCAGACTGGAATGTTCACAGACAACCTTCATATAGCTGGAATATTGCTGCGGTGTATAACAAGAAACAAACAAACAAAATCTAGACAACTTCCTTAAGCTATGACAAATAGTGGATATAACTTATGAAAGTGAATTCGTGGTTCCTCTGGATGGCTGCATATTAATACAGATATTACTTATATGCATCTGCGTTCATGTTTAGAAACAACTCTGGTTGAACAGAACCAACAGAATGACAAGTAAACACCCGTAGACCATACTTTTTTGGGCGGCTCTTTTCACTCTTTTAATCAATTGTGTTTTGTTTACACTATTGACAGTGTTCCATCATTCTTTTGGTTGATTTTAGTTGTTATAGTGTAGAATTGTCTTTAAGGACCGAAGTGTTATGGAAACAAATATAGATTTTTTTTGGACAGGCACTCTTGACGGCTTGTGGTTTTGCGAACACCTGGTGTCATTCATATTATTTTCAGTGCTCTTTTGCCTTGTTAGCCCAATGGAGTCCTTTTCGGCAGGTAATCTAGATTGGTTCTAACGCAAAGCACTGCCTTCACAGGCAGAATTGTTTCATTCTCCTTGTGTACTTTAAATTTGGACAAATGTCTCCTGTAATCGGATTTTAGTAGAAAATGCGTAATCAGACACCTCATTTTGATTTTCAGATACGAGCATATTTGACATCAAAGCCCTAAAGACGTGTAGTGTTGTTCTGGGAGCCTTCCTTGCCATGTGGATCCCGCCCTTAGTCATGTTCAATGTAATCGCCTATTCACCCAACCCCCGTGACTATGCCCTGCCACTATCTGTATGTATGGTATTCCCGGCCCTGAACACTGCCGTGGACCCCGTGGTATACGCCATCATGAGAAAAGACATCAAGAAAGGCATTCATAGGCTGTTCAGGAGATCAGACAGACAGGCATCCACCACTGAACAGTGCGAGTGAAGCATTCAAGACAGGCATTCATAGGCTCTTGAGGTCATCAATCAGACAGGCATCCATCACTGAACAGTGCGAGTGAACAATTCAAGACAGGCATTCAGGCTCTTAAGGTCATCAATCAGACAGGCATCCATCACTGAACAGTGCGAGTGAAGCATTCAAGACAGGCATTCATAGGCTCTTAAGGTCATCAATCAGACAGGCATCCATCACTGAACAGTGCGAGTTAATAATTCAAGACAGTCATTCATAGGCTCTCAAGGTCATCAGACAGGCAGGCAGCCACCACTGAACAGTGTGAGGGAAACATTCAAAACAGGCATTCATAGGATGATCATATCAGACATTAAGGCAACCATCATTGAACAGTGTGATTGAAGCATTCAAGAAAGGCCAAGGAGACTGACTCTCTTTTTCTTCAGTTAGTCGCCCGTTCATCGGGGGTCGGGATATCCAGTGGACTAAAAAGTGACGGAAGACGCTGTGCACAGTCGCATCCCTTTGCTGTTCTTATCACGATCCTCTGTGTGTCAGCATCATACACTTGCTCGTTGGTATGTCCATAAAATGTACAATCTTAAAGAGTATTAATCCATATTTAAATAAGGATGATTCCCTGAATACAATCCATCCTCGTCAATGTCAGACAAGTCCAATTTATAACCAGGGAGTTTGGTATTTCCTGGATATTTTAAATTTGTTTTAAATTTTCACGTCGATTTTGTACGCGATGGTTCGGTCTTTGCGTTAATCTACGTTGCCAAGCTACATTTATTGGAAACAACTCACCAGAGACTTCCCACTCAGAAATAACGTTGTCGAATTTACGACGTCATCAAGTTGCGAGAGCACGTTCGAATATGCAGAAATGATGCCATGATAGAAGAATGTTATCTCGTCAAATAATTATAAAATTAATTTGTTGCACAAATTTAGGCATTTCTGATTGGTCAAGAGCTCCCGAAAACTTCCATTAATGCACGTTTTCCCGGAAATGCCAGAACTACTTTTCAAATGACGTCGACCGTTGTTTACGTCTGTAAATTACTTGATGTCTGGAATTCACTCGCGGAATGCCGATCGACTCGTAAAAGATCCATATTTTTGTAAGTAAATGGGACGAAAATGTTCAAAACTAAAGACACAAAATCCACTTTTTGGTTTTTTTATTCAATTGTTATAAAATCAAACCAATGCCTGCATTCACGCGAGCCTCCCCAGGTCATATCGGTAAAACATGGCTCAGTCTGAAGACGATAGGTATGGCAATTTTAACTGAACTCCTCGCCTTTTAAACTTGAACAAGGAGACTATGCCTTTTATACTGACAAGGAACTGAAAGAAATGTTAGTGGAATTAATGAACGCTATTGATGAGGCAAATGGGCATGATGAACGTAACACAAACTTGTTTACATTGCTTTCTGTTTTGATAAGGAAAATATCTTGGCGTGACGGAGTGTCAAAAACCTAATATCGACCTAGTCTTTAAAAAAGCATTTAGAAGTGATACACATGAGGAAAAGAATTTACAGATGTTAACTTATTGTGAAGAACACGACGTTTCGGGGTATATACTTACTCCTTCATCAGGTGAATAAATGAAGATATACTGCATTATTATTTCACATGCCCTAATTACAATATTTTAAGAAACGATTCGTTTTTTTTTGAAAGGTTACAGTTTAAATTCAGTGCTTTATGGGAATGATAATGAAACAAAATCGGTCCATTTAGATATTTTGAATTCGGTCCATATGTACATCCTGCGTTCTGGTAGATATGCACTGATGTAATAACTTAAGACTTGATTTACTTTACTATAAATACTAAGTATTAAATAGTTAAAGACTTGCTTTTCTTAGTAATTGAACACGTTTCCATCAACTGCACCTAACTGTTGACCACTCGTGTTTGTTCGGTTTTAATGTACATATATATATATAATCAATATTACTTGATAATTATAATTTTGCTTCTTTTAATTTATACTGTCAGGTGACTTGTTTACCAATTAAATTCATTTATGGAATAAAATATCTTTAAATCAAACAAACAAGGGGAGAAGAAGAGACGCTTTGATCTGTCAATCCTTCAACATTATTTTTTCATGTTATTTTGCCAATACTTTCAATGACACTGTGGATTAAAGATCAAAATAACTCAATTAATTGCACAATCATCTGTCATGTGTTGCCCGGACTACACAATGAATACATACTAGAAAATATAGATACCACGTTGAGCAAATAGTATCTAGAATCGGGTGTTCGTTTTGAGGTTATAGTGAATAATCCCCCTTGTTATGAAAAGTGTGTCAACTGACTCTATGTACATATATGTTTGTGACATGACAAAATGATTTCACATAAGATTCAATATTGTTCGTCCCTCTGCGGCAGGTGTTGTTTTCAAACAGTTGAGAACTGTCAGATTCACGTATTCCTTGTCTAAAGTCATTCTGATAAAGTGAGTAAGATATTATAAATAGTCAAACCACATCCAAAAACGGACACCAGAAAGATGCTTCTCATATGGGACACCCATTTTGGATCGAACCCTGGGATATTTGCGTGACGAAACAATAGACAAACCCTCCTCCTCAAAAGGACACTACAGAATAAATTCTTATTTTAAAATGTAAGGGATTTCCGATGGTTTCCGGTTATTTGCTGATGATCTGACCCAGTTCATGTATCAAAAAGTGTGACGTCATGACGCACAATCACGCACAATGACAACGTTTTCTGTCTGTATTTCTGACTTTTTCTCCTAGTTACAATGAGAAACATACACGTAGCAATACGCAGATTGTCTGAATGTTTCTGACTACTTACATGGCATATTTAGGTGTGTACGATCCCTGAATCAACGAAATTCCAACGTACGATCCGGTTTAAACATATTTATTTTCACAAAAGTGTGATAATGGTTTGGTAAACAAGCGAAGCGCTTATGTTAATACCGCTCCATTACACATTAGACATATTACAATAAATACATCAATGTCGGTTAGATGTAACAAATGAATTGTGCATGCCAAGCTCATTTAACTGAAAATCTGCCAGGTTTAAGTATGAAGTTTTGAATAGAATCTAATGTTAGGATTTGCTATTCCTCACTCAAATACGAATGTCCGCATACTGCATACGTACGATCTCGCATACTGATGTCAGTGGATACACCACCTTGTAACAGTTGATCACCAGTTGTGATGTCATACGTCAACATGTATTGTACAAATTAGGTAACTTCTTTGAGGTGAAGGTTGGGTGAAAAAAGAAAGTAATTTCTAATGGTAAACTGTTAAATTGATAAAAGTAACTGACCCGTGAAGATTCGGGGTAGAATGGGTTTTCAGCAACCCATGCTTGCCATAAAAGGCAACTATGCTTGTCATGAGAGGTGACTAACGGGATCGGGTGGTCAGGCTCGCTGACTTGGTTGATACATGTCATCGTATCTCAATTGCGTGGATCGTTGCTCATGATATCAATCACTGATAGTGCGACGTTAAACAAACAAACAAAGCAACAAATAAAAGTCACTCTCTTTGATTAACAATTTATTCTGTTTTTTATTTATGGAATTGGAACTACTTTGTTTTGCGAAAATGTAAAGAATATATCCTCTAGTGGGTCACTGCATTCCAAGGTAACCGGTAACGTAAATCGTCAAAAATGTGCACCTCTTAAAAGAAAAGCGAATTTATTAGAAATGAATTTCAAAGCAATTCTCTACTTACTTAAAAACAAAGGTTATTGAACCAAATGGTACGTTAGAAATGTACTTCATGCGACTACATGTTCGAATGACACATGTTCCTATATAAAGTATTTTCTGCATGTTCCAAATGGCATATGTTTTTTTTTGCAATATATCACTACAAAAACGCCGAATCACAACATCCGTGCTGGTGGTACAATGAACGACACCCGTGAAGAGCCGGGTCAGAACCTTGTCGTGAGAGGCGATTTACCTGATAGGGTGGTCAGACTCTGTGAGTTCGTTGATGCATGGCTTCCTACCCTAATTGCGTAGAACAATGAGTTGAACAATGCCAAGAACAATGATGTCCAACAAACAAAGAACGATATTTTAACTTTGCGGCTGGTATCACAAATGGATCCCAGAGTTGAAATCAGGCAAATGTACAGCTCCCACATCCAGTACACATATTTACGACCCACAAAGGAGGGGACATTGACTGGCTTCCATGTAGAGTCGCAGGTCTAATGTGTTCATATCTTTGAGCTGGGCTCTGCCATCAAGTACACATATTTACAACCCACAAAGGAGGGGACATTGACTGGCTTCCATGTGGAGTCGCAGGTCTAATGTGTTCATATCCTTGAGCTGGGTTCTGCCGCAAGGCTTGAGAGCGAGCACTATTCCAATTAGATATACTTGTGATAATGGGTTATAAATCGTTCTGGTGTGTGCAGAATAGCGTTATCAATCATGTAAATAGAAGTTTGTCAAATGTCTATTGTAGCAACTAAGTACACCCACACAGTGTCAATGCATATTTAACTCATTTTATATAATGTGTATTTTAATTACTACATTTATACGGTGGCCCATACCCGCCACTTATGAGATCATTTTTCACTGTATGCCTCTATATGTTATCTGGCGGCAGGTATGGGCCACCGTACATTTAGACTACTGGGCGGTTATTTAGTTTCCGATATGACGCCTGTGATGCATTTAACAAAAGTCCAGTGTAAATATATGACACCTGACACAACTAACCCACCGCCACATATCAACAAGACAGCGCGATTGACCGTTCAGAAAATCCGAAATGACACAGAATCTGCCGTATAGTCTAAAACGTATCAATGCTAACAAACCTGATCTTGTCTTTTTTTAAAAAAAATCAAATGAAATAATTCAAATCATTGAATTCTCTACCCCTTTTGACACAAATGAGATTAAGAAGATATGCGGACCTCGCTTTCGAAATGTCACGCTTGCATCCCAAGTACCAACTTGTCCGACTCCCTATGGTACTTGGTGCCTTAGGTTTGGTACCTCCCAATCTGTCGACTGACATCGGGAGAGTGCCCGGGTTTGCTGCCAGGAATACAGCCCTTCTGACAATCTGGGTAATGCAGAAGGCTGCTGTGTTGGGGAGTCTTCACATTTTCCGAAAAGTTCTGGGTGTGTTTGACTAGGCAGCGCTTCCTGGGAGAAGTCCCATTCACTGTCTGGGCTGCGTGTGGAGGGGGCAAGGGCCCTGAGCTGATGATAACCAGCCTGACTGTGCCAGGATCACCCAAACCCTCTATGCTGTATTTGTTTATTTTCATCTGTAAATGATAATGATAATAATGTAGGTAGTCAAATACCACCTCGAGTGAAGAGCAACAGGTTTTAAGGATGTTAAAAATGTTTTAACAATGATGTATACATGGGCACTTAATGTATAAAAAGACATATTAAATATCTTACCCAGAGTTCGATAGACGACAATGAATTAATAATTTGTCAGAAGTAAATTTGAGATATTGATTATGAAATGAATTTAATGACACTGTGCAACATATTGTCAGAGGATATCCAGCTTTGGCACAAACACGGTATCTTATATGCGACACGATGGAGTGGCTCGATCCTTTTATTACCGACTTCGTCATGCTTGTGGTTTTTCACTTAACTACCGAGTTACTACCGAGAATATGTAAATGGCGTCATGGAAAATGATAATTATTTGGGATAGTTCCCGTATACAGCATCAGACATATCCAGGCCAACAAACCTGACCTTGTCCTTTTTGATAAATACAATGAATTCATTTAGATAACTTAATTATCTGTTCCTTCTAACACTAACGTCATTGACAAGATTCAGGAAAAACATGGCAAATATGCGGACCACGCTTTCGAAATGTCACGCCTGCATCCCAAGTGCAAAGTTGTCCGACTCCCCATTGTTCTCGGTGTCTTAGGTTTGGTACCTCCCAATCTGTTGACTGACATTGGGAGAGTAACCGGGTTTGCTGCCAGGAATACAGCCCTTCTGACAATCTGGGTAATGCAGAAGGCTGCAGTGTTGGGGAGTATTCACATTCTCCGAAAAGTTCTGGGTGTGTTTGACTAGGCAGCGCTTCCTGGAAGAAGTCCCATTCGCTGTCTGGGCTGCGTGTAGAGGGGGCAATAATAATAATAATAATAATAATAATAATAATAATAATAATAAATACATAAATTGCACAACACTTCACACTAACGAATGCACATTTATCAACGCTGTAGGTGTTATTCAGGTCAACTTTCAGGAAAATATTCTTCGAGCACCTTTTCAGTATATTGCAAATGCCCACCATATAACATCTGAATATAAGGATTATTTGTTTCAAATGACTCCTAAACTACTAATACACACACAAAGGAGAACAATGTCACTCATAAATACCTACGAAAATGGAAAATGTCAGGTAAGCAGGTGTATGCAGTAAGCAACGTCGTTATGGCCATGTTTCAACTAACAGTTACTTACATAGGCACAATGGCATAAAAAAATAATGTTGTACAATCTCGGAATATGATACTAAATCTTACTATTGTTATTTATACCAAAATTGTGCGTAACATAACCACTATACACAGATAATCTGACTGATATCGCAAGGTCTCGCCAATATCCAAGTAGGTAAGCATAACTAGAGTCGCCTCCCTTTGATCGAATGCCAGAGATGGTTACCCCTCCGATCCATGGCGTTTGCAATCGTGCATGTACTTTCTACGAAGATCTCAAAGTGAATCATACGACTCAAAAGTCAAGGCCTTAGCAGAGCTTTCAAAAGTTTTATGATAGACATGTGGAGGACGTATCAGTGCCAAAGATTATGTCCGATTAATCAAAGTGGCAAATAAAAGCAACAAACCCTCACCATATTCAAAAGAAATCTAAAAAAACCAGAGTCGAATGTATGATTCCGACTATATCATGAGCATGATATAGTGATAATACCAGGGGTCCGCGAAAACATTGGCGTATCCTGCCCCACTGAGGGAACCTGTCATAAACACACGCAAAGGCAAGTCAATTGTTCACCTGAAAAAATAACACGTGAACATCTGGTACAAGACAAAATAGGGAATTGCATTATTTTTGTCATTGGGAATGTCCCCTACGTGTCTATCATTAATCCTTTTGAAAGCTTTTCTGAGGCATTGAATGTTGTAATTACCTTGATCAAACAACTTCTGAGCAAAAACAAACTCAAACTAAAAATCATTTCTTCTCAGAAAAAAACCCACGGTGATACATGAGATACAATTATATACAATTTTTATTTTGACAGCATGTGACAAGAATAATAAAAATAGGATACTTCTGCACTTTACCAATTGCATTGTAAAAATTCTTAGGGATTTAGACAGGCTTTTTAGATCTCTTACACCACCACAACCACCCTACATCACCATCATCATCATCATCATCATCATCACCATCATCATCATCATGTCTATTATTGTTATATGTTACAATATCGTCAGAAACATTTTGGTGAACATTGTCATCATTTGGAACATTCTCTGAGTTATCACCAAACACCATCCTCCTTTATGTTAACAGTTTCATCACTGATAGTTTTATCACAAACATTTATGTTGTTTGTATTATCAGCTACAGAGCCTACTTGCACAAAGTGATCTTAAGGCTAAGACTATTGTAAGCCTATGTTAAAGTATGGGAGTTACGATCATCTTAGCACTAAGATCGCTTTGTGCAAGTGGGCCCAGGTTCAACAGAACTTTCAGCAGCATCATGATTATTACAAGCATCGCTGTAACTACTTTATCACCATGTTCATTGTCAATATTGATAACATCGGTACCAATGGTTTTAACACAGTTGTTATGAATATCTTCACTGTACATATGAACCTCTACATTATAATCAATTTCAACTTTATTAATAACTTTGTCAACAACCGCATTATCCCAAACATTTTCAGTAATATCATTATTGACACTAACATTGCCTTGCCTGTAGTTTCTACACCTGTAGGTTGAACAGTTTGATTGTCGTAATTGGTTGGTTGGTTGGCTGGTTGTTTAACGCCGCACTCAGCAATATTTTAGCTATATGACGGCGGTCTTTAAATAATCGAGTCCTGACCAGACAATCCAGTGGTTAATATCATGAGCATCGATCCACGCAATTTGGATCGATGACATGCATCAACCAAGTCAGCGAGCCTGACCACCCGATCCCGTTAGTCGCCTCTTACGACAAGCATAGTCGGCTTTTACGGCAAGCATGGGTTGCTGAAGACCTATTCTACCCCGGAATCTTCACGGGTCGATTGTCGTAAATTGAGTGAATGTACTTCAACACCACTGTGAGACATAATCTTAGTGTGATTTTTGGGGACTACACTGCCGCCCCTTTCGATATCATTGGTATTTTGTAAGATATTGGAGTCAATTATTTTGTTACGAATTTCCAATTTGTTTTGTTTGATAACCACTTTATAATAAGCAATGTTGGCGGCATTTTCTTTGTCATTACTGATAGCTACATTGTTATTTGTTTCTTCTCAAGTGTCATAAGCATCGAGATTGTTGTTAACAACTCTATTATTATCAACATCACATTGTTGACCAAATTCGGTGACATTATTGTCATCTAAGTTACTGTGACTTTCAACGTTGTCATTTGTAACAACAGTATTACTATCAGCGTCATAATGCTGACAATGTTCGGTGACATTATAGACAACTAAATTACCATGACTTTCAACGTTGTCATTTGTAGCAACCGTATTACTATCAACATAATAGTGCAGACGATAATCGGTGACATTATTGTCAACTAAATTACCATGACTTGCAATGTTGCCATTTCTTACAATCGTATTACTATCAGCGTCCAAATGCTGACAATATTCGGTGGCAGTATTGTCAACTTAATCACCCTGACTTTCAACGTTGTCATTTGTAGCAACCGTATCACTATCAACATAATGCTGACAATATTCGGTGACATTATAGTCAACTAAATTACCATGACTTTCGACGTTTCCCTTTGTTACAACCGTATCATTATCAACATCATAAAGCTGACAGTATTCGGTGGCAGTATTGACAGCTTAACTGTCAGGACTTTCACCTCTATGTATATCATTCTAAAAATTGACAGATGCATCATTATCATCACCACATCTTCATTGTCGGTATTAGTGACACGTTAACATCAGTTTCAATACTAGTGTTATAAACCTTGTGGTTGTCCTTACTGTCAACAAAATTATTACCTTGGTTTCTTGACTGGATGGTTAATCCGCATCAACAGTATTTCCAGAAACACTACTTTTGCTCTCCTTATCTCCTTTACTATCCTTGTTCAACATTATCGAATGGGACATTATCATAAGTATAACCATAAGCCCCATTGTTCTTTGGGTTGAAAACCTTCAGATTGTTATGTTTTCACAGGCTGAAACAGCAATAAGTTCAGTAATGTTATTTAAAGTAATATATTCAGACAGATATTTGTCACCGAAATAGGTATGGCTCTTAGTCGCATAAAGAGCACAGGAGGGAGTGTCAACAACATCATTACCTGTCTGGTGACTAGGAACAGGGCTATCAGAATTATCATCCTGATCAGATCCGCCCAAGATAATCCCAACATTAGCCCTTTTACCACCGTCGTGTCGTCAGCGGTTGTATGACAGTCTTTGAACTCTAGAGCATGCTAGATTATACCTCAAAGAATGTGACATGTAAACACCAAAGACTGGAGCTGCAGGGTTATTGCTCGACATATAGGGAAAGCTGACAATTGGAAAGAAGACGTCATCCCACTTGTCATAGTCTTGTGAAGAGTGTTTTGTCACTCTGAATCTTTATGCATACATGTAAATATGAAACAGATGAGGCGGTCTTACTGGTCTCCTTTATTCCTAATTCAGATGGGTAAATCAGTGAAAGGGAATTGTCTATTTGATGGTTTTTTAACTATATGAGATCATCGATATACCTGAAGCTTTAGTAAATTTCTTTGCCAAATTACCTTGTTTTGACTTTGCCATTCCGAGCAATAATGGAAGCACAATTGGGGCTCATATAGATGTCGACATATAATCATCTGAAGGATCGTTACAGTCCATATAAAACGGGAACGAACCAGGGATTTCAACGAACTGATAAAAATATTTGTAATTGTTGACATCAATGACGTCATTTCAAAGGCAGATAAATCGTTTACCATTTTCCCCTTTGGCGAACTCATCATTTTCGCCTTTTTCTGTTCTGAATTGTTTCGGTTACGCTTCAATGTTGGTACAAACAGCCACACGACATGAAAGAAACTTAATAAACACGCTTTCGTTTACTTCGAGAAAATGTTTTTAAATTCCATGTACACTTGCCCTTTAAGTGTGACGAAACCTTTCTTAATAATTGGATTCATATGTCTGATGCCTGGAGCAGCGGTGTTTCCCCTATGTGAACTGGGACGCGTATATCAACGATGTATTATAATGTCGTTATTTATAAACAAGGTTATCAATGTGTTATGGTGCAACCACGACGCTGGTCTTAACCTCATTGAAAGGCACAGACGCCTCGCGTTCGCGTGCACTCATAAACAAGGTGTTTACACTGTGCCCTCCCGTTCATGTGCCGAATCCTTCAGGAACGTTGTGATATATGGGGAGGGGGCGAGAAAGTTATAATATACGGATATATATATTATTAGGATGAATGTTTGTTGTCATAAATAAGAGATTGCAATGCTATTTAAATGGGTTTGAATGATGAGGTGTACATTTCTAAATGTTGTAAATCAATGGTAATGTGCCTCAAGAGACCAACAGAGAGTTGCATTTGGCTGATTTGAGTGACCAAGGACGTTTTAACCTATCGACACCTGTCTGTCGAACTATAGAATTTTCTATAAAAAAGGTCCGACGTACAGAATTGTTTCAGGTTGATTTGGTTGGTTGGTTTGTTGTTTAACGCCGCACTCAGCAAAATTCCAGCTATATGACGGCAGTCTGTAAATAATCGAGTCTGGACCAGACAATCCAGTGATTAATATCATGAGCATCGATCCACGCAATTTGGATCGATGACATGTATTAACCAAGTCAGCGAGCCTGACCATCCGATCCCGTTAGTCGCCTTTTACGACAAGCATAGTCACCTTTTACGGCAAGCATGGGTTGCTGAAGACCTATAGTCAACATGTAATATTAAACGCCAGAGCATGATCACCGAAAATCCATCTCGAAAATCCTCTGATACAGATTCAATTTGGCGGAAATGTATATGAATGGATCAGTAACGAGTGTCTAATTTGAATACAAATGTTTATCTTGTGGTAGGCCATAGTCGTGATCGTACCAAGCAACAGCTATAAAATGAAACACACCAGGATGTTTCAAACATGCCTATAAAGTGACGTGATCCATCATGGCGTGTTATAATAAAGCCTAGATCAGGACGTAATCACAGTGTGAAAGGTTTCTCGATGGCTGGGGGTATTTGAAGAAAACATGTTAGCTTTATGACTCAGTTGATGGCACACGGTGTTACTAGATGTCACGGCTGAACAATGCACCCAATGATGAAGTACTAGTCAGTCTGAGGAACAGGCCACGCCGTGCAGAACTTCTATGGATTGTTAGGACATCGACCCGAGTGTGCTTGCTTCATTCAACAACTAACAAAACAGTGAGTGAGTGAGTTGGGTTTAACGCCGCTTTTAACATTATTCCAGTTATATCACGGCGTGTCAGCTTAATGTGGGAGGAAACCCGAAGTGATGCAAGTCTCAGACGTTTACCACTTCGGTGAAACCCACGAGCACGGATATGGTGCTGACAAACCTAGAAACATAATCGGGGCGAACCGGGATTTGAACCCACAATCATAGGTTTCTGGCGTGCCCAAGGGACGCAACTCTGCACAGCGAATCGCGGTGCCTTAGACGACTGAGCCACCCGTGCCCCCACTAACAAAGCAGGCTAGGTGACAATGACCATGAACCTTAGCTGTGGTATTACGGGTAGTCTGATTGATCCTTCAAACTACCAGTGTTACCACCTTTGACCTGATCTAGGTGACACAGGTAACCTTTATTATTCCCCGAGGCTACCCTTCCCCTCTGGTTCTTAGTTGTTAATGTTATCTATTAACTATTATTAGTGAAGAGATCACCCGTTTAATAAACATACAGCTGTAGTACACATTGTGTAATACCATGGAATTTGGTAATACCAAAACGCGTGCTTATGTACTCTCGGAACAAGATTCACAAACAAAAATTGGAAGCTCTCAACATCCTTGGGCTTATTCAACGACGTAGCGTGTGGAGATGACAGATCACTGAGATGAGCTTATGCACACACGGTGACCCCAGCAACGTTGTTGCTAGGCTGACGTCACATGGCATTGTTTCGCCGATGGATCTTGCAACAAATGTCACACATTACGTCATCGGGTATTGTGGCGTGATTCTAAACTTTGAGGTGCAAGGCCCCGTTCCACAAGGCGATCGTTCTGTAGAGTAACTACAGTCGTAAGTCAATGTTGAAGTATGTGAGTTACGATAACCTTAGCGTTTGAAATAATATTCTATTAAAATAAATTGGATTATGTCGTGGATTGTGTAGGTGTCAGCCTATTCACACTCAACAGTATAATTCCAAAAGCGTCATAAATGGCAAGTAATAAATAAAA
Organism: Haliotis rufescens; assembly: GCF_023055435.1. Lineage (NCBI taxonomy): Eukaryota > Metazoa > Mollusca > Gastropoda > Lepetellida > Haliotidae > Haliotis > Haliotis rufescens. The sequence continues at coordinate 53,789,229 of NW_025964334.1, forward strand.
TACTAAACTCTCCCCCTTGTAAAACCATTTTTTATGAAACTCGTGAATAGTTGTGGTTTCGCTCGTCAGATGCCAGAACTATTCACTCGTTTAAAAAAAATGGTATTACACGAGAGCTCGTTTAGTTTTCTACATATATGCATAATATTCGTTGATGGTCATACGTTTTAACATCTGAGAGCCAACTTATGTTTATCTGTTAAGACAGTGATGCAGAAAGTTTCAAAACAAAATAGATGATCATGAAGCAAGAAGCAAGGAGAACGCGAGATAAAGATTTGATGCTTTCGCGGCATTTGACAGCAACTTGATTGCGGTTTGTCAGTAGTCAGTTGGGGGAAGTTCCGATGGGCTGACATATATATGCTGTTTGCCAATCATTAACACGGCAAATATGGGATACGACCTCACAATCAGCGGATCTGGGCCCTCTTGCACAAAGCGATCTTAGCGCTAAGATGATCTTAACTCCCATACTTTAACACAGGCTTACAATAGTCTTAGCGCTAAGATCGTACCTTGTGAATGTCAATCTGCACAACCTGCCCTTGACATGTCGAACTCTATATTTTAAGATACAGTAAACTACGGTTATAACGAACTCAAAGGGACTACTAATTTTAGTTCGTTATAACCGTAATTCGTAATGAGCATATATACAGTATAACTACAGCAAATAGTCGGGACTGAAAAGTTCGTTCGTTATATCAGTTAGTTCGTTATAAGCGTGTTCGTAAAAACCGTAGTTTACTGTAACTCCTTTAAGGGGCATTTATTAGTTGGAGTTCTCAATAAGGATATGACATATCAACCATCAACATACTTGCTTGATAAGGGTGTTGTAACCTACACCGAAACGTCGCTCCTAATTGTAATAAAGACGTTCATCCATATATCTTATCCTTAGTTATATATTTTAAGATTGTTATTAATTACTTATTATGGGAGTTTTTACATAAGTCGACTGTGAAGTCCACATGCTTATAGGTGTCCGCATCAGCGAGAATCCATCTTCGAGTTTCATTTCAATAGATAATACAACCAACGCGAGCAACTACACGTTACATATAAGCACGTAAACATTCTTTACCACTACTATTAAAATGGTATATGTCTATATTTATTAAAAAACACAAGAAATATTTCACTTTGTGTGGTATTCATGATTTAGCTGTATATCCAGGGATTTGCACATATGTTATAATTGTCCCGGAACTGGTCTTTTCAAACTATATGCATGTAGATGTATGCATTGTTTAAACAATTATTTCTGAATACAACATTAACCCTCGTTACTTAGAAAAGCACAAAACTTCTATTATGTAGCTTTAGTTGTCATTTATCGTTCAGTTATCAGTTCGCAGGAAAGTGGCAATTTGATTTCCATTAACAACTACATGTAACAACTCGGTATGTTTCGAAAACATGATGGTATCTTTCATGTTAACATAATCACCTGATCATGACACTATACCCAAATAGGTGTTCCTTATTGTAAAGACAGCCGGGGTTCGGGGTTCGATCCCCGGCCGCGTCATACCAAAAGACGTCAGGAGTCAGTATACTGTGTCTGAGTGTGATATTCATGTTAAACTGCGGCATGGTATCTCAGTGAGCTAGCACTATAAATCGGCATCAGTCCGGACTAGTACAAGCAGCCACACACACGTGCATCCACGTCGCTATCTAAGTGCAATAATCTTGGACGCGACGTTAAACCCCATTTCACATGCCCTCACGTCCTTGTTGTAAAATAAACGAGATGGTTAGTTAGTTTCACACGGTGGTTAAGTCCAGATTATTACAGCAGTGGCTACATCACAATATCTAAACAGCCACCTGGGATGAAGATACATAACTTCTACATATCCTACCACTAAGGCTTGTAAACGTTTCTCAACAGGTGAAGCTAACAGCAAATTCAGGTTTGATGGGTCAATATTTGAGTTTGATCTAAAAAAGAGGTAAGTCAGACGTTCAAACCAAAAGATAAGGTAAGCCATTATGTTCAAGGTGTAGTATCAGATTTACGAAAGTGTTTTTTTAATTTTTGGATTGCGATTTATTGTGAGACTAATTCCAAAATACCACATTACCTTGCCCAGTGAAGCTTGTACAAGCTCCCGATCCATTGCAGCCAATGATACATTCAGAGAGTTCTCGGCAGACACTGGACACTGGTTCAACGGATCTGAATCCTTACTACTCCCCTACGGCACCCTCAGAAAATAATTTCTAATTACATTGAGACCAGGTTACTTATAACTTGATACGGGGGCACGGGTGGCCCAGTCGTCTAAGGCGCCTGTGCAGAGTTGCGTCCCTTGGGCACGCCAGAAACCTATGATTGTGGGTTCGAATCCCGGTTCGCCACAATTATGTTTCTGGGTTTGTCAGCACCATACCCGTGCTCGTGGGTTTCACCGAAGTGGTAAACGTCTGAGACCTGCATCACTTCCGTCTCTCGAAAGCGCCTCTGAGAATGTCTATCATTTAGTCTCCAGTTATAATATTTGTTTGTTTGTTGTTTACCGCAGCTCTCAGCAATATTCAAGCTATATGACGGCAGTCTGTAAATCATCGAGTCTGGACAAGACAATCCAGTGATTGATGTCATTAGAATCGATCAACGCAACTGGAATACGATGACATGCATCAACCAAGTCAGCGAGCCTGACCACCCGATACCGTTAGTTGCCTCTCACGACAAGCATAGTCGCCTGTTACGGCAAGCATGGGTTGCTGAAGACCTATCCTAACCCGGATCTTCACGGGTCTCCAATTACAAAAAATACGAATAGAGTGCATGTATGACAAGCTGTTTCTACAGAAACAGTCTGCAAACAATGGCAGTAACAGTTCATGTAAGTTCGCGAGTTCGTGAAGGTAAAATCAAATATACAATTGAGAGTGGAAAGGTGAACCAGTGACTGAAAGCATGAGAAACAACGATGCACGCAAACGGCCAAGTCACACAGCCGACCACCCGATCCATTTTAGTCAGGTCTGACGACAAACAACTTGGAGTGGGATTCCAAGCCTCATCCGGATTCACAGGGGTAGCTAAAAGGATGGGGGTGATGCACTGAAGCAGAATGTGGTATTCAGTAGAATTTTGACAGTGCTGCATTTGTCAAAATGATATGATTATTTTGCATATTTGCTATTGTTATTGACGGCATATATTAGTAATCCTTGTTGTTAAATTTAAGTTGGTTGGTATATATTAGGCCGCAGAATGGAACTTCCTGACCAGCAATTTTCCCTTTATGTCGAGCAATAGTCCAGAAGCACCAGCCATTGGTGTCTATGTTTCTCAACTTTCGAGTAATGCTCTTTCAATCAATATTTCAAAGGGCGTCATACAACTCTTGTTCAAAAGTTGCTTAATCAAGGTTACACTATTCAAAACCATAGTAAAGCCTTTCAAAAGTTTTGTGGTAGACATGTCGATGACGTGTCCACATTTGACACATCGGTGACAAAGTGATCTACGAAAAAGTCCCTATTTTGATCGTACCGTATTTTCCAGTGTAATTTCAAGTGAACAACTGACTTGCCTTTGCATGCATTTGTGACAGGTGCCACTGGTGGGGGCAGTTTACGTTCACTTTTTTGCGAACACCTGGCCTGGTGTTATCACTGTTTGATATTTATTGATAAACATATGCTCATGTTACAGACGGAATGGGACAGTGGACTCTGCTTTTAACAGAGAATCATGATTATGGAAAGGGTTTTGTGAAATGAGTGAGTGAGTTGGGTTTAACGCCGCTTTTAACAGTCTTCCAGTTATATCACGGCGTGTCAGCTTTATGTGGGTGGAAAACCCGAAGTGACGCAGGTCTCAGACGTTTACCACTTCGGCGAAATCCACGAGCACGGGTATGGTGCTGACAAACATAGAAACATAATTGGGGCGAACCTGGATTCGAACCCACAATCATGCGTTTCTGGTGTGCCCAAGGGACGCAACTATGCACATCGAATCGCGGCGCCTTAGACGACTGGGCCACCCGTGCCCCCGTTTTGTGAAATGAATAACATAAATATTCAAATATTCAAGAAATATCTTAATGTAAAGACCCACTAATAGCTATCAAGTTTGTCGCCAGCGAACGACATTGATTCTTGAAATGAAACAAAATTTCAAGCTGGGTTTGAAATATTCTTGTCATATCACAGAAAAATAATACCCTGTGATAAAATCGTAATGCAATCGAGACTTTAGAGAAATCTTCCATTTTTTCTGACTTTGTTATCACGAACAGATAAATGAATAGAAATAGCAAAAAAGCTGTCACAATAATCCAATAAGAGATCGTGATTGGCATTAGAGGGGTACTCAGCTGACACGAGGGTCAATCTGGCCTCGGGCTGGTCAATGTAATCACGTTGTCGATAAAGACATTTCAAACCTGCCGTTCATGTTATCGGGTAATAGACAACATCGCTAAGGGCAAAAAACATCCAAGGTTCCATTAAACTGCAACTCTGGTTGAAATGATTCAGGAAAACTGTTTCTGCGCATTTATTCAATCACGTTATGTCATTAGGTAAATTGTTAAGTTGGATTTAATATTCGTTTGATTTGTTTGAAACCTGAAAGATCAATTTTCGTTGTTATGCGTTTTCACTTTTGATCGTAGCTATTTGCTGTTGTGACATCTTTGACACAAACTGATTACCTGATTACAGGGAACGAATCAGTTTACTTTTTCGTGAAAGGATATTAGAAGAATATTTGAATACGACATTAGAAAACCCTCATTTGCTACAGATACGTTTGAGCTCATATCAGTGTGTTTAAAACACGATGAACATGTGTATGAATTTCTTGTCACGGACAAATATCTCTTTTGAGTTCACTGTGTCAGCTACAAATTGAGCTGTTGGTCTGGATAACAAATTCGCACATGTATAACTTTGATTTAAACATATTTATTCACAAGGAGTGAACGGGATTGGGGGACAAGTTCTTCCAACTAAGAATGCCCCCTCCCTGGAATTTACAAAAAATTCACAATTTCAAATTCAATATATATGCATACAGCACTATAGAGGAGACATGGGATGAGAGAGAGAGAGAGAGAGAGAGAGAGAGAGAGAGAGAGAGAGAGAGAGAGAGAGAGAGAGAGAGAGAGAGAGAGATACATTGTTGTATGAAGTTCTTTACACAAATCTTTAAGTTGTGCATATATAATGTTGTACTGCCTTAAATATAGCTACATTTTCTGTAACAACGTGATCTCCATGCCGTATAACAGTAAGTGTACATCAACAGGTATGTTATGAACAATATTTTTAAGGCTGTTAAACAATTTCACGCTGATGACTGAACAATGTACATTCCATGAGATAATGATATGCATTTTCACATGTATTTGAACATGTACAGTTCGGGTGATCTTTTATACCAATTCTATATCAATCATAATTCAATTGACTGCACATGTATCTCAGTTTTGTGTGTACGATATTGTATTTTCTTTTTCCATATGCGAAGTACGCAGGTGACGTGGGGTGGTGCTTTTGTAACGAATTTTTAAAACAAGAAATATATAACTGTATAACTATATATATTCTACGAACCGTGTTTATAGATAAATGCAGTTTCATACGAATACATTCATGAAATATATACATGTGTGTGTTTGGAATTTGTTTCAAAGGAGGCCTTGTGGAATTGTGCTGACTGATAGTGAATTATATTGATGAGTAATGAACGCGTGAACTGACTCTGAAAGCGTCTTTTAAAACCTTGATGATGTTCAGTAATTCACCAGAATACGTGTATGTGCGATTTAGTGAGTGAGTGAGTTTGATTTTAGGTGAGGTGAGGTGAGGTGAGGTGAGGTGAAATTGGGTTTAACGTCACGTCCAAGATTATTGCACTTATATAGCGACGTGCATGCACGGGTGTGTGTGTGTGTGTGGCTGCTTGTACTAGTCCGGGCTGATGTCGAGTTATAGTGCTAGCTCACTGAGATACCATGCCGCAATTTAAAATGAATACCCCACTCAGACACAGTATACTGACTCCGAGCGAGTCCTTGTTTTAGCCCCTTAATGCCGAGCGCCAGACAGGGTAACAACAAGTACCATCTTTTAACGTCTTTTAGTATGACGCGGCCGGGGATCGAACCCCGGACCTTCCGCTCTCCGGGCGGACGCTCTACCACAAGACCACGGAGGCGGTCGCCATCCACTGATAAGATATGCAACACTTCTCGAACCATAAAAGATTAATAATACATATGGGGACGGTGAGCTGGCATAATGGTCAAAGCATTCGCTCGTCACGCTGAAGACCTGGATTGATTCCCCAAACGGTATCGATGTGTGAAGCCCATTTGTGTAGTCTCCCGCAATTTTTTTCGTTTTAGCGATATTCCACCACTATCACCTTCAATGAAACGTTTGTTTGTTGTTTAACTCGCACTCAACAATATTCCAGCTACATGGCGGCGGTCTGTAAATAATCGAGTCTGGACCAGACAATCCAGTCATTGATATCATGAGCATCGCTCCGGGCAGCAATACTGGAATACTGTATGACTGGAATACTGTTAAAAGCGGCGTTAAACCCAACTCACTCACTCACTCATAACGGCTTCACCTACGAGGATATAACAAGTCTCAAACTTTTGACCTTACGGAATGTATTCTGTCTTTCCAAAAGGAAACGACACAACGCATGTGTATCACGAATCAAATAAATACATTACATACTTAATCAGAAGGTGAACGTACATGAAGCAAATCACTTTATCATCTGTCAAGCATTCATAGAACAAAGGAATGAAGTCACAAGATAGAGATAGTGGGTACTGAGACCTTTTCGTGATACGCTCAGTACATGCAGGAACAACGTTGAAGTACGTTATACGTGTTGATTCTCAATTGGAAACGTACAGAACTTAATTGTGACATAAGTCAATAATCACACGACCGCCTCCGTGGTCTAGTGGTAGAGCGTCCGCCCGGAGAGCGGAAGGTTCGAGGTTCGATCCGCGTCATACAAAAAGACGTTAAAAGATGGTACTTGTTGTTACCCTGTCTGGCGCTCGGCATTAAGGGGCTAAAACAAGGACTGGTCGGCTCGGAGTCAGTATACTGTGTCTAAGTGGGGTATTCATGTTAAACTGCGGCATGGTATCTCAGTGAGCTAGCACTATAAATCGGCATCAGTCCGGACGAGTACAAGCAGCAACACACACACACACACACACACACACACACACACACACACACACATGTGAATGCACGTCACTATATAAGTGCAATAATCCTGAACGCGACTTTAAACTCCATTTCACCTCACCATCTCAATAATCACACAAGATGAAACAACATCAACACATTGTATTGTAGTACTCAGGATTAGATTATTCAGTCATAAAAGGCAATAATATATATGGGAGAAGCAATCACTGATAGGCCCTATAACAAGCATCACTGCATCAAGAATGTCCAGTATTTGCCACATTGAAATGTTGGAAGCAGGTTGAAAAGGGTTTTTTTTCGATAGGTATACCGTCTACTACCAGAAGCGACTTGAACAATGTTTGTTTGTTTTGTTTGTTTATTTGTTTGTTTGTTTAACACCGCTCTCAGCAATATTCCAGATACATGGCAGCCGTCTGTAAATAAGCGAGTCTTGACCAGACAATCCATTGGTCGACATCATGAGCATCGATCGATGTCATACGATGACATGATTTATCTAAGTCAGCCAGACTGACCATCCGATCCCCGAAGTCGCCTGTTACGGCAAGCATGGGTTGCTGAAGACCTACTCTTACCCGGATCTTCCCGGCTTTTTTAAACAATGTTGTAAGTCCGGGAAATATATAACTGTAAACAAGCTCCTTACAGCGGAGCTCTCTATACCAGGAGGGTAACGAAGCTGTCAATCTCTGTGTGAGAGTTTGGCATATTAAAAAACAAGGGAGGTAACTCTACCCTACGAGCTGCCGTGGGAGCGTCATCACAAACCAACAGTACACTTGGAATTTTGTGATCGCCTCATTTACGAGCGCTTCAATTATCTACCCAACACAATCATCCGAAACAAACTCACAATATACACTGCCACGTAACAGTAGTAATCAAAACAGATTAAGCTAGTTTGTACTTTAAAATCATGAAAATCAATTTAATCAATTGTCTCTTTGAAAAGAGCGAGTGAGTTGTACTTTGCGCCGTTTGAACAATATTTTATTATGTCACGATATGTCAGACTGAAGTGGAAGCAGTCCCGATTCAACGGAGTCGGGCACTCCAAAGTTACAGCTTAGACGACTGGGCCACCCGTGCCCCCGATCTGATTCTGATGTAGTCGGAATCGTACAGTGTACTCACCTTGTAGAGATTTCCAATGACTATGGAGAGAGTTTGCATTTCTTCGTTTTGTTACCTATAATTTATCGTTGTGAAGGTGGTATTGTAACACGTACATACAGAAAAGAAATTACAGTTTAATTGGAGGCAAAATCTCTTTTCTGAAGAATGTGAAGAGGTTTTCTGTTTTGAAGCATTTTAATTCCCTTTGAGGTAAAATAAACCTGGCAGGATCTACGTCATTGCTAGAATACAATCACATGAAAAACGACAAAATACACGTTTTACAACTCATCTTTGATCCAATGGAAAAGAAACATATCGTGTGAACATCACAAAAAATATGCCGATAAAGACATCCAAGTTAAAATTAAAACTTTCTCTGATAGCATGATGACACATTCAAATACGGTGTGTTGATTCAGTAGGATTTTTTTAACTCATGAAGATTCCGGGGTAGAATAGGTCTTCAGCAACCCATGCTTGCCGTAAAAGGCGACTGTGCTTGACGTAAGAGGCGATTGTGCTTGACGTAAGAGGCGACTAACGGAATCGGGTGGTCAGGCTAGCTGACTTGGTTGATGCATGTCATCGTATCCTAATGACTGGATTGTCTGGTCAAGACTCGAATATATACAGACCGCCGTCATATACTTTAGTTTGAATATTGTTGTGTGCGGCGTTAAACAACAAACAAACAAAACATACAATATGATTTTATAAATAACAAGAAACCACATGTAGATTCCCCTAAAATAATCAAAGGTAATTGATTATTTTCTGGCAATATCCCCTTCAACTGTGTCCATAATGATTAAAGACCCGTGAAGATTCCGGAGTAGAATAGGTCTCAAGGAACCCATGCCTGCTGTAAAAGGCGACTATGCTTGTCGTAAGAGGCGACTAACGGGATCAGGTGGTCAGGCTCGCTGACTTGGTTGATTCATGTCATCGTAGCCAAGTTGCGCGGATCGATGCTCATAATGTCCATCACTGGATTGTCTGGTCCAGATTCGATTATTAACAGACCGCCTTCATATAGCTGGAATATTGCTGAGTGCGGCGTTAAACAACAAACAAACAAACATAATGATAAAAAGCAACGAAGGTACAGAGGTGACCGATATATGTGATGATATAATTAAGACGCAGATGATTGTGTTGTTCAGCATAGCATACATGGATCATTCGGATCACCGAACAAGGAATTGAAATATCGATGTCCCTCTGGTCTCCTAATCATTCTCCGCTCATCAGCCTAAACCTTCTATTCCCTTCCCTCAACGAGTAATGACATAAGTGTGGATACGTTAATGTCCATTTATTGTCCAAATATCAATGCTGCCAATCTTCTAAGGTTACCATGTGACCCGCTTTTCACATGCACGTGGACCCGATCACGTCCAATCATCGAGTAATCAAATCTAAGTCAATCAGAAGCCTTTTCACGAGCTGTGACCATTCAGCCCGGGGGCCGCCGGCTGTAGTGGACTCGGTCAATCAACGATAACCTGATTTGCTTGATTATGTGAATTCCAGAGAAGCTTCAGATTCATCTGTGCTAGTGTTTGGTCATCATAACTGTACCAAAGAATTCAAAATGGGTCATCCGATACTTTGGTGTCGAGCAAGTTATAGCCAAAGTCATAGCCAAAGGGTTCTGGTATCAACTGGTGTAAACATCTTTTAATAATCAACTTTCCGAAAGTCAACTTTCCCTTATTATCGATCAATATTCCATAGTCTATAGCCTTTGGTGTTTCCATTTCCCAACTTTTGAGGTACAATCGAGCCTTATACGAACATTTCATACGACAATAGCTCATAAGTTATTTGTTCCGAGATGCAACATTCATGTCATCAGTAAAACAGTTTGGCTATTCTGGTAAATATTACATGAATGGGTCGATGAAATCAGTGATGGCACCAGGAGTTCGCGAAGATGGTAAGCGTGTAAATAAAGCGACAAAACCCTTTCCATATCCATTAGAAATATCAGCATAAATCAGAGTCGATAGTACGATTCCGACTATATCATTAGGATGTGTTTATGAATCACTATCAAATACTAGTAACTAAGACAGTAAGTACGAAGGAGCTACATTGAACCTACTTATTGAAATTAACCAATTCACCATGCATTAACACGGCACTAATAAAAGTCGTTTGATAAGCCTTTTCTTTGGGTTTCTCCTTCATCTATGTTATACCAGACCCGTGAAGATCTTCAGCAGCCCATGCTTGCCGTAAAAGGCGACTATGCTTGTCGTAAGAGGCAACTAACGGGATCGGGTGGTCAGACTCGCTGACTTGGTTGATGCATGTCACTATATTAGTGCAATAATCTTGGACGCGACGTTAAACCCCATTTCACCCCATCTCATTTCTCTTATACTAGACCCGTGAAGATCCAGGGTAGAATAGGTCTTCAGCAGCCCATGCTTGCCGTAAAAGGCGACTATGCTTGTCGTAAGAGGCGACTAACGGGGTGGGGTGGTCATCGTATCCCAATAGCCTGGATCGATGCTTATGATGTCAATCACTGGATTGTCTGGTCCAGACTCGATTATTCACAGACCGCCGTTATATAGCTGGAATATTGCTGAGTGCCTCGTTAAAAAACAAACAAACAAATTTTATTGTGCAAATATGTTCTCAAACATATTTGCGGTGTTACTGCATTTTATCGCTGTTTCATTTGGATTCAGCATCCTCTTCGACATTTCTTAGGCTTTTCGCGAGTTTTGTTCAAATGCGTGACCACTTATGACTATCATTTTTACTTTAAAAACGCTTTCAAATACAATGTTACCCGAAGCATCGAAACGGCATTTTATGTCTCCAATTTCTCATTCTAAATGAGGACCTATACATCAAAGATATAATATGTACATATATAGATAGATTAATATATGCTCTTCAATTACATATCATATTCTCTAATAGAAGTGATGAAAAAACTGATTGAAGATATTTTTTGTCTAGACATATAATCAGTTTTTGTTTAGCTCGATAATGTCACAGTATAGGTTCTTCCCGTGAGCTGAAAGTTATTTTTGTATTCATTTGAAGTCTATGATCATTAAGTCATGACGAAAAATTTAAAGCGCCAACAGAGATGCCTCTTGGTTTGAGCTTATCCATTATCCACAGCTGGTTTCCTCTTTGATTACAGCATGACAGATGGAGACGTGATTATTAACGACGTGGTGTTACAAAAACGAGTAACAACGAAAGTAACAATTTCCTGTATGACAGTTTTGATTTCATCTTCAGAACACTACTTACTTTTCTGCTGTGCTTTCAAAAGCAGGAGTCTCACAGATAACGATCTTGTTGAGTTCACCAACAAATGATATGACTGATGTATTGTTAACCAACTGGTTTTGTAAAGTTTACCATTCACCCTTAAATCTTTAATGTACAATGTAAACTAACACATTTAGTTATCAGGTGTTGTGGTTGGACTTTTTTTTGTCTTCTTTTTTTCCCATATTCGGCGCCCAGTCAAAGTTTATCCAATATCAGAGTGAGTGAGTTGGGTTTAACGCCGCTTTTAAAAGTATTCCAGTTATATCACGGCGTGTCAGTTTAATGTGGGGGAAAAAGCCCGAAGTGAAGCAGGTATCAGACTTTATCACTTCGGTGCTGACAAACCTAGAAACATAATCGGGGCGAACCCACAATCATAGGTTTCTGGCGTGCCCAAGGGACGCAGCTCTGCACAGCGAATCGCGGCGCCTTAGACGACTGGGTCCCCCGTGCCCCCCATCCCATATCAAAAGTGGGACTGCTTCATCGCGTTACTGCCATCTACCGACCGCCAAACCGACGGCCCTGGCCCAGTTTGGGTATTATAACTGCCATAAATTCAGTCATTTTCTGTAATAATTTTTATAATCAAAAGTTTAATTATCAAATCACAATAACATGCCTGATTAAAACAATTAATGTGACGATCGTATCAGCGTGTATGTGCTGTCTATGGATCAAGATAGGTCAATGTTTCATTTTCCACTGATTTCTTTTACAAAGTTTATGGTTCCGTGGAGATCTGTGTTGGAAAAGGTCTTCAGCAACCTATGCTTACCGTAAGAGGCGACTAACTGGATTAGGGCGCTCAGGCTCGCTGACTTGGTTGATGCATGAAATCGTTTCCCATTTGCGTAGATCGATGCACATGGTGTCAATCACTTGATTGTCTGGTCCGATCATTTACAGACCGCCGTCATATACTGGTAGCTGGAATATTGCTGTGTGCGGCGTGAAACAAACAAACAAATCCTCAAACAAACAAGTTTTATGCGCCAAAACGTTGGAGGAATATAAATAATAACATCTATTGTCTATGCTAATGAATACAATTACAATCAACGCGACAAATCCTTTCCATAATCATTCATACATTGTATGATTCCGTCTGTAACGTTAACATTTGATACTGAATCACTACCAATTAGAGTGAGTGGTTTTACGCCGCTTTTAGCAATATTCCAGCAATATCACGGCGAGGGACACCAGAAATGGGCTTCACACATTGTACCCATGTCGGGAATCGAACCCGGGTCTTCGGCGGGACGAGCGAACGCTTAACCACTCGGCTACCCGACCGCCCCCTACCAATTAGAGATGATACCAGGTGTTCGCGAAAAGTTGAGCGTATCCTGCCCTACCGGTGCGCCCATCCCCCGAAATGGCAAACTAATCCATAATATTGCTCTGCCTGCTCTGTTAAACAGAATGCAAAACGTTGTATTTTGGTCTGTGGCCTATCAGTTCCGTCAATAAACCTTTTCTCGACAACACCCACTACATCACGGAGCACTGAAATAACATCAAACCTGTTAGGTTCTCCTTTGAATATATTTTGATCCCAGAAGAATACAGACATATTTTCTGCATACCCCTGTCTGTTCCTCTTGAATGGGTCTGTCAGTACCACTAATTGACAGCAACGAATGTCATTTTGCAGATACATGTATATACCTGGGAAATTTGAAATAATTTGTTTCGGGCATATATGTAGCACGATGGACATGAATACTCTTTCATACAGTGTCCCGACCAAAAAAGGGCTTGCCAATAGAAAGACATATTGTCACCCAACGTGTTCCACCCTCACACCCATCGGCAATCAATTGTGGATTCCACAGAATAGGTATAGTGTAAAATAACACGTCATGCACTTCTGTAATAGAGAAAGTATCTCCTCTTCTTCGAAATAAATAAAAGACTGTTTAGGTACTAGAGTGTAAAATAACACGTCATGCACTTCTGTAATAGAGAAAGTATCTCTTCTTCTTCGAAATAAATACACGTCTGTGTAGATAGAGTGTAAAATAACACGTCATGCACTTCTGTAATAGAGAAAGTATCTCCACTTCTTCGAAATAAATACACGTCTGTTTAGATAGAAAGTATTATAACACATCGCGCACTTCTGTAATAGAGAAAGTATCTCCTCCTTCGAAATAAATACACGTCTGTTTAGATGGAGTGTCAAATAACACGTCACGCACTTCTGTAATAGAGAAAGTATCTCCTCTTCTTCGAAATAAATAAAAGACTGTTTAGGTATAGTGTAAAATAACACATCATGCACTTCTGTAATAGAGAAGGTATCTCCTCTTCTTCGAAATGGATAATCGTCTGTTTAGATAGAGTGTCAAATAACACGTCACGCCCTTCTGTAATAGAGAAAGTATCTCCTCTTCTTCGAAATAAATTAAAGACTGTTTAGGTAGAGTGTAAAATAACACGTCACGCACTTCTGTAATAGAGAAAGTATCTCCTCTGCTTCGAGATAAATGCAAGTCTGTTTACATAGAGTGTTAAATAACACGTCATGCACTTCTGTAATAGAGAAGGTATCTCCTCTTCTTCGAAATAAATAAAAGACTTTATAGGTAGAGTGTAAAATAACACGCCACGCACTTCTGTAATAGGGAAAGTATCTCCTTTTCTTCGAAATATATACAAGTCTGCTTAGATAGAGTGACAAATAACACGTCAAGCACTTCTGTAATAGAGAAAGTATCTCCTCTTCTTCGAAATAAATACACTTCTGTTTAAGTATACTGTAAAATAACACGTCATGCACTACTGTAATAGAGAAGGTATCTCTTCTTCTTCGAAATAAATACACGTCTGTTTAGGTATAGTGTAAAATAACACATCATGCACTTCTGTAATAGAGAAGGTATCTCCTCTTCTTCGAAATGGATACACGTCTGTTTAGATAGAGTGTCAAATAACACGTCACGCACTTCTGTAATAGAGAATGCATCTCCTCTTCTTCGAAATAAATAAAAGACTGTTTAGGTAGAGTGTAAAATAAAACGTCAGGCACTTCTGTAATAGAGAATGTATCTCCTCTGCTTCGAGATAAATGCAAGTCTGTTTACATAGAGTGTTAAATAACACGTCATGCACTTCTGTAATAGAGAAGGTATCTCCTCTTCTTCGAAATAAATAAAAGACTGTTTAGGTACTAGAGTGTAAAATAACACGCCACGCACTTCTGTAATAGAGAAGGTATCTCCTCTTCTTCGAAATAAATACAAATCTGCTTAGATAGAGTGTAAAATAACACGCCACGCACTTCTGTAATAGAGAAGGTATCTCCTCTTCTTCGAAATAAATACAAGCTGCTTAGATAGAATGTAAAATAACACGTCACGCACTTCTTTAATAGATAAGGTATATACTCTTCATCGAAGTAAATACAAGTCTGCTTAGATAGAGTGTCACATAACATGTCACGCACTTCTGTAATAGAGAAAGTATCTCCTCTTCTTCGAAATAAATACAAGTCTGCTTAGATAGAATGTAACATAACACGCCACGCACTTCTTTAATAGATAAAGTATCTCCTCTTCTTCGAAATAAATATGGTCTGCTTAGATAGAGTGTAAAATAACACGC
Organism: Haliotis rufescens; assembly: GCF_023055435.1. Lineage (NCBI taxonomy): Eukaryota > Metazoa > Mollusca > Gastropoda > Lepetellida > Haliotidae > Haliotis > Haliotis rufescens. The sequence goes on from NW_025964334.1 coordinate 53,804,496, forward strand.
CACGCACTTCTTTAATAGATAAGGTATCTCCTCCTCTTCGAAATAAATACACGTCTGCTTGTGGTTGTTGCTGTGGAGGGGGCACGGGTGGCTCTGTCGTCTAGGGCACCGCGATTCTCTGGGCAGAGTTGCGTCCCTTGGGCACGCCAGAAATCTATGTTTGTGGGTTTGAATCCCGGTTCGCCCCGATTATGTTTCTAGGTTTGTCAGCACCATACCCGTGCTCGTGGGTTTCACCGAAGTGGTAAACGTCTGAGACCTGCATCACTTCGGGCTCTCCTCCCACACGAAGCCGTGACATACCTGGAATAATGTTAAAAGCGGCGTTAAACCCAACTCACTCACCCACTGTTGCTGTAGAAACACTGATGTACGCGAAAAAGGCTAACTTTGACCTTGAATGATGTAACCCGCATCACACAACATTAGAGCAAGAGTCATTTGAAGCTCTTTGAAATCGATTGTACCTGGGACATATAGCTGGAGGCTGGAGCTTCTGGAATATTGTTCAACATATAGTTGAAACCATCCCTCTTGTCATAAAGTCGAGTGCAGAATGTTTTGTCACTCTGAATCTTAATACATAGATCTAAATATGGAACAGACGAGACGATCTTTCTCGTCTCCTTTATTTCCAGTTCAGGTGGGTAAATCAGTGGAAGGGAATTTGGCTATTTGATGTTTATTCAACTTTCCAGTTGTCAACTTTCCCTTTATGTCAAACAACATTCCTGCAGCTCCAGCGCTTGGTGTCTTCGTTTCACAACTTTTGAGGTACAATCGAGCATGCTTTCCACGAAGATTTCAAGGAGCATCATACAACTCTTGCTCAGAAGACCCCAGATCAAGGTTACAACATTCAAGGCCTCAGCGAGGGCACGGGTGGCCCAGTCGTCTGAGGCGCCGCGATTCGCTGTGCAGAGTTGCGTCCCTTGGGCAAGCCAGAAACCTATGATTGGTGGTTCGAATCTCGGTTCTCCCCGATTATGTTTCTAGGTTTGTCAGCACCATACCCGTGCTCGTGGGTTTCACCGAAGTGGTAAACGTCTGATACCTGCACTTCGGGCTTTTCTCCAATATTAAGCTGACACGCCGTGATATAACTGGAATACTGTCAAAAGTGGCGTTAAACCAAACTCACTCACTCACTCAAAGCCTCAGCAAAGCCTTCAAAACGTTCAAATGTTTTGGACATTTCCAAATTTGACGCATCTGTGACAAAAATGATGTCCGACGCAGTTTTGACTTGCACCAGAAGTTCCCATATGTTTCTAGTGAACAGAGAGGCAGTCGGGTAGCCTTGTGGTTAAAGAGTTCGCTCGTCACTCCGAAGACCCAGGTTCCATTCCCGCCATGGGTACAATGTGTGAAGCCCATTTCTGGTGTCCCCCGCCATGATATTACTGGAATATTTCTTAAAGCGGCGTAAAACCATACTGATTCACTCAAGTGAACAGTTGACTTGCCTTTGTATGTGTTTGTGACATGTGCCATCGATTGGATAACCTATTTGATAGTGATTCATCTACACATTGTATTTAGAAACTCAGGATAAACTCATGCTCATGAAAAAGTCGGAATCGAACAATCGACTCTGTTCTTGGCCGATATTTTAGGATTTTATCGCTCTTATTTATTGAATTATATTAAGATTGATGACAATGCGTCGCCCATGTGCATCCTCCTTAAATAGCATGAACTATACGCCTAGATTCATATTATCAACATATAAACGTAAAAAATAGCATAGTTCACAAGACCATGCAGTGTGAATGTCCGTCAAAGTGGGTTCATGGCCATCAAGAAAAACATGATCAGATAGCTCGGCCAAATATGGACTGATACAGGTTCTTAACGGTTAATTGAACTACGAAGCAATTTCATCATATGAGAACAAGAAGGAGCATTAGCTGTACTCAATAGTCTTATCCACAATGAATGTTCAGCTGAAACAATTAAATGTGGAAAATGACGACGGTGTTATTTAAGCCAGACGCTGCCAGCAGAACATGATGCAGTCACGATTTTTCGAAAGATGTCTTCAGTGTAAACCTGCAAAGCTACGTGATTGATGAAGATATCGATGCATTTGTGTCACTGCCATAGGGTTGTGACTCATGTTTCGGAGATACGAGCATGAGATCCTGTAATTTTCTGTTGAGAAGTTGACATTTCATCATCGATCAAAGGGCCGCCTCCGTGGTCCACCGAACAGTAGGCCGGAGAGCAGAAGGTCATCCCCTTCCTCATCATACAAAAAAATAAAGGTGGCACTTATTGGTCCTGTGCATGGCGCTCGGCATTAAGGGGATAAAACAAGTGGTGTATCTAAATTGCGGAAAGCTTTCTCTATCAAAACAGCATTAAGTTCAAGGACACACACACACGCGCGCGCGCGCGCGCGCCCGTTAAACCCAATTTCATCTCATTTCACCTCAGTTTACCATCGTTTATAATAATTATCATATTAGTAGAGTTTCGTTTCTGAACGCGTGTGACAATACATTTTGAGCAATAGAAACAATAGAAATAGCGATGTCATGCTCGCTATTTTCCTTTGGTTTATTCATTTAATATATAATCTACATGTGGTTATGCTGAAGACGCGTTAGATTTCTGAAGTCAATTAAGCGCCGTCAAATCAGAGAAGGAGAACTCATCTTACACTCACGTAAATGCATATAAAACTAATACCAAGAAAGGAGACCCGTGAAGATCCGGGGTAGAATAGGTCTTCAGAAACCCATACTTGCCGTAAAAGGCGACTATGCTTGTCGTAAAAGGCGACTAACAGGATCGGGTGGTCAGGCTCGTTAACTTGGTTGAAGCATGTCATCGTATCCCAATTGCGTGTCGTAAAAGGCGACTAACGGGATCGGGTGGTCAGGCTCGATGACTTGATTGAAGCATGTCATCGATCCCAATTGCGTTCATATAGCTGGAATATAGCTGAGTGAGGCGTTGAACAACAAACCAACCAACCAACCAAGAAAGGAATTTCGCAGAACATGCTTTTATTTTTGGCGAACATCGGGTGTCTGATGTTCATAAATCCATTCATATACGTTTGACCATTTTGCCTTTTACGCCCAACGGAATCTGTTTCTGTGTTTTTTCGAGACTAATTATTATGTGTTGTTGACGGTCAGTATTTACTCGAAAAATATCGTTTTTCCCGCCAAGACACATATGATTGTTGTTGTCTGGGCGGGTCAAAGAGTGTGTAAAACTCCTATCAGGATTTCGGGGCAAACTTAGATCAGAGGGAGGCCAGGATCTGAAACAACCCGCCATTGTTGTCTTGAGTCTTGTCTGTTGAGCTCTGGAGTAGCTTGGGGTTTATGAACAAGGGGTCAGTTTGACCACAATAAATTGATTATTGTTTGTGACAAGCGCATCTTTCTTCTTGGATTTTGAAGTGATTGAGTTAGCGTGGATAAGCACGGGCATTGAGGAGGAATGCAAACAAGTATCGGAGCATTGCAGGCTGCGAAAAGTAAGGCTGTGTAATGTCATTTAGTGAATAAGCTTAACGCCACAGTGGCCCATTTTAATTGCAGCGCGTTTGGTTCGAAATTTAATTTAGCGCGGTTAACTCTAGAGGTAACCTCGCTCTACATCTAAAACACTGTTGTTTATTGCCTGAATGTCACAGACCGAGTCAAAGAACGTCAAGTATTACTCCTTATCGACACTTCACAAGTTTATTTCGGTGACGATTGGACATTACGATCAAATTGACTTATTTAAGTTCAAGGAAAGGAATAGACAAAATAATGGAAGATTTATTATCTCTGGGCAATGCGTGGTAAATTAACGAGGATAAGTTGCATGGATGTAACATGAGAAATATTTAAATAATAACCAGTGAGGTAGGAAGAATTATGGATTATCTGTCCCGAGTTACTGAAAAGTGTTAACCCCGAGACTTTGGCGAGGCATTTACAGAACGTGAAGGAGTATGGTTTGACATGTTTAGAGAGAAAATATATTGTTAAGCCAAAAGGGAAATTTCACTAAGGCAGGCGAGGGCGACCTGTTGTAAAATTACGTAATGTAATCAATTTCTGATGTCATGAACAATATATTACGTCATATCGCATTTTTCTCAACAACGAATCATTGTGACGTCATATTGCTTCAAATGATGAATCAGCTACGATAATCGATAAAATGCACAAAAAATGCACACAGAAAATCAACCAACTTCAAATGAACTTAACAGTACTGTAGTATCAAAAGTCAGACGGTATATGTCGGATGGAAATACACGTCCATCTTTGCAATATGTGAATCGTTTGGCTTAAATCACACCTTGACTGCGAAGTTCTGATATAATTTCGTCAATGATCTCATCAGCTCGACTGCGATCACGGTCACGGATTAAGACTTGCTGAATTTGAGTCTTGAGTGCAGAGCAGGTAACGGGAATATCAGATAAATTAATTGAAGTCATCAAATTGATGGTTTGCGCTTTTCAAGTATATTCCATCAAAAGAGCGCCAGATCGTATTTTGTCTTACACCCTTCAACTCGTAAAGAAATGGTGACTATGATTTGTTTGTTGTGTTTTGTTTTTGTTTTAACGCCGCACTCAGCAATATTCCAACTATATGATGGCGGTCTGTAAATAATCGAGTCTGGACTAGACAATCAAGTGAATGCCATCATGCGCATCGATCCACGCAATTGGGATACGATGACATGCATCAACCAAGACAGCGAGCCTGAGCACCCGATCGCCTCTTACGACAAGCATAGGTCTTCACCAACCCATGCTTGCCATAAAGGGCGACTATGCTTGTCGTAAAAGGCGACTAACGGGATCGGACGGTCATGTATAATGTCACCGACTTTTCATCAGAAATCATTGTACCAATAATCATTCCCAAAATTCATCGTCAACATGAAACCTTCCAACACCAACTGCATTAATTCATACCATATTTTGTTTCACACACATGTTTCAGTCTGAGGAAATTGCTAAATGATCCCTCTGGACACAGAATGGACTATCCATTTACAAGTGCATTAATCATGTCTACTAGGCATGTTTTGGACAGACTGAAACAAGACGCTAAATTAGGAAACAAGATGCCAGAGTTCACGAGTTATTTTGATTGGAAGGCTTATGGTCATCGTCCTTGGATCCCTGTTCTGTTTAGTCGGACACATGGCATTACTGCATTCATCTATTTATATTACATACCCCAGAAACGGAGGGCTGTCTGGTGGTCTTATCACGGATTAGTATTTATGAGCTTCAAGCCCTTCAAATGGCTTCTCCTTGTTCGTTTCCTTTGCAAAAAGATTCAAAGTGACAAATTGTATCCACAAGGCTCTACTGTCTAAATAACAACGTTAATGGCCCAGTAGGCAGCTGACCTCATGCATGGTTCCCTTTATTGCCAAGTTGACCGACCCGTGAAGATCCGGGGTACAATAAGTCTTCAGCAACCCATGCATGCCGTAAAAGGCGACTATGCTTGTCGTAAGAGGAGACTAACGGGATGAGGTGGTCAGGCTCGCTGACTTGGTTGATGCATGTCATCGATCCCATGATGTCAATCACTGGGTTGTCTGGTCCAGATTCGATTATTTACAGACCGCCGTCATAAAGCTGGAATATTGCTGAGTAGGGCGTAAAACAAGAAACCAACCAACCCAAGAAGACCAGTCTTACAACATACATACGTATAAATACACACTAAACACTAAAACACTGGATATTAAAAATATGATTGTTTTATGCTTTCTTTTGGACGTCTGTTTAGTATTGTGTGTTAATACATTTTAACTATTTTATTAAAGTATGCAAAGTCTACATGTCTCAACCCAGTCTTAGTGATAATTGTTTCTGTTTCTTTCTTGCCAGGTAATTATACCATATCTACTTCAGTGGGCCTAGTTTGTGAAGCCTTCGATCGTCACAACAAAAACCAAAGTTCGATTCCTTATGGGGACACCATTTGAAGCCCATTCACAGTATCTCCCGGCGTGATATCGCTGAAATATAGCTGACACAGTGCACCCACCTACAATATCACTCACTACAACAATCGGTTGTTGAGTTTCCACTGTTTCAAATTATAACATCAATTATTTAGTAATAGTCATATTCATGTATCTGTTCAGCAACATAAATGCGACACAATTCCAGAACCTCTACTTACACAATAGCAAGTGTCTGTAAAATGATAGCATCGTGTCTTAGGGAGAAGAGAGATTGTATTATTGTATGGAGATTGTTTAGGCTATGACACAATTGCATCATGTAAGGGATGCAGGTATCTAGAAGGAGTTCACACAGTTTATTGAACCTGGTTTATTGGAATGGACACATCTTCATCATTAATATATGCAATTATCAAAGTAAAACTTCTTTTCACAAGCCATTTCTTTGGGTAAATGTTCCCATCCTGTCACACTGGTACGTGTTCTGAACCAAGTCTTTTCGATGTTTAAGTGATTGCAATTTCATGCTGTGTCACTTGACCTCAGCATCCACTTTTTCGCGGTTTTTGAAACAAATCATCATTTAAAACTTTTTCTTTAAAGCCTCTTTCAAATACAGTGTAACCTACACCATCGAAGCGGTATTTCATGACGGCCGTATCTAAATTAGCTAGACATCGTCATAGCTGAAGACGGATCAGTTTTTATTCAGCTCGATAATGTCATACAGTTAAGGTTCTTCCTGTGAGCTGAAAGGAAGTGATTTTTCTGTTCATTTGAAGTCTATAAGTATTTAGTCATAACGACAAAAACAGATTACATACAGCTACCAGAGATGCCTCTTAGTTTCAGATTATGCATTTAGGTTGAGAACAGCTCGTTGTCCATTTGATCACAGCGAGATCGATGAAGGCATAATTAATAACAAGTTGTTACAAACTCAAAAACAAAAACAATTTTTGTCCTGTATAACATTCTTATTTCATATTCAATACACTACATGCTGCTCTGCTGACACTCAAAACCTGCTCAATATGGTTTTAAAAGCAGGAGTCTCCCAGATCATGATCTCGTTGAGTTCACCAACACACGTGATCATGATATGATTGGTTGGTTGGTTTGTTGTTTAACGCCTCACTCAACAATATTCCAGCTATATGAAGGCGGTCTGTAAATAATCGAGTCTGGACCAGACAATCCAGTGATTTACATCATGAACATCGATCCACGCAATTGGAATCGATGACATGCATCAACCAAGTCAGCGAGCCAGACCACCCGATCCCTTTAGTCGCCTTTTACGACAAGCATAGTCACCTTTTACGGCAATCATGGGTTGCTGAAGACCTATTCTACCCCATGATGGCTTGAGGTTTGTCTCGTCTTTACATACTCGGCGCTCAGTCATGCAGTGTCTTATATCAGTAGTGTGACCGAAGTATTATATTTAATCAATAGTCACATTTTCAAATTACAAAAACACTCCTGATTGAAACAGTTGATGTGACGGTTGTATAGCTATGGATCATGGTATGTCACTGTCGCACTTTCCAACGAGTATTTGTACGTTTTATGCTGCAAAATCTTTGCAAAGCTACATATTTATAGGATACACACAGACTATGCATACCTACATGCTTATGTCTACAATTAAAGTCAAAGTAAATAAACCCTTTACATTATTCATTAATCTATTTGCACAAATGCAGTGCACCATGTTCCGTTAAAAGAAAGCAAACATAACACTTGTATTTGGGGTCTGTGGCCTATCATCAGTTACGTCAATAATCTTTTTCTCTACAGCATATATTGCATCCCCGAGAGCCATTATATCCTTTATCATCGTGCGATGACGTGCATCACTCAACAGTTTTTCTCTTCAGCATACCAAATAGAGCATGTGAAACTGAAATCCCTGTAACAAACATACATATTTGCTGTATACACCGATCTGTTTAAATAATCGCCATGACCAGATTCATGATGGGTGTACCAGTGCCACTAACTGACACAACAAGGTTCAAATCCATCGATGGCATTTGGAAATCTATACCTCGGAAATTTGCCTTGACATGTCATCAATGGTTTCGGGCATATGCATAATATGATAAACATGAATACACTTGCATACAGACTCCAAAATGATATTCCAGTAGGAAGAAATATCGTAACTCAATTCTTTTCACCCATTGGTCATTATTAATTGTCTACAACAGAGGTATAGTGCCCAATGACAAGTCATGTACTTTTGTAATTGGGCACATATATCTTCCTCTTCGAAATACATACTGGTTTGTGGGTGATGGTGTAGAAATCCTGATCTTTATATGTTGCCCAGTGTTTTCTGGAAAATGCGAACGTATCCTGCCCCACCGGTCGGTGTTGCCCCTCACAAACACATGCAAAGGTAGGTTCACCTGACAAAGCACGGGAACATGTCAATCACATGTTTGCAATAAAGTTTTTTGAAAGCTTTACTGACGCTTTGAATGCAACATATGACCAGGAGTCGTATGACGGTCTTTGGCATCTTCGTAGGAAGAACATGCTCGATTGTAATTTCAGTGTTGTGAAATATAGACACCAAAGGCTGAAGCAGGTGTCGATGTCGCCCCTCAAAAAGACATGCAAAGGTAGGTTCACCTGACAAAGCACGAGAACATGTCACTCACATGTTTGCAAAAAAGCTTTCTGAAAGCTTTACTGACGCTTTGAATGCAACATACGCGTATGAGTCGTATGGCGGTCTTTGACATCTTCGTAGGAAGAACATGCTCGGTTGTACTTCCAGTGTTGTGAAATATAGACACAAAAGGCTGACGCTGCTGGAATAGTGCTCGACATAAGGGAAATTTGAATGTTGGAAGTTTGAAGTCATCCCTCTTCAGAATAGGTTCTGGCCGCTCTGAATCTTTGTGCATGTACTGGTTTTACTTGTGTCTTTTAATTCTACCTCAGGTGGTTAAATCGTTGGAAGGGAATTGGTTATTTGACAGCTATGTAGTGATTTGAGGTTGACAATCATCATTGCAATGACGATAATGGTACCTGATCATCTCGAATTGATGGAGTGTGTCTTGATCAGATGACCGGAGATTAAAGCTGTGTGGCAATTTACTGTTGCTTGACACGGGCGGCATGTCTGTTCTGTTATGAAAACTTTTGGAATCGGAACAATGTATTTGCTCACATGGACGCTTTCCGTAAAACGCCCTTGAAAACATATTTGGATTGATTTCAAGCATGTACACCTAATTTTCTGAATTGCTGTGTGATGACAATGGATCTGTAAGATCCATAAATCCTGTGAACTGCACCTAGATTAAACTTATATCAACATACTTACGTGATTTTTTAAGTTGAAGATAGTTAGACCTTACACAAGACCTTACAATGTCAATATCCGTCAACGTGGGTTCATGGCCATCAAGGAAAACTTAATCACCATAAAACGTAAAGCACAAAAGACACACTCTAGACGACCGCCTCCGTGGTCTAGTGGTAGAGCGTCCGCACGGAGAGCGGAAGGTGTCTGAGTGGGGTATTCATGTTAGACTGCGGCATGGTATTTCAGTGCAATAATCTTGGACGCGACGTTAAACCCCATTTCACCTCACCTCACCTCACCTCACACTCTAGACTTAACGTAAGGCTTTCTCCGGAGATGAAAGTTTTTTCTGCTACCCACAATCTTTGGTTTCTGGCGTGCCCAAGGGACGCATCTCTGCCCAGCGAATCGCGGCGCCTTAGACGACTGGGCCACCCGTGCCCCCTAAGCATAAATTGAGTCTGTGTATTTAAGTAAAATATTGACACATCAATTCATTCTTATTTTTGGAAGCATTTATCATTTTTATGGAGATGCCTACATATACTAGCTGCAGAAATGCATAATTCACCCAATTCAATAATCTTCCACCTAGTTGTTGGTATGACAGAAACCTACCATTCCATGAAGACACTTCATGCATGCGTATATGGAGTATGGCGCCTAAGGATAATAATAAAAGAGACAAAACCCTTTCCATATTTAATAGAATAGCTTGATAAAGACGTTATTTAATAATGTTGTCTACAACCAGAATCTAAGACACAGATGAAATGACCAGTTTCCATGAAACATATAATTTACGTACGCTAAAGATACACTGGTAAAGGTTCTTAATGGTAAATTGGACCACAAAGCAATTTCATTATGGGAGATACGAGAACGTGCATTAGCTGTACTTAATATCCTAAGCCACAAGGAATGGTCAGCTGAGACAATTAAATGTGGAAAATGGCGATGGTCTTACTTTAGACCAACTCTATTGTTATCTTGACCTGCGTTTACGATGTAGAACATGACATAGTCACCATATTGCGGAGGATATCATCATTGCTTCGTGACTGGAAATTTTTCGGTGAATTTTCCACTGTAATAATCCCTTGCAATGCCATCGATCACAGCACTACTTCTGTTGTCTACTGGATAGAACGTCTTTCCGGGCTAGTACTATGAAGCCGGCATTAGTCAGAACTAGTTCAAGTACTCACACATATACATGCACGCACACACACACGTGCATGAAGTCTCTGTATCAGTGAAATCATTTTTGACTTTGAATCCCCTTTCCTCTTACCTCACCATCGATTATGATTTTTATCATATTAATAAAGTTTTTTTCTAAATCTTACAATATTCAAAATACATGTATGTGTCACAATACATTTGAGCAGTAAACACAATAGAAATAGTACTGTTCGCTAGTTTTAGGGTATCCCCTTAATGTAGATGTGACTGCTGAAGACGCGTTTGGTATCCAAAATTAATTTAGCGCCATCAATTCTACAGTTTTACAGTAGATGTAGAGTACCTTTGTTTACATTGACAATACACTACGTTTATCTCATAGTTCTTACTCACTCCCTTTCGTGACCAACTCGTGATATTCTGGGACAAGCCGAATAGCAACCCGTGCCCCTCTCGTGGCCATTTATGCGACCGGGTTCCGTCTTAGCGCAAACGGGCATACCAAAAACAATTGTCAACTCGTTGCGTAATGGTTCACATATATTTCCACGCATATCATATATATTTCAGATGCAATTTAAAGCACATCGGGACATACGGAATTATACAGTATGATTGAACACATTTAACTGTGTCTTGGGTATATTTTTAGATGCAAGGCCTATGTAAAATAAAAAATTATTCCTGAGGGATTCTTTGACGAAGAACTTGAAGTCATAGGCGCATTATGATTGGTTTGTCGTATTTTCGCACATTGCATTCATCGAAAAGAGGAGTCTTCTTGCAGGTAACAGAAAGGGGCGAGTGGTGACAAATGACTCACTCTGTACGCCATTGTGTGTGTCTATTCATTACTTAAAGTCGGGATCGTACAATCGACTCGTTTTTGGCAGAGATTTCTTATTAATATGGAAGGGGTTTTGTTGCTTTTATTTGCAACTACGATTCGAACATGAATATTCTACGGCGTTGACGTTTTTTATTAACCCTACTCTAAATTCACTCAATTGCGTCTGACTCTTGTCAATGTCCTGTCTGAAAGTGTGTTTGCGTCAGATTTCAAATGACGAGAACTCATTCTTAAACTGACGCAAATGTAAATCAAGCTAATGCTGAGAAAGGACTATAGCAGAGCATGTTTATCCTTTAAAAGGAACACCTGGCCCCATGGCTGATGTTAGGTCATCCATCCATATATTTTGCACCACTATTTTGCGTATACTAAGACCAGAAGGATGGCCTCCACCGAGTCGATAACTACACTTGTCTGTTGAACTCTGGTGTAGATTAGAGGTACGAACCAGAGGTCAATTTGGATGCAATAAATTAGTGGTTTGTAAGAATCTTCCTCTCGTGGACTTTGAAGTGCTTGAGTGAGAATGGATTGGTACGGACAATGAGGAGGTCTGAAAATTGTAGCGTGCGAAAAGCTTAAATGTGTAATGTCATTTGTGAATAAGCTTAACGTCAAAGTTGACCTTGAATTATATAAAACCGAGTTTGATTGATAGGTCAGTTTTATGAGCCACAACAAATTGATTGTTTGTTTGTTGTTGCAGATGCTACATTTGACCAATTTACAAAAATGATTTTGACATTAATGCTTATTCCACCATGAGTTTGGAAAGCAATCGAATGTGATTCCGCGCGATTGCTTCCAAATTCAATTTAACGCGGTTAAATGACAGGCAACCTGGCTCTACGTTGAAAACAGCGTTGGTCAACGAGGATAAATGTAACAGCAGAAATATAGAGAGAATAACCAACGAGCTACAATGTATTACGGAATATGTTTCCCGAGTAAATGAAGGGACTTACATTTATTTTCCAGGAACACATAATCCACAATTCCCACCTTTGAGTAGGTTATTCTTTTTATTACTCGTTGACATTTGAAGAGAGAAAATGAAGAAAACTGAAGGCAGCCTATTGTTCAGATGTAATTCAGTTTATTATTCTCCAAACCACCGTCGGTGGTACAAAAAGTACAAAAGAACAAGCATGTAAACAAAGTATTAATATGTGACAAGATGACAGTATGTCGTGCATGAATATGTTATATCTTTTCTGTTTTGTGTTTTCTTACTGCTTTAAATGTTTCATCAATAAATCTCGATAGGTTCTTAAGATACCTCGTGTTTTGACTGGATAATAACCTCTTGAATGTATATAAATTAGACCAATTATTTTGGTAAGCAGTTGGTAAGTATACACATCTATGTTTTGACAGAGCCTGGCATCTAAACAGATAATGGAATTCGTCTGCAACTGAAAGGGAGTTGCACAGTTCACATACACAATCCTCTTTCTTTACATTATTCCAACGGCCGGTTTCAATAGGTAAATTATGGTTACATGTTCTGAATTTTAAGATTGGAATATACATATTTTTTGTCATTAGTAGGTATCTTTCAAATTTTGTTTTTTTCTGTCAGATACTGATAACAGTAGCCTTTACTGCTCAATGCCATATTGCATCTCCATTCTTGTAGGAATTGATCCGGTAGTATCTGGCCTACCTTTGCAACCAGCCATGTGGTATTACAAGTATAAGGGTTATAGAATATGTGAGTTAGTCCACAGTTATTACTATAGTTTTAATCCATTCTAGCCAGGGATTGCTTACATCATGATTCCTTTCAACAATGTGATAAATCATTTGTGAAAGTTTCTTATCATTATTATATAATGTAATCAATTTGTGAATAGCCTGAATATCTATGGGATTCAGCAAAGACAAAAGTAACACAGTTACGTGTGGACTTTGTCCATGTGTTTACTTTCCATGACGACTGTCTTGTTTAACTATGGTGACCTCAAGCGTTCACAAAAGTCAACCAAAGCTTATTCTGCTGTTTGCGTTGTCTGGTAGGTGAGGAATGCCTCGTTTGATAAATATCCTACCTTAAATTCAATGACGTCATTCTAAAATTCAACTTGATTAAACGTCATTTTCTTTGGAAGACGTTTATATCATACCCTGATATAGAAATACTTGGACATGAAATGAAGAACTGCAGAAGCATAATTTGACATGTATATACCTTTGCAAAAATACATCAAGTGGCATTTCATAAAGCCCTAGACATCTTGACTAGTATTCCAACAGACGACCAATAGATGCAAGTTACCTTCGTTTAAAATTCAATATATCACAGGAAATAATCATGTACAAATGTAACAAAACCTAAGGTGCAAGACCTTATATAAACTTTAAGAGATCATCATTCGTTCTTTGGGTATCAAATGAAATCAAGGCTGTTTTTCAACAGAGAATACCATCGTGTTCGCTGACCAGAGAGTGGTTCCCCATCACCCACGATTCATTCATCCACTCTCCCTTGGTCAACGAGGGCAAAATTTGGATCCATGGTATCCATGCCTCAGAACTGTGCCAGAATTCACTGAGATCAGTTAGACCTGGATCTGATTACCGAGAGATCCTACGAGTTTAAATTCGTCTTTACTTGACGGTATAAATGAACCTGATTTGGTGGGTTCTGCGGTCCTGCCAATGCATTGCCATATATCGCCCATGCATTACATACGTGAAATATGTAATGGGAATAAACCTGTTACCACCTAATGTGTTAGTGCACTCTCACACACACACACACACACACACACACACACACACACACACACACACACACACACACACACACACGCATACATACATGATACCACTTCTGTCTTCTTTCTTCGTGTTATTTGGGTTTGAATAAAAACATATTTTTATATGGAACATTCAATTATATGAGTGAGTGAGTATGGGCGGGGGACACCAGAAATGGGCTTCACACATTGTACCCATGTCGGGAATCGAACCCGGGTCTTCGGCGTGACGAGCGAACGATTTAACCACTAGGCTACCCGACCGCCCCTCACAATTATATGGGAATAAATAGGAACTTATATTTCCTACACATTTACGTTCACTTGTGATACAAACGTCTCCAGGTAAAAAGACTTGAGCAGCCAATTTGATAATGGAAACAAATAAGGGTCCGACTATTTGACAAAAAACGACGTATCCAAGAAAATGGTTGAACAATATAATTATGCTTCAGACGTTCGGAAAAATAGAAATTGTCATTTCGTTCTTGAAGTAAATGTTTTACGATGCATTGTCACTGTGATTAATTTATGACTTCATAAATCACATTAAATTGACAAAAATGCTTCATTATTATGTTGTTGAAACAGGAACAAATATTTCCTACACATTTACGTTCAATTGTGATATAAACGTCAAAAGGTAAAAAGACGTCAGCACCCGATTTGATAATGGAAACAAATACGGGACCGTCGATTGGACAAAAAAATTAATTGTCCAAGAAAATGCGTCACTAATATAACTATGCTTTAGACGTTCGGAAATAAAAATTGTCTGCCACTCGTCTTAAAAAAGTAATTAATAGGAGGTCCAATTGTAAATAAATGAATTCTCCTTCTTTAACACAGCTGTAGTCTTTACGTCAAACAGATAGAAGGTTTAACATTCAGACGTTTTTTATTCATTGCTCTATCAAGCAAGGTATTAATGCACACAACTAGAATGTGCTGCTCAATCATCATTATCAAAAACAAACAAAATGAGGCTTTTAACCTATGAGTGGGCTATGTAAAGTCTCAAAACATATCTGTATTGAACACAATACACAAAGTCCTGTGTAATACTGTATCATCATTTGTGGCCCTTGTGGTGAAGACATTGGTCATCTTAGCGTTTGATTTGAGCTTCCTTTTAGGTGTCCCTGTGAATTTTGCATCTAATCTGATGTTCCTCTTTCTGTCGTCTTTGCATTCAGACATCAGTAGTGTTCCTTGTGATGTTTTCCTGTACTACTCTTCCTGTTCTCAGTGCCATATAAATAGAACACCATAGATATTAATAGTGCATCGATACATCAGTGGAATGATACATATCCTTACTTTACTCCAATCAAACAGCAAATAGCACCGCTTATTAGCAATGAGTATAGCACTTCCATAATAACAAAAAGCAGTGTTTTCCTGAAAACAACACACAGTTTATATGTTTATTCTGTTGATTGGCATTAAGGTAGTTCAAAGACAATAACAGAACTGAACCAGCAACAGTTCACTGATTGCAATGGCCATTGATGCCTAGTTTGACACGAATGTTGTTGTTTATTCCGTAATGATGCCACCGGCCTATTATACAAATTTATACTCACACACATATATATTTGACAGAGCGCCAAAATGTTTGCCTTATGATGTACAATAGTGGACAGTATTACTACTTAGGATAATAAATGACATCTTTAAAATATCTATTGCGTTTCTTAAGTGCTAAGAAAATATATTTAACTAGACTGTTAAGTTAAGGCGGATTCAAGCTTGAGAATAGTATTTTATGTTTTTACTGGTTTGGATGGACACAATAATACTTTGGTAAAATGCTGTCACTTAAATCTGCATAGAATGGGCACTGGAGGCAGAAATGGTATTCTGATTCTACTATTAATACTATGCAAAATGGACAGAATCTTAGATTTCTTTTAATATTGTATTGTCGACCTATTTCTATCATAAAAGTATGACTAGAGCATCTAAATTTAGTTAAACCTTTAAGATAGGTCATAATGTGAATACAAAAAAAATATAATCTTCAAAACAATTTTCTATTTTAACATAACTGTAAAAGTCAAACTTTGGAGAAGCTGTGATATTATCGTTCCATATCTGAACATCAATATCCTTACAGCGTTTTACAAATTGGTCAGTAGACAAATCAACACAGCCAACCCCTTGATGGAGCCAAAGTTCTCCAAAAACCATACTTATATAACAAGATTTTAACACCATAAGCCCAGCATCCAGGTATTTCCGCTATCCAGAGTCGTATTGTTACATTCACAGTGATATTAAAGATGGATCCTGAACATATGTAATATATTGTTGTCCTATTTTGACAGTTGTAGTAATTTTCATACAAATGATACTATTTACCACAAATCAAGTAACCACCTTTTCTGCTACTTTCTCCGACGGACAATTACATATCGAAACGGAGGCCAGTTCAACTTCAGTATACTTATCCAAGAAAATTGGTATCTGTATCATTGACTTCACAATAGCACAATCTCTGACTAAAAAAAGCAAAATGTGCCTCGTCCTATGCCATCATACAGACAAAGATATGCTTTGTGTGTCAGGACAATATGAAGATTTGAAAAAAATGAATCGTTGCAATATATTGTAAACGTTCTGCGATGGCGTCAGAAGAGTATACGAAGCGGCTATCATTTACACTATCAGTATCGTGTTTTTAAAGGCTTAAAATACAATCTGTCCATCTTTATTCTGAGTGAGTTAGTTGTTCTGTCCAAAAAAAATGTTTATGTTTTTTTCTGTACGTAGATTTGGACATGTGAAGGGCATTTCCAAGCTTGACACATCAGTGACAAAAATGATGTCCGATGCAATTCCCTATTTTGACTTCAACTATGAGTTCCAATGTTTTTTTCATGTGAACAGTTGACCTACCTTTGCACGGTTTGTGACGAAGGCCAAAGGAGGAACACCTGGTATCATTTCTATTTGATAGTGATTCATAAACACATGTTCATGATGTAGTCGGAATCGTGCAGTCGACTTTGTTTTGGGAAAGAGATTTATTATGAGTATAGTAAGGTGTTTGTTGCTTTATTTGGATCTATAACCGTGCTAAACACAGGGCAAAACATGTTTGGGTATTAAACACCGCGTGGTACTGTTGAACAGCGTCATTTTACATTTATGATGTTTGATCATCAGTTTGAGTTTTGCCGAGCTGTCTACCTAATTGTAAAAATACTTATAATGATGTGACAAAATCCATTTATGGCACTAATTACAAATATCAAGGAAGAGTATGATTGATGAGGAGTGCTTTGTTGCATATAACATCGCTTGGAGACTCCCTCCAGGAAATCAGCATAATAAAAAGCGACAAAAACATGGCCATACTCATAAGAAATCTCTCACAATAGCCCTGTTGATTGTACGATTTCAACTGTATCATAAGCATGTCTTTATGGATCACTATCAGATGGTGATGATACCAGGTGTTCGCAAAAACACATGTCATTTTAATTCTGATGCCATTGGCCAATGATGTTGATGCGTTTTAAAGTTCCATTCTATGCATGTCTTTATGGATCACTATCAGATGGTGATGATACCGGGTGTTCGCAAAAACACATGTCATTTTAATTCTGATGCCATTGGCCAATGATGTTGATGCGTTTTAAAGTTCCATTCTATGCATGTCTTTATGGATCACTATCAGATGGTGATGATACCGGGTGTTCGCCAAAAACACATGTCATTTTAATTCTGATGCCATTGGCCAATGATGTTTATGTACTTTGAAGTTCCATTCTTACTTTTCAAAACAGCTATGGAAGTACACGAAATATTCACTGTTCCAACATAAAATAATTAGGTGAGATATGACGTGTAATATCTGTGTCACCGACATTTCATTTGAAATCAGAATACCAAATAGATAATCATTACCAAAATTAATATTCAGCCTGACACAAACTACATTAATTCATGTCTTCAGTTTGTGATAATTGCTAATTTATGGCCCAGAACACAGAACGGAATATCCATTTACATGTGCAATAAACATGTCTACTCGGCTGATTTTGGACAGACTGAACTAATATAAGTCGCTGAGATACGAAATAGGATACCGATGTTCGTCATGAGTCATTTTGATTGGGTCATTGATCTGTAGAGTCGGACACATACTACATCACTGCAGTCATATATTTATATCATATCGTCCCGAAACGTAGTGCTACTGTGGTCTTATCACGGAGGAGTGTTTATGAAGCCCTAAGCCCTGAAATGACTTCTGATGACCTTTAAACATCATGAAAGCTATCAACTTCCCACACGATTGTACTTTAAGAAATTCTTTTTTTGAAAGGCCTTTTCATATTTCGAAATCAGAAATGACGGTTACATATTCAGAACCTATTCTAAAGTGCATTTTCAGTCACGTTATGTTGTTAATGTATTGTCAAGATATTGAAGCCGTTCAGCTTGCCAGCTTATGTTTGCCATTAATGGAGATACAATAAATGAGAAACCAATTGTACACGCATTTCCAATGAGAAGGGGCGGTCGGGTAGCCTAGTGGTTGAAGCGTTCGCTCGTCACACCGGGTACAATGTGTGAAGCCCATTTCTGGTGTCCCCCTCCGTGATATTGCTGGAATATTGCTAAAAGCGGCGTAAAATCAAACTCACTCACTCTCTAAAATACAGTCAAGTCTCGTTAATCCGACATCGTTGGTTGCACATGATTGTGTCGGATTAACGGGTATGTCGGATTAACGAAATTAAGTGATTTATCATCGAAAATCGGACGTCTTCACGATAGATAATAATCGTGTGTACCTTGTAATAAAATCATTAAAAACGAAATATTTATATTGTTATGTTGTTTATTCATTCATTCCTTAATTTATAATTAATGACATTGCAAAAATAATGATAATTTTCCCATTTATACATAACAAAAGAGACATTGACATCACTGAATTTATCACATCAACGACACACGTTTCCTCGTGTAAATGCAAGTGCTACTGTCTTAACAATTTGCTTCATCTACTTAAAATAGTCTGTCAGTGTTTTCTGTTTCTCACATTTTGAAGGCACATTTTCTCAAAGTCCCCTGCATTTTTGTAATGAAGTCCAAATCAGTAACGGAAAACACATCTGAATGGTGTTTGACGAAGCATGCAAGTTGAGTTGAAATTCTTTAAGATCCCGGCATCTAGTGGCTGAATGTGCGATGTGGTGTTTGGTGGCAAAAAGTGACATTCACATTAGTTGTGTCGACAGTAGCATGGGATGGGGCGTTGTCCAACAGCAATACAACGTGGCGTCGCTCCAATCGCATTTGCTGATCCAAGATCAGTAGCCAGGCTTTGAATATTAATGAAGTCATCCATGCTTTCTTGTTTACATACCAGTGGCAAACTGATGTAGGGTCAAATGATCTTCTGGCTTCAATATGTAAACTAGATTTGTATAGCTTTGTACACATAGGTTTGAATAGCCTTTCCTGTTAATTGTAGTCCTGTAGTTTATTATCATTCTGATTACATGTGTAATCAATGGATAGGAGGTTATATTAGATTACAAATATAAACTTTATGCCCACAATAAAGTAATATGAATAATCAAGTTTGTCATCGATAAAATATTGGTAAACTGAAATAGTGTTTGTTAATATACACAGGTATCTCAATTATTACGCTCGCTCTCTACGCTACACGTCTCGTCTAATACACCAAAGGGGGACCTTTTGTCATCACTGTCCTAGCTGTCACTTCCATCTTTTTAAGTTACACATGTGACAGCTGTAGTACGTCCTAGGAACTGCTTTTTAAAGAAGTTTTATAATGACTTGTTTTGACCCCCTTCAAGCTTGGAATTTCGAAACTCAAAGAGAGCAACAACTTTAACTATTGCTCTGGAAGTCATCGAGTATTCCAATGATTGACTGCAAGTATGTTGTTAAGCTTTTTCATGTTTTGAGGGGCGGTTTGAGCCTAGTTAAAGCGTTCGCTCGTCACGCCGAAGACCCGGGTTCGATTCAATACATGGGTACAATGTGCGAAGCCCATTTCTGGTGTCCCCCTCCGTGATATTGCTGGAATATTGCTACAAGTGGCGTAAAACCATACTCACTCACTTTCATGTTTTGGACTAACATGAATGTTGAGAGGTACATACACAATTTACATAACGCCGTGCTTAGCTATGGAGAGCATTTTCTGAATATAAGTAAAAGGTGATGGTTCCAAACAATATTCCAATACAGACAATTCACGCATATATCTGAACACTCGACCTTCTTCAGGAAATATATTGCCTCGAACACCTGGTATTAGAGATTCGTAAACACAAGCTTGTGATACGATCAGAACCGAACAATTGACTTCTTGTGGATACGGTAAAGGTTTAGTCGCTTTTATTTGCTCTTACTTACTTACTTACTTACACTGCAGAGAGAATTAAATTCTTGCAGTGTTTTATTGTACGATCAACAACGACCATGAGTCGATTTTTTCCTTATATGAGATATCAGCATAATTTAACTGTTTAAGGATGTTGATAAAATTTACATGCTTTAAAACTAATTACCCTTAAAATACCCACAGAATAAAAATCGAAATGTCGGACAAGTATATTTTACGGACAGGTACATTGTAGGTTAAGTTTGGTATTTCTAGCATATTCTCACAATCCTCACGTCGATTATCTGTAGCATTTCTCCTGATACCGATTGTCATATCTCTCCCTCTTTTGGATGCGATCGTTCAGCCACTGCGTTTATCTGCGTACTCCAGCTACATCTATGGGGAACAACTTACTCGACACCTCCCTCTAGAATACAACGTCGTCCTATATACGACGTCATCAAGTTGTGAGCTCATGTTCGAATCCCCAGAAATGACAGAACAATGTTTCATCGTGAAATAAACCACGCTTCAATCTTCATTGTTCTTTGCGATTTATCGCATAGCTATCTTATATTTAAAAAAAAAAACGAGTGGGAGTTTTTTTTATCTTACAATAAAACACTGCAAATAGAATAAACCATGATGGGCCCACCCCCGAGTGGTGTATTCTCCCTGCAGTGTTTTATTGTACAATAAACAACGACAACGAGTCGTTTATTTCTTATATGAAATATCAACATTGTATACAACCTCTTTAAGGATGATGATAAAATGTACAAGCTTTAAAAACAGTTCCCCGTATTTAAATAATGATGACTCCCTCAATAGAATCCGACAACGGTTCGCTGTTTAGACGTGCACCTCTTAATCATGACAGTGTACGTTCGTATTGGGCTTAAATATATTGACTTGCGTTAAACATGTTCAACACATGACTTACTTCAAACTCGTGTGTTGCCTTCAGGTTTGATTTAAAAGCCTGTTTTCTTCCCGTGAAGCAAATTCCACATTCAAACTGACTGATAGTTATGTTATTCGGCTCATCCTATAGATGTTCATGCTAACTGGTGATTTATAAGAAAGCGTCAAAGCTTCACAATTATCGTAAGATCTTATCTTGTACAGTTTCAGTCAAGCGCAAAAGAAACACAAGTGAAGTTTTTTTTGCTTGTGAAATGCACAAAAAGTAATTTGTGAAAAGAAATGTATACAAACGTAAGAGACGAAGAACTACGTATACTGTTCACTCTTTACATCACCCATTTTGAGCCCGTCGCAGGAACGCAGCCGTTTCGTCTTGTTTGTCATGTTTCTTTTGCACGTGCAGCGCAAATCTCATGCAAAAATGCGTGCATTTTCCCCCTTCTCCATCCTGTATAAGCCACCATATTAAAAAAAACACCAATCAGTTCACACTCGACTTTGAAAAACGACAGGACTGCAGTGGCCCAGTGCAGGACTGTTACATCCGGGCGACACATATGCGTGACCGACAGCGACGAGCAACACAGACAGATGCAATCATTCAAGGTCAACGCCATCCTGTGTCGTCCGACACAGTTCGTCGTCGTTTAAGAGCGGCGGGAATCGTCCTTACGTCGGGCCCATACTGACTCTATGTCACCTCCAACAACGTCTACAATGGCAGCAAGCAATCAAGGTTCAACCGTCCTCATGCCAAAGGCCGCATCAGAGAGTGGAGACGACGTACTGATAGTCTTACTGGCCGGCCGGTGAAGAGGAGGAAGCATCATGGTGTAGGGAGGCTTCAGTTATCATCACAAGACTCCTCTACACATGTTCCGTCAGCATGTGACTGCTGTCGTGTTCAGGGATGATGTTCTTCGTAATCACGTCAGACCACTCTTCCTAGGTCAACCTCATCACCATGTCTTTCAGCAGGACAACGCTCGTCCCAATACAGCACGGGTCTCTGTGGACATCTTCAGAGTGAATAACATTCCTGTGATGCCCTGGTCGTCTTTGTCCCCGGACATGGCGTCAATTGAGCATGTCTGGGACGAGATTGGGAGACGTCTTCAGGCTGCAAGGCAGCCACATACCCCCCAGGAACTGGAAGCCTTTTTGGTGCGAGAATGGAACGGGATGCCTCAAGCCTTCTTCCAAAGAATTGTCGAATCAATGAGACGGCGATGCTATCGCAGCTAACGGAGGCCACTCACGCTATTGATTGAGGGACACGACTGACACGTGTCATATTTCTGTTTAGATGATTGTCATCAAACAATCAACGCCCATTTGTTATCAAATGTTTTCTCTGTTATCATTTCTTAATATTATCTACATACCTTGTATGGTCTTAACGTTATCCGCATTATGTGTACAGCTTTTGTGAGTGTTGCGAGCAGATGCATGTAAGTATGATAAAATGAGGACACTAAAAAGATAAAACATTTCTTACATAAAGTCTTATTATCTTAATTTTGCCACATACAATGAAGTCAGTAAAATGGTAGAAATACGACAATAAAAGCACAAACACCAAACATAGCATTTGACACATTGTCGTATTTCTTCACCTTAGGTTGCAATCCATTTCTTTCAGTGATCCATTGACTTACTTTTCACCTCTATTTTGGCTTGTACGCCCACATGAATGTTTCAGCGGATAATTGAGACTCTTTATGCTCTGGCGATGACGTTTTATGTCTCTGAATAACAACATTCTCAAAAAGAATTAAGAACCCGTGCTTGTTCTAGTCTCAGCATGAGATAAGGATAGCATACTCTCAACATGATTTATGGCGTGTTTACCACCAAACCATTAGTTTCAGAATTTACCGAAGATTCTGAAAAAAACCAAGGTTGAGACGTTCTTAATGTAATTAGTTTACTGATAGATTGAGGTAAAAAAAACAATTTGGAGTTCTTAACAGACGATCCCGGCCATAAATAATCTAGACAGCACAGTTTTGTTTCTTAATCACGATTTCATTACGTTTTTCTCAAGACACGCTGTAGCCAAAATATGACAGGTAACATATTTTGATAACTCTGAATGGATGCCCTTTTTATTTGGGTACTTTGAAAAAAGAAATGACTGTTAATTGCACGATTTGTACAGATTGTGTTCATCAGAAGAAAATTGTGATATTCTTATATTTTAACTTTGGCATTATTTATGTGATAGGTCCGTGTATGTGACACACATAAGCGTGTGTGTGACAGCACGCCTGGCGTCATGGTGTCAATACATGAATACATGTCCCCAGGGATTTTTAGTTTTTCAAGTGACCCATAATGGCGATCTGTGGGGCATTATTGAACTGTTAGTGTTTTCATCGATTACTATCACATGTTTCTTCTCAGATACGTAATGCCAGTCCTATTAAATATATAAAAATCGACATGTATCTGCCGATTTCGCCAATGTCTTGCAGCTTGTTTTACCTCGATATATTACTTATGTCGTGACGTCACATTTAAAATTCCGAGATTCAGCTAATGATGACAAATGGCGTCTTTTACCTTTTCACTGTATGTATACATTACATTTGCAGTTAAATATTTTTGTAACATTCTAAGAATAGATGCTGAGAAGAGTTAGTGTTTACAGGTATGAGAGTGAGTGAGTGTGTGAGTTTGGTTTAACGCCGCTTTTAACTGTATTCCAGTCATATCACGGCGTGTCAGCTTAATGTTGGAGGACAGCCCGAAGTGATGCAGGTCTCAGACGTTTACCACTTCAGTGAAACCCACGAGCACGGGTATGGTGCTGACAAACCTAGAAACATAATCGTGGCGAACCGGGATTCGAACCCACAATCATGGGTTTTTGGCGTGCCCAAGGGACGCAACTCTGCACAGCGAATGGCGGCGCCTTAGACGACTGGGCCACCCGTGCCCCCTAATCCATGAAAAAGTGTCGTGTACCTTATTGAGCATGATGCTGGCTCTATAAAGGTTTTCATTTCATCACAACTGTCATCATTTAACATTCAATTCTTCCTGGTTAACAGTCGCTTCGAGGATGGTCTCTCGGTCATATAAATATTAATTATAAACAGCCAAGACCCTCCGGCGAAACAGACTACCCCGTCGAAACAGACTGTAAAAATAGAAATATTTTCTTTATTGATGTTATATATTATATAACGACCTATTCATCAAGGGTATATGCAAAGGTATATGCACGTGCATATATATTTATATATATTTCAGGAGCTCATACTTTATCAATAGTATCAGTGATGAAAACAACTAACATCATATTAATTGGCTAAACATAAAATCTAACTTTTGCCACATACAATGAAGTCAGTAAAAT
This sequence comes from Haliotis rufescens, assembly GCF_023055435.1. Lineage (NCBI taxonomy): Eukaryota > Metazoa > Mollusca > Gastropoda > Lepetellida > Haliotidae > Haliotis > Haliotis rufescens. Next base: position 53,829,252 of record NW_025964334.1, read on the forward strand.
GGTAGAAATACGACAATAAACTCCAAACACAGTATTTAGGACCTTTTTGTCATATTTCTTCACCCTAGGATACAATCCATTTATTTCAGTGATCCATTGGCATACTTGTCACCTCCAATTTGGCTTGCACGCTCACTTGAATGTAACAGTCGCTTTGAGTATGGTCTCGCGGTGATATAAATATAGATTATCAATGCAAGAGAACAAACACACCAGAAAGAAACTCCCTCCGTCGAAACAGACTGTGATAATGGATATTATGTACATGCAATATAATAATTTCTTTGTTGATCTTATATATTATTTATATGATCTTGCTCTTACTATCAAGTTTTCAAAGCGCCCATGTGTAAAAGTGTAAAGAATTAATGCAGCTTTCAAAAGATTTCATAGTAATCACATGGAGCATATTTCTACATTTGATGCATCAGTGACAAAAATGATGCAATTCCTTATTTTGGCTTGTACCATATGTTTCAGTGGGTTTTGTCAGGTGAACAATTGACATGCCTTTGCATGTGTTTGTGATGGTAGCCCCCGGTGTTGCAGGATTCGTTCCCCTTTTCGCAAACACATGGTAACATCAATATTTGATAGTGACTACAGGACACATGCTGATAATATGGTCGGAATCGTGCGATGGGATCTCCCTTTTCTTTTGATTATGGAAACGTGTTTGGTAGGTTTTATTCAGATTTCTAATGGACACCTTTACCTTGATGTCGATCAACAGTCCAACAGCTCCAGCCTTTGATGTCTACATTTGTCTTTCTTTAGTAAAATCGACCATGCCCTTTCTACGAAGATTTCAAAGCACACCATAAAACTCTCGCTCAAAAGATCTTTCAAAACATTATTTAGGCCTCAGCAAAGCATTCCAATAGCTTCAGGGTAGACATGTTCAAGTGTTGTTTTTTTCAGGTGAACAACTGACTACCTTTACCTCAAATATGAGGACCAGAGAAGTACTATGAATTCAAAGACACAAGAGAAATAGTTTTTTATACAAAGTTCTCCATTCTAGAGAGGCACGTTGAAATCTGCTTATATGGTTTATTAATACTATCACTCACTATGGTAATCGTTAGGTGGGGTTTTGACGCTATTTTCAATTGTTAAAAAAGATCAATGATTTAGGAATAGTCATTATTGTGTATCTGGTCAGCAAAATATATGTGACAAAATTCAAGAACCTCCACTCACAAATCAAATGTGACTGTGAAGTGATGGCACCATGTGCTGGAGGACGTGATGAGGCACACGAGCTGTTATTGTTCGAAGCTTGTTTAGGCTATAGTATTTGTGTATCCCTATCAAGGAGTGCTGGTATCTGAGATGTTCGTTCACACAGCTAATTAAATTAAATGGATTGCATTAGCAAGACCACGAATAACACCAAACGTCGTTTGACAAGCCGTTTCTTTGTGTTTCTCTTCCCATTCTATCATACAAGCAATGTTCTCTGAACGAACTCTTTTCAGTGGTTATGTGACTGTCTGTGTCACTTGGCCTTATCATTCCTTTGACATTTCTCAGATTTTTACGATTTTTGTTCAAGTGGGAGATCACTTAAAACTATCACTTTTACTTCCAATGTCTGAAAAACGCTTTCAACTACAATGTTACCTGAAGCATCGAAACTGTATTGAACGAGGGCCGTATCTAAGTTTTCAATTAATTAACGACCTATGCATCACAGGTATATGCACGTGCATATATATTTATATATATTTCAGTAGCTCATACTTTATCAATAGTATCAGAGATGAAAACAACTAACATCATATTAATTGGCTAGACATAGCCATCGCCAAAGACGTATCAGTTTTTGTTCAGCTCGATAATGTCACACGTAGGTTCTTCCTGTGAGCTGAAAGGCATTTCTTAAAGTCTGATCATTAAGCCACGAGGAAAGAAAAATAGATTTTATTCCGCCCACAGAACTGCCTCTTAGTTTGAGATTTTCCATAGATACTGAGAACATCTGGTTCTCCCTTTGATCACAGCATGACTGATGAAGACGTAATTACTGGCGACGTGTTACAAAAAAGTCACACAGAAAATAATGTTTTCCTGTATTACATTTTCCATTTTATCTGTTATACACTACTTGCTGTTCTGCTGACACAAGCCTGCTCAGTCTGGTTTAAAAGCAGGAATCTCCCAGAATATCATCTCGTTGATCATGCTATAACTGATAAACAAATTAACTAATGGTAGTGTGAAATCCACCCTTTGTCCCACAAAAAATAAATTTACACTGTGAACTACGTGTCACAGTCATGATGAATTGAGGTTTGTCTGTTGTCTACATAGTTGGCGCCCAGTTACCAGTGGTGTGCCTGCTTCATCCAGACACTGTCATCTATCGGTGAGGTGAGGTGAAATAGTGTTTAACGTCAATTTGAAGATTATTTCACTTATATAGCAACCAAGATTATTTCGCTTTTTTAGCGACGTGCATGCATGCGTGTGTGTGGCTGCTTGTACTAGTTCGGACTAATGCTGAGTTTATAGTGTTAGCCTACTGATATACCATGCCTCAGTTTAACATGACTAGTCCTTGTTTTAGCCCCTTAATGCCGTGCGTCAGAAAGGGTAACAACAAGTACCATCTTTTAACGTCTTTTGGTACGACACGGCCGGGGATCGAACCCTGTCGTCTATCGAGAGCGTTACCGTTTGATTACGACTACCATAACTGCCATAGATAAAGAACATAGATGGTGTAGGTATTTTCTCGTTTTTAAGCGTTTTTATCTTTCGATTTATCAAATCAAAATAACTGATAAACAGTTGATGTAACGACCGCATCAGCGTGTAAATATTGTATCATGTCGTGTCACACTTTTTAACAATCATTGTAACACTAAGTGATGCGAAACGCTGGAAATATATCCGTGCACAATTACGGTGAGTGAGTGAGTGTAGTGTAACGCCGCTTTAAACAGTATTCCAGTTATATCACGGCGTGTCAGCTTAATGTGTGAGGAAAGCCCGAAGTGATGCAGGTCTGAGACGTTTACCACTTTAGTGAAACCCACGAGCACGGGTATGGTGCTGACAAACCTCGAAACATAATCGGGGAAACCAGGAATCGAACCCACAATCATAGGTTTCTGGCGTGCCCAAGGGATGCTTCTCTTCACAGAGAATCGCGGCGCCTTAGATAACTGGACCACCTATGCCCCCGCAAAATGTACGAACAATGTATATTTCGAGAATACATATAGACTGTTCATACATACATATATTTTATATGCTAATGTCTGCAAATAAAAGCAACAATTAAGCTCAATCAGAATACACTTTTTGTCTTCAACACCTACTACGCCACCGAGAGTCTTTCTGTTGCTTGCGTTAACGTAAATCACACGACGATTGCTCTCTTCATCATGCCAGATAAAACGTGCAGTAATGAAAATTATTTGTCATGCTGATATAACGATTCCCGACATGGGTACAATGTGAGAAACCCATTTCTGGTGTCACCAGCCTTGATATTGCTGGAATATTGCTAAAAGCGGCGTAAAAACCATTCTCACTCACTCACTCACTCACTCACTAATATTTGGTCAACAATGGTTAGCATTACAGACATGACGACACATCCCTACAGTGCCCCGACTCCAAAAAGCCTATTGAAAGAAATATTGTCACCCCAAGTTTCCCACCCACTGGTGATTATCAATTGTTTGTTCAACAAAATAGGTATAGTGTCAAAGAACATGTCATGTACTTCTGAAATAAATAAAGTCTATTTGTGGTTGCTGCTGAAGAAACAATTGTGTTCGCGAAAAGGTTGCTTACTAAGGCTGCCATACCTGGTTGGTTGGTTGGTTGGTTGGTTGTTTAACGCCGCACTCAGCAATATTCCAGCTATATGACGGCGGTCTGTAAATAATCGAGTCTGGACCAGACAATCCAGTGATTGATATCATGAGCATCTATCCACGCAATTGGGTTCGATGACATGCATCAACTGCTATGGGATGTGGGGGGGGGGGGGGGGGGGGGGGGGGGCTTAAATCAGTGGAGGGAATGGGTTACAATATTATTTTGTTCTTTGATTAATCTTTGCAGTGACGACAATGACACCTGATCTTCTCGGACAGACGGAGTGTGTCTTGATCAGTCTGTGGCATTCATGTTACGTCATGAGAGGCTTTGAGTTAACATATCGTTGTTTCTTTCAGTTCAGTCGCTAGCGTGTCAAGAGATTTTCTGGTCCATCACTTGATTGTCCGGTTTGTTTACAGGCCGCGGTCGCATCACAGCAGTATTGTGTGATTTGTGGGCATGCTTACCCTTTTCGCGAACATGTGGTGTGATCACTGATATTTTCCGTTTTAGGTCCAATGGAATCTGTTTCGGTGGAAAATCGAGCATGGCAGTTCTCTGGCTTTGACGTTTTATGCATATTGAGTGAAAGACACCCACAATAGGAACAATATATAAACTCACATGAACGCGTTCCTGGGAACGTCTTTGAATTATATTTGGCTTGATGGCAAGCATGTAAACCTTACTTTCTGAATTCCAGTCTGATGACAATGTGTCGCCCATGTGTACATGTACCCTCATTCATATTCATGACATCAATATAGGGCAAGGATGGCACAGTCGCATAAGGCGCCGCAAGAATTGCATCCCTTGGGTACGCCAGAAACCCCCCGATTATGTTAATTTAAGGTTTGTCATCTCTATACCCATGCTCGTGTGTTTCGACAAAGGTTGTAAACGTATGAGACCTGCATTACTTCGAGCTTTCCTCCAACATCAAGCTGACACGCCGTGTTATGACTCGTGTAAAGTGTCAATGTCCGCGAAAGAGGGTTCACGGACTTCAAGCTAAATCTAATCAGTATAAAACGTACATCACAAACGACACACACTGGGCTTAACGAAAGCCTTCATTCAAGGATGAAAGGTGTTCTGCTACGAGATCCGACATTCAAGAGCCTTCATGGTTTATTTTGAGTTTGTGTGAAATGGGAATAAACGGACGTTTCTCTCAAATTACAACCGTCTGAAACTGGCATTTTTTCATTGTGTTATAACTTATTGACACCCTTCCAGGTCAGTTGAGATTTATGAAAGCTACTTCTTGCTGTAGTAGGTATTAGTAGATGTTGGAATATAGAGAATTTTGACAAAGTCAATTATTGCTATATGTCTGAAAACTACAAACTTCACGAAAGCCAAGGGAGCCACAACTTTGCATGCAATTTCGATTAGTAACATTTTTCGAATGTAATAGTAATATTCCAAAAGAGCTTAAAAAACATGTTTCGTCTTTTATATAGTAATAGTTGGTAGCTTATGTTTGTCATAGTCGCCACTCTCTATCTCTCATAAATAAGATAATATATTTGGTGTTTTAGTAGCGCCAAATGGTTTTTTTAATAAAAACAACGGGGTTGCTGAAACTATATACCCTTAATGTCTATTCATGAATAATGTCTGTTCTATAAATAAAGCGACACAACTTTTCAATATTCAATAGAAATCTCTGCATAAAAAAGTCGAGTGTACGATTCCGACTATATCATGAGCATGTGTTTATGAATCACTATCAAATCAATGATACCAGGTGTTCGCCGAAAGGTGAGCGTATCCCGCCCACCGGTGGCACCGGTCTATAACGTCATCCGTAGGGACGCCGGGTTAGTCTGGGACCCAGCAAGTCGCTGGCCACCATCATAAGGCCATGGGGCGAGTTAATTGTTCATGGGTCCGGTGACTTGTTTGATTGCATGTATTTGTACCCGAACGGCGTGCGACAATAAAACCCAACGAATACCTCGCAAAAAGACTTGATGTATTTAATGACAACCCCTTACAAGATATTTATAAAATTAGGATCGAGTTAGTTCAGTAACACTGAAAAATCATTTAATTTAGTCGGATGGAAAACATACAGGACCATTAAGCCTCCGGCCCTAGATTTAACGAATTGAAATTTTCATCCGACATCAAACTTTTGAACGGGTTTGTGTATAAGATATAAGATGCACACACCAATCGATTCTTATTTCAGGAGAGATATGTCATTTTAAATTATAGGTGAGGTGAGATGAAATGGGGTTAAACGTCGCGTCCAAGATTATTGCACTTATATAGCGACGTGCATACACGTGTATCGGTGTGTGTGGCTACTTGTACTAGTCCGGACAGATGCCGATTTATAGTGCTAGCCCACTGAGATACGATGCCGCAGTTTTAACATGAATACCCAACTCAGACGAAGTATACTGACTCCGAGCCGACCAGTCCTTGTTATAGCCCCTTAATGCCGAGCGCCAGACAGGGTAACAGCAAGTACCATCTTTTAACGTCTTTTGGTATGACGCGGCTGGGGATCGACCCCGGACCTTCCGCTCTCCGGGCGGACGCTCTACCATTAGACCACGGAGGCGGTCTTTAAATTTTAGAATTAGAACTGATCTGGCCACGTATGTTAGCAGCAGGAATACAGAGTTCACCAAATTCCATCATCTTCCACCCTTGCCCTAGTTTTTTCTTTGATGCTATACATACATTTTATTAGTTCACATGTGTTGAAACGTGCCTCACTGTAATAGCTCGATATAGAAGTTATTCAATAATGATGTCTACCACCTGAATATAAGACAAAGATGAAATGAAGAGGTTCTAAGAAACCTATAATTTCGGTAAGCTAAAGATACACTGGTAAAGGTTCTTAATGGTTGATTGGACCACGAAGCAATTTCATTATATGAGATACAAGATGCATTAGCTGTACTTAATATCCTAAGCCACACGGAATGGTGAACTAAGACAATTATATGTGGCAAATGACGGTGTTATTTAAGCCCAAGCATGCTGTTGCCTTGACCTGCGTTGAGGACGGGCGCTGCAAGTAGGACATGGCATAGTCCCCATTTGAGAAGGATGTCATTAGTGTAAACTTGCCGCACTGACAAGTACCCTGCATGACGCTCGGCATTGAGGGTGTAAACAAAGGACTGGTCGAGTCAGCGTCAGTTCATTGTGTCTTATCCATGTTAAACAGCGGCATGGTATATCAGTGGGCTAGCACTACCTGGCGTTAGTCAGGACTAGTTCAAGCACACACACTCATACACACACAAACACACACACATACGCACAAACGATGCGACGTCAAACACACTTCACCACACATCACATCACTTCACCTTTCCTCACCATCGATAATAATTATGATCTTATTAAGGGAGTTTCTATTCTGAACATTCGTTTAATCAAAGGATGTGGTACCATACACTTTTTGGATTAGCTACAACAGAAATAGTCATGCCCAGATCGCTTTTTTCCTTTGGGGTATCCATTTAATGTGCTGAAGACACATATTGCATCCGAAATCAATTTCCTGCATACTTAGCTAGTAAAATAGTCTATCAATGTCCTATCTGGATACAGGGCATACTAAAGTCAGAGGGGTGTGTGTGTGTCGGTGTGTGTGTGGGGGGGGGGGGGGGGGGGGGGGGGGGTTAATGATATCTTGTGCATATGCTAAACGTCAGTGTTGACCCTGACCTAGGTATATGTATTTACCGAGAAATTATTACAAGGCCTCTATCTTGTTTGCCTGCCATAGATGAATGTGTGGGCGATCACATGTAATGACGCTGCTGACAGTCTCGCTGTAAGTGCAGCTCGTAAAAGTAGGATAAAGCTGGGCGGCTGTTTCAGCCTTTGCACGTCTACATCGACAATCGGCCTTTCATTATTTTAACAAGTATTGCGTAAACATTTCAACGATGTCGTTTGAAAACCGAATATCAACTGCAATAAAGACTAGGTGTTATCACAAGTTGTTTTGTCAATTAAGGATAGAAAAGGATTTAAAACCACCGATATACATTATATATAGGTGGCATATTTGATAAGTTTGAATGTACAATGGGATTAAACAAAAGTAACACAGTTCTGTGGCACCGCTGTTCATGTATTTACTTTCTATAACGACTGTCTTGTTTAACTATGGTGACCTCAAGCGTTCACAAAAGTCAACCAAAGCTTATTCTGTTGATGTCGTTGCCTGGGAGGTAAGGAATGCCTTGCTTGGCGAATATCCTACCTTAAAATGTCATGTTATTGTGGTAATTAGCATTTTCTGTTCAAATGTTGACATTGAACTTCACAGAAACCAATCAACTGCCAGAACAACTTTAGAATATGTAAGGGTGCCCTGATAAGTACAGAAGACAAAACTGCATATTCCATAAATAGTGACATATCCCTTCAATAACTCATTTCTAACTAGTGGCATCACAAAAATATTGGATTTTTTTAAAAACGTCATTTACGCCATTCTGAAGAAGGAAATTATAAACATACTCTGAAAATAAACAATATCTTTATAGGTTTTGGAGGACAAAAGGTTGGTGTGGATATTTTTCTAAATGAAAGCTTATTTCGTTGTTAGCAAGGACATGTAGTCCATGCTATGAGAAAATGATATTGAGATGTTCAGTAAGGTGGAAAAGACTATTGGTTCACTGTCATGATTGCAAATATATTCCATGATTCAACTTGATGAAACTTTATTCCTTGTGCCAGACGTTAAAATTGTTTATACCTTTGCAAACAATACATCTAATGGCATTTCATAAAACCCTAGACATCGTGACTAGTATTCCAACAATAATGCACCTTCCTTTATAAAATCGTAAATTTCACAGGAAATAATGGTGAACGAATATTAACAAAACCTATGGTCAAAGACTCATGTTCTATATAAGGGTGAGGGGGGCACGGGTGGCTCAGTCGTCTGAGGCGCCGCGATCCGCTGTGCAGAGTTGCGTCCCTTGGGCACGCCAGAAACCTATGATTGTGGGTTCGAATCCTGGTTCGCCCCGATTATGTTTCTAGGTTTGTCAGCACCATACCCGTGCTCGTGGGTTTCACCGAAGTGGTAAACGTCTGAGACCTGCATCACTTCGGGCTTTCCTCCCACATTAAGCTGACACGCCGTGATATGACTGGAATACTGTTAAAAGCGGCGCTAAACCCAACTCACTCACTATAAGGGTGAAGTGACCATGATTGGTTCTTTGGGTATCAAATGAACTTTCAGCTATATTTCAATGGAGAATACGATCGTAGTTGCTGACGACAGAGTGGTTTGGCCCCACCCACGATTCATTCATTCGCCCTCCCCTGGTCAAGTAGAGGCAATTTTGAAACTATTGTGTGCCACTTAGTGTCAATGTTTCGGAACTGTGTATTTCCGTTGCCAGGATTCAGTGAGAACCGGATATGATTACCGAGTTATTTTAGTTCAGTTTAAGTTCATCTTACGTGACAGTTTAAGTGAACGTGCGTTTGTGGGTTCTGCGGTCATTGACATCACATTTATATAGTTATTGCGCTATATACGTGAAACGTGTAATTGGAATAAACTTACTGACCACCTAACGTGTTGCTGCTGCGTAAGTTTTAAAAATATGAACTAGTATTTCATAAAGTACCACATTTACGTTCATTTTTCACACAAACGTCTCAAGGGTAAAATACACCTTTAACGCCCAATTTGATGATGGATCAGATCCTTGTTATAACAAATCATGAAACTACATTCTCAGCTACACAGAGTGAATACATATGGTAACAGTGGCCACTTCAACTTCAGTATACTTATCCAAGACAACTGCTGTTATGTGTATGATTGCATTCACAATAACACAATCTCTGACTCAAATGGGCGCTTCATCCTATGCCATCATACAGACACACATATGCTTTATGTGATTAAAAAATGAATCGCTGCAAGATGTAGTAAACGTAAATTGATAACATCAGATGGGCATACAATGTGCCTATACTGACAGGCTTAAAATACCCGGGTTCGAATCCCAAAATGGGCACAATGTGTGAAGCCCATTTCTGGTGTCCCCCGCCGTGATATTGCAGAATATTGCTAAAATCGGCGTAAAACCAAACAAACAAAAATAAGATATCAATAGGGGGCAAGGATGGCCCATTCGTCTAAGTTACCGCAATTTGTTGCGCAGAGTTAAGTTACTTGGTCACGCCAGAAACCCACCGATTATGTTTCAAGGTTTGCCACGTGGGTTTCACCAAACTGGTAAACCGCTTAGAGGTTTCCTCCCAACACCAAGCTGACGCGCCGTGATATAACTGGAAAGCGGTGTTAAACCCAACTCACTCACTCATAATATCAATATACACTCGTGAATGATAATAGATTGGCATAGTTAATTAATAAAACCATAAAGTGTCAATCTCCATCACGGACATCAAGAAAAACATAATCAATCTAAAGGGTTAAGTACAAAAGACAGACCCTTGGCTTAATGTTCAAGCGCTGTTAAACCCAACTCATTCACACACACTCACTCACTTATAATATCAATATACACTCGTGAATGATAATAGACTGGTATAGTTAAAAAGACCATAAAGTGTCAATCTCCATCACGGACATCAAGAAAAACGTAATCAATCTAAAGCGACAAGCACACAGGACACACTCTAGGCTTCAGACGAAAGGTCTTGCGCTTCGAGATCCGACATTCGAGAGCCTGCATTTCTTCCTTTGAGTGTGTCTGAGACAAGACTAGAACGAGAATTTCTTTCAAATCACAAAAGTCTGAATCCAGCCATATGGCATTTTTTCATTGTCATAACTTATGCAAAAGCAAGCTGTGTATTTTTGTGAAACAAAACATGATGAAGCGAAGAGGATCCCACACCAATTAGAAAATACATTTGCTGTTTTATGAGTGAGTGAGTGAGTATTGTTTTACGCCGCTTTTAGCAATATTCCAGCAATATCTCGGCGGGGGACACCACAAATGGGCTTCACACATTGTACCCATGTCGGGAATCGAACCCGGGTCTTCGGCGTGACGAGCGAACGCTTTAACCACTAGGCTACCCGACCGCCCCTGGTGTTTTATGAGCATCAACAGACTATATTAAGCTATTAAAGATCTAATGATCCAAAGGCAACCAAAGCCAAAACTATATATCCTAAATTTCTATTCCTGGATAATACTCTGTTCTGTAGAGTCATCCTAAGGGATTCTGAGTTAGACGTCGTCCCAGCGCACACTGCTTGTCATCGTCATATGGATATGGGACTATTAAAGTGTTCGTGTTGTCAGACTAGTTTGATTGCATGTTATTGTATCCCATCAATTCATTCTGATTTAAATATATTTGTCATTTGATATAAAATTAAAACTCTTGCACGCATTCTAGTAACATAAATAGATAATTCACCCAAATCTAAAATCGTCCTTGCTTGTCCTAGTTGTTAATATGATTCCATGAGACACCTAATGCATACACATTTGTAGTAGGGTGCCTCAGGACAATAGTTCCATATAGCAGTTAGACAATAATGTTCTCTGCCGCCAGACTATAGGACAAAGATGAAATGACCAGTTTCCATGAAACATATAATTCAGTTAAGCTACAGGTGGACTGGTAAAAGTTCTTAGAGAATAATTGGCTCTTCAAGCAATTACATTCATAAGAATCACTGCTTGCTGTACTTTAGCCACACAAGTAATGTTCAGATAAGACAATGGGATGTAGAAAATGACAGCAATTACATTCATAAGAATCACTGCTTGCTGTACTTTAGCCACACAAGTAATGTTCAGATAAGACAATGGGATTTAGAAAATGACGACGGCGTTACTTAAGACCAAGCCTGCTGTTGCCTTGACCTTGCCTTGCAAGTAAGACATGACATAGTCACCACTTTGAGAAGGATGTTATTAGTGTCAACTGGCAAATCGTGACTGAAAAGGCTTCGGTTAATTTTCCACTGCAAATTGTTTTTGGCTCATGTAACAGAGGTACATGTATGCGATTCAGTATTTTTTGTTGGCAACATGTGAACATCTCGTTATCTCCCTGAATACCATCGATAATGGTACCTCCTTCGGGCTCTGCTGGATAAAGCGGAAGGTCGGTGGTTCTATCAACGGCCACATCATACCAAAAGACGTAAAAAAGATTATACTTGTTGTTACCCTTCGTGGCGCTCGGCATTAGAGGGTTAAACAAGGACTCGTCGGGAATTAGTCAATATACTGTGTCTCAGTGGGGTATCCATTTTGAACTGCAGTGTGATATCTAACATAACTGGGCTAGCATTATGAAACTGAGTCCGGACTAGTTCACAATCTGAGCCCATACACATACACACACGAGTACGCTATAAACGTGATATCATTTTGAACACGACTTTAAAACTCAATTCAACTCACATCACCATCGATTAAAATTATTGTCATATTATTAGAGATTCCTTTCTGAACCTTACAACATTCAATGCATGTGTGACAATACTTTTTGGGTCGGATTCACAACAGAAAGAGTATGCCCCGCTCGCTATTTTCCTTTAGGGTATCCACTTAACGAACATGTGGCTGCGCGTTTGTTATCCAAAATAAATTTAACGCCGTCAGCTCCACACTGTTACAGTTTACAGAGTACGGAGTATTGAAATACACCGAGTGTAATGAATCACGCACTCTCACTCACAGACTGACTCATTACGCTGTCTTCAAACTTTTGTGACTACGATTCGAACATGCATATTCTACTGTGTTGACGTTTCTAATAATTCACTTAATAGCTTCTGCCTCTTGTCAGTGTGCTGTCCTAAGTGTGTACAAGATTTCATGTAACTAGATTTCATTCTTATACTGACGTAAATTCATATCAAGTTATATTTATATTCCTATCTTGTAATAGGGGCAAAATAAGATCAGATTTGTTTGTTTGTTGTTTAACGCCGCACTCAGCAATATTCCAGCTGTATGACGACGGTCTGTACATAATCGAGTCTGGACCAGACAATCAAGTGATTAATATCATGAGCATCGATCCACGCAATTGAAATCGATGACATGCATCAACCAAGTCAGTGAGTCTGACCACCCGATCCCGTTAGTCGCCTTTTACGACAAGCATAGTCGCCTTTTACGGCAAGCATGGGTTGCTGAAGACCTATTCTACCCCGGAATCTTCACGGGTACATATGCTGCGGTGTTGCCGTTTCTGTTAATTCACTTAACAGTGTCTACCTCTTGTCAGTGTTCTGTCCTAAGTGTTACAAGATTTCAAGTAACTAGGATTTCATTCTTAAACTGACGTAAATTCATATCAAGTTATATTTAGCAGGACATGCTTTTCGCGAACCCCTGGTGTCGTGATTGATTTTCAGTGATCCATTATTTTGTATTTTACACCCAATGGAATCTCTTTCGGAAGATAATCGAAACTAACAATTCTCTGGCGTTGACAAATTATATTTTCCCAAAACAACAGACTTTCTTCAGTCAAGTCACATATGTTTGTTGTAGACTAGGCTGGTAAAATAGTCTGTTAAATTCCTATCTGGTAATAGGGGCAAATGAAGATGAGATCAGATCAGATCAGTAGTCAGATAAAATGTGGAACGTGCCTCACGGAAAGAAAACATCCATTCGGATCAAACCTGAAGGCAACACGAGTTTGAGGTAAGGTGTTTGTTTGTTTGTTGTTTAACGCCGCACTCAGCAATATTCCAGCTATATGATGGCGGTCTGTAAATATTAGAGTTTGGACCAGACAATCCAGTAATTGACATTATGAGCATCGATCCACGCAATTGGGATACGATGACATGCATTAGCCAAGTTAGCGAGCCCGACCACCCGATCCCGTTAGTCGCCTGTTACGACAAGCATAATCGCCTTTTACGGCAAGCATGGGTTGCTTAAGACCTATTCTAACCCGGATCTTCACAAGTCATCTCTGGTCTGTCTCCTGAGTCCAATTTGGTACAATAATCTGATTATTGTTTTGTGAGAATCGCATCTATCTGTCATGGATTTGTAAGTGATTGAGTGGGTATTAAAGTCCCAGAGCAGCTGTCTGAGCACTGCAGGCTGCGAAACGCTTAAATGTGTAATATCATTTCGTGAATACGCTCACAGTTGACCTGGGCCTATATAAACCTGGTTTGATTGATAGAACGTCAATTCTTTTGATTCAATTCAATTGATTTTATGTTTGTCGTTATCGTCGCTACCTTTGACCTATTTACAAAAAAATATGAATTTTACTACGAATTTGGAAAACGCTCGATTTTGATTCTGCGGTTCCAATGTCCTCTCAGCACAGTTAAATCTACAGGTGACCTAGCTCTACATTAACAAAAAACAAAGGTTGTATCTCCTAAATGCCACAGATGGCCTTAATAAGAATATAAGCAGTGTCCGAAATAGACATCGGCCCGTAGGCCCGAGGCTGACAGATTTGTTCTCGGGCTGATATAAGCTGTAAACAAGGTAAATGAATCATAACACTTAGATTGCTTGGTGAAACAGTCCTCCGCTCGTTAACCCTTTCAACACTGCAGGCCGGTGTCCCGGCCACACCGTAGCCACGTCAAAATAATATACAGTTTCATGAATTTACCTGTCATATCATTCATTTATTAATTCAGTCACTTTTCACAAAGTCAGGAAATACGTATTTCATTTCAATTTATCATGTTTCGTTTTTAGATTTAAAATTATGAACTATTTCCAGCAATGTTATTGAAAGAAATAACCTGGGACACGTGCTCCAACAACGGGTCTATTTTGAATATGTCAAAGAGTTGTATAAGGACGTTTCAAGCAAATCGTAAATAAATTAAATTAAGTAATAAATAAAATCATACATATTGCTCAAACATATGAAACATCAAAGTTATTATTTCCATCTTTTCGTGCTATTGTGTAATGTAAGTCAAATGACATCTCGGCATTTGTCGCTTCGATTTTAAGGCTCAGACAAGATATTTAATGCCAAAATACATGCGTTATAAATCTTTGTCACAGGTAACCTTGCACGATAAGTCCACGGAATTCCATATTATAAACATAAGTCGCGATTTTCTGCTTAAAACGTTTAAAATAACACGATTTAACCAAAAGTTTCCGTCTAAATCTGAAATATATCATACACGAGGAAGGTACCCATTGCTGTAATTTGATTATCTGCCTTAGGTCATGTGTTTGATTTTGACCAATCACGATCCTTTTTTAGATTACGACAAAGCGTCATTAGAAACTAAGTCTTATCCACTAAAATAACATGTTACAACTACGAATATACTCCTGGAAGGTTACTGTAATATTAGCGATGTTGAGAGCTTTCTAACGATACCAAACATCGAACCAATCTTCACGTATGTTATTTAGACAAAGCTTCGAAAACGGAGGTATTTCCAGGTATTTTCTCATGTCACTGAGCGGAAAGTAAGCCACTTTTATCGGGATGTGTGACGATAGATCGTACTTAAAATTCTTTTAATCATCATTTTCCGATGACATTAACAATGAAATTAAAAACGAAATAAGTAAGTGGATAGCTCCATTATGATTTTTGTTAAATTGCCGAAAATCGACGTTATGAATGTGCCAGTTTAAATGTGTAAAAAAAAAGAACTTAATTAACTTATCAATGAA
Organism: Haliotis rufescens; assembly: GCF_023055435.1. NCBI lineage: Eukaryota > Metazoa > Mollusca > Gastropoda > Lepetellida > Haliotidae > Haliotis > Haliotis rufescens. The sequence goes on from NW_025964334.1 coordinate 53,844,743, forward strand.
TTATTTAAATAATGTGATAAACATAACTTTTATATTTATAACAGTAGGATAAGGCCTTTCAAATTATGTTATGACATGTAGTAGCAAATATGTTTTACAAGCTGATAATTTCATTGGTGAATGTGGACTTCATCTATCACCATCTATCGTCCCTGGGAAGTCGGTGTGATAGCATTAAAGCTACTAGTTGACTGGTATTGCAAAACGAATGTCTCCCTGCTTCAGCTAAAATGTTTGGCATACAGTTTTTCCACTGGCCCTAAAGGTTTTTAAATGTGCCGACCCGTAAGGCTCTCAGTTTACTCTGCTGAGTTTCAGACACTGACTGTAAGCCAGGTCCGATTTTAGAACGTCAATTTCATTAGTCCTTATCGTACCTTCACAAGCTTATTTTGGCGATGATTTGAAATAAGGTTTCAATTGCCTTATTTAGGTGAGGGAAACACAATAAGTCAAATAAGGGAAGATTGATTATGGGCAATGCGTAGTTAAACAGCCTTGGTGAACGAGTATACGATGCATAAATGTAACAAGCGATATTTGTAAGCATAACAAAAGCGCTATGAGTCATTACGGATAATATTTTCCGTGTAAATGAATGGCGAGGGACTTACATACTTTATTAACGACGGACAGAAAAGATTAAATGCGACTATATGCGGGTTATTCTATATATCACTCGACCGCCTCCTTGGTCTAGTAGTAGAGCGTCCGCCCGGAGAGCGGAAGATTCGGGGTTTGATACCCGGCCGCGTCATACCAAAAGACGTTAAAAGATGGTACTTGTTGTTACCCTGTCTGGCGCTCGGCATTAAGGGGCTAAAACAAGGACTGGTCATCTCGGAGTCAGTATACTGTGTCTGAGTGGGGGTATTGATGCTAAACTGCGGCATGGTATCTCAGTGAGCTAGCACTATAAATCGGCATCAGTCCGGACTAGTACAAGCAGCCACACACACACGTGCATGCACGTCGCTATATAAGTGCAATAATCTTGGACGCGACGTGAGACCACACTTCACTTCACCTCACCTATATATCACTCATGGACATTTTCATAGAGAGAATGATGAAAACACAATGAAAAGTCAATCCTTCAGATGACGTAATGTAATCTATTTGTGACGTCATGAGCATTGGATGACATCATATCGCATATTATTTAACAATGAAACACTGTGATGTCATTTGGCTTCGAATGACCAGTTTAGAATCGCTAAAATGTACATGTGAAATATCTGAAAGTTGGTAGAACATTATCATTCTACCCTTATATATATAGATCATTATACTAACATGTCTGTCATACTGATTTTTACGAAACGAGTGTCAGAGTTCTTGTATTTCCCGAGCGAGAGCGATGGTGATACGTTAATTCTTACACATGTACTTTCTCTGTACTAGCTATGTTCAGTGCTATATTATACTACATGAGGAATATTAATGGTGTATCAACACATCAACATTAGATCATGAATTAAACTATATATAGTGAGTGAGTTAAAAATGCGTATAAAATTCCGTCGTCAAAGGACAGTATAATAACTAGAATATCACCGATTTACGTAAAACTAGTTAGAGAGCAGGAAAAAAATAAATTAACATTCTCCTACACAATATAAACACGGGCCATAGATCACGAACAACTGAAAGTAGATCACCACACTGGGGACTATGTGGACTTGCAGTACTTTTGCTACCTGCATGGACCCCAGCAGGATTAACATCATCCCTTCATTTGTTGGCGATGGCTGACAATAAACTATATATAGTCACAGTTATATTACAGATACGATCCTGAAGTGTAGCAATCGTTACCATACTTTTTATAGTCTGTCAAATAATACCATTTATAACAAATCAAATCTACTTAATAAAGGACTCCATAAATTAACTTCAATCCAGGATACCTTTCCAGGACAACTGGTACCATGTATGACGGACTTTACTAGTCACAATCGCAGTCCTGTTCAAAAGGATCATGTTGCCATTCACAATCTTTGGTCATTAGCGTGGGTATTGCCGAACTGTCCATCTGATTGTTGAAATACATATAAGGATGTGACACAATTTATGACACTAATTACACATATGAAGAAAGAGTATGATTGATGAGGAGTGTTTTTTTGTTGCATCGCAAACATCGCTTGGAGATAATGAATAAGCGACTGCCTCAAGGAAACCAGATATTACAAAGCAACAAAAAAACATTTCCGTGATCATAAGACCATAAGAAGTCTCTGCTACGAGCAGTGTTCATTGTTCAACTTCGACTATATCGTAACCTGTCTTTGGCGCATCAGTCAATTCCCTATTTTGACTTGTATCATATGTTCCTGTGTGTTTTCAGGTGAACAATTGACGTGCCTTTGCATGTGTTTGGCCAAGAATTACAAATGCATTTAAAACATGTCTCATAGGCAGAGTTTAGACAGACTGATTTGGTTTGTTTGTTTGTTGTTTAACGCCGCACTCAGCAATATTCCAGCTTTATGACGGCGGTCTGTAAATTATCGAGTCTGGACAAGACAATCCAGTGATTAATATCATGAGCATCGATCCACGCAATTGGGATCGATGACATGCATCAACCAAGTCAGCGAGCCTGACCACCCTATCCCGTTAGTCGCCTGTTACGACAAGCATAATCGCCTTTTACGGCAAACATGGGTTGCTTAAGATCTATTCTACCCCGGAATCTTCACGGGTCTTAGACAGACTGAACTTATATAAGCCGCTAAAGTACATGTAATGATACCAGTGCTCGTCATGAGTTATTTTGATTTGAAGCCTTATTTTAAGGGTAATTGGATCACTGATCTGTAGAGTCGGACACATGCTGTATCACTGCAGCCATCTGTTTGTATTACACACAGTACACCAGAAACGTAAGGATTTATTACGTATCAGTGTTTTTTTAAGCCCCGAGCCCTTAAAAATGAGTTCTGATGAACATTGAAGCGATTAACTTCCCACACGATTGTACTCCAAGAATTTTGTTTTTTCCAAAGGCTTTATCATATTTCGAAATAATGTCGAAATGACGGTTACATGATATTCTGAGGGGGCACGGGCGGCCCAGTCGTCTTTGGCGCCGCGACTCGCTGTGCAGAGTTGCGTCCCTTGGGCATGCCAGAAACCTATGATTGCGGGTTCGAATCCCGGTTCGTCCCGATTATGTTTCTAGGTTTGTCAGCACCATACCCGTGCTCGTGGGTTTTACCGTGGTAAACGTCCGAGACCTGCATCACTTGGGGCTTTTCTTCAACATTAAGCTGACACGCCGTGATATAACTGGAAAACTGTTAAAACCGGCGCTCAACCCAACTCACTAACTCACTCTTCTTTGATGAGTTCGATTTATATATTCACTGACGCCAGCAAGTAGTGACGCGAACCTTTGATAATTTCTTTCAGTATGTAGGAAGTAGCTCCATTTCTGAACAGGAACGAGTGTTTGAAGCAGTTTTGCTGAACAGGGCATGTACAGTTGATGGTTGTCTGACATCTTCACATTTCTTCCCTGACATGGACATATCTTTACAGTAATTCAATTTGATGTTCATGTCCACATTATCCTCAGGTCGAATTTATAAATATGAATATACTTTATTTGGATTAGACGTAGTGACATTGATATACATGTGTAAATAATTTTACAGCGTGTCAACAAAATCCTAAATTCATCAACATGCATGACAAAATGAAAATTCTTAGCTTCAACTGATTCATTTCGGGACTTTGTGATGTTGCGTTAATTATGAAATTAAATACAAGCAACAAAACCCTTTCCATAATAACAAGAAATCACTGCGAAAAGCAATGTTGACTGTACGATTCCGACTGTCGCATTAGCTTGTGTTTATGAATCACTGTCAAATAGTACGTACATCAGGTGTTGGCGAAAAGCATGCAGACACATTATGTGTCTGCTATATATATAACTATATATTAGTGTATTAGAAATGTTCAGATCAGATTAATCTCCCAGACCTAATGTCCAGTGTGATGTTCAATTTGAATTAGACGATGTAAACGGAAACAACACACTTAACGTTTAACGTTTCATGGCTTTAAACAAACTGAAATGATGTGGTAACAAAAGCATTATAATGAAGCGGGCATAGATTTAGATGCTGTAAAGGGGAATGTTATTGATGTGTACATAATATGAATGTTTTCAAGATATCGATATTAAAAGAAATTGATGCTATTTGGTGCATCTTGACAAATGGTTTCTCCTCGCAACTTGATGAACTATATATTACAACTTACAAAGTTCACGACATGACACATTTATCACATATATTTACGTTATCTATTTGCTGTGATAAAACTATTTTATAATAACATCTTTTTAATTATGTTGTTGTCTACGGCCAGTGTTTATGGGGTTCACTTCGAAAGTGTATATGTACCTACTGTCTACCTCCTGAAAGTGATGTAATGTAACTTTGTGGGAGGATACCTGGCTTTACCAGAACATGGCGCATCACACATCCGGCATTATCAAGCCTGGTTTCTGATTAATAGATCCTGGACTTACCCTGTTGCCCTAGAGCGCCCTGTGCGGGGCCGATCCATTGACATTGTCTGCAGGAAGCTGTTCCGAAATTTAGAAATTACAGACTGACGTTCACGATCATTTGGGTTGGCCGGTGCGTCAGGTTTTGGATCCGAAACCTTTCCATCTCTGGCAGTCAGTTTTCAGAGCTGATCTTTCGTCTGACGACCGAGTTAACAGTTATATCCCCTTCTGTTTTGGACTATGCTTGTCGTAAAAATCAAGCTCCAGGGTAGTGCAGGTCTTCAGCAACCCATGCTTGCTGTAAAAGGCGACTATGCGTATAGTAAGAGGCGACTAACGGGATCGGGTGGTCAGGCTCGCTGACTTGGTTGATGCATGTCATCGTGTCCAAATTGCGTTGATCGATGCTCATGATGTTAATCACTGGAATGTCTGGAGTGCCGGTCGTGTTGTGTCTAAGTGACACTGCACCACCCGCCTTATTGTCTGAAGAGTCTTCGGCTGATCGCGATAATAACAAAATACTACAAGTTCATGATGTCAATCACTGACTTGTCTGTACCAGGCTCGATTGTTTAAATACCGCCGGCATGTAGCTGGAATATTGCTGAGTGCGGCGTTAAACAAGCAAACAAAACGCCGGTCATGTTATGTACCTACCCGCCTTTATGTCTGAAGAGACAAGTTCAATCCCTGTGGGCATTCTTTTGTCCTATGCGTGTGTTTACATCATCAGCTTACTGTCAAATGAGAGACCCCCCAAGATGAAACATTTATCAGATGCAATCTCACTTCAGTGAAATGACATTTAGAATGTTCCGGTGAAAACAAATAACTTCATCATACATCGTTCCATTATGACATATGTAATGTATATCATATACATTGCAATTTTTATTGAAACATCACAGGATCAGAGGATACTTGCAATGAGAAATACAATGTACTGTAGGAGCGTTAATTATAGCTCGTCTGGAGGACCGCTGAAAATAATATGCTAAGATAAGCCTCATCAACAACATGCTGTGACTGTTATGGTGTGACAGCTGAGTTTATTTGATTTCAACTATATGTAATTAGACGATCGATGAAATGAAAAGAGCCAGGGTATTTTCATTTTCCAATTTGGTTTGCCAATCTGTGAGGTTTAGCAATGTACTGTAGACCGTCCAAACATTGATCATTGTACATGTATTATTGCCTAGACACATGATTAAAGTGTAGTTGAATGTGTGGGTTTCTGTCTCATTGAATTTACAATGTCGTGGATGCCTTTAATGTTTTTGTTTTATTTAGCAACGAATGTACAGTGGCTCAGACAAGGATGTTTCTATAATGGTGATTGCAAGAGCAACTTGGCTAGAACGTGTATGAAGTGCGATAAGTATACGATACTCAGGACAATGCAGTTTAAAGTGAAATCTGGTATACCATCTTTCCAATTTCACCAACCATGAGTATATTGGCTTGTTTGTTTGTTTGTTTAACGTCGTACTCCAATATATTTCAAAGTGACCTGACGGTGGCCTGTGAAAAGTCGAATCTGGACTAGGCAAACCCGGCAAACTCGTGACTGATATTATAAGCAACGACCCACGCATTACGGGGTGCGAGGACACGCAGTCAAACACGTCTCCGATCAATTTTGTACCCTTGTGCGACCAGCATAGGTTACTTTGGGCCCATTTCTACCCTGAATCCAATCAGGTTTGTGCAGCGTCAAACAAAGCTGTCAATACATAACACTGCAGTATAGCTGCAGCGACAGATAAAGCTGTCAATACATAACACTGCAGTATAGCAGCAGCGTCAAATAAAGCTGTCAATACATAACACTGCAGTATAGCAGCAGCGTCAAATAAAGCTGTCAATACATAACACTGTAGTATAGTTGTAGCGCCAAATATAGCAGTCAATACATAACACTGTAGTATAGATGGTATAAGGATGGCTTTGAATTTTGTTTTGGTCAGGACACATTTTCGGACACTGCTTCACGGAGCAAAAAACACATGTTAGGACAGTCAGCATATACCGCTAATTTCTTGTTTAAACCTATATTCTAAAAAATAAATTATTTAACTTTCTTACAAAAAGGTCCAGCACGGTTCCCGTGCCTGTCGAATTACTATCTCTATCTCCATTATACCGATTGTTAATGTGTCTTTACTTTTTGCATTTTAAGAACGTGTTGTCAACAATACAATTGCATGTAATGATTAGTAGACACTCTGAATCACTTTATTGAGACGTATCAGGTCGTATTGCCAGCGGGGCTTCATTACACGATATCGTCACCCCAATGACATTACTCGGTGGTGATGATGCGATTCAAACGTGATGTTTGTATGAAGGAAAGCCTGGTACGTGTTGATTTCATTTGTTTCGTGAGTAATGATTTTGCAATGAAATTGAGCATTTTCATTTGAAGATGGTGAGTGTGGCCTTGACGACTGTTTCATCACTTTCCCGTGTATTGTTCTGTCAGAAATGTCACTTTACTTCTTTCCTGTCATCAGATGGACGATTCAGGTATTAAGATACATAAACTTAAGTTCTGTTAAGCCGTTGATTGGTTATTATTACTGTTTAAGCGGCTTTACTATCCCCCTTTAAGAAACACGCTTTCTGAATAAAGTATGCCTGATAATATGGTGTGGTGTGGTACGCGTACGGTATAGTTCTTGTTTAATCATATGCATTATTACAAATCTACTCAAGCAAGTATTCAATAGCTTTTATGCAAATGAAAGTATTGAGCAGAATTCACCACGATTGCAACGCAGGGATATATACTAGCACTTTATGTGTAATAAACTTGAGGACAATATTTGCACTTCAGTGAAATATTTAAATGTCAAACGTCTTACTCCCTAAAGGCAAATAGTAGCCAGAGAAGCTGTGCTCATCTTTATGCTGATTAAGTTTCGTTTATGGAATACACCCGACTCCAGTTAGCAATATTGGCTTCTCCTAATGACCATAAATACAAGTACTCATTTTAATTAATTAAAAATTTGATTAACTAAGAAACCCAAGGCCTTGTGTGCCACAATTGAATCTCCGTCGGCTGGGCAGCCTCTATGACCTCGTGACTGTGTGTCACCGTTGCCAGACGGCGTGGGTTGTTATCCCCCGCAACGAAGTGGAATGGGGATATAGGAATGGGTGCTGTCCTTCCGTCCATCAGTCTTCTGGTTTGCCTGGTCCACATTTATTGCTTCTGGTGGCATGAAACAACGTTTACTCTCCCATGCAACTTCATATCTGTTTCACAATGTAAGCATAGATAGATAGAGATAGATTGAGTGCGCGTTACTGACTTGACCAAAATTCCTCCTTGGAACGTTTCTCGATGGCTGCCTGAATAACATACGATACATTGCCAAGGTTGTGCGCAATAGAGCTGGTCGGGTAAGGGAGATAATCCCTCACTCTCGGTGATACAGCTTGAATAAGATACCATGTACAGGGGAGGAATAAACAATATTCTTATGCTCAAGTATATTTGTCGATTTTTGAAAAAATAATGACTCATTTTTATGTATGTGTACGTATACCTGTTTTTGCTTCTATATGGCTGACATAATGCAGATGCGACGTGGAATTTTAACTCACCCACCTACAATCTTTGTGTGCTGGACAAACTGAGTTAGCAAAAAATTCAAATGTGAAGAAAACTTTGACGGACAAAATATGTTTTCGGTCATATTTACAAGGTAATAATAAGCAGTTGCTGAGTAAAAGATTATGAGACATTTTTCTTAAACCAAAGAAAAACAATATTATGCCCGTCCATATGTACTAGCATTAAGCATGCTTGTCGTAAAAGGCGACTGACGGGATCGGGTGGTCAGGCTCGCTGACTTGGTTGATGCATGTCATCGATCCCAATTGCGTGGATCGATGCTCATGTCAATCACTGTATTGTCTGGTCCAGACTCGATTATTAACAGACCGCCATCATTTCGCAGGAATACTGCTGAGTGCGGCGTAAAACAACAAGCCAACCAACCAACCAAGTATTAAGCTTCTTCCTTAGTAGAAACATACGTGTTACTATTATTCGTGATCAGATCTACACATACGTGTATGTCCAGTCTTAGTACAATATTTGAAGGCAAATGCACAAAGCAGATTTATTTGAAATCAGGGGCGATGCGTGTCCTTGTTTTAATAAAACATTCGGGTGAGTTAAGAGCCAAAGCTCAACAGTTTACATTTCAAACATTAAACTTTACACTTTATGAATCTTCTTATCAGTTGCTCGAGGGTGTTATCAGAATACGTAAGACTTATACAACTGAAATTGACGTGACGAGATATGGTTGCAGCCATCGCGAATCCGATTTCGGTTTTTCATTACGTAAAATAAACATTACTTTCCAGATAATCGATTTGATACGCGTCAGATACATATGTCTATTTAAATCGAAATCATTTCTTAGAAGTTGACGGATGACAAAGTAGACAAAAAATGTTATGGATAATAACTTCTTTATTGCTCTTATCGCAACGTTTCGTTGTAGATCTTTGTACCGTTGTCAAGCAAGGATGAATAATGAGTGAGTGAGTGAGTGAGTGAGTGAGTATGGTTTTACGCCGCTTTTAGCAATATTCCAGCAATATCACGGCTTCACACATTGTACCCATGTCGGGAATGGAACCCGGGTCTTCGGCGTGACGAGCGAACGCTTTAACCACTAGGCTATCCGACCGCCCCGATGAATAATGAACATGGTACAGAATATATATAGTAGGTGGAGGATTAACAGTAACAATTATCACTCGTCAGATGGATTAACATTAGTAGGTCAACACTGTCAGTAACAGATGGAAATATAGTTACAACAGGATTGACAGAAAACACGATGATGAAGCCAAGTAAACAGAAAGCCAATAAAACAATTAAACCGGATTAAATAACTGGTGGGATGGTTGGAAAAACTATTGCATGATAGGCGGATGAGAATAATTAGCCTAGATCCCTTAGGTAGCAGGCGGGTGGCGGCGAATCTTCGAGTTATCTTTTAGTGATGCCATGGAGGTTGTTGGAGAGGACTTGGGTGTTTTCCCAATTATGTTTGGGGCAGTTGCTGTTATGGTTCGAAATGGCTGATTTACTGTCTGAGTTGATAGTTGAAGTTTTGTGCTCTTTGATTTTGGTGTTGATAGGGCGGGATGTTTCGTCTACATCGGATTCATCACAGTCAGTCAATTTTGTAAACTAGACCCTCGGTTTCTTTGGATTTGGTGGCGGTCCCGCCGTTGACTCTCAGTAGGGTATTGAGGGAGGTGGAGCTGTTGAAGTAGGTGTCAATATTGGCTTGCTGTTTGGTCTTGGAATGATGGAATGATGTAGGAAGCTTTTCCTACGAGGGGGGGGGGGGGGGGGGGGGGGGGAGGGGGTGAAGCGGAAGAGTGCTGTTTCAGGTTTGGTGGTCGTGTATCTGTGTCAGGGATGGAGCGTTGAGGGAATGACTTTGTCGACGAGTATGGGAGTGAATACATGACGGAGGTGATGGCTCTCAAGTTTGTTGTCATCAGGAGAAAGCTTGTTGGCTCTTTTGGTGAGTGTAGAGATGATACCAGTCTTAGTTCTAAGGGGATGGTTGGAGTTAAAGTGAATATACTGATCTGTGTGGGTAGGCTTTCTGTTGGCTGGGGTTCTAGAGACCAATAAATATAGGAAGAGTAGTTGGTATTCTTACAGTTCACAAGTGAAACGGAAAAGGATAACCAACTACCCTTCCGAGATGTCCTCGAACGCCACAGTAAGAAATGCCACAACTCTGCCACCCATAACTATAATCAAATCTGAAAAAGGCACACCAGTGACAAGACACATGTGCAAAGAACCACGGCAACAGGTACGGTAACACACACTCACAGAGCCTTCCAACCAATTCCTGTAATCGTCGACACTAACGATAGTAACTTGGAACTTATTCTGACACGAATCACTACATGTCAATGCTATTCATTGTGTAGGTATGTGTCATGTATTTCTATGACTAACACTTCCTGGAGTACATCAGAAAAGTCCTGAAGCTGCAGAACTTCAGGATACTTAGCCAAAGAAGCAATGTATTTTGCAACAGGCAGAGGTACATCGTTAATTGAGACATTTTGAGTGTATGCACCAGGGTTGTCAGATAGGGTTATAAATGGATACATACAATAGTTACTTTTGTTTATTTGTTGTTTAACACCGCACTCAGAAATATTCCAGGTGTTTGACGGCGGTCTGTAAATAATCGAGTCTGAACCAGACAATCCAGTGATTGACTTCATGAGCATCGATCTACGCAACTGGAATACGATGACATGCATCAACCAAGTCAGCGAGGCTGAGGCCCCGATTCCATTTGTCGCCTCTTACAAGCATGGAATGCTGAAGACCTACTCTCTACCCGGATCTTAAAGTTAATAATTGAATCAGAACTCAATGATTCCTGTGATCAAACATGGACATGGAATCAATAAACGGTGTATAACATCATTCAAACTGATTCAAATAAGGCAACTATACTGAGGGAAACAAATAAGGGAACACCATTTCATTGCAGTGCCCCTTCATTTATTCCCAGATTTGTACCAACAGTGACATCCATAGCTTGGGAACAAAACCTGGAAAACAATAAAGGAGCACGTGTATTTTCATGTGTTCCCTTATTTGTTTCACTCAGTATATTATCAGTAAACATAGACGTCCATATTTCAAAATGAATCCAGAAGAGGGAGAGATGTACCATCTCCTTATAGGAATGACACTGTCATAGGAATGGTACCAGTCAAGAATATCGTGATGTGTGTATTTGCCCTTCCCTTCACTTCACTTTGTTCACAATAACCCAGATGTCTATATATAATAAATCCAATTTAATTGAGTGAGTGAGTGAGTTAGTTAATATTAACCGCCACATCAGCAATATTTCAGCCATATGGTGACGAGGAGTTAGACATTAATAATACATATATTTAAACTTTATAAAAAACTTTCATCGAAGGACTGTACGATAACTTGCATATCACAGATTAGATTTAAAACAAGTTGAGGCACATTTAAAAGAAGAAAGAATGAGCTGACAACACAATATAAAAATGGGCTAAAGATCATCAGTAACTAAAGAGAGATCACCATACTAGGGACCATGGGGATTTACAGTGCCTTTGCTTCCTGCATGGACACTGGCAGGATTTATATCATCCTTTCAGTCACTGGCGATAGTATACCTGTAAAAACTTTGTGTAAAAATGACGAAAATACTACGTTTTAAAATTCCGGCAAGCATAAAAATACTTCGAATGATGTTGGACTTACATACCCTCTTTGGGGGAGAATAATTTTACGCTTCTTCAACCCCTCCCCCACGCCCCCTCGAGGGTACAGCCAGTAACAATCTCAGTTATAAATTTATAAAATAATACACTAAATACATCAGAATTTATGAATAAGTTCAATTTCTTTTAAAAAACATAATATTAAATGAGAACTAAAATCATTAAAAATCCAATTTAATGTCAACTAAGTTTGAAACTTAGTCATGAACATGCTTTTGATCTTATATTTAAATGTATAAATGAATAAACTCTTGATCAGTTCATTTTCGTCAACATTCAAGTTAAGTATGTACAATGGAGGATAAGGAGATTCGCTAGTATATATATATATCTTTATATCACAGTGAAATTAGCCTACAAGCGTGTGTGATCTGTAATGAGATGTTACAACTTCACGAACATAACGTCAGTAAGGACATCAGCTCTTTCAACTAAATACATTAAGCTAGGAGTCTTGAGGATAGAGGGGAATTATATCAGTGTTTAATTTAACAGTCTTCAAAGGGTAAACATTGCCAATGAACGGATGAAGGCCTATTGCACGACAGTGATAGATAATGGTATGAGAACATTTAGAGCCAATGAAGATGTACGAAATTTCAATGCATCAAACAGGGTTCCAATATCTCATTAATCAGGAACCCCAGAAGCATACTTCTATGGAATATAGTATGAAATAAAAGTACAGTAGAGGCTCAAATGGCAGCATCATTCATTTTGTTTTTTGTTTGTTTGTTGTTTAAACGCCGCACTCAGCAATACTCCAGCTATATGACGGCGGTCATTCATTTTGAATCATCCCAGAGACTTCTTCTTGAGTTTCGTGCTGTGTAAGCCAAATACTCCATCATGACCTCGTATTAAAACCAAGGAACCAAGTTATGAAAATTAATTTAACCATCTCCTGTTTATTAGAGCAATTATTATACCTGAACATACAAGTCTAGATATATTCTCATCGGTCCCAATTGCGTTGATCGATGCTCATGATGTCAATCATTGGATTGTCTGGTCCAGACTCGATTATTTACAGACCGTCGTCATATAGCTGGAATATTGCTGAGTGCGGCGTAAAACAACAAACCTACCAAATGCCAGAAATTTGGACATGGGCAGAATTCCTGTGCAAGTAAAGGCACTGGCTTCAGATGTGGTGAAATTGATCATGATGGTGACACATGCACTCAGCCTCTGAAATGTTCTTATGTCATCTTCAACTGACATCATTGAATATAAGTTTCAATTCATCGTTCAGAAAATTAAATATGAACAATACGTAGGCTACTCCGATGCCAGGAAACAAGCAAAAACAGTCGCATCATGGTTAGTTTTCCAATATCAACGCAAGAAGCATCTTTAATCAACATCACCTGAAAGAACCCCCAAAACCTCCGCATCAAGTTATGTTTTGACATTCCAAAAAAGAAAAATCAAACTGACAGAGTGTCAAAGGCACTCAAGGATCGCGTGAACTATGGATCACTCGAGGATATGGAAGTATCCCATCACGTACAAGTAGACACTCTCCCAAAAAGAAAGACAGGAGTCGATCCCATGTTGCTCCACCTTAATGAGTAAACACACATTTAATAAAGTGGAATTGCAGAGGTCTCAGGACAAATTTTGATGAGTTACATCTCTAAATACAAGATTATGCGGCATCAGCAATCTGTGTCCAGGAGACATATCTTAAGCAGACCGACAACTTTGATTTGCGTCAGTACACTTCCTTTCAGTCATTTTCTCAACCGGGTGTTAAAGCTTCTGAAGGATCTCCTGTTTTGGTGAAGCAGGGAGTGATCCACATCCCTGTTTCACTTCATACTAATCTTCAAGCTGTTGCAGTACGACTAAATTTGTACTTTATATTTACTTTGTATATTCCATCTTCCTCTGCTCTTGAACAGTCTGATATTCAGAAATTATATAATCAGCTCCCTGAGCTCTGCATCGTCATGGCGATTGAAATGGACCTTACCCTCTATAACCAAATTAAAAACTTCCCAATCCTAAGGGGGCACGGGTGGCCCAGTCGTCTAAGGCGCCGTGATTCGCTGTGCAGAGTTGCGTCCACTGGACACGCCAGAAACCTATGATTGCGAGTTCGAATCCCGGTTCACCCCGATTATGTTTCTAGGTTTGTCAGCACCATACCCGTGCTCGTGGGTTTCACTGAAATGGTAAACGTCTAAGACCTGCATGACTTCGGGCTTTCCTCCCACATTAAGCTGACACGCCGTGATATAACTGGAATAATGTTAAAAGCGGCGTTAAACCCAACTCACTCACTCACAATCCTAAAATGTTAACATTTTGACCAGTTATGATTGTGGGCCCTTATTGTGTATTTAAACAGTAATGGCCACGTATTGTCTTCAGATAACACCCGTTTTTGTGCAGGTGAATCGATCAAAATCATGTGCACAGCACTATAGTGGCAAAAGTGTTTTTTTCACGTGCAACTGGTCACGTGGCCATAATACCGCACGTGTTTTCAGCCATACTTGTTAGCAGTCATTAACAAAAAAAGAATAAACAAAAGTCTTTACGGCCATTTGTCATGCCACGCCTTTCAAATGTGCAATGTGAACGTGCCATCGCCATGTTGCAAACAGGAACGTCCGTAGCTGAAGTCGCAAGGACGATGGGTGGTAGTCGACGGACTGTTTATGATATACAGACGCGTCTACAGCAAACGGGTACCACCGCTGATCGCCCTCGGCCAGGTAGACCGCGTGTGACGTCACATGCAGAGGATCGTCAGATTGTCTTACGTCACCTCCGTAACCGATTTTTGACGGCTACATCAACCAGAAATGAACTGTTTAGGGGTAGACTGAGTGCGCAAATTGTTCGAAACTGTCTGAGAACTGCTCACCTTCAAGCGTCATGAACGTTACGCCCAGTGTTGTGTACAGGAAGTTGACAGATTTCGAGGCGGAAGTGTCATGGTGTGGGGTGCTTTCTGTGGCAATGCACGTTCCAGGCTTCTTGTCATTCGTGGCAACCTCAACGCTGCTGCTTACCGCGACCAGGTACTGGCACCAGAACTTCTGCCTTTTATGGCAGCACATGGACCCGGTTTGATCTTCCAACACGACAATGCCAGACCCAACACAGCAATTTTGACAAGGAATTTCCTTCAGAATGCGGGAGTCAACGTCATGGTCTGGCCGTCAAGGTCTCCCGACCTCAATCCCATCGAACACGTCTGGGATGCTCTTGGCAGAGGTCTGCGCACTCTCTAGAACCAACCACAGAATCTGCAAGATCTTGGCACCATTTTGCAGCAACAATGGCGTCGTCTTCCCAATCATGTGTTCATAAGCATCACAAGGTCCATGCGGAGGCGTTGTGTGGCAGTTGTCAACGCACATGGTGGCCATACACGCTACTGAACTTGTGTGCCATCAGATTCTCGAGCTTGGGACTTATGATTTAAACTGTTGATGTTATTACCAAATACCGTAGGTGCTTGGAACAAATTATGGTTACCACCGTTAATTAAAATCCTTCATTGGACATTAATGATAAATATTTACCTTCTCTGATACATTTGTCCGTTGTATATCATATATGGGATTACTTTTAAAAATGTGAAGTTTTTAATTTGACTCATTGCATTACAGGTATATACATATTAATATCATTTGACTTTAACAAACAAAGTTTAACTGTTTCAATGATGTTTCTTTCAGTGACAGTGTATGGAAATAACACACAATATACACCACTGTAAGAAATAGTTCAACTATTTCACTGAAGGAGCCTTAACAGCACTATATTTCAAATACCCATTCAACTCGTCTTGACGTTCAGATGCCGTTCGATCTTTACTGCTAACTTATTGTTTCCAATTTACATTAATCTTTCAGTGATTCATCATATGAAGCCATATATGAAAAAGTAATTAAGTGTTAAGGTGAAGAAGACGCTAAATGTCCTTAGTTATAGTGTTAATAATTTGTTTTATCTCTGTGGTTTGAACCCAGATATATAGGTAAAAGATTGATAACAATTCCAACTGACATTCAAGCGAAACTGGAATCGTATGACACCTAATAAAACATGTGGGTTGCAAGAATGTCAGTACAATAGAAGCGTCAAACTGGGGGTTGAACAAAAGGCCTCTTTAGATTTTTAGTGTTGATATGTGTTAACACACTATCTTAAGAGTTGTTTTAATATTTACCAAAAATTGCCGAAACACTGAAAACGCTAGGTCAAAATATCATATTCACGTACATCACTATCAAATAACTATTTCTTGTTTGTTTTATTTGTAGTTATTGTAGTTACCATGAAACCTTGGTGTGTACTTTATTTTTCCCGACAGGTTATTAATGGTATTGTAACACTATTAATTACGAAACAAACACCAGTGAGGTGAGGTGAAGTGAAATGGGGTTTAACGTCGCGTCCAAGATTATTGCACTTATATAGCGACGTGCATGTACGTGTATGTGTTTGTGTGGCTGCTTGTACTCGTCCGGACTGATGCCGATTTATAGTGCTAGCTCACTGAGATACCATGCTGCAGTTTAACATGAATACCCCACTCAGACACAGTATACTGACTCCGAGCCGATCAGTCCTTGTTTCAGCCCGTTAATGCCGAGCGCCAGACAGTGTACTAACAAGTACCATCTTTTAACGTCTTTTGGTATGACGCGGCCGGGGATCGAACCCCGGACCTTCCGCTCTCCGGGCGGACGCTCTACCACTAGACCACGGAGGTGGTCCAGACAGCAGTGAACACGACGTGTATATCAATTGTTAGGTGTCGATTCCCAAATTGAAACAATATGATAATCCAAAAATCTGTACCTACGTACGTGAAACCAGCAAACAACCAACAAGTGGTACACAATCAACAAATGTATCACAAACGTCACTAAGTTTACAAATCAGCAGAAATTACTGCACAGCAACTGTAATGGCAGTACACAATGCATATTAACTTTGTTTCTGTATAATGAACTTCGCCAAGGACATTGTTAGTTACTATTTTAGATCAGTATGATTTATAATTCATCATGTTAGTTTTATTTTAAGTTACATTGAGTGAGTTGAGTGAGTGATGTTTAACTCTTTTAACAATATTCTAGTTATATATCACGGCGGGTCTGCTTAATGGGGGAGGGAAGCCCGGAGTGGTGCAAGTCTCAGACGTTTACCACTTCGGTGAAACCAACGAGCACGGGTATGATGCTGACAAACCTAGAAACAAAATCGGGTCAAATCGGGACTTGAACCCACAATCATAGGTTTCTGGCGTGTCCAAGAGACGCAACTCTGCACAGCGAATCACGGCGCTTTGGACGACTGGGCCACCTGTGCCCCCTTTTAAGTTACACTGGCAATATTTAAGCCATATGGCGACTTACACAAGAAATACATTATTACTATCTGAAGACGTGTCGACCATGGACCATAAAATGACTAGAAAGTCACACATTTGTATTTACAACTGGTATGAGTTCGTTAAAAAGTTAAAACTATTCCCTGCAGTACAAATGTAGGGCTATATATCGCCAGCAACCAAAGGTAGATCACTAACTTGGTATCACAGTGACTAATGGTACCTCTGTTACCTGCGTGGACTCAGCAGGGTTTGCAGAATCCCTTCTGGTCACTTCTTGACAGATTTCGAGGCGGAAGTGTCATGGTGTGGGGTGCTTTCTGTGGCAATGCACGTTCCAGGCTTCTTGTCATCAGTGGCAACCTCAACGCTGCTGCTTACCGCGACCAGGTACTGGCACCAGAACTTCTGCCTTTTATGGCAGCACATGGACCCGGTTTGATCTTCCAACACGACAATGCCAGACCCAACACAGCAATTTTGACAAGGAATTTCCTTCAGAATGCGGGAGTCAACGTCATGGTCTGGCCGTCAAGGTCTCCCGACCTCAATCCCATCGAACACGTCTGGGATGCTCTTGGCAGAGGTCTGCGCACTCTCTAGAACCAACCACAGAATCTGCAAGATCTTGGCACCATTTTGCAGCAACAATGGCGTCGTCTTCCCAATCATGTGTTCATAAGCATCACAAGGTCCATGCGGAGGCGTTGTGTGGCAGTTGTCAACGCACATGGTGGCCATACACGCTACTGAACTTGTGTGCCATCAGATTCTCGAGCTTGGGACTTATGATTTAAACTGTTGATGTTATTACCAAATACCGTAGGTGCTTGGAACAAATTATGGTTACCACCGTTAATTAAAATCCTTCATTGGACATTAATGATAAATATTTACCTTCTCTGATACATTTGTCCGTTGTATATCATATATGGGATTACTTTTAAAAATGTGAAGTTTTTAATTTGACTCATTGCATTACAGGTATATACATATTAATATCATTTGACTTTAACAAACAAAGTTTAACTGTTTCAATGATGTTTCTTTCAGTGACAGTGTATGGAAATAACACACAATATACACCACTGTAAGAAATAGTTCAACTATTTCACTGAAGGAGCCTTAACAGCACTATATTTCAAATACCCATTCAACTCGTCTTGACGTTCAGATGCCGTTCGATCTTTACTGCTAACTTATTGTTTCCAATTTACATTAATCTTTCAGTGATTCATCATATGAAGCCATATATGAAAAAGTAATTAAGTGTTAAGGTGAAGAAGACGCTAAATGTCCTTAGTTATAGTGTTAATAATTTGTTTTATCTCTGTGGTTTGAACCCAGATATATAGGTAAAAGATTGATAACAATTCCACCTGACATTCAAGCGAAACTGGAATCGTATGACACCTAATAAAACATGTGGGTTGCAAGAATGTCAGTACAATAGAAGCGTCAAACTGGGGGTTGAACAAAAGGCCTCTTTAGATTTTTAGTGTTGATATGTGTTAACACACTATCTTAAGAGTTGTTTTAATATTTACCAAAAATTGCCGAAACACTGAAAACGCTAGGTCAAAATATCATATTCACGTACATCACTATCAAATAACTATTTCTTGTTTGTTTTATTTGTAGTTATTGTAGTTACCATGAAACCTTGGTGTGTACTTTATTTTTCCCGACAGGTTATTAATGGTATTGTAACACTATTAATTACGAAACAAACACCAGTGAGGTGAGGTGAAGTGAAATGGGGTTTAACGTCGCGTCCAAGATTATTGCACTTATATAGCGACGTGCATGTACGTGTATGTGTTTGTGTGGCTGCTTGTACTCGTCCGGACTGATGCCGATTTATAGTGCTAGCTCACTGAGATACCATGCTGCAGTTTAACATGAATACCCCACTCAGACACAGTATACTGACTCCGAGCCGATCAGTCCTTGTTTCAGCCCGTTAATGCCGAGCGCCAGACAGTGTACTAACAAGTACCATCTTTTAACGTCTTTTGGTATGACGCGGCCGGGGATCGAACCCCGGACCTTCCGCTCTCCGGGCGGACGCTCTACCACTAGACCACGGAGGTGGTCCAGACAGCAGTGAACACGACGTGTATATCAATTGTTAGGTGTCGATTCCCAAATTGAAACAATATGATAATCCAAAAATCTGTACCTACGTACGTGAAACCAGCAAACAACCAACAAGTGGTACACAATCAACAAATGTATCACAAACGTCACTAAGTTTACAAATCAGCAGAAATTACTGCACAGCAACTGTAATGGCAGTACACAATGCATATTAACTTTGTTTCTGTATAATGAACTTCGCCAAGGACATTGTTAGTTACTATTTTAGATCAGTATGATTTATAATTCATCATGTTAGTTTTATTTTAAGTTACATTGAGTGAGTTGAGTGAGTGATGTTTAACTCTTTTAACAATATTCTAGTTATATATCACGGCGGGTCTGCTTAATGGGGGAGGGAAGCCCGGAGTGGTGCAAGTCTCAGACGTTTACCACTTCGGTGAAACCAACGAGCACGGGTATGATGCTGACAAACCTAGAAACAAAATCGGGTCAAATCGGGACTTGAACCCACAATCATAGGTTTCTGGCGTGTCCAAGAGACGCAACTCTGCACAGCGAATCACGGCGCTTTGGACGACTGGGCCACCTGTGCCCCCTTTTAAGTTACACTGGCAATATTTAAGCCATATGGCGACTTACACAAGAAATACATTATTACTATCTGAAGACGTGTCGACCATGGACCATAAAATGACTAGAAAGTCACACATTTGTATTTACAACTGGTATGAGTTCGTTAAAAAGTTAAAACTATTCCCTGCAGTACAAATGTAGGGCTATATATCGCCAGCAACCAAAGGTAGATCACTAACTTGGTATCACAGTGACTAATGGTACCTCTGTTACCTGCGTGGACTCAGCAGGGTTTGCAGAATCCCTTCTGGTCACTTCTTGACAGATTTCGAGGCGGAAGTGTCATGGTGTGGGGTGCTTTCTGTGGCAATGCACGTTCCAGGCTTCTTGTCATCAGTGGCAACCTCAACGCTGCTGCTTACCGCGACCAGGTACTGGCACCAGAACTTCTGCCTTTTATGGCAGCACATGGACCCGGTTTGATCTTCCAACACGACAATGCCAGACCCAACACAGCAATTTTGACAAGGAATTTCCTTCAGAATGCGGGAGTCAACGTCATGGTCTGGCCGTCAAGGTCTCCCGACCTCAATCCCATCGAACACGTCTGGGATGCTCTTGGCAGAGGTCTGCGCACTCTCTAGAACCAACCACAGAATCTGCAAGATCTTGGCACCATTTTGCAGCAACAATGGCGTCGTCTTCCCAATCATGTGTTCATAAGCATCACAAGGTCCATGCGGAGGCGTTGTGTGGCAGTTGTCAACGCACATGGTGGCCATACACGCTACTGAACTTGTGTGCCATCAGATTCTCGAGCTTGGGACTTATGATTTAAACTGTTGATGTTATTACCAAATACCGTAGGTGCTTGGAACAAATTATGGTTACCACCGTTAATTAAAATCCTTCATTGGACATTAATGATAAATATTTACCTTCTCTGATACATTTGTCCGTTGTATATCATATATGGGATTACTTTTAAAAATGTGAAGTTTTTAATTTGACTCATTGCATTACAGGTATATACATATTAATATCATTTGACTTTAACAAACAAAGTTTAACTGTTTCAATGATGTTTCTTTCAGTGACAGTGTATGGAAATAACACACAATATACACCACTGTAAGAAATAGTTCAACTATTTCACTGAAGGAGCCTTAACAGCACTATATTTCAAATACCCATTCAACTCGTCTTGACGTTCAGATGCCGTTCGATCTTTACTGCTAACTTATTGTTTCCAATTTACATTAATCTTTCAGTGATTCATCATATGAAGCCATATATGAAAAAGTAATTAAGTGTTAAGGTGAAGAAGACGCTAAATGTCCTTAGTTATAGTGTTAATAATTTGTTTTATCTCTGTGGTTTGAACCCAGATATATAGGTAAAAGATTGATAACAATTCCAACTGACATTCAAGCGAAACTGGAATCGTATGACACCTAATAAAACATGTGGGTTGCAAGAATGTCAGTACAATAGAAGCGTCAAACTGGGGGTTGAACAAAAGGCCTCTTTAGATTTTTAGTGTTGATATGTGTTAACACACTATCTTAAGAGTTGTTTTAATATTTACCAAAAATTGCCGAAACACTGAAAACGCTAGGTCAAAATATCATATTCACGTACATCACTATCAAATAACTATTTCTTGTTTGTTTTATTTGTAGTTATTGTAGTTACCATGAAACCTTGGTGTGTACTTTATTTTTCCCGACAGGTTATTAATGGTATTGTAACACTATTAATTACGAAACAAACACCAGTGAGGTGAGGTGAAGTGAAATGGGGTTTAACGTCGCGTCCAAGATTATTGCACTTATATAGCGACGTGCATGTACGTGTATGTGTTTGTGTGGCTGCTTGTACTCGTCCGGACTGATGCCGATTTATAGTGCTAGCTCACTGAGATACCATGCTGCAGTTTAACATGAATACCCCACTCAGACACAGTATACTGACTCCGAGCCGATCAGTCCTTGTTTCAGCCCGTTAATGCCGAGCGCCAG
Source organism: Haliotis rufescens (assembly GCF_023055435.1). Taxonomy (NCBI): domain Eukaryota; kingdom Metazoa; phylum Mollusca; class Gastropoda; order Lepetellida; family Haliotidae; genus Haliotis; species Haliotis rufescens. The sequence goes on from NW_025964334.1 coordinate 53,866,674, forward strand.
ACAGTGTACTAACAAGTACCATCTTTTAACGTCTTTTGGTATGACGCGGCCGGGGATCGAACCCCGGACCTTCCGCTCTCCGGGCGGACGCTCTACCACTAGACCACGGAGGTGGTCCAGACAGCAGTGAACACGACGTGTATATCAATTGTTAGGTGTCGATTCCCAAATTGAAACAATATGATAATCCAAAAATCTGTACCTACGTACGTGAAACCAGCAAACAACCAACAAGTGGTACACAATCAACAAATGTATCACAAACGTCACTAAGTTTACAAATCAGCAGAAATTACTGCACAGCAACTGTAATGGCAGTACACAATGCATATTAACTTTGTTTCTGTATAATGAACTTCGCCAAGGACATTGTTAGTTACTATTTTAGATCAGTATGATTTATAATTCATCATGTTAGTTTTATTTTAAGTTACATTGAGTGAGTTGAGTGAGTGATGTTTAACTCTTTTAACAATATTCTAGTTATATATCACGGCGGGTCTGCTTAATGGGGGAGGGAAGCCCGGAGTGGTGCAAGTCTCAGACGTTTACCACTTCGGTGAAACCAACGAGCACGGGTATGATGCTGACAAACCTAGAAACAAAATCGGGTCAAATCGGGACTTGAACCCACAATCATAGGTTTCTGGCGTGTCCAAGAGACGCAACTCTGCACAGCGAATCACGGCGCTTTGGACGACTGGGCCACCTGTGCCCCCTTTTAAGTTACACTGGCAATATTTAAGCCATATGGCGACTTACACAAGAAATACATTATTACTATCTGAAGACGTGTCGACCATGGACCATAAAATGACTAGAAAGTCACACATTTGTATTTACAACTGGTATGAGTTCGTTAAAAAGTTAAAACTATTCCCTGCAGTACAAATGTAGGGCTATATATCGCCAGCAACCAAAGGTAGATCACTAACTTGGTATCACAGTGACTAATGGTACCTCTGTTACCTGCGTGGACTCAGCAGGGTTTGCAGAATCCCTTCTGGTCACTTCTTGACATATTTCGAGGCGGAAGTGTCATGGTGTGGGGTGCTTCCTGTGGCAATGCACGTTCCAGGCTTCTTGTCATCAGTGGCAACCTCAACGCTGCTGCTACCGCGACCAGGTACTGGCACCAGAACTTCTGCCTTTTATGGCAGCACATGGACCCGGTTTGATCTTCCAACACGACAATGCCAGACCCAACACAGCAATTTTGACAAGGAATTTCCTTCAGAATGCGGGAGTCAACTTCATGGTCTGGCCGTCAAGGTCTCCCGACCTCAATCCCATCGAACACGTCTGGGATGCTCTTGGCAGAGGTCTGCGCACTCTCCAGAACCAACCACAGAATCTGCAAGATCTTGGCACCATTCTGTTACCTGCGTCGACTCAGCAGGGTTTGCAGAATCCCTTCTGGTCACTTCTTGACAGATTTCGATTCCCTTCAGGTCACTATGTCAGGTAAAACATTAATGCAATACAATAGAACAAGCAAGGGCATACTTGTTCAGGGCAGATGGGGAGGTAAGTTCATTCAAAAGGGATTGAAGCAGTGTATATTTGCATGGGTTGAATTCCTATGCTTTTGTTGGCAACCATTTACTAATTACTCATGAACTTCTTCACACCCCAACTCTTCGTGCGACATATGTTAAAGTTACACTGTGCACAGATCATTTTAACGTTTCTAGGCATTTGATTGGTTGTTTGTAAAAACCTAACGGGACAACTTTCGCTTCATTCATTTCTCATATGTTGACAACAAGAACACAAGTTTGGTTTGCGCCAGAAACACAATCAAACAATGGAAAACAAACTGAAGTTTATCATCTAACTATACACATAAAAAATGTTAAGCACCTCCTGATATAATGCATGATAATACACTACCATAAATGTTGATGGCAATACTAATTATGATATTAATGTTGTTTTCTCCGAATAATGTGACCGTTCATGCGTAATGGTGACGTCCGAATTTTCCGTGTTTTGCATGTGCATCATGCCTCCCTAACACTCAGCAAAAGACAGTATGTACGCTCAGCAAATACTGGTACCGAAAACAGTGTAAACTGATTTGTGTAATCGCACTAAGATGGAGAATCATTGGTATGCATGCCGCAGAGATGTCTTTCAAGGCGATTGGACGTCAACTGGGTTACCAATACTCAGTAATCAGCCGACTAGTGCGCAAATACGCCCAAACCTGCCACGCGAGGACGTGAAAACAGGACATTACTGTGATTAGTGCGAAGAAATCCATTTGCAACGAGCACCTACCTGAGGCCTAATTGGTTATGCGGAATCGTTTAAGAAGAGTCGTCCCCTGCTTGGTACAACGTTGTCGGAGTCTGTGATTACAATGGTGTTTGGCACACCAAGGTTGAAACCTCAGAACATGGAGACGTATCCATTGGTCAGATGAAAGCAGGTTTCAGCTGCATGTGAATGATGGCCGAACGTGAGTGTGGAGGCACCAAGGTACAGCATACACCCACAAGAACATTAAACCAACTGTTCCATTTGGTGGTGGCTCCGTGATGATATGGGGGTAAATATCCCACGATTGCAAGCTGGACCTTGTGACTATACGGGGCAATCTCAATGGTGAACGTTACATCCGGGATGTTCTGGAACCAGTTGTTGTTCCCCATTTTTGACAACCACGCTCTCGCATGTGACTGAATATTTGGCAAACAACGCTATTGCAACTCTACCTTGGCCTGCAATGAGTCCAGATCTTAACCCCTTAGAGCCCATTTGGGACATTCTTGGGCGTAGAGTGTAGGCAATGGACCCTCCTCCACACAATCTGGATGAATTGGCATCAGCTTTGCATTATGAAGGGGACACTATTTCCCCTTGAGATGATCCGACGCCTGACTGGAGGGATGAGGAGTATGGTCGAGACTTTCATCCGGGCACGTTGTGGCCCCACCCGTTATTAAACTTTTTGACACGCGAATGTCATTAATGGACGTTATTGCACATTTGTATTCATTATGTGCAATAATTTATCGTTGTACCAGATAAGCAGTGCTATACTTATAGAGGGTGTTATGTTGTGGTAAAAACAGTATCGGTGTTTGGGCAACCATATCTCAATTAAAATTTCATTCTGGCTCAAAATTGTTTTGTTTTGTTTGTTCTCAGATGGTTGCTCTTTACAAACATAATGCTTTCTCCAACTTCACTCAGTAAATTTTGTCATGTTCCTGATTCTTATTTACCATACAGAATATTTCTGGGGGGTGCTTAACTTTTTTATGTGTATACAAATCATCTTCTCTGACATGTTTTGAAGAGCGCCAGAGAGCAAACAACTGCCGATTGATATTATTGTTTCAATTAATACCGCACTTGAGCTGTCCCTGGTAATCCCCGCTAGCGCCGAGTTCCAACTTCACTCACAGTTTCACGTTCATGGGCCTGACCATTGATGGGTATCAAACACAGAATATAAGGCCGTTACTAACCTTTACGACAAAAAACATCGCCTGTGTTAAAACAGAAAGTGACGTCGGTAATATTTCAGCAATAGTGTGACTTGAGCAAATTATACAGTCATACTGCACATGCACCTTTTATCGAAGGTCAGAATAACAACTGAGAACATATCATAGGTTAAGTTAAAACTACTCTGAGAACATTAAAATATCCCTGAATCAAAATCATGTGGCCTCACGATAAGTTAACTGTCCTTGTTGGAATCTGTGCGCCCTTATCATTTACCTACTCAGAATTATCTTCACCACACATAATTAATTCATTTGAATACAATATAGAACATACCAGCTTCATGCGATAGGAGATTTATCAAAACCTAGGGTTTTTATCATGTTCATCTTGGTTTCCAACCCAAGATCCGGCAAAAGGTGAGGTGTGAGAGACATATTTTACTTCTCACGTGTGTTTGACGCGTTGCTGGTCGTCATAGCCCCCCACTGAACCTCATCTAACTGTACCTTGATTTGCAGTTGTGTTCTCGGATACACCAATTAGCAAGATGGTTAAGAGGTGTGAAATCAACAACTATAACATCTTAAAGGTTTGCTTAGTATTTGGAGTGTCGATATGCCAACTGCAGCTGGTAGATTCCATAAGCTTCACGAACATTGGCATCAAGTTATGTCAATTCAAGTGTAAACAGTATGGCTGTCGCGGTATTCGATACAACATTGAGACTCTAACTTGTCACCTCTCAGAAAAGAACTCAGAAGTGATTATGGAGGAGACTGGACATTTCTTTCATCCTTCACATCTTCCAAACGTAAGTTCTGTACACAATGCCCTATATCATATGCTGTGGAATGTTCGTACTGGTGAACATAACAATCCCCCCGTCCGAAAAAATATTATACTGTTATCAATAAATCTGGTAAGGTGCTGTAAGATTTGTATGCATATCAGTTGTTCATTGTCAATTTGAAAGCGTATGGAGATACCCTTGGAGAATAGTGTTGTTTGTTTGTTTGTTTGTTGTTGTTTAACGCCACACTCAGCAATATTCCAGCTTTATTACGGCGGTCTGTCAATAATCAAGTCTGGACCAGACAATCCAGTGATTGACATCATGAGCATCGATCCACGCAGTTGGGATCGATGACATGCATCAACCAAGTCAGCTAGCCTGACCACCCGATCCCGTTAGTCGCCTTTTACGACAAGCAAAGTCGTCTTTTTTTACAGCAAGCATGGGTTGCTGAAGACCTATTCTTTCCCGGATCTTCACGGGTCCCTTGGAGAATGTATCTGTTGTGGAAACCTAGGTGCTTGCGTTAATGTTTTATATTTTATATGTTGTCCCGATGTCTTTGATAATATTAACATGTTGAATATTGACGAACATTTATTGAACATTTACCTCTGTAACTAACTTGAAAGTTCCCTCATATCAAGCAAACCTGTAACAAATCAGAAAATGAAGGTGTCATAAAGAAGAAATTAATGCTAAATGATGAATTTTCGAAACATTTACTGAGCAAGCTACAAGAAAGTATAACATCTTACTTCTCGATAAACTTGATAATGATATTAAAACTGACTTTTCCATGTCTTCCTCTGTTGTTAGCGATTCTAGGATAATAGAATTAATTTCATCTAGGGTGTGTGTGTGTGTGTGGGGGGGGGGGGGGGGGGGGGGGGTCAATATCAACCTGGTTTCAGTGAGATTTGAGAACATTTCACAAAAGTAAGTACATTTACGCTTTTTCACATCTGTCTGCTGCTTTTAAGACAACCTTGACAAATGATTTTAGATCGTAATCAATGCTTATATCTACTAGCTGTGTTGCTTCTAGCAATGTCAATTGGGAGACACAGCGGATATTTTCAATGGATACACGAGTTAATTTCAGGTAAGTTTGTAATCATCACTATAGATATCTGGATGTTGTTGCTTTGGCATTTTTCGGTGACTTTACAATCATAATGTCATATGATCTGATTCAACCCTGTTGTTTGCATACAATGACTACCAGCTGAACAGCGTCAATTCCAGTGGAACAATAATCGTGTCCACTTGATCCCTGTTCAGATATAAAGGTGAATTCTTCTTGAGGGTCACTTTTCCGTTTTGAAAATTGTATATATAAGTGTGTGTGTGTGTGTGTGTGTGTGTGTGTGTGTGTGTGTGTGTGTGTGTGTGTGTGAAAATAAAACAAAACAAATTTAACATTATTCGTTAGTTCTATTCTTCCGAATCTATTGGTAATATTGATAAGCGTCTACCGATTCTTCTTCAGGAAGTTACTGATGAAGTCAGATACATTCTCAGGCGGGTTGTTGCTTTGCCAAACTTCAGATCACCAGGGATAATCAAATATCAGTCAGCTTGGATATCTGGGTTGTTAAGCAGCCACTGTTCATGGAGTTCTATACCTTTTATTGAAGATGAATTCCATGTACTGCTTGTATATGGATGTTGTTCAGTTCTAAGAAGTTTGTAACACAAACAGCATATCAGGCCTCAGACTGTAACACCTCTTAGTGAAATAATTTTCATCTGTCTGTTGGACATATTACATGTTACTGATATTTATATAAAGTCAAACGGCTAAGACAAATAACGTCATTGTCATGCGTGGTTCATGCTATCAATCATTTCCTGTTTTATGGGTCTGTAGCCTCTTTACTGGTTAGACTGCCGGTAGTCAAATGCTTTTCTCTATTGATCAATAGTATGTGGACCCCACTGGTGGTACATACATAACCATCAAGAAAATATTAGCACCGAATGCATCTGTTGCATTAATGCCCTGTTCCAAGTCTTACTTAAGATCCGGGGTAGAATAGGTCTTCAGGAACCCATGCTTGCCGTAAAACTCAACTAAGCTTGTCGTAAGAGGCGACTAACGGGATCGGGTGGTCAGGCTCGATGATTTGGTTGATGCATTTCATCGTATCCCAATTGCGTGAATCGATGCTCATGATGTCACAGAATCACAGGAGTGTCTGGCCTACACTCGTTTATATACGATAAAATGAGAAAGTGTACACTTGAAAACTGGAACGAAACCAACGTTAGCGAAATACCATGGCGCTGACAACAGTCTCAGGAACACTTCAAAGTAGAGGTTCACAACACATCTGGTTAGTTGCAGCGGGTAAAATTCGCTAAACCACTGTGTTCGGGTACCCGTGAAAATGCACAATAGATATGCCGCGGGAGATGCTTATGCCGTTAATCACTGGATTGTCTGGTCCACACTCGATTATTTAGACCGCCGTCATATAGCTGGAATATTGTTGAGTGCGGCGTTCAACAATAAACAAACAAAGCTCAATAATAATTCACCGTTGCCGTTCATGTTTCCTCCTTTGTTATCTTATAACTTTGGTTGTTCTTATATGTACATTTTTATGCAGTCCTTTACACAATGAAGGAGTAAGCTTTTTCTCCGAAACGTTGTGTCCCTGGTCATAAGGAATTTGACATCGTCAATGAAGGAAGTGAGTGAGTGAGTGAGTTAAAGCTTTACGTCACATCGGCAATATTTCAGCCATATCGTGACGACAATGAAGGAAGAAAAACTGTTCATTGAAAAATCGAAACGAATTTGTCCATTATGAAATTCCTATTGTGTTTATCCATTTTACAGTGATCTTCGAAAGAAATATATTATAGAATATTTAATATCAATGTCACCGATATCTTTCTCGATATATTAAACATGCATTAGCCAAAAAATATGAACAAAACAAACAACGTGTATATTCCTGTGTGTAACATGTTTTTACTTTTTTTATGCCTCACCTCCTCTAATTAATGGACCGCAGGCTTTTTAGAGTGAGTGAGTTGGGTTTAACGCCGCTTTTAACAGTATTCCAGTTATATCACGGCGTGTCAGCTTAATGTGGGACGAAAGCCCGAAGTGATGCAGGTCTAAGAAGTTTACCACTTCGGTGAAACCCACGAGCACGGGTATGGTGCTGACAAACCTAGAAACATAATCGGGGCGAACCGGGATTCGAACCCACAATCATAGGTTTCTGGCGTGCCCAAGGGACGCAACTCTGCACAGCGAATCGCGGCGCCTTAGACGACTGGGCCACCCGTGCCCCCGCAGGCTTTTTAGAATAAACTTCCTTTTACTTTGAATATAATCATGGTGTCATATCCATGCTTTAAATATGATATTTTACCATCTGTGCACAGTGATACTTCGGATGACAAACAAACAAACTAGATCGTAGTAGTGATGTGAAGTTGTTCGAGTAAACATACTATTTCCATGTCTATCATGGTCTGACAAGCAGTAGTATTACATGGTGTCATTCACTACCTGAACATACTGCTATCTGTCCAAAATTTTACTTGTAAATCTAACGAATGTCAATATTTTAAGTAAGATGTGGGTTCGAATCCTATTTTGCCCCCATTAAGTTTCTAGGTTTGTCAGCACCATACCAATACTCACATGGTTGCTAAATGAATAAAACCTTAACTTATTCGGTCTTTTCTTGCGCATCAAGCTGATACTGAAATGTGGTTCAAAGCAGTGTTGAGCCCAGTTCACTAACTGACTTTACGTGAGTTAATGATAGACAAAATTACAAAGTGCAAATAACTTAATGAACCCCTAATGACCAATAACGTTTGCCCTCAGGTCCGAGCTGGCGTCTGTGCATTCAACACTTGCCAAGGGATGAGATGTCTGGAGACTCGTGCTGGAAAGACTTCCTGTATCAAAGGTATTTACCAACATTTATTGTTATGAATATTTAAAAATTACTTTGTAAAATGTCAAAAGTCTAAAGAGAATTGTGTCATGTCACTATGTCATCTTTCAGGTGGATATAATCAAGTACAAAACCAGACCATTAGTAACACTATTCTCATCGATGCCTGCAGAAACGGAGACCTGAAGCAAGTCAAATACATTTTGTCTCAAGATACTGCCAACATCAATACAAGAGGAGAGAATGGTATGACACCGGCGATGATAGCGGCAGAGAAAGGACTCAGATACATTCTTGAACTACTTGTGAAGAAAGGTTCTGATCTGTCTCTATTGGACGAGGATGATAACAATATCTTACATTTGGCCTGTAAAGGGGGGCACGTGGACATAGTGAAGTTCATCCATTCCCGGAACATCGTTGATATTGACAGTAGAGGAGAGAACGAACATACACCGTTGATGTTTGCGGTACAGCTTGGAAATATTGAAGTGTTTTCTTTTCTTATGAGAAATGGAGCTGATATATCAATAGTGGATGCGGGCGATGAAAATATTCTTCATCTTTCCTGTCAAGGAGGAAATGTAGAAATAATGAATTATATCCTCCAACGAAACATTGTGGATATAAACAGTGAACGGAGTGATGGGATGACACCACTGTTGCTGACAGCGGAGTTAGGGATGAGAAAAGTGTTTCAGTTGCTGACAGAAAGAGGAGCTTATGCTGCAAAAACACCTGAGAGTACGATACTCCTTAAGTATGCCTGTGAAGGTGGAGATGTTGAGATAATGAAGCGTGTCCTCAACCTAACGAATGTTGACATCAACATTGATTTGTGGGATGGGGTCACACCATTGTTGCGTGTAGCACACTTCGGGCATAGCGAATTGTTTAAATTCCTTGTAAGGAAAGGAGCTAATATGACAATGGTAGATTGTGACGAAGAAAATGTCCTTCATTTTTCCTGTCGGGGAGAAAGTGTTGAGATATTGAAGTATATAATCGCACAAAACATTGTGAACATTAACGCGAAACAGGTAAGCGGAATAACGCCGGTAATGCTGGCAGCGTATTTAGGGTATAGAGGAGTATTTGAATGTCTTGTGGAATTTGGCGCTGATCTATCAGTAGAACAGGTTGATGGTGACAACATCCTCCATTTAGCCTGTCGTGGGGGGAATGTGGAGATAGTAAAATGTGTCCTCGCACAAAACATTGTGGACATAAACAGTAAAGAGGAAGCCGGGATGACGCCGGTAATGCTGGCAGCGTCTTCAGGGTATGGAGCAGTATTTGAATGTCTTGTGGAAGAAGGCGCTGATCTGTCAGTAGTAAATGCAGATGGTGACACCGTCCTTCATTTGGCCTGTCGAGCAGGAAGTGAAGACATTGTGAAATATGTGGTGTCACATGGCATGGAACATATAACTTCCAAGAATAAACGGGGACAAACCGCAACTATGATAGCTAGAGAAAATGGTAATTTATCAATAACAAAACTACTGTCACAAGTCTCTCAATTAAAGTAATATCGTAAAATTCAATTATTATTAATTCTCTGCGAAAGAAGATATGTTGAATAATTTCACATCATTGAAATGCTCTTAACTTGAATTCAGTATGGTTCATTGTCGTTCAGCAAGCATAATCACTATTTGATTTGAATTGTTTGTTTACTGTTTAACGTCGCAATCAGCAATATTCCAGCAACATGACGGCCGTCTGTAAATCGAGTTCAGATCAGACAGTCCATTGATTGATTTCATTAGCATCCATTTCACGCAATACGATGACATGCATCAATCAAGTCAGCGAGCCTTATTACCTCCCGATCCCGTTAGCCCCTTTAAGGTTCTGTGAGGGTAGGGTTCGTTTCCGGAGCATAACTAATAAACCATTAAATATTTTTTCATCAAGCTTTGCAGGTCTGTCAGGCACATGCTGAACCGGTGCCTTTTGCTATTTAGAAATTTTAGAATTTTTTATTTTTTTCGTTTCCATGGCAACAAGATGGACTTAGGTTCTGTGAGGGTAGGGTTCGTTTCCGGAGCTTAACTCATAAACCGTTGAATATGTTTTTCATGAAACTTTGCAGGTCTGTCAGGTACATGCTGAACTGGTGCCTTTTACTATTTCGAAATTTTAGAAATTTATGTTTTCTTTATTTTTTCCATGGCAAAAAGTTGAACTTTTAAAAATTAATGAATTCTTCATTTAAATGCCAAAAAACTCAACTTGATACCCGTTTAACCTGTTTAAGGAATCTTATAAGTCATAATAAAGTTTTTATGTGTGCCTACATTTTGTGTTTGAGGTATCTCCCAGTTCTACCAAGTTGTCCGAATGTGCCTCAATAATGGTTGAGGGTAACTTTCGTTTAATGACTTCATTATCAAACCCATCATCCCTACTTCTGCATTGATTATGACAGAGATGAGTGTGCGATAAGATGGCATACTTCTCTATGAAACTTATTAATGTTTTTTGCACATATTGATATGAAGACTTTTTTGCTGTAGAGTTTTAACATTCACATTTATGATATTGTCTTGTATTATTTTTCACTTTATAATATCACATGGTATGACCATATTGTTAAAAAGTGAAATGTGTGTGGCACTCGTGGCAGCCAACTTCCTCGCATTAAGTGCCGGTAACATGACTTGTTATGTGTTTTCTTACTCCCACCCTAATGAATTCAGTAGTAAATGAAGTAACTGGTTTTGCTAGTTTGTACTTCCACCATGTGTTTTGTGGAGAAGGTTTCATTTTTTTCTTGAACTTCATAGAAATTGTGTATTGCAGAATTTTATTTTACATTTACATCAAATAGATGCTCCCCTTCTGCCTTTAACACCTTACAAAATTTTGAATATTTTCAAATGTATGTGTTTGTGTGATTAAATTTCCCTATTGTTGACATAATATACACTTCATTTGCTTGGCAGGAGACTTGGCCACGTTAGTGGCAAACTCTTCTGTTTTTTACAATTTCCATGACAACAAGTTCCACCTCGGTCAAAAAAAATTAGGGTTTGTTTAGATTTAATTATGTCATAAATTCTGCAACAGGGGCGGGGGATATAGCCACTTTAGTGGCAAACTCTTGTTATCATGGCCAAAAATATCAAAATCCATCCACGAATTGAATCCATCTATTGAATCACTTAAAACCATTTTGAAAAACCTTGAAATTTGTCACGGTCTTTAAGATTGAAGATCCTTAGCCTTATATTTTTTATTTATGTTCCACACCTTGGCCTTTTCAAAATTCCACCGTGATGAAAGTGGGTCTCCATCCGGTTTTACAGCTCTTAGGACAGTAGAGAAGTGATCACTTCCACAAAGGTCGTCATGTACAGATCATCCAAAGTCATAATTAACGTCTGAATCTGTGAGGGGCAGATCGAGAGTAGAATTAAGTAAAAGGATGTAAAAAGTTGTTTGAATCGTCATTTAATACACATAAATTATTATCGAAGCAAACTCTTCAGTATCTTTCCCCTTATTATTGGTACTTGCACTTCCCCATAGAGGGTAATGTCCATTTCAATCGCCATGATGATGCAACGCTCAGGTAGCTGATCATATAATTTCTGAATATCAGACTGTTCAAGAGCAGAGGAAGATGGAATGTACAAAGAGCACAAAGTAAATATAAAGTACAAATTTAGTCGTACTGCAACAGCTTGAAGATTAGTATGAAGTGAAACAGGGATGTGGATCACTCCCTGCTTCACCAAAACAGGAGATCCTCCAGAAGCTTTAACACCCGGTGGAGAAAATGACTGAAAGGAAGTGTACTGACGCAAATCAAAGTTGTCGGTCTGCTTAAGATATGTCTCCTGGACACAGATTGCTGATGCCGCATAATCTTGTATTTAGATATGTAACTCATCAAAATTTGTCCTGAGACCTCTGCAAATCCACTTTATTAAATGTGTGTTTACTCATTAAGGTGGCGCAACATGGGATCGACTCCTGCCTTTCTTTTTGAGAGAGTGTCCACTTGTACGTGATGGGGTACTTCCATATCCTCGAGTGATCCATAGTTGCCTTTGACACTCTGTCAGTTTGATTTTTCTTTTTTGGAATGTGAAAACATTGCTTGATGCTGAAGTTTTAGGTGTTTTTTCAGGTGATGTTGATTAAAGATGCTTCTTGCGTTGATATTGGAAAACTAACTATGATTTAGGTTGGTTAGTTTCGATGTCAGATACTTGCTATGGTGTGTCTCCTACTGTCCATGACATATCTGTCAGACAATGAACTGATAATGTTTTAACCGTTTAACTGTTATAACTGCAGAAGCATAAGAATGCCTTGTCTTGTTAGCAGAAGCGACTGTTTTTGCTTGTTTCCTGGCATCGGAGTAGCCTACGTATTGTTCATATTTAATTTTCTGAACGATGAATTGAAACTTACATTCAATGATGTCAGTTGAAGATGACATAAGAGCATTTCAGAGGCTGAGTGCATGTGTCACCATCATGATCAATTTCAACACATCTGAAGCCAGTGCCTTTACGTGCACAGGAATTCTGCCTATGTCCAACTTTCTGGCAGTTGAAACAGTTGGTTGGTTTGTTGTTTTACGTCGCACTCAGCTATATGACGACGGTGTGTAAATAATCGAGTCTGGACCAGACAATGCAATGGTTGACATCATGAGCATCGATCCACGCAATTGGGACCGATGATAACATGCATCAACCAAGTCAGCAAGCCTGACCCCCCGATCCCGTTAGTCGACTTTTACGACAAGCACAGTCGCCTTTTACGGCATTGGTTGCTGAAGACCTATTCTTCCCCGGATCTTCACGGGTCTCGTTTGAAACGGCGAGTAGGTCGTGTGATGTTGCGGTCCACAGGCATAAAGAAAGAACCAACTCTAATTGAACTTGGTAGTTTTGTAGTGTCGAAAGTCAGAAGATACTTGTTTCCTAGAAACACACAGTCATATTTACGATATGTGAATCGTTTTGGCTTCAATTACACCTTGACTGCGCAGTTCTGATACAATTTCTGCAATGGTCTCATCAGCTAGTCTGCGATGACGGTCACGGATTAAGATTTGCTGGAATTTAGGGTCTTGTGTGAAGAACAGCTAACGGGGATATCAGCTAAGGAAGTCATTAAATTGATGGCTCGTGTTTTTCTAGACATTCTATCCAGCGCCAGAACGTATTTTTTTACATCTTTCAACTCACCAGTTTTATCTTTAAGTCTTGTTTCTAACATGAAGCTAGTGTATCGTCAGCCTCGCTGACTTGGTTGATGCATGTCATCGTATTCCAGTTGCGTAGATCGATGCTCATAAAGTCAATCACTGGATTGTCTGGTTCAGACTCGATTTATTTACAGACCGCCGTCAAACACCTGGAATATTTCTGAGTGCGGCGTTAAACAACAAACAAACAAAAGTAACTATTGTATGTATCCATTTATTACCCTATCTGACAACCCTGGTGCATACACTCAAAATGTCTCAATTAACGATGTACCTCTGCCTGTTGCAAAATGCATTGCCTCTTTGGCTAAGTATCCTGAAGTACTGCAGCTTCAGGACTTTTCTGATGTACTCCGGGAAGTGTTAGTCTTAGAAATACATGACACATACCTACACAATGAACAGCATTGACCTGTAGTGATTCGTGTCAGAATAAGTTCCAAGTTACTATCGTTAGTGTCGACGATTACAGGAATTGGGTGGGAAGGCTCTGTGAGTGTGTGTTACCGTACCTGTTGCCGTGGTTCTTTGCACATGTGTCTTGTCACTGGTGTGCCTTTTTCAGATTTGATTATAGTTATGGGTGGCAGAGTTGTGGCATTTCTTACTGTGGCGTTCGAGGACATCTAGGAAGGGTAGTTGGTTATCCTTTTCCGTTTCACTTGTGAACTGTAAGAATAACCAACTACCCTTCCTATATTTCTTGATCTCTAGAACCCCAGCCAACAGAAAGCCTACTCACACCGATCAGTATATTCACTTCAACTCCAACCATCCCCTTAGAACTAAGACTGGTATCATCTCTGCACTCACCAAAAGAGCCAACAAGCTTTCTTCTGCTGAAAACAAACTTGAGATCTATCATCTCCGTCATGTATTCACTCCCATACCCGTCGACAAAGTCATTCCCTCAACGCTCCATCCCTGACACAGATACTCGACCACCAAACCTGAAACAGCACCCTTCTGCATCACCCTCCCCTTCATAGGAAAAGCTTCCTACATCATTCCAAGACCAAACAGCAAGCCTTAATTGACACCTACTTCAACAGCTCCACCTCCCTCAATACCCTACTAAGAGTCAACGGCGGGAACGCCACCAAATCCAAAGAACCCAAGGGTCTAGTTTACAAAATTGACTGTATGTGGATAATCCGATGTAGACGAAACATCCCGCTCCATCAACACCAAAATCAATGAGCACAAAACTTCAACTATCAACTCAGACAGTAAATCAGCCAATTCGAACCATATCAGCAACTGCCCCAATCACAACACAATTGGGAAAACACCCAAATCCTCTCCAACAACCTCCATGACATCACTAAAAGAAAACTCGTAGAAGTAGTCCAGATTCGCCGCCACCAGCCTTCTATCAAAAGGGATCTAGGCTAATTCATCTCATCCGCCTATCAAGCAATAGTTTTTCCAACCATCCCACCTGTTATTTAATCCGGTTTAATTGTTTTATTGGCTTTCTGTTTACTTGGCTTCATCATCGTGTTTTCTGTCCATCCTGTTGTAACTATATTTCCATCTGTTACTGACAGTGTTAACCTACTAATGTTAATCCATCTGACGAGTGATAATTTTTACTGTTAATCCTCCACCTACTATATATATTCTGTACCATGTTCATTATTTAGTCTTGCTTGACAACGGTACAAATATCTACACCAAAACGTCGCTATTACAGTAATAAAGAAGTTGTTATCCATAACATTTTTTGTCTTCTTTGTCATCTGTCAACTTCTAAGAAATGATTTCGATTTAAATAGACATATGTATCTGACGCGTATCAAATCGATTATCTGGAAAGTAATGTTTATTTTACGTAATTAAAAAACGAAATCGGATTCGCGATGGCTGCAACCATATCTCGTCACGTCAATTTCGGTTATATAAATCTTACGTATTCTTATAACATCCTCGAGCAACTGAAAAGAAGATTCATAAAGTGTTAAGTTTAATGTTTGAAATGTAAATTGTTGAGCTTTGGCTCTTAACTCACCCAAATGCTTTATTAAAACAAGGACAGGCATCGCCCCTGATTTCAAATAAATCTGTTTTGTGCATTTGCCTTCAAATATTGTACTATGACTGGACATACACCTATGTGTAGATCTGATCACGAATAATAGTAACACATATGTTACTACTAAGGAAGAAGCTTAATACTTGGTTGGTTGGTTGGCTTGTTGTTTTACGCCGCACTCAGCAATATTCTAGCTAAATGACAGCGGTCTGTAAATAATTAAGTCTGGACCAGACAATCCAGTGATTGACATCATGAGCATCGATC
The DNA here is from genome assembly GCF_023055435.1 of Haliotis rufescens. Lineage (NCBI taxonomy): Eukaryota > Metazoa > Mollusca > Gastropoda > Lepetellida > Haliotidae > Haliotis > Haliotis rufescens. The sequence continues at coordinate 53,882,393 of NW_025964334.1, forward strand.
CACGCAATTGGGATCGATGACATGCATCAACCAAGTCAGCGAGCCTGACCACCCAATCCCGTCAGTCGCCTTTTACGAGAAGCATGCTTAATGCTAGTACATATGGACGGGCATAATATTGTTTTTCTTCGGTTTAAGAAAAATGTATTATATTTAATCTTTTACTCAGCAACTACTTATTATAACCTTGTAAATATTTTTGTCCGTCAACATTTTCTTCACATTTGAAATTTTTGCTAACTCAACTTGTCCAGCCCACAAAGTGAGTAGGTGGGTGAGCTAAAATTCCACGTCGCATCCGCATTATGTCAGCCATATAGAAGCAAAAACAGGTATACGTACACATACATAAAAATGAGTCATTTTTTTTCATAAATCGACAAATATACTTGAGCATAAGAATATTGTTTATTCTTACAGGCGGGGAAGTATAAGGATTAGGTTATTTTTAACTGAAGGAGAGCGCCATTTTGTTTCTCAGAAGAAATTGGAGTTTTTAAAATGAAATGAGAGTGACTTAATCTGGACATGTTACAGCCAATCGCCTGTCACATTCTGAGACTTAGTCACGTTTCGTAATGCAGATAACCCATGCAATTCGTTCAATTTGTTTTTAAAAGAGTTAAAAATGTTAAGGGGAAATATATATCTCATTTCACTAAAGAAAACCGGTCTTTATTTTGTAAAAATAAACTATTGCGCATTGAGCGATTATCTCCTTTAGCTGTAGGCGTAGGATAGAACTTCATCACGCACTGACCTTGCCATGCTGTACATCGTATCTTATTCAAGCTGTATCACCGAGAGTGAATGATTATCTCCCTTACCCGACCAGCTCTATTGCGCACAACCTTGGCAATGTATTGTATGTTATTCAGGCAGCCATCGAGAAAAGTTCCAGGGAGGGGTTTTGGTCAAGCCAGCAACGCGCACTCAATCTATCTCTATCTATCTATGCTTACATTGTGAAACAGATATGAAGTTGCATGGGAGAGTAAATGTTGTTTCATGCCACCAGAAGCAATAAATGTGGACCAGGCAAACCAGTAGACCGGTAGACCAATGGACGGAAGGACAGCACCCATTCCTATATCCCAATTCCACCTCGTTGCGGGGGATAATACCCCACGCCGTCTGGCAACGGTGACACACAGTCACGAGGCCATAGAGTCTGCCCAGCCGATGGAGATTCGCTTGGGGCACACAAGGCCTTGGGTTTGTTTGTTAATCAAATTTTTAATTAATTAAAATGAGTACTTGTATTTATGGTCATTAGGAGAAGCCAATATTGCTAACTGGAGTCGGGTGTATTCCATAAACGAAACTTAATCAGCATAAAGATGAGCACAGCTTGTCTGGCTACCATTTGCCTTTAGGGAGTAAGACGTTTGACATTTAAATATTTCACTGAAGTGCAAATATTGTCCTCAAGTTTATTACACATAAAGTGCTAGTATATATCCCTGCGTTGCAATCGTGATGAATTCTGCTCAATACTTCCATTTGCATAAAAGCTATTGAATACTTGCTTGAGTAGATTTGGAATAATGCATATGATTAAACAAGAACTATACCGTACGCGTACCACATCACTCCATATTATCTGGCATACCTTATTCAGAAAGAGTGTTTCTTAAAGGGGGATAGTAAAACCGCTTAAACAGTAATAATAATCAATCAACGGCTTAACAGAACTTCAGTTTATGTATCTTAATACCTGAATCGTCCATCTGATGACAGGAAAGAAGTAAAGTGACATTTCTGACAGAACAATACACGGGAAAGTGATGAAACAGTCGTCAAGGCCACACTCACCATCTTCAAATGAAAATGCTCAATTACATTGCAAAATCATTACCCAAGAAACAAATGAAATCAATATGTACCAGACTTTCCTTCATACAAACATCACGTTTGAATCGCATCATCACCACCGAGTAATGTCATTGGGGTGACGACATCGTGTAATGAAGCCCCGCTGTCAATACGACCTGATACGTCTCAATGAAGTGATTCAGAGTGTCTACCGATCATTCCATGTAATTGTATTGTTGACAACACGTTCTTAAAATGCAAAAAGTAAAGACACATTAACAATCGGTATAATGGAGATAGATATAGTAATTCGACAGGCACGGGAACCGTGCTGGACCTTTTTGTAAGAAAGTTAAATAATTTATTTTTTTTAGAATATAGGTTGAAACAAGAAATTAGCGGTATATGCTGACTGTCCTAACATGTGTTTTTTGCTCCGTGAAGCAGTGTCCGAAAATGTGTCCTGACCCAAACAAAATTCCCAGCCATCCTTATACCATCTATACTACTGTGTTATGTATTGACTGCTATATTTGGCGCTACAACTATACTACCATGTTATGTATTGACAGCTTTATTTGACGCTGCTGCTATACTGCAGTGTTATGTATTGACAGCTTTATTTGGCGTTCACCTATACTACAGTGTTATTATTGACAGCTTTTATTGACGCTGCTGCTATACTGCAGTGTTATGTATTGACAGCTTTATTTGGCGCTCACCTATACTACAGTGTTATTATTGACAGCTTTATTTGACGCTGCAGCTATACAACAGTGCTGTGTATTGACAGCTGCATTTGTCGCTACAGCAATACTACATTGTTGTGTATTGACAGCTTCATTCGCCGCTACAACTATACAACAGTGTTGTGTATTGACAGCTTCATTTGTCGCTACAACTATACTACAGTGTTGTGTATTGACAGCTTTATTTGTCGCTACAACTATACAACAGTGCTGTGTATTGACAGCTTCATTTGACGCTACAACTATACTACAGTGTTGTGAATTGACAGCTTCATTTGTCGCTACAACTGTAGAAACAGTGTTTTGTATTGACGGCGTCATTTGACGCTACAACCATACGGCATAATGAAATGTACACCAAACAAACCCGATTGGATTCAGGGTAGAAATGCGCCCAAAGTAACTTATGCTGGTCGCACAAGGGGACAAAATGGATCGGAGACGTGTTTGACTTCGTGTCCTCGCACCCCGTCATGCGTGGATCGTTGCTTATAATATCAGTCACGGGTTTGCCGGGTTTGCCTGGTCCAGATTCGACTTTTCACAGGCCACCGTCAGGTCACTTTGAAATATATTGGAGTACGACGTTAAACAAACAAACAAACAAACAAGCCAATATACTCATGGTTGGTGAAATTGGAAAGATGGTATACCAGATTTCACTTTAAACTGCATTGTCTAGAGTATCGTCTACTAATCGCACTTCATACACGTTCTAGGCAAGTTGCTCTTGCAATCACCATTATAGGAACATCCTTGTCTGAGCCACTGTACATTCGTTGCTAAATAAAAACAACATTAAAGGCATCCACGACAATGTTAATTCAATGAGACAGAAACCCACGCATGTATCTACACTTTAATCATGTGTCTAGGCAATAATACAATGATCAATGTTTGGACGATCTACAATACATTGCTAAACCTCACAGATTGGCAAACCAAAATGGGAAAATGAAAATCCCCTGGCCCTTTTCATTTCATCGATCGTCTAATTACATATAGTTGAAATCAAATAAACTCAGCTGTCACACCATAACAGTCACAGCATGTTGTTGATGAGGCTTATCTTAGCATATTATTTTCAGCGGTCCTCCAGACGAGCTATAATTAACGCTCTTACAGTACACTGTATTTCTCATTGCAAGTATCCTCTGATCCTGTGATGTTTCAATAATAATTGCAATGTATATGATATACATTACATATGTCATAATGGAACGATGTATGATGAAGTTATTTGTTTTCACCGGAACATTCTAAATGTCATTTCACTGCAGTGAGACTGCATCTGATAAATGCTTCATCTTGGGGGTCTCTCATTTGACAGTAAGCTGATGATGTAAACACACGCATAGGACAAAAGAATGTCCGCAGGGATTGAACTTGTCTCTTCAGACAATAAGGCGGATAGGTACATAACATGACCGGCGTTTTGTTTGCTTGTTTAACCCCGCACTCAGCAATATTCCAGCTACATGACGGCGGTCAATCGAGCCTGGTACATACAAGCCAGTGACTGACATCATGAACTTGTAGTATTTTGGTATTATCGCGATCAGCCGAAGACACAACATGACCGGCATTCCAGACATTCCAGTGATTAACATCCTGAGCATCGTTCAACGCAATTGGGAAACGATGACATGCATCAACCAAGTCAGCGAGCCTGACCACCCGATCCCGTTAGTCGCCTCTTACGACACGCATAGTCGCCTTTTACGGCAAGCATGGGTTGTTGAAGACCTGCACTACCCTGGATCTTGATTTTTACAAGCATAGTCCAAAACAGTAGGGGATATAACTGTTAACTCGGTCGTCAGAAGAAAGATCAGCTCTGAAAACAGACTGCCAGAGATAGAAAGGTTTCGGAACCAACATCTGACGCACCAACACGCCCAAATTATTGTAAACGTCAGTCTGTGATTTCTAAATTTCGGAACAGCTTCCTGCAGACAATGTCAATGGATCGGCCCCGCACAGGGCGCTCTAGGGCAACAGCGTAAGTCCAGGATCTATTAATCAGAAACCAGACTTGATAATGCCGGATGTGTGATGCGCCATGTTCTGTTAAAGCCAGGTATCCTCCCACAAAGTTACATTACATCACTTTCAGGAGGTAGACAGTAGGTACATATACACTTTCGAAGTGAACCCCATAAACACTGGCCGTAGACAACAACATTATTAAAAAGATGTTTATTATTAAATAGTTTTATCACAGCAAATAGATAACGTAAATATATGTGATAAATGTGTCGTGTCGTGAACCTTGTAAGTTGCAATTTATAGTTCATCGAGTTGCGAGGAAAAAAACATTTGTCAAAATGCACCAAACAGCATCAATTTCTTTTAATATCGATATCTTGAAAACATTCATATTATGTACACATCAATAACATTCCCCTTTACAACATCTAAATCTATGCCAGCTTCATTGCAATGCTTTTGTTACCACATCATTTCAGTTTGTTTAAAGCCATGAAACGTTAAACGTGACGCTGACAACACCAGTGTGTTGTATACGTTTACATCGTCTAATTCAAATTAAACATCACACTGGACATTAGGTCTGGGAGATTAATCTTATCTTAACATTTCTAATACACTTATATATAGTTATATATATAGCAGACACATAATGTGTCTGCATGCTTTTCGCGAACACCTGATGTACGTACTACTTGACAGTGATTCATAAACACAAGCTAATGCGACAGTCGGAATCGTACAGTCAACACTGCTTTTCGCAGTGATTTCTAGGTTATTATGGAAAGGGTTTTGCTGCTTGTATTTAATTTCATAATTAACGCAACATCACAAAGTCCCGAAATGAATCAGGTGAAGCTGGGAATTTTCATTTTGTCATGCATGTTGATGAAGTTAGGATTATTTTGTTGACACGCAGTAAAATGATTTACACATGTACATTAGTGTCACTACGTCTAATCCAATAAAAGTATATTAATATTTATAAATTCGACTTGATGATAATGTGGACATGAACATCAAAATGAATTACTGTAAAGATATGTTCATGTGAGGGAAGAAATGTGAAGATGTCCAACAACCATCAACTGTACATGCCCTGTTCAGCTAAACTGCTTCAAACACTCATTCCTTTTCAGAAATGGGGCTAATTCCTACATACTGAAAGAAATTATCAAAGGTTCGCGTCACTACTTGCTGGCGTCAGTGAATATATAAATCAAACTCATCAAAGAAGAGTGAGTGAGTGAGTTTAGCGCCGCATTTAACAGTATTCCTGTTATATCACGGCGTGTCAGCTTAATGTAGGAGGAAAGCCCGAAGTGAAGCAGGTCTCAGACGTTTACCACTTTGGTGAAACCTGGAAACAAACCTGGAAACATAATCGGGGCGAACCATGATTCGAACCCACAATCAAAGGTTTCTGGTGTGCTCAAGGGACGCAACTCTGCACAGCGAATCTCGGCGCCTTAGACGACTGGGCCACCGGTGCCCTCCATCAAAGAAGAAACATGACCTCGTCTTGTGCACACTATAGACATATATCGAATGTCAAAACACGCGCTTCGTTTATCTTCTAATGGTTCCCAAGTATCTCACCAGCTTGATGCAAGAGCCGGGAGAGGGGCGTTAGTCACCTCTTAGACAAGCATAGTCGCCTTTTACGGCAAGCATGGGTTGCTGAAGACATATCCTACCCCTATCTTCACGGGTCATTTGATGAAGGCCAAGAAGCAACCTCTACACGTTGTTCAAAAGAACGCGGAAGTTGAAATCCACAAATATCCATATTTCTTGTTCCGATATCATTCAGTTATAATGGCACCCCAAATGTTTGGTAAATGTACATGTGCGAAATATGTGCATAAACACTTTCTGCATTTGTTGGGGGTGTGTTAGGTGTCGATTCCCAAATTGAAACAATATGTTAACCCAGAAATCTGTACGTAAAAGAACCTAGTGTGAAACCAACAAGTGCTAAACAATCAACAAATGTATTACAAAATTAAGGAGGTTTACAAATCAATATAAATTACTGCACATCAATTACAACGGCAGTGCATAATAGAGTGGTGGTACAATATCTAATGGCGATATATGTTATGATGGCAGTGATCAGTATCAAACACGAAAATATAGTGGTGAGAGCAAAAGTCGGTTATACTAATACATATTTACCAGCTGCGACAATTTTCAGTCTTCCAAAATCGGCTAGGCAGGTAATCAGGGATGATGTGTGATCCTCATGTGAAAGCTGGTCTTGATGTAATGGAAATGCGTGAGAGATACGTAAACGCGCTCTTATCCCCTCATATACAACCAGCTACTGGAAATTTCTACACAGTGACCTCACCAGTCTAGCAGCACTAGAACATCACAGAATATTCCACTAGTCCACAGTATTCCGTTGTCCTGAGTGGCCAATCAGCGATTGTTAAAATAAAGTACCAAAATAACATTTCATTTTCAGAAGCAAAGAAACTCTATCTCAACCGAACAAAAGCTCCCTTAACTCTAACTTACTCTGCTGTGGTCAGTCGACCTGTCTCAACTACATCTATCACGTGTCAGACTGACTTAACATGGGTAAACTCAGATAAGTCTGTTAAAACCTTTTCAATTATTGAGCCCTCATCAGCACATTCAGAAACTCAAACTATGAATCTTACTGCGGAGCAGAATGAACAAGCTACTGTGGTTCAGGCTGAGCAAATTACTGACACACCGGAAGTTGCTCACTTGTCAAAGAAACAAAGGAAAAAACTTACTAGACAAATTAAATCTAGGGCACCTTCTCTTTCGGACCTTACTGTACATAACTCGTTTGGTCCTCTGGACATGGAGGTTACTCCATCACAGGACAGAGGAAGGAGTGTTTCTTCTTCACATTCACGCGGTAAGTCTCCAATTGAACCACCATAACTCGCTCGATGAGTTTGATCCAATGGAATTGCAGAGGACTCCTATGACTTAAAGTTTATAAACCGTCTGCATTATGTCTCCAAGAGACATATCTTAAACATACAGATACTTTTGACCTGAGGCGGTATAATTGTCATCATTCATTTTCTCCTCCGGGTGACAAAGCGACTGGAGGCTCTATTATTTAAGTCAGGCAGGACGTCGTCATTCATAGCGGCGTTCATCTGAATACTAACCTTCAAGCAGTTGCTATCCGCCTTACTCTGAACGTTACATTTACTTTGTGCTCTTTATATATACCACCTTCATATGAAATCTGATCTTCAGAATCTATATGATCAGCTCCCAAAGCCCTGCATCATCATGGGTGATTTAAATGGGCATAACCCTCTATGGGGAAGTACAAATACAAACAATAAGGGGAAAGTCATTGAAGATTTTATTTCTGATAATTATTTATGCATATTTAATGATGATTCAAACACATATTACAACTGCAACTGGAACGTATTCTTCCCTTGATCTGTCCCTCGCAGATTCAACTGTTTACAATGAATTTGAATGGTCTGTGCATGATGACCTTTGTGGAAGTGGTCACTTCCCCACGGTCCTAAACTATCTTCAACCGGATGATGAACCACCCAGATCTCGTTGGATTTTTAAAAAGGCAAATTGGTCTTTATATGAAATATTATGTGGTGAAAAATTGAAACCTGACAATTTCAGAAATGTACCAGATCCTTTCCAGTTGTTTTCGAGTCAACTCAATAATATTGCTGACCAAACAATTCCTAAGTCCTCTGCAATTCCACATATTCGTAAACCATGGTTTAATAATGAATGCAAACAAGCAAGAAAGTGTAGGAAGAAAGCGGAAAATATTTCCGCAAACACCCTACGGTACATTATTTGAATAATGTTACAATTACTAGTGCCAAGGCACGACGTACTTATAAACATAATAAGCACAAATTTTGGAGGAAATATGTCTCCAAAATTAATTCACGTACACCCATGTCTAAGGTGTGGAACATGGTTAAAAAAATAAAAGGCAAGGGTTCAAAATCTACTATACACGATCTTAAGGAAGGTGATCACTTACTTACTGATAAAACTGACATTGCAAATAAACTTGGCGAAAGTCTTGCTAAACATTCTTCATCGTCAAAATATGTTTCTGAGTTTCAGAGATATCAGAAACAACAGGAAAAGAAAAAAGTTAATTTTGATTCTAATAACGGTGAGGATTATAATGAAGTATTTTCATTGCATGAGCTAAATACTGCACTTGAGCAAGCTCATGATACTGCTGCAGGGGATGATAATATCCACTATCAGTTGTTGAAGCATTTGCCTGAATCGTGTCTTGAGGCACTTTTAGATATTTTTGACCAAATATGGACATCAGGGAATTTTCCTTCTTCATGGCTTAATGCCATTGTAGTCCCCATACCAAAACCTGGCCGGGATCATGCAGATCTTTAACCAGTTGCGTTTGCAACCATGGAACGAATGGTAAACAATAGAATAGTTTGGTATTTGGAAACCAATAATCTTATTACAAATATTCAACGTGGTTTCCACAAAAATCGAAGTACTATAGATCATTTAGTACGACCAGAATCCTTTGTCAAAAATGCTATTGTAAGCAAACAAATTGTAGTGTGGGCGTCAAGGAATTTTCCTTCTTCATGGCATAATGCCATTGTAGTCCCCATACCAAAACCTGGCCGTGATCATACAGATCTTTAACCAGTTGCGTTTGCAACCATGGAACGAAAGGTAAACAATAGATTTGTTTGGTATTTGGAAACCAATAATCTTATTACAAATATTCAATGTGGTTTCCGCAAAAATCGAAGTACTATAGATACATTTAGTACGACCAGAATCCTCTGTCAAAAATGCTATTGTAAGCAAACAAAATGTAGTGTCTGTTTTCTTCGATCTTGAGAAGCCCTACGATACTACCTGGAAGCATGGCATTCTAAAGGATTTACATGAGTTTGGCTTGAGAGGTCGTTTACCTCATTTTATATCACAATTTTTATCAGACAGACAATTTCAAGTCCGAATGGGTTCCACCCTGTCTGACCATTATAATCAGGATCAGGGTGTCCCACAAGGAAGTATTTTGTCTGTTACAATTAAATAGTCCTTCAAAGGTTTAAAGTGATTCAGTGGATGGATCACTTTTCGTGGATGACTTTAATGTTTCTTGTCGTGGAAAAAAATATGCATTCAATAGAGAGGCAGTTACAAATCTGACTCAATAAAATTCATAAATGGTCCCTTGAAAATGGGTTTAAATTTTCTACATCCAAAACTAATTGTATACATTTCTGCAGAAAATATAAGCCGCATAAGGACCCTGAACTGTATTTAAATGGTACCCCTAATAAAGTTGTGAAGGAGGCCAAGTCCTTGAAACCTATTTTCGATAGCCATTTAACCTTTTTTACCACATATTAAATTCCTTAAAGCTAAATGCCTGAAGGCACTTGATTTGTTGAAAGTCGTTTCTAATTCGAAGTGGGGAGGGGATCAGACAACACTCTTGCACTTGTACAGGTCCCTGATCCGTATCAAAACTTGATTATGGCTCCATCGTCTATGGTGGAGCCTGCTAAAGTAACTTAAGCCTTTAGAACGTCTCCAATGCACAGTCTGTATGTTGAAGCGCATGAACCTTCTCTTAAACAACGCCGTCTGAAATTATCATAACAATACGTCACTAAATTATATTCTAATCAGTCAAATCCAGCTTTTAATTGCGTCTTTACCAAGATATTTACAATAAAAAATCATCTCTTGTTCCACCACTCGGAATAAGAATCCAGTCTGCCATGTTTGCTTCTAATCCAGAGGCCAGAGGTAGACACTAATTAACTAATTTACCAACAAGAATACAATCAATTAAGAAACACTTATGACACTTATAAATCTATATTTACTGGTGGAACCAAGGATGGTGGTGCTGTTGCTAGTGCCACTGTCATTGGATCCAGGACAATATCTTCGCGATTACCAGATAACACTTCCATCTTTACAGCAGAAGCAAACGCCATTTTTACCGCACTAAAGTATATCAAAAACCAATTGACATAAACAATACATTATTTTTTCAGATTCTCTTTCGCCTTCAGGCGATTAAAAATATGTCATGCAAACATCCACTTTTAATCCAAATTCTTGAATTATTTAATGATCTTACTACTGGCCAATATGACATCGTCTTTTGTTGGTTACCAAGCCATGTTGGTATCACTGATAACACAATGGCCGATGCTGCTGCTAAAGCAGCACTCACCAAATCTGTGACACCACTTCTCATACCCTACACTGATTATAAACCTGCAATTAGATCTGACATTCGTGATCTGATGCAAAAGAAGTGGGACACCAAAGTAGGTATCAATAAATTACATCAAATTAAACAAACCAACTATCGGTTACACCTACTTGGGCTGCTAGTCCAGATTTGAAGAGGTCATTATGCGACGATGTCGTATTGGCCATTCGATATATACACATGAATATTTATTAAAAGGTGAGGATCCTCCATGTTGTATCCTTTGTGATGAAAGAATCACGGTCAAGCATGTCCTGCTTAACTGCATTGATTGTTTCCATCACAAGGGATAAATATTTCAGTGTCAAAACAGTGAAGGACATTTTTAATGATGTACATCCTAATTTAATATGATGCTTTTTAAAAAAAATCGAACTTGTCCATAAATTTCGATGTACTGAATGTATTATTTCATAAATTGGTAGTGCTAATTAACAACTTAGATTGTGAGTGGATGTACCCTTGAGGGGGGGGATGAAGTAGCGTAAAATTATTGTCCCCCTCAGAGGGTATGTAAGTCCCAAATCATTAGACGTATTTTATGCATACCAGACTTTTGAAACGTAGCATTTTTGTCATTTTAATCTTAGGCTTAACTGGTAAACTATCGCCAGTGACTGAAGGGATGATATAAATCCTGCCGGGGTCCATGCAGGAAGCAAAGGCACTGTAAGTCCCCGTGGTCCCTAGTATGGTGATCTCCCTTTAGTTACTGACGATCTCTAGCCCATTTTTATAATGTGTTGTTCACTGATCCTTATGGCTTTTATATATTCTAAAGTAGTTTTAAAACGAATCTATGATATTCTAGTTATTGTACTGTCCATCGTTGACAGCTTTTTATTTAGTCCAAATCTATGTATTAATAATGTACTTCTCGTCACGATATGGCTGAAATACTGCCGATGTGACGTTAAATCTTAACCCACTCACTCACTCACTCACACTTGACTGCATTGATTTTTCCATCGCAAGGGATAGATATTTCAAAAGCATTAACTACGAAGGACCTTTTTAACAGCGTGAATTCTAATCTAATAATTTGCTTTTGAAAAGAAATATCTTTGTTGCAACATTTTTGAAGATCATGTTTTGTAATTACGTAAATAATTTTTAAATTGGTATGAGTAAATTTGATATCGGCGATTGTACGTGGCTTTTCTCTCAAGGGGGTTGACGTAGCAAAAAAATATTGTCCCCCTATGAGAGTATGTAAGACCACATCATTCAAAGTACGTTTATTTCTACCATAGTTTTAATCGTAGTATATTTGTAATTTTAATTGTTGGCTTAACTTTCAAACAATCACCAGGAGCCAGAGGGATGGTATAAATCCTGCTGGAGTACCATGTAGGTAGCAGAAGTACCGTAAGTCCCCATGGTACCTAGTATGGTGACCTACCTTTGGTTGTTGGTGTTCTTTAGCCCATTTTTATTTTGTATTGTTATGAATAGTTCAAATGTTTATAATGACATGCTAGTTTTAAATATACGTCTGTGATATTCTAGTTATTTTACTGTCCTTTGTAGACAGGTTTTATAGTTCAGTTTTGTGTTTCATTAATATATAACTTGATTTAGTCACGATAAGATTGAAATATTGTCGATGTGACTATAAACCATAACTCACTCACTCAGGCTCACTCACAGTATACCGGAACTTTACACGCCACACTAGCATCTAAATATAATAACTTCCTGACGATTGCTTACAATAAATAGTACTACATTCCTGACTACTTATTACTGCCAAAACACAATGGCAAAACACAGGGGCCACGCTGTGCAGAGTTGCGTCCCTTGGGCACGCCAGAAGCCTGGGTTCGAATCCCGGTTCGCCCCGATAATGTTTCTAGATTTGTCAGCACCATACCCGTGCTCGTGGGTTTCACCGAAGTGGTAAACGTCTGAAACCTGCATCACTTCGGGCTTTCCTCCCACATTAAGCTGACACGCCGTGATATAACTGGAAAACTGTTAAAAGCGAAGCGGCGTTAAACCCCACTCACTCACTCACTCATCCACAGTAACGATTATGATGTGTATAAAAGACGTTATGTACAGATAAGACCACTACTTTCTTCTTACAGGAAAACGTCCTTGTTGATAAGGTAAATGAGGTTATACGCAAAACTGAAACCAATTTGCCTACTCATGGTGATAAGCAGCTTAGTTTGTTTAATTAATACATTCAGAGTTAGAAAAGTGTGATTGCCTACCCAGACCAAACAACCCGGCAACTGTTTACTAATCCATACTGGTATAATGGACTGCAGCTTCATTGAGATAACGCTTGTTTGCAAAAGAACAGTGAAGTAAGACGAGTTCTAAGGATGAAGAATAGTGGTTACATTGTAAGTCTTATGTTAGAAGAACATCACTTGAGCATGTTTACGTATAAGAAAGAAAATGTTCTTATGGATCAGCTATTTGGGGAATTTAGATATATCAATGTTGTCCAGAACTGAGCATATTGGTTTTTCTTAGCAGTCGATAATAAAAGCACAAAATTAGCTGTTCGCGATGAAATGGACTGGTTATCCCCATTTAGCAAACACATATTTGAAATATTACGTTTTTGGCGCAGACTTTTCGCTGCTGATTAATCAAGAAGGTGGTATTTGCAGACGGTTCGTAAAGTAATACATAGAGGACGAATGCAACTTATTACGTTTTCCTTGATTACCGTCAACCCACTTTGACATTTTATTGTCTTGTCAACCATGCCAATCTTTTTTCATTCACGTTTGAATATTGATATTGAGTGTGAGTGAGTTGGGTGGAACATTATTCCAGTCTCATCAACCAAACTGCCGGGGTCGGTCGGGTAGCCTAGTGGTTAAAGTGTTCGCTCGTCACGCCGAAGACCGGGGTTCGATTCCCGACATGGGTACAATGTGTGAAACCCATTTCTGGTGTTCCCCGCGGTGATATTGCTGGAATATTGCTAAAAGCGGCGTAAAACCATACTCACTCACTCACCAAACTGCCCCATAATGCAAAGTCCAGGATGGTCTTTTCAATTTCACATGGTTTCAGACACATAACCCTTTAAGGGAGGTATGTACTCGGTGTAAACCCGGATACAACGTCGATTGTAAATAAAAGGTTGTGGATTGTAATCCTTAGTATGGAGGTTTACAATTGACTTGTAAATAACACACACAAAAAAGAAGAAAGAACGAAGCCAGAAAGCGTATTATTTCCTTGTATCTGCAATCACTGAAAATTGAAAGTAAGCGAGAAAGAACGGCCTTCACTTGTCTGGAGAGACTTCTGTGTTGGTTCAAACGTCGCCCGTTCCTGTGTTGTGTGTGAAGCTGCCTCCGTTCTCGTCGTCTTTGCGGTCAGAATGTCACTGACGGTCGCCTTCTGTTGGTTATTTTTCCTGCAAAGGCGAAAGGCGTCACTTCTTTGAAACCAAATTAACCAAACTAAGCACATGAAAGAGATGTGTAAATTCACGCATTCTTCAATTTTTCGATCATAAATGGAAGGGTTGGGCTAAAATGTACTCCATGTAGTAATATATTTTAAATGGGCGATCTTTTTCAATTTATCTTCCCTTCACTAACCCGCTAGGTGCGCTGACCCGGACGGTCCAACCTTAAACTGACGGCGCATGTGGTATGCGCGATACGAGCACTACATGTTACTATGACGCCTATAGACAGTTAACTAGTATAACCTTCACCTTTGTCGGCAACGGTCACGCTTGTGTGTGGACAGCATATCTTTTCGCCTAAACAATGATTTATCTATTGCCATGTCCGGAAATAAATGTTCCTTGATTTAATGATACATCAGGGATGGCCACGACTGATTATATTGTATAGTTATCCACTAGATAGGCGTTCGAAGCGATGCGGTGAGATCAGCTGATCGTTCATCCCAGGTCGCTTTGTTGACGTTTTGCAATCGGTACTGAAAGTGTTGCCCTTGATGTATGAATATGAAAATTAAGTAGATTTTTTATACGTTCCTATATCTATGTTGTAGCATCGCTGAACAGGCTACATCATATGCATGCATTTCAGTATGTACAACTGTGAGGCGATACGGTACGCGAAATGTGAAGGTATCATGCAACGTTGCCCGTAGCCTCAATGTTGTGAATATTGACAGCAACACATGTAAGTATTTGTCAGATATATAACAGAGAGGAATGAGGAATGTTCTCAAGAAATTGTAAGAGTAACAGGCACTGTAAAATTACGTCATAAACTAGATATCATGTTACAATGTTCAAAATAAAAGAAATGGAAATCACTGAAATCTGTTTTGATATTTAAGGGTTAATTGGTGCATGTTTGTATACAAGGATTTTATGTATATGAACGGTATCTGTTTGTGGCCAAATACTACCATGATTATATTTCAAAATGATCAATGAAAGATATATATTATTTTGGCCTTAAAAAAATTCAGACACAGAGGACCCTACATGTTAGTTAAAATACATATTCAAGAGTATTTGTACAAACTACATTTTTTTAAAATAAAACAGTATATTCATACTAATTACCAATCTCTAAAATGTTGATTGTATTAACAATGCAGTGTCTACATCCAGTTTGCATTGACAATAATCATATGATTGTGAAACAGATAAAGCTGATTCTTAACTTCATTAGGCCTTGCTTTTTATGTTTTCTGTTCTAAACTGATGTTTCAAATTCCAACATAAACAAATTATTAATGTTTTTCTTTTTTCTCTTCACACCAAAAGATATCTTCATTGCACAATGACTCTAATTATTTTATTTAATATCTTGGCACACTTGTGCATGTCTACTAGTATTTGATTACACATGCATGACTTTTTAGCTGTCATCTGTTTCTGAACTGGAATTTATGCTGATAAAGATAAGTAACATAAAAAAGGGACTGGTATTCTTTCAGGTTTGGAGAATCAATCAACTCATAGTGAAAACATTTTTAATTTCTTGCATAAGTTACTTTGATCTTGATAAGATCAAAATAGATACAAATTAAATTGAGGAGATTAAATTATGCAGTCTTTTTCATTTCAGCCAGTCTGTCTAAAATCCGGTCCTATTTTTCAGGCAATAACAAATGAATGAAAATTTAAGAAAAAATATACCTTACCTGAGTGAATCAGTCAATATGCATATTGACTGAAATGTTCAGTCAAAATACATATTGGGGCTGATTATAGACACTGACTGTAACATATGTAAGTATAATCTGTTATATGCAAAAACAAATAACATAAATAAATCCATTTATCTACATGGAATTACTGTGGGGTTCAATTTGCATTTATTTAACCATCAGAAGATTTGATGATAAACTTTCATATTCATATTTTCATATAAAAATCATATTTGCTATATGATAATAATATCTACAAAATATACTTTATACTACAGGTGTCTTGAAGTACTGTTGAATAAAAATCAGGATACTTAGATACAGCATGATAGTGTGTTGGTTTGTATGGGAAATAATTTGTCAACATTAAAGTAAATATAATGTTACTAAAACAAGAAGATAAAACTATGATTTAGATCTATTTATGCATCATACACATTTTGTGGGGTAGTCAGTATGATTTGTTGTTTGTTGGGACACATCTCTGTAATTAACTACTATTTTAAGAGCATGAGTATCAGAATTCTGTAAGAAATGATGGATCAACTAATTAACACCTGTGATGACTCAGAGCACTTAATGATGGGACACATGTTATAAGGGGCAGAATAATATGGGTAAATCTCTTATTTCAATGTATGATGACTGGTATGTACATGTATATTGCAACTAAGTAACTGAGTGCTTAGATCTAATAGATGCATGGTAGATGTTCATTTGGCCTATTTCTAAAAAAATAATATAAATTCAAATATTCAGATGCAACTTTAATTTTGATATAAAAAGTAACATTTAAAATCAGTTGTTTTATTATTTTGAACGTTATTTCTTCGTAAAATATTTGTAAAGGCGCAGATGAATACTTACTATATAGATCATTGGTAAAGGCCTGTCAAAGTTGTCTGTGTGCTGCAAATGTTTGCGTATCACTAATTTTATTAAATTGAAGTCCATGGTAGTATTTATTTAGATTTGAATGCTTGAATTGTTGTGGGAAATAACACAAAGGCTGATAAATAAAATGAGTTTGCATTATTTCATCGATGCATTATGTTAGCCCAGACTGACAGAATGCCTCGCTGTTTTCTGACGTAGAAAATACCGTGGCAATATACCATTTTTCATGACGTTTTTCCCGCTATATTCCAAGTGACAATTCGTCTTGTAGTTGAAGACTCAACAAATGTTGATATTATAAACTAATAATCACTACAAAATATGTGCTAGTTAAAAATATTCAGTTGTAAACGACCGTTTTTGAACGAAGGTGCAACAGGATAACTCTTTAGCTTGGCTCCGTCTCTACATGTCAGTAGTTGTCGCAGCGCGCATTGAGCCGGGAACCATACCGGAAGCGACAGTTTGGACCGTCGCTTATATCGTTTCAAAAGGAGAGTTATTGCCCTTTGGAACAAAAAGATCGCCCATTGTACACAACTTTTTTTCAAATTATATGTAACATTAAAAACTTCCAAAACTTAAAAATTGAGCAATTTTAGCAATTTACCTTTTTGTTCACAAAACGTCTGCTCATAACCATTGCTTTGATAGTGAGTGAGTGAGTGAGTGAGTGAGTAAGTTGGGTATTCCAGTTATATCACGGCCTGTCAGCTTAATGTGGAAGGAAAGCCCGAAGTGATGCAGGTCTCAGACGTTTATAACTTTGGCAAAACCCACGAGCACGGGTATAGTGCTGACAAACCTAGAAACACAATCGGGCCACTCTTGTAGCGACTGGGTCACCCGAATATGCAAAAGGGTACACATGGGTGACGCATTATCATCAGGCAGTGATTCACAAAATATGGTTTACGTGCTTGACATAAATCTAAAATACCATTCAAGGACCTTCGACGGAAAGCTTCGTTGTGCCTGAAGCCGCGCAATAGTACTCCTGCCATGAGACGGCGGCCTGTAAACACCAGTCAATCAAGTGAAGCCCGTGACATGTTAGCCCATGAAATAATATTGTTGAGACTAACAACGATATGGTAATTAAAAACCTTTCATTACGTAACAGAAATGCCACTGCCTGATCACGACACACTCTGTCAGTTCGAGAAGGTCAGTCATCGTCATTGCAATGATTAATTCATGTCGTTTTATATAGAACAAATATCCAATTCCCTTGGACTGATTAACCTGATCTAGAAATAAGAGATGCCAGTGAAACCGGTCTTTGCTTGAAGATTCTGGGTCACAAGACTTTATGGCAAGAGGGATGACTTCAAATTTCCAATTGACAACTTTCCCTTCATGTCGAACAATATTTCAACAGCTACAACGTTTTTCTCTGGTCTACATTTCACAACTTAGGAGGTACAATCGAGTAACTATTTCTATACAAATTTCAAAGAGCCATCCGACTTTTTCTCATTCAAGGCCTCATTAAAGCTTTGACAACAACTTTACAGCAGATAAGTTCCCGTGAACCCGTAATGATCCGGTTTAGCATAGGTCTTCAGCAACCCATGCTTGCAGTTAGAGACGACTATGCTTGTAAGAGGCGACTAACGGGATCAGGTGATCAGACTCGCTGACTAGGTTGTGCATGTCATCATATCCCAGTTGCCTGGATAAATGGTCATGATGTCAATCATTGGATGTCTGGTGTGGAGTCGATTATTTACAGACCGCCGGCCTATAGCTGGAATAATCAAACAATGAACAGTCCAACAAACATGTTCCCGTGTCTGTCAGGTGAACCTGCCTTAACGTGTGCGTGACGTGTGCCACCGGTGGTGCAGGAAATGTTCACCCTTTCGCGAACACCATGTCTCTACAGCAGTAACCACATTATCTCGAAGAAGAGGAGATATGTTCCCTATTTCAGAGATACATGACGTGTTATCTGACATTATACCGATATTGTGGAATAAACAATTGATACTGACCAATGGCTCGAAAACGTGGGGTGACAACATTTGACCAGTTTTGGAACTTTCCAAACCTTTTTGGTGTCAATTAGTGGCACTGATAAGAGCTGCTGAGGCATAGAAGCATTATCAACATAATGTATCAGGGGTATCATATGGGGTCTCTTTCTGTGACTGCAAGTGCTCTGGGTTTAGAGGCAGAAAAAGCACTTTGGGTGCTTCTCAGACTCGACTTGGAGACAATGGTCAAGGAAAGTTCATGCACTTTTGTATCAGGGAATGTAATAATCGCAAAAATGGCATGGAACAACGTAAAGTTGAAACAAATATCCACCAACGTTCAAGCGATTTATGTTTAGAGAGTCATATCGCTGCCATGTTTGAGATATATTTGAACCGTACTCCTGTGTCTTCCCCCTGCTATCGACGTCCTCTGGTCCCATCTACATGAGAACAAACCAGATTCAGTTCTCAATGTGAGGGAGCTCACACATTAGGGGACAACATGAACCGGATGTCTACTAAAACAGGGAAGCCGAACAAGTACACAAACCACTCCGGCAAGGCAAGCACGTCCAATGCATTTCATAACAACGTTTCATCATCGTATGTTACTATTTATCACATTAAATACTAGTATGATACGAGCTACTACAGAAAGCTCATCTTTGAACTCCTACGTCAAAGTGACCACCAAATTGGATTTGAACAGGTTTTATTCAGACTACGACTTAACGGACATTATGTACCTTGGAAATCGGACAGATTCATTGATCGTATTAAAAAAGTGCTATAGATTGCCAGCCACTGAAAGTAGACCACCAAACCGGGGACTTACAGTACCTTTGCTACCTACATGGACCCCAGCAGGATTTACACCGTCCCTTCAGAAGTTGGTGATAGTACGCAATGTTAGCCACAATAACAAATATTCTACCTTTAAAGGATTAGTAGGCAGTCATATTCTTTGAATGGCATGGGCATACGATATCCTCTTAGGGTGACAATAATTTTACATTTTCACATGTGAAAACTAAAGTGCGATATATATGTATTTCTAAAAGGAAAAACATATTTATACCTATGATGATTTGATATCGTTAAATAGAGTTACCTCCCGTCCAACCCATGATATTAAACCATATGATGACGTCACGCTATTGTTCTTGGTTGAATTTGAGTCAGGAATGCAGTGTTTGGCTGTCTTTGTATAACCTGAATGTACGTTTGTATGAGTGAGTGAGTGAGTTAGGTTTAACGCCGCATTTAACAGTATTCCAGTCATATCACGGCTTGTCAGCTTAATGTGGGAGGAAAGCCCGAAGTGATGCAGGTCTCAGACGTTTACCACTTCGGTGAAACCCTCGAGCACGGGTATGGTGCTGACAAACCTAAAACCATAATTGGGGAGAACCGGGATTCAACCCACATTCATAGGTTTCTGGCGTGCCCAAGGGACGTAACTCTGCAGAGGGAATCGCGGCGCCTTAGACGACTGGGCCACCCGTGCCCCCCGTTTGTATGATATTTACTCACATCAACAGTTGGTAATAACATAAAAAGGTTCAAACATTACATTACTACCCTCTTCAGTCAGGGAATGGAGAAAGATTTGGTAAAATCCAGAACAGGACACAGACCGGATGCAGTACTACACTACCTCCGACCCAGTGAAACAACTCTCAGACGGATATCAGATGCGCTGCAGCCCCCATCAACAATACAGCCCAAACCTGTATGTTTCTTACGGATCATACACAGACAATCTTACAAACAAATACAAAGATTGACATATAGTCCTAACAGTTTTGATTGTTTGTTTGTTGTTTAACGCCGCACTCAACAATATTCCAGCTATATGACGGCGGTCTGTGAGTAATCGAGTCTGGACCACAAGGACTATGTGATGTCCTTGTTAGCGTTTTGTTGACGCTAACGTCAGAGAAGGGCACAGGTTTGGAGGTGGATCTGTTTCAACCCCAGAACACTCCTGTACCATGTCGAGGGTAATTTAAAGACCCTGCGCTACAGAGACAAGAATGGACTGGCCAGCCTATTCTCCTGATTTGGCACCTATTGAACATTTGTGGATCTCGTTGGGTGACTGAGTGAGTTGGGTTTAACCACCACCCTCAGCCTGCAAATGGTGCTCAGTTGGTGCAATTATTGCAACAGGAATGGTTAGCCATTTCGCAGATTATCCTCAGAAACTTGGTTTGGTCGATGCGTCAACGTTGTCTCGATTCCATCAGTTATAGAGAGGTGGTCAATCCCGATACTCTGCCCTTTGTGACTTTGAAAAATGACACCAGGTCTTTTTGTGATGTTATGGCATTTCTCACTGCAAACACGAAAACGTCGTTTTTTTCCGTATATGGTCATTGGACGGAAAAACGACTAAAAATTCATTAAAATTGATTAATTGGTCAGCGTCTAGAAAGTGTCCAGAAAAGGGTCGAATGGACGGAAAAACGATGCCTTTTGCTCCGCCTTGTACAACTGTTAACGGTCAATCAGATGGCGCTGGTCCCCCGACGCACGTGATGTCCAAGGCTTCCTTTCGGAAGCTTTAGGTTTCGTATTTCTGGCATGCCTTGCTCTAGTATCTGTCGCGCGCAGTGCAGCGAGATTTGCTGATAAGCTAGTTTTAGGATATTTTACATGTTAATGGAATTCAGACACGCGCCAAGAAGTCAAACCAAACAATGTTACTAAGTTTATTGTGGTAACGGCTATGTACAGTTACCCCTATCGGATAATGGGTTGTGTTTCATTTGGTTATAACAATAACTAATTTTTTAATGTGAAGTTTACAAGATATACGGCTTGGACGCGAGGTCGGTCACATGACGTTCTTCACGTGACTGTATTCTTGAAAAGGCGTACACACTGACTACTTCCACATTCCTTGGGAAAACCCTTGGAATTCCCTGGTACGAATTCATACAGAAGCGTGGTTGCAAGCCCATTTAAGGATACCCTCGCTACAACCCATCCCAGAGAGAAAAAACACGAAAAAAAATGCAAACTGTCGCAGTGACAATTTACAGAATCTATTTGACACATCTTCACAATCACCTTTCAATGTTCGGCCAATTGATCAGTTATGCCAAAGGCTTGAAATAGCCACAGGTTAATTAACAACTTCGAAAATATCTCCCGTCACGTTTATCGTGTCGGCCATTTTGACGTATTGTACTTGATGTAAATGTATTACGACGCTCTGTCATTGTAATTGACTTACTGAGGTAATTCTGTAAAAGATCTTCTCATCTAATGAGGATATTGTTTGGAATATATTTCTTGTAAACATACTAAAACATATGTTCCTCGCTTTTATTTTATTCCGGGGTGGCCCATTAAATCTAGTAGTAAGTCAAGGCACCATGCGTGATCTGTTAATTTATGTGTTTAAATTACGATTTGGGGCGTTAATAAAATACACTGACGCAAGTATATTCAATTCAAATCAATTGGATAATTGAATATGCTTTCTTTTACATATTACATAATATCACTGCACAAAATATGAACAGTTGCAGTAACACACTACGGTAATCGCATTAAACATCATTTTCAACTGTACAGTATTTCAGTATTTCAGTTATATCATGGTGTATCAGACTGATGTGGGATAAAAATCCGCAGTGGTTCAGGTCATCCAATGGGTGTTCGAGAAAAGGCGAGCGTATCCTGCCACACAAGTGGCACCCGTCACAAACACATGCAAGGACAAGTCAATTGTTCACCTGAACAAAGCACGGAAACACACAATGATGCCCGTCCTCAGTTTTACCGAGCATGTAAATTATTTTGTCCGTCAAAAACATGGACGAGTATAAACAATATGTTCATTCACGTAATACATGTCATACATTTGACAAAATGTATTGACTCGGAGCATTATTGTTAATCACAGCGTATGCAGTTGAACTCATCACCCATCCCATTATTGATAACTCTTCTTGAAGATCTATGAAATCAGAAGCTGCAACACTCTATCTTTTAACTGGCATGTCAGACTTCTATTTCATTACTCAGTTTTATTTGCACGGATTACTATGGAAGGGACATTGTCTCGATGTCGCATTGTCGCATTGACGCCTTAACAAAAACAAGCAAAACGTGTCAAAATTAACAAAAGCGCGACAATTGGCCATTTGTCGCATGTTCGCATTGTCGCTCTTTAATAATCCTTTTCTTTATTTTACAAAAGGGCGACGATGCCGTAACGCGACATTTTCAAGGTCAAAATATGTCTCGTTGTCGCATTGTCGCCCCATCACAAATGTGTATAAAAGGCGTAAAGTTCAGTTATTGTTACAGTTAGGAAGTCCAACCTGATAAATGTACGTCTTGAAATGAAAACACAAGTCCGTCCGCGAGTCCATACAATTTAACTTTTATTGTGAGCTCTTCTCTAAAAGTGCTTAGTGTTCAACTCCCAGTTCCAAACACGTAGTACCTCCTCAATAATCCACATACTTCCAGTGCAGTGGTCTTCCGGAAGATCTTACTCTTGACCGTATTAGACAACTGACGAGTGCACGCCTGACCTGTGACCTCGTTGCAACCCTCGTGATGTGTTTGCCGAAGGGAGAGGTGTAGGAAATGTGTGCTCCAGCCCAGCGCAGAGCTCGCGACACACTGAATACTGATGTATACAGTATATTGCAGTTGATATACTGTATACTGCATGTGATACTTATTTGCGGAAATGTTACAACTTTCAAGATTCAAGATTCAATTTGCATATATTTCATATACAACAGACCGCCGTCATATATCACTGGAATACTGCTGAGAGCGGCGTTAAAACAAATTGTTTTCATAATGGAGCGCTGCAGTCATTTAAAATAGAACCGTATACATATGTACATGTAGTACCAACTCACTCCATTTGTTTCGAATATTCAGCAGAAAATATATTATTAACCAGGTCTTTGGGAAAAGATATCAGATTTTTATAAGCAGCCACATAGGGATGATAAAGGACCCCTCGCTGATTAGGTTCTTGTTTACTTAAGAGCAGAGTTGGCCATGTTAGATGATATAACCAAAATCCGGGAGCTCCGGCGGGGGGCAAGCTGGTCTTGTTAGTGTATGGTATGAGCTGTGACGTTGACCCAAGAGAATAATGTAAAACATGAGACCAACTCAAGTCTATAATGATTAGGAAAGTCTAGATTTCCACAGCTCTAGCCTGAAATTAAGAATTGGTCTATGCTCCATTTTAATTGTATTATTTTCATTTTGTAGACATGGATGGACCAACCAGGAAAGAAATTGATGGAATATTAATATCACATGTTACCACTGATCCAGTTAAATTAATCACACAATAATAAATTAGTATTTGACATTACGGCATTTGATTATTAGGGCATGATTATGTACATGTTCACTGTAGTAATGTACACACCAGTCAACTTGATTATAATTTTTATCAAAGTGTAGCGCGGCATCAACGATTACTTTATGATATCCTCACTTGTCATCGATGTATTGACATCGAACAATAGACGGCAATTCGAAATTCTTATGGATAGCTTCAATAGGGACAGCGCCGGTGTCAGTACAATTAGTTAAAATAAGTATCTACAAAATATAATCTGAAGCAGACAAGAACAATATTTTTTTATTAATGCTTACTTTCATGGATAGAATTAAGGCAATCTAGGCTTGCCAAATCGTTCTAGACTTGAGCTGGATTCTTTTTAAATTTATTCTGTATGGTCTGGGAGACGAACGGGCGTCAGTATCGCATTGAGAACTAGGACAGCCTTAATCAGTGTAATCGGATATGTTGTGGAGTTTCGGTTTTGGGCTGTTTGCTGAATATATAGAATTGCGAGTTATGTATACTCTGTATTCTTTCGTCATGGTAGCATATATATTTTCTATGTTGCTTTTTGAATTATCCACAAATAATGAGAACTACAATGTAAACCTCTCTCTGGAGATATGCAATAATACTACTGAAGGGGATATCTGAAAAATGGGATTTCTCGACAAATATTTCTTTCTTAAATACTACCCGTTACAGGCATTCTGATCATTATATCATACTTTGTACAGTTTAAAAGTCAACTAATGGCAAATTGTGTATCTTTCTACATTTTGAATATATTATATTTTCTGAAATAAAACCTTAGCATCAGATAGTGATATACACGAATATGATCTATACTATTATAAATGAATTCTCAATTTCGTATTATGAATTAGATAAACAGAAATATGATAGCAAAACAAATTATTTTAATCTATTCTTGTGAATAGGTAACGAGAGATCTAGGCAACGCACTAACGTAGCCATTTATGAAAAATGAAATATTAAAAGTTTAGGGGTTTGAACATGCACATTGAATGACAGGGAAGAAAGCGGCAACGCAATAATTAAATTATGAATCAAATTATGTTATAAATATAAGTTTAATCTCTCATTGTTGGAAGGTGTTTAATAATTATATAGATTTTGTTTGATTGTTTGTTGTTTAACGCCGCACTCAGCAATATACAAGCTATATGACGGTGGTTCGTAAACAAGTTAGTCATTATCATCAAGAGCACCGATCTACGCATTCGGGATACGATGACATGCATCAACCAAGTCAGCGAGCCAAGTCGCCTTCGTACAAGCATGGGTTGTTGAATGCCTATTCTAACCCGGATCTTCACGGGTATTTTTTTAAATAATAAGGTACAATGACATTCTGTATATGTCCATAATAAGTGTGTATAAGTAGATGGATAATATGTCCATACACGCCAAGTAAATGGTATATGCATTAATTTAAATGCAAATGATTCAATGATGAGTTCTTTCACAAGTCCATATTTCAAGGCATGTATTTGATATTCATAATAACTCCACAAAAGCTACACAATGGCAACAAAACGGTACCAGCATCACAGATACCAATAATACATGAGATACATATAATTACTTTAAAGTTAAAACATGTATCTAAATAGAAAATTAGAAGGATACACTTCCGACATTTTTCGTATTTTGTTTTCGTTTGGAGAGAGAAGTTGTGATTGGTATCTGATGGGTGCAAACAGGTGTTCCCTTCCGCCCAGGCCTTGCGGCAATGCTATAGCCCAAAATGAAACAAGCCTTGTTCAACAGGTTCAGACACAAATTTCTATCCCACTTGGGCTCCTTTTAAATTTAAATATAATTTCTCTTGTCGATATGTGTCAGAAGAAATGAAATATTACAGCACTGGTGAATAGGTTATATGCGCATGTCAGCGTCGATCCTATAATATCCTTTTATGCAAAATACATATATACTGATGAATTAAGGTAGTAATACTACGCATATATATGTCCAGATGCATACATCAGTATCATCTCGTGATCTTAATTCGTGCTTTGAGCCCTTTTTCTACCGGAGATTCTGGGGTGTTACATCACACCAGAAAGCCAGGTCCAAATTCAAGTCATAATTTCATGGTCCGTCTTGTATGTTGGAAACCAATATCGCAATATGGCTAAATATTGCTGAACGTGGTTTTAACCCGATTACTCACATAATTATTCCATTTTCTAGTCATCTACGAACACTATCTTTAAGGAGGTATATCTGTATCATCCAAATGTCCATACACATATGTCCACATTTATATGTATAAAGCAAGTCGTCCTGCACTCTTCCTTAAAAGATAAATGCTAAGCATTTCCTCTGTATTAATTTATATATTGTAATATCGTTTTAATGTAATGCTGATGCAGTAAACGTACCACAGACCTAATGCTAGAATAACATATAATTTCTGAAATGAACATATTTTACAGAAAAAAAACAGTTGTTTAAACAATACTTATAAAATATAAGAACAAGGAGCCAAGAGCCAAATATTGGGCTGTGTTGGACATATTTGTTTCGGGGTCTTATGACAGACAAACCTAATGCCTTTAAGTATAAAGATAAGTAAGTATAGATGTTGTACATATTCAAATATGTTCGTGATTAACCCAACCTTGAAAAATATTGAAAGATGAGTGGTAACTATTTATGCCATTATTTCAAATTAGAATGAGAGCACATCAGGAAAGCATGGCACTTTAATATACGTATCTTGTTAACCCAATATTCTTTTTTAAGTAAGAGCAGCATGTATATCGAGAGTATAGGTTTGGTGCGTGACTTATCACACAGTACTTTCAGAAAGTGTGCATATTCTGTTTATCGGCAATAAATAACTTAAGACGATTAATACGGGTAAATACGATTTACTTCAGAACTAGTATAGATTATTTAAGGTTAGGGGGAAATGTATGTAATTAACAGAACTTTGGCCTGGTTTGAAGGATTTGGGTCCTGGCTTTGGCTTTGTGTTGGACGTGTAGACGGCATTTCCAGGTTTGACGTATCAATGACAAAAATGATGTCAGATGCAATTCTCTGCCTTTTCGGGTGAACAATTGGCTTGCCTTTGGATGTGTTTGTGGCGGGTGCCACTAGTGGATCGGAATGAGCTCGCGTTTTTGCGAGCATCCAATGTCATCATTTATTATGATGAATCATGAAACATGCTCCTGATGTTGTCGCAATGGTGCAGTTGGCGCTACTTTTGGCAAGGGTTTCTCATGATAATGGAAATGCTTATGTCGCTTTTGTTGACCGATAAACATGAAAAGATATAATGTTAGTGTTTATGGTCATGTAATTAAGAGACAAACGACGAGTGGGAGTTGTTTATTGTACGATAAACAACGACCGATACTCGTTTATTTCTATAAGAGATATCAACATTACGTACAGCCTCTTTTAGGGTGTTAAATTAGGAAAAAATACACGCTTTACAATATTTACCCGTACTTAAATAATGATGATTCCTTGAATAGAATCCGACAGCGGCCATGCTAATTTTCTCGTCAATCATCTGTACCTTTTCTCCCAATACCGATTGTCATATCACTCTCACTTTCGGATTCTCCAGCAACATTTATTGGGAACAACTCACTAGACACATACCTCTCAAAAATAAGGTCAAATTTACAAATTTTACTTTTCAAGTTGCGAGTGCATGTTCGAATCTCAATAAATGACGTCATGATAGAACAATGTTTTATCGTGAAATAAATATCGCTTCCTTCTTTGTTCTTTGTGATTTATCGCGTAGCTATCTTATATCATCAAATGCCAATTTCTAATTGCTTTATCATGACGTATCCGTGCCATGTAGCAATAACATACACAAATATCGGTGACTTCGACGTTGAATAGTGTCATGAAATATGATTATCCTCTTGTGTGCAATATTTCTGGTTGATAAATCTAACATATTCTTACTTTAAGAATTAAGACTATACATTATTATATATCCCTTATCAGGTCTCTGTAACATTTGCAAAATGATACAAATATAAGAATACAACTGAACCTAAATGTAATGTTTTAATATCCTTACGTTGCTGAGTGCAGCATTTAACAACAAACAAACAAAACATAATATCTTTAAGAATTATGTCAACAATTCCGATGCTAAAAATAATCTCACAATCTCCATACCTCTTTCTCTCTATGAAAACATAATAACGTTTTTTTTAATAATCTGAAGGAATAATAATGGCAATACTATCATAATTATCATCATTATTTATGTTACTTATCCTCAAGTGAAGTAGTCCTCCACACTATACATTCAGTGAAGAAGCCCATGAACATATGAACTATGTAACATACATTCATGGAAATAAGATGAACAGTTGAAGTTAGCAAATGATATTATTCGGTCGAACGTCTATCAGCCATCTATTCTATTCATGAAGAACATTTCACGTGGGACCAACAGAGGGAAGTATGACTATCGACTTGCTAATTATTTTTTATATTCATGCCAGCTCAGCGATCTATTGGCTTGATTTATTGTTATGGTATCCACAAAATAAGTAGGATCCGATTTTTTCCGTTTTTGTTGAAATAAAACTGAATAATATTTGCTGTTTACATATCAAAGTTTGCCAGATTGTTATAAAATGTTTGCCCACAGCAAGGCTACGTATCCCCAACATATTGTGCTAGGCACAGTATCACTGGACTGAGGGAGGGCGGTATTCCTCCGTGTGGGTCACCTGCTTGGCAATATGGGACGGGAAAACTGCAGGGGGTGAGGGCAGTTAAGTTGATGGTACAGACAGATAAGAGAGATCATTTTACAAATGTGAAACCTCAGTCCACAAAGGAAGAGGCGAAAGCTGAAACTTGGTGAGGTTTACAGAACAAAGGCAGTTATTTCTAGTTTCCTACTGACTCTCGAAGATACATTTAATAAAACAATTAATGCGTGTGTGTGTGTGTGTGTGTGTGTGTGTGTGTGTGTGTGTGTGTGTGTGTGTGTGTGTGTGTGTGTGTGTGTGTGTGTGTGTGTGTGTGTGTGAGGTAGAAGAAGAATTGCACACCATAAAAATGGCTACGTATGTAGTTGGGGTAGATATGTTGAATGCCCGGCCAGT
Source organism: Haliotis rufescens (assembly GCF_023055435.1). Taxonomy (NCBI): domain Eukaryota; kingdom Metazoa; phylum Mollusca; class Gastropoda; order Lepetellida; family Haliotidae; genus Haliotis; species Haliotis rufescens. Next base: position 53,911,681 of record NW_025964334.1, read on the forward strand.
ATGACCTTTGAGTCACTACATTTTCAGTCATTAAAAAGCGTAAAACAGTATTTGAGTGAAAGAAAACACTATAAGTGAGTGAAACAAAAGACCTCAGTACAGGCACACCCAGTCCCCCAACCCCAAGTCTGCATGTATCAATACTCATACCTGCCACATCCTCAACCACTTAACTTACTCACACAATCATCTGACAACATGTTCGCCAACCCTCGTATCACAACGCATGCACGCATGCACGCACGCACACACACACTATAACTATATCCGCCCTCATGTATCGGTATTCGTGCTTTCATACATACATACACCCCTCTACCATTCCCCTACATCCATCGCAGTATAACTATGACTATAACCGCCTTCGTGCATCCGCACTTATGTTCACATTGCATTGCATATGCATCGAATTACACGTTTAAAATATCGTAAATATTTTACAACATGTACATATTATATATCAGCAAACAGAGATTATTATAACGCAATAGATTTCATCTGTCAAAACATCACAGAAAGAGGGGCAGCCTGGAATTTTACAATGGCATCTGAATGCACTAAGACGTTCAACTGGTCAGGAGGTGAGAGTTGCGGAAGATTACGGTAAACTTCAGTTACAGATCTCCATTACGAATATCTAAAGTATGAATAAAGATCACAGCTTGCTATGACGTGTACTTCATGCCTGCAAAATTAGCAATGTCCTTAGCTCTAAATTGTATGTCTAAATGCTTATGTAGACAAAGACCCAAATGTATATAGGCATGACCATATTATATTCTACGCACATATCACCACATTTAAAAACAAAGCTAGATTGAGTCTTTGAAGGGCATTAACAACTGATACACACAAGGAAAAATATTTATGGATGTCAACGGAGGAACACTGCCTTTCGGAATATATACTTTCTCCTTCATCAGGTGCATATTATTAAATGCTATGAGGCAGAGAACATATATTTGTACCTGTAAGAACAACAAAAGTAAAAAGATAGCAAAGAAGGGAACGCAACAAGGGAAGCCAACAGATAACTGGCATGGCGCTGATTACCCCGCCCCCCCGTTTGCCCATTGTCCATTTCCCATTACCAATCATTCATAAGTTAAGTTTTGGCTTTAATTTGTCCATTGATAATCAACCATCAACGTCTATTATCTCCACCCTAAAAATATGTAGTTTACTGAGAAAGTGGTATCCAAATATAATGTGTGTTACTGTTGACCACTTTCTTAAAGGCATTGTTGGTTCAAAGCTTTCGGTCATAGAAGCCATTCCATTTTTCTCTTGTCAGAGGAGTACACAAAGTATACGTCATCTGGACTAACATTTTTGGTTCGGTGGCTGGGTTAGATCGCCAACTTTGTGTTCTGGCGATTGGGTGCCTCACTCACAGTGTGGGTTCAAATCCCGGACGGGACTCAACCGAAGAAAGTACGAGAATCTGTACTTTACTCAGAAAGTGTTATCCAAATTATAACATTTGTTGTCAAGAAAACACAATAAATGTATATTCGGCTTTGGATGGGTAATGATATCACAGACATATACGGATATTGATGATGACTTGGAGGAGCTTCGTAACGCACGTCTTCTCAATTCAGGGATTGGTAAATCCAAATATGTGTGTGCGCGTGCGTGCGTGCGTGCGTAAATGTGGGCCTGTTGGATGTTACATAAAACATTCATCTTGAGCGGGATGGTAGTTCGAGTTGGATTAGCATGTTAATTATATGATCTTCTTTAGGCAGAGAATGCCGCGCATGAATGTATTGATGAAATTCCTAGGTACATGGGGCCTTTTCGTCCCAAAGAATACCCACAGTGGAGACTTCAATGGGGATAGGGTGTACACAATGTGCTACCTGGTAGATTGTGTGTCATCAGATCGGACAACGTTGGTCTTTGACTGATTGTGGCGTAAAACACACTTATTCATTTACTTATATCGGAAATTGAATGTTCATCTTAATTGTTATTGTTGAACATGTAATATATTTTTAAAGAAATAAAACAGTGACATAATAACTACAACTTTATGTGAGCGCGAGTAGCTTTTTTGGAATGAGATGAATAAGTCTTATAAAGTTGTAAGCTTTCACAACCGTGTAACTATGAATTGACTTTATTGGGTAATCAAAAAAGATATAGGACCTAAAATAGCCAAATTTCATACGATTTCACTTGTCCACCATCTTGGATGCAAGGCGAAAACATTTCAGCGCGTTTGAAGCCACTGAGAATGCCCCCTGCAGAGTTGGACGAACATTCTGCGGTGGCGCGGCTGAGTTGACCAGAGGCTATCAGCAGTATTTCCTGTCCAGGTTATTTAGGTCAGTTGTGTGTGTGTGTGTGTGTGTGTGTGTGTGTGTGTGTGTGTGTGTGTGTGTGTGTGTGTGTGTGTGTGTGTGTGATCGTGTGTGCGTGTGTGCGTGTTTGCGTGCGTGCGGGGGGGGGGGGGGGGGGGGGGGGGGTAGATGATAGATTTAGCAACAAGTAAGGTGATTCTATGAACTATGATTCTCTTTAGGCAGAAAATGAGGATCCACGATGTTCGACCTGGTAGAAGTGTGTTATCAAACCTCACAGCATTGGTTTTTTGACTGACTGTAGCGTCAAAACAAACTCATTCATTTACTTGAACTGAATGTTCATCTTAATTGTTATGGATAGTCACGGAGCCATGATCCAGAGTAAGGGTGTCATTAGATAGAAATAAACTAAGTAATAATAGGATTACCAGAAAAACGGGGTTTTACACACAAGCCAATAAACTTCGCTCATTTACACCAGAGTAAGTCAGTACAAGATTGAAAACTGCCCCATAATTATGGATGACATGCTTGTCGGGTATTGCTACATATATATGTGAAAACAAAGTTATTAAAATGAAGAGCAAAACTGATGAAAGTTAACAATAAACGTGTATACGTGTTATATCGTCACTGCAAAAATAATGATTGTTTGTCTTTAGTATTAACATTCAAATACGTTATATCTCTATTAGCGATATTGTCTTTGTTCCACCGGTGAGTCAGCGTTAGCCGTACTATCTCGTAGTATAATTGTATTTCTGAAGACATCTCGATACAGTTTTTACGATGCATCACGTCTGCACTAGCGCTTGATAACAGCCTTGTGTTTGGGTGTTTCAGTGGTTTAAATCGCTGCTCTTGATATTGTTGATTAAACTTTGATACTATGAACAATATAATGTTATGTGAGAGGTTGACTTTAGAACGGTAACATACTAATAGTATATAGGATGACATAAACAGAACAATGAGAAGTTCGTCCAGATTAGTGTATAGGCAACATTTAATAATTAAAATAATTACATTCAACAACTCCCCTTTTAAGTCCATTTTCCTGACTTATAAGTAAATGCAAGAACAACCGGCCGGAATACAATGTATAGTTCTTGTCCACTTCCATATGACTATATAGCATACAATAAGCTATCGGGTCCCGTTTACATCGGTTTGGGTGGCAGCCTAGATAGCCATAGAATAGTTTCATCTTGGAATCTCCCATATCACTGGGGATCCTCTTCAATTTAAATGGAATTACTCGTTACGATCCCGAACCTTCACGTGACTGTGTTTATGAACCATTGTCAAATAGTGGTGACATTAAATCTAGGAAACAATACGCGAAATCGCGCATGCACAGAACGGAAAATTTGGTCAAGGCATTAAGTAATCCGCATGCGCAGAACGATTGATTTCAGTACTTCCGCTAAGCGCTTCGAGTGCAGCGTCAAACGCGGGCCTGTAATCTAACACGCGGGGACTGACCAATGAAATCTGAGAAGTAGAAATACCGGTAGACGCTGTTGCTTGATTGACAATGTCAATCAAGAAAGGGAGGAGCTTAACGCTATCGTTCTCTCCCAGTAAATTCCGATGTCAAATAACGACGTTATTTGGACGGAAAAACGATGGTTTGAAAACGTCCAAATAACGTCGTTTTTCCGTCGAATGACCATATACGGAAAAAAACGACGTTTTCGTGTTTGCAGTGTCTGAACGTTGCATTAAAGAGTATTAAACACATGCCAGCAACAATTTCCTGTGTTCCTTGGCATCTTTTGATTGGTATATATTTAGATCTATATATGCATATTTAGGCATATTTGTATATATACTGTGTTGTGTGTCTCATAGGCCACATTGCTTGACATAATATACTTTTTTATGAATATTTGTATTTCCATACAAACATTTTACATTGTGTGACATGTTAATAAAGAATGTCTTATTAAAACTAAAAAGTGACTTTCGTGCAGAGACACCACATAGATGAACCCCGACTGTGTTTTAAGCAATCTGAAGATCTCTTTGCTGCTGCTCAATTTAATTATAGGTTTATGTTATCGATAGCATCTTAGCAATGAGATGAAAGGATCACATATTACCCTAAATACGTCGGTGCGGATGTCGACATATTGATAACAGGTAGAAAGTCCAGATACGTCTCTTATATTCCGGGATTTAATGCACTAATAAATATTCGGTGACATACCGTATGTGATCATTAGTAGACTTCAACACGGAGATGACCATTAACATATCTGATTTAGATGAGGTACATTCTAAGGATTTGACATAGCTTTCAGAGACATAAAATGTGATAGGGCACAGACATCTTCTGTTGACATTAAACCACAGAAACGTTATTCAAATTTAAATGTCTTCATCAGTTGACAGTTCTTGTTCATACAAGTTTACACAATCTCCCATGAAATCTAGTATTGCAGAATGAGTAGCACATTGTCCACTGAAAATAACAGCAATTAACTTCTCAAAGACAGGCCTTAGTTTCTTGTGCCGGTATCTTCCTGTGAAAATAAAGTGAGATAGCCCATAGATCATTTCATGTAATTAAACTACTGAAAACATCTTTGAAATTAGGAAGCCGAATGTGAAGATAAGCTTCACTTGTCCTTCCCCATTCATCCTAATTATGTTCCGTCATCTGTCAGCACCTTAACCGAGCTCCAGGAGTAAACACATATAGTATGCTTGACGAGACATTCCCAAATGTGATGCATCAATGACCAAAATGATGTCTGATGGGATTCCCCATTTTGACCAGGTGAACACTTACTTAGCCTTTAACCCGTGAAGATCCGGGGTAAAATAGGTCTTCAGTAACCCATGCTTGCCGTAAAAGGCGACTATGCTTGTCGTAAAAGGCGACTAACGGGATCGGGTGGTCAGGCTCGCTGACTTGATTGATGCATGTGTTCGATCCCAATGGCGTGGGTCGATGTCCATGATGTAAATCACTGGATTGTCTGGTCCAGACTCGATTATTTACAGACCGCCGTCATATAACTGGAATATTGCTGAGTGCGGCGTTAAACAACAAACCAAACCAAACCAAAAAACTTATCCTTTACATGTGTTTGTGATGGTGCCACCGATTGGGATGCCTACCCACCGTTTGAAAGCGGTTCCTTTACACATGCGTATAATTGGAATCAACTATGGACTTTTTATCGGGGTGTTTTACATTTTCTTTTTCGAATCCAAATTTGAAATAAAATGGTTTGGGCAAAACCTTCTTTGGCTCTTCAGTCTATGTATTTCATTAGAAATGTTTCATTATGTTAAATTTGCTTTTGTATTGTACATTTGTTTGAGGATAAAACATGCTACAAAGTCCTTACATGAACGTATATACTTGTAATGATCAGGACAAATCGGGTACATGCATGTACTGTTTGCCAAAAATGTGTTAACTAACCACATCCATTAAAATGTCTTATTCCAGCAATATAGAAATAAAGTAAGCAGTACACCGTGACTCCAAAATTGAAACACTTGATTAAATTTTCAGAACTAGAGAAGTTGCTCCTATGTATTTTCCAAACAGAATCTGTTTCGGCAGATAAAATGTTATAATAAGTTTTTTACTCAGCCGTTTTTACGTATCTCTCAGATGCGCTTGCAAGGTTTCATTCGTGTTACTTCAGTAGTTTCTGAGAAAACAGGACCCCACTGCAAACACTGTGCACGAAGTAAAAACACATAGATCAAGGTCCGTAACTCTGTATAAAGATACTTTCCGGCCTCAGTCTTGAGGAGTATCTCTTAGACAAGCATGCGATCTTACATCATTGTAGGTCCATGCAGGTAGCAAAAGTACTGTAAGTCCCCGTGGACCCTAGCGTGGTGATCTACCTTCAGTTGTTGGCGATCTATAGCCTGTTTTTATGTTGTGTTGTAAAATGTTAATATATTTTCACATGCTCTCTGACTAGTTTTATGTAAATCTGTGATATTCTAGTTATTATACTGCCCTTCGTCGGCAGAATTGTATATAGTTTAAAATATATTGTTAATGTCAAATTTTGTTTCGTCACGATATGGCTGAAATATTGCCGATGTGACGTTAAACTTTAACTCACTCACTCGCTCACTCACTCACTCACTCACTCACTACATCATTGTAACGTTAGTAGTTTCTGAGAGAGCTTGTCCCTTTTCAAGCAGCATGCATTCATTTCCCCGATGTCATAACATGATGTGACCCGTGAAGATTCCGGGGTGGAATAGGTCTTCAGCAACCCATACTTGCGGTAAAAGGTGACTATGCTTGTCCTAAAAGGCGACTAACGGGATCGGGTGGCCATGCTCGCTGACTTGGTTGATGCATGTCATCGATCTCAAGTGCGTGGATCGATGATCATGATATTAATCACTGGATTGTCTGGTCCAGACTCGATTATATAGCTGTAATATTGCTGAGTGCGGCGTTAAACAACAAACCAACCAACCAACCATAACATGACGTCACAGGATACAGTGACACATGGAGCAAGGCTGTGAAAAATGTATTTTTCGGTTTTTCGAACTTTTTTTCGACCGCGACCAGTAAAATTTCTCATACTTACATAGATCTTGGGAAAAAGGGAAGGATTGGAGGCAAGGACGAACTCGTAGCGGGGGATAAACAGCAAAGTAACAAGGTCAACGTACACTTCTTAACATGCAAATCTTTTACCATTTTGGGATGAAAACTTCCCGTCTTCAATAACAAAGGGACATGTTCCGCGACGGGTCATAACACACTTCCTACCAATCCTTTCTTATTGAACAGAATTATGATTCCATGGACACAACACTCATTTTAGATTCAAAGGCTGTCTTGTGTTGTGAATAAATTTACACTTATTTGAACAACCTATTATCTTTTTGCTTAACTCTACTACTGGAACGCACAACATGCATTGGATTGTAATTTCTAGGGTCATAGATTATCACAAAAGGAATAATTTTGTAGTTCTGTCTCTGTTTTCATCAATTCTTGTCATGGTTTTCATCAATTTTTGTCATGGTGTTCTTGTAGTTTGAGGATGGGAATTTGTTCCGCCAGTCGTGAATCGCGTGTTTTTGAATCTGACATGAATACCCTACTCAGACACAGACTACTGACTCCGACCAGTCTTTGTTTTATTGTTGTATCCCATTAATGCCAAGTGCCAGGCAGGGTAACATCAAGTACCATCTTTTAACGTGTTTTTTGGTATGACACGGTCATCGATCAAACCTTGTGCTTTCCAGGCAGACGCTGAACCACTAGACCATGGAGAATATCACTTACAATAGGGAATAGGGAATATGTGTGTGGCAAGGATGAGATGGTTGTGATTGAATATGTGATGAGGTGTTTATACATATATAGAGGTGAGATGCACTAGTGTACAGTAGCACATATATAAAGAGGTGAGATTCAATAGTGTACAGTAGCACATAAAAAAAGAGGTGAGACTCAATAGTGTACTGTAGGACATATGTAAAGAGGTGAGATTCACTTGTGTACAGAAGCACATATATTAAGAGTTGAGCTTCACTTGTATACAGTAGCACATATATGAAGAGGTGAGATTCACTAGTGTACAGTAGCACATAAAGTGGTGAGATTCACTTGTGTACAGTAGCACATAAATAAAGTGGTGAGATTCAAGAGTGTACAGTACCACATATATAAAGAGGTGAGATTCACTTGTGTACAGTAGCACATATATTAAGAGTTGAGCTTCACTTCTGTACAGTAGCACATATATTAAGAGTTGAGCTTCTCTTCTGTACAGTAGCACATATATGAAGAGGTGAGCTTCACTTGTGTACAGTAGCACATATATGAAGAGGTGAGCTTCACTTGTGTACAGTAGCACATATATGAAGAGGTGAGCTTCACTTGTGTACAGTAGCACATATATGAAGAGGTGAAATTCAATAGTGTACAGTAGCACATATATAAAGAGGTGAACTTCACTTGTGTACAGTGGCACATATATAAAGAGGTGAGATTCACTTGTGTACAGTAGCACATATATTAAGAGGTGAGCTTCACTTGTGTACAGTAGCACATATATGAAGAGGTGAGATTAACTAGTGTACAGTAGCAGATATATTAAGAGGCGAGCTTCACTAGTGTACAGTAGCATATATATATAAAGGTGAGATTCACTAGTGTACAGTAGCACATATATTAAGAGGTGAGCTTCACAGTGTACAGTAGCACATATATGAAGAGGTGAGATTCACTAGTGTACAGTAGCATATATATATAGAGGTGAGATTCACTTGTGTACAGTAGCACATATCTAAGAGGTGAGATTCACTTGTGTACAGTAGCACATAAAGTGGTGAGATTCACTTGTGTATAGTAGCACATACATAAAGTGTTGAGATTCAAGAGTGTACAGTACCACATATAGAAAGAGGTGAGATTCACTTGTGTACAGTAGCACATATATAAAAAGGTGAGATTCACTTGTGTACAGTAGCACATATAAAAAGAGGTGAGCTTCCCTTGTATACAGTAGCACATATATAAAGAGGTGAGATTCACTTGTGTAAAGTAGCACATATATTAAGAGGTGGACTTCACTTGTGTACTGTAGGACATATGTAAGGAAGTGAGATTCACTAGTGTACAGTAGCACATATATTAAGAGGTGAGCGTCGCTTGTGTACAGTAGCACATAAAGTGGTGAGATTCACTTGTGTACATTAGCACATAAATAAAGTGGTGAGATTCACTAGTGTACAGTAGCACATAAAGTGGTGAAATTCACTTGTGTACAGTAGCACATAAAGTGGTGAAATTCTCTTGTGTACAGTAGCACATAAATAAAGTGGTGAGATTCAAGAGTGTAAAGGAGCACATATATAAAGAGGTTAAATTCACTTGTGTACAGTAGCACATATATAAAGAGGTTAAATTAAATTCACTTGTGTACAGTAGCACATATATAAAGTGGTGAGATTCACTTGTGTACAGTAGCACATATGTAAAGTGGTGAGATTCAATAGTGTACAGTAGCACATATATGAAGAGGTGAGATTCACTTGTGTAAAGTAGGACATATGTAAAGTGGTGAGAATCACTAGTGTACAGTAGCACATATGTAAAGTGGTGAGATTCACTAGTGTACAGTAGCACATATGTAAAGTGGTGAGAATCACTAGTGTACAGTAGCACATATGTAAAGTGGTGAGATTCACTAGTGTACAGTAGCACATATGTAAAGTGGTGAGATTCACTAGTGTACAGTAGCACATATGTAAAGTGGTGAGATTCAATACTGTACAGTAGCACATATGTAAAGTTGTGAGATTCAATAGTGTACAGTAGCACATATGTAAAGTGGTGAGATTCAATAGTGTACAGTAGCACAAATGTAAAGTGGTGAGATTCAATAGTGTACAGTAGCAAATATGTAAAGAGGTGAGCTTCACTTGTGTACAGTAGCACATATGTAAAGTGGCGAGATTCAATAGTGTACAGTAGCACATATATGAAGAGGTGAGATTCACTTGTGTAAAGTAGGACATATGTAAAGTGGTGAGAATCACTAGTGTACAGTAGCACATATGTAAAGTGGTGAGATTCACTAGTGTACAGTAGCACATATGTAAAGTGGTGAGATTCACTAGTGTACAGTAGCACATATGTAAAGTGGTGAGATTCACTAGTGTACAGTAGCACATATGTAAAGTGGTGAGATTCAATAGTGTACAGTAGCACATATGTAAAGTGGTGAGATTCACTTGTGTTCAGTAGCACATATGTAAAGTGGTGAGATTCACTTGTGTTCAGTAGCACATATGTAAAGTGGTGAGATTCACTTGTGTTCAGTAGCATATATATAAAGAGGTGCGCTGTAGCAGTAACGGTCACACATCTGAAGTTAAAATTGAAACATGAAGTCAGATGTAATCACTGATACATATGCGTGTCATGGTGCTCCGACAGTGTGAGGCGTCATAACGTCACAAACCAGTTGTTTGTCCCACACGCGAATATGCACAGACCGCCGTGATATGACTGGAATATCGCTGAGTATTACAAAGAGTCAGCATAGGTGTTTGGTATTTTTAGGTATTTTACTTCAGAAGATTACAAGCGATAATTTGGTTATTCCTCAAAACTTCAATATGCAACACCAAGTTAAAACAGCTGCGTTTACCCTCTGTTTAGGTTCCCATGCAAAAAAATAGTTAGTAAGTATGGCTTTACGCCGCTTTTAGCAATATCCCAGCTATATCACGACCAGAACTGGAAAGGGGAATCGGAAATAAATAGTGTAACTCAAAACAAGTCTGGGGGCACGGGTGGCCCAGTTGTCTAAGGCGCCGCGATTCGCTCTGCAGAGTTGCGGCCCTTGGGCGCGCCAGAAACCTATGATTGTGGGTTCGAATCCCGGTTCGCCCCGATTATGTTTCTAGGTTTGTCAGCACCATACCCGTGCTCGTGGGTTTCACCGAAGTGGTAAACGTCTGAAACCTGCATCACTTCGGGCTTTCCTCCCACATTAAGCTGACACGCCGCGATATAACTGGAATACTGTTAAAAGCGGCGTTAAACCAACCTCACTCACTCACAAAACAAGTCTGCAGTTCAAAATACACTTTACAATAAATGTCAAAATAAATGTCACATCAGACCTCTGGTTACTTTCCTCACAGTTTCCACAATATTTAATATGGTGGCGTCATAGCATGTGTGTGTATGTAATTATAACGTGCAAAATGATATTTATATTAATGTAAATATCAGTTTCATTAATAATAAAGATCCTAATGATTTCATTCCAGACGTATGGTATTGATTTCTTCACGTACAAACAAATAAGAAGAAATAAAAGTCTCTTCATAACGTATACCGCATCATCAACACATCCTCTCATATCATTTTCCCTTTTAAAAGTTAATTTAGTAAACGTGGACATGTCCATACGTTTATTTTTGGCAACTATTGTCTCTGGAGGAATATAATTAGGAAAAGTAACGACCGATACTAGGGATAGCGCATTTATTACTCTGTGGGGATTGAGGGAGTGGAGAGTAAACAAAAGCGACAAAACGCTTTCCATATTCAGAAGAAATCTCTGCTAAAAGAGTCGATTTACGATTCCGTAATATATCATGAACATGTGTTTATGAATCACTATCTAAAAGTGGTGATACCAGGTGTTGCTCCTGCCTCACCGCTGGCACCCGCCACAAACACATTCAAAGGCAAGTCAATTGTTCACTTGAAAACACAATGCAACAACTGGTACAAGTCAAAATAAGGAATTGCATCGGACATCAGTTTTGTCCCTGATGCGTCACATGTGGAAATGTCCTCAGCATGTCTACCACACAAAAAATTGTGAAAGTTTAACTGAATGTTGTTACCTTGATCAAACAACTTCTGAGCAGGAGTCGTCTGATGCTCTTGATACAAAGACCATCCCTGATGTTCGGCGGCTGACAAGAAATCGACGGTAATATCAGAAGGGCATATTACTATGCACATGGAAGATATTGGTCCTGCACTGTTACTGTTGAATATATGTATCGTATAAGCCTAGCTAGCTTTATATGAAATCAGCATCAGAAAAATTATTTATTTTAATTTTAGAGGAGAGAAAATGTATCTTATAACAAAAGATTATATGCTAGTCTAGGTAGATATTGGCAGAATGGAATAATCGATCGCCAAAGCTTCTTTGACACCGACTGGCAGCTACGGCTACAGCTCCATGTATAACAAGTCAGATTTGAATACCTTGTAGCTCATTACCTGTAATACATGGATATTTGCCGACGTGTACACCACTCGGCTTTTGGAAAGAAATTTCCTACGAATATGAAATGGCTTTGTCGCTTTTAATATTATTATTTAATTCCACGAGTTTCTGAAAAACTGTTGGCTTCCATACAAACAATTATGGAATTGAATATGATTCTTTTTGCTCTCAATCAGGCAGTATGGCAGGACATAACCAGACGGTGTGGAATATTGGAATTGCTTGAGATTGATGATGTCCGACAAAGGATTTGTTATTCAGGACTCGCTGCCACCAAAGTGATCTAATTTGAGGGAGAAGGGAAGAATCACTCCAAGTGAAGTAAGAGAAACAAAAAGGGATTGCCGGGGTTCGCATTCATGTAGAGCAAGTGATTGGGTGATGCATGGAATACCACATTTTTACGATGCTATACCTTTAGCACTTGCAGGGTCCATCAACCAGATTTGAACTGTGTGCTCATAAATTCCCTTGGAAAAATGTATTGTGTCAGATGTTCATCAAATTGTTCAAGACCAAAAATGGTTGCCATTTAATAAAAGTAGTACAATACACAGAAACCGTTTTAGTATTCAGTGTATTTACACGGTTTGCATTATTTAAGATGTAGATTCATCAGTCTTTCAAGAGCATCTCCGTGGCTGAGTTGATAGAGCGAAAGGTCGGTGGTTTGATCCCGTGCCGCGTCTTACCAAAAGACGTTAAAAGTTAGTATTTGTTACCCTGGCTGTTGCTCGGATTAAGTGAGATAAAACAACGACTGATCGGATCGAAGTTAGTACACACTGTGTCTGTGTGGTGTCAGAGTTAGAAATACATTTATACCTTTGCTTTGATGCTTCATGCTCTGCTTCAGAGTTGCCATCTATGACAATGGCATCCACAGGGAAATGTCACTATAGTCCTAGCCACTTGAACTAGAATCACGAAATATCGCTATCCTGACAAAAATTGAAAAGTGCACTTTTTAAAACATATCCATTTTGCTGTTGATAAAGATCATTGAGTTTTGAACACGTTACAACCCGAGAAGGGGTCGGCAAAAGGTGACTTTTTGTCATTACTGTCATATTGGGGCATGTTGCTTCATTTCGTCTTACAAGTATTTACACAAATGTAGCTATATTCGTTCGTCAAAAACCGCGATATGTCGTTATTCTGTTTCAAGGACTATGAGACTTCCATGATCTCAAACTATTTCATAATATTAATTTTGAACACTGGATATGCGATCAATAATGTCAGTAGAATTCTGCAGAACATATATATTTGCACCTTTATTCTTAAAAGTGTCAGTAGGAATGCAAAATTGTCTTTTACTTCTGCAACAAAGTAAATGATCAATACCTGGATTCTTTGAAAGCTTTGGTATAAGAAGAGGAATGTACACCTTGAATGCGCATCATTTTTGTTGGAGTGCTTTTTTATCTGTCTGTCACTAATTTCCTTTGGTGTGATCACATCAGACTTGGCACATGCCAGATCTGTGGCAAGTCTCTGAAATTACAGATGGTAGAGTCCTCAGATGTGGTCATGATGCAGGAGAAATAGGATTACAGCCACCCCCACCCGCATGCACAGTTTAAAATAGTTGAGTGTTCATCATGATGAACAGGTTTCAGCTGCAAGGAATCAGGAGGAACTTTCCTACGCATTTAGCTTCAAATAGCATCCACACCATCACGTCCTCTGCTACTGAAATGAAAGGCACAGAAAATTGTCGTGTTTGAAATTTACTTCAAAATAGCATTTCTAAATCACAAAATATATTGCAATGAAGAAGCTGAAAGTTTGCAAAAACTGCCATTAACATTAAATATATCATGCTCCATGCCTTGGTTGCGACAGCCTTGTCAAGTGGTGTTCCTGTATTCAACGTGTGCCAATGCATAAGCTGTAAAGTTATGTCACTGAATTGTTTACCTCTTATGATATGGTATTGGTTGCACTTCCTTGTTTTCACAAACGAACTTATAGTTGTGAGAAAAATCATAATCATGCTATGATATCATTCACAAGTCTGTCAACAGGGTTAGAAATTAATGTTATCTTGGAAACGTATCAGAAAAGGCCTCTTCAAAACATATGACAGTGCAAGTCTAACTAAAAGTCTTATTGATAACGTAGCAGTAACTGTCACTCCTGTAAGCTGCCACAGTATCCGTAGGATGAAAAACAACCAAACAACTCTCTTGAGTTGGTAATCAGCAGATGATACAAGCCAATACAACTCAATCATCTCAAAGTGAAACAACAAGAGCAACATCAGCTTCACAGACCGAGCTAGTAGAATCATCAGAAACATTAGAACCAGAATCATCTCCAATTCATGGAGACTGGAAAACAAAAACGGATAAAAATGAAATTGAAAAAACCCGGCCAGGGCCCTGCAACACTGATATGCCTTCTTCTCAGCCTAACCATTTGAGGTTCAAAATCAATTTGAACCTTTGACGATGGAGGTCACTCCATCGCCATCAGGCCATGGGAACAGACCTCCCTCTCGCTCAAGATCCCCAGTAGAACCACCATGGCCTGCTCTTACCCTATAATACAATGGAATTGCAGAGGACTAACTTACAATTACAATTTTAACTTTGGGGTAGTGATCATAGAAGCAGTTAAGCCAAGCTCCTTATCAAACAATACTCTATGCCTTTTTAATTATAATTCAAAAACATATTTCCATCCTGGTACAGGCACATACTCTTCTCTGGATTTGTCTGTTACCGATGCCAATCTGCTGAATGAATTTGAGTGGACAGTAGTACACGGTGTCCTCTGTCGAAGTGACCTGTTTCCAACCTTTTTAAACCCTATTACCCCATCTGATGTTCCTCCCTCATCTCGATGGAACTTTACCAAAGCCAACTGGCCTCTATATGACTTCCTGTGTACAGGCAAACTAACACCTGGTCGCTTTACTGACATTCCTGATCCAATACGATGCCTATCTGTTGAACTCTGTTGAGCAAAATAGCTGGAGAATATGTTCCAAAGTCCTCTGGAATTCCCCACATTCGTAAACCATGGTTTATCGATGACTGCAAGCAAACTTGGAAGGCGAGGAAAAAGGCGGAGCATTATTTCCGCTGCCATCCTACATTGAATGGTCCATAATTTAAATAAATTTTGAATTTTTAACGCTAAAGAACGACGCACATTTAAACAAAGTAAACGCCAATCTTGGCGCAATTATGTTTCCAAAATAAATTCCAAGTTCGCCCATGTCCAAGGTGTGGAATATGATCCAAAACATCAAAGGTGAGGGCACTAAATCTAGTATATATCATCTTAAAAATGGCGACCATTTACTAACTCATAAATCAGATATTGCAAATATACTTGGTGAAACTTTAGCTAAACACTGTCTTCTCCTCATTTAACTATGTTCCTCAATTCAAAAAAGTATTAAAAAAACAGCAAGAAAAGAAACCTTTTAATTTTGATTCAGATAACGGGGAAGATCATAATGAACTATTCTCTATTTATGAACTCTATACTGCTTACGATACTGCTACAGGAACATATAACATACTTTATCAACTCCAAAAGCAGTTACCAGAATGATCTTTAGAAACACTATTGACTAGTTTTGATAAAATTTGCACGACAGGGTAATTTCCTCCTTCATGGCGTGATGTTATAGTTATACCAATACCCAAACACAGTCGGGATCATACAGACCCCTCAAATTGTCGACCAATGTAACTGACAAGCTGCGTTTGCAAAACCATGGAATGCATGATAAATAATCGACTAGTTTGGTACTTAGAAACCAATGATCTTATTACTAATATACAATGTGGTTTCCAGAAACACAGAATTACCATAGATCATTTAGTTCGCTCAGAATCATTCGTTAAGAATGCCATTATTAATAAGCAACATGCAGTGTCTATCTTTTTCGATCTAGAAAAAGCATATGACTCTACGTGGAAACATGGTATTTTAAAATATTTAAATGATTTTGGATTGTGAGGTCGTTTGCCAAAATTCATATCCGTGTCTTTAAGAGACAGACAATTTCAAGTCCGCGTGGGTTCTACCCTGTCTGATCATTATAATCAAGATCAGGGTGTCCCACAAGGCAGTATTTTGTCTGTCACATTACTTAGCAGTCAAATCAATAGCTAATCGAAAGTTTTAAGGGATTCAACTGATGGATCACTTTTTGTTGATGATTTAAATATTTCCTGTCGTGGCAAAAACATGCATTCAATTGAAAGGCAACTGCAGCTATGTTTAAATAAAGTCCAGAAATGACATTTAAAAATGGATTTAAATTCTCAAAATCTAAAACAAATTGTATTCGTTTTTGTAGAAAATATAAACCGCACAAAGATCCGGAACTAATTACAGATAACTTTCTTATTAAAGTTGTAAAAGAAGCCAAGTTCCTGGGTATAATTTTCGATCACCATTTGACTTCTCTGCCTCACATTAAATATTTGACTAGTAAATCTCTGAAGGCCCTGGACTTACCGAAAGTAGTTTCAAACTCTAAGTGGGGAGGAGATCAAAAAACCCTCCTTCAACTATACAGGGCACTTATCGGCTCCAAACTAGATTATGGCTCCATAATTTATGGTGGAGCTTGTAAAAGCAATTTAATAATTCTGGATCCTATTCACTATTCACTTGGCTTTGCCTTGGAACCTTCCAAACTTCGCTGATACAAAGTCTGTATGTGGATTCTAAAGACATCCCTTAAACAAAGTCGCATTAAATTATCTTTGCATTATATATTATGACTGTGTTTTTAATCCTCTATACGAAAATCTCAACCAAACAAAATCACATCTTATTCCACCTCTTGGAATAAGAATACAATCTCATATTACAGCTGTGCAAATAAATCTTGGAAACATTGCCCCAACTCAGCTTTCTCTTCTCCACCATGGCAGTTTGTGACCTAACATTAACTAAACTAAAGAAATCTGACACAAATCAACTAATTTATCAACAACAATATAATGAATTACATATGATACTTACAAATCTTTATCTACAGATGAATCCAAGGATGATGACGCTGTTGCCAACGCCACTGTCATTGGATCCAGGACCATCTCATCCCGATTACCAGATAGCTATTTTATTTTTACAGCAGAAGCAAATGCTACATTAACAGCACTTAACAGCCTAAAGCATAAACAGTTAATATTTTTTCAGATTCTCTTTCGTGTCTCCAGGCTATTAAAAACATGTCATCCACGCATCCACTTATAACAGAAATTGTTGAATTGTTAAAAGGATCTTGCTACTGGCCGATGCGACATCGTTTTCTGTTGGTTACCAAGCCATGTGGGAATCACTGGGAACACAATGGCCGATGCTGCTGCAAAAGCAGTACTCAACAAATCTGTGACACCATTTCGTATCCCGTACACCGATATCAAACCTCTTATCAGATGTTACATCCGAGATCTGATGCAAAAGAAGTGGGACACCCAAGTGGGTATAAATAAATTACATGAAATTAAACCAACTATCGGTTACACCTACTTATGCTGTCAGTCCAGATATGAAGAGGTCATAATGCGACGATGTCGCACTGGTTATAGGAGATATACACATGAATATTTATTGAAAGGTCAGGATCCTCCATTTTGTATCCCTTGTGATGAGACAATCACATTCAAGCATGTCTTGCTTGACTATTGATTTTGCCATCACAGGGAATAAATAATTCAAATCATCATGTCTCAAGGATCTTTTTACAAATGTTAGCATTGATTTAATTTTATGTTTTTTAAATGAAATTGAATTGTGTCATAACTTTTTATTACTAAGTTCTGTATGAAATAAATTACTTTTTAATATTAGTAGAATAAATCTGATCTGAAAATTGTCAGTGGCTGTACCCTCGAAGGGAAGCGTAAAACGATTGTTCCCCAGAAATGATACGTAAGACCACGTCATTCCAAGTATATTTATTACTGCCACAGTTTTAATTGCAGAATATGTGTTCTTTAAATGCGGCTAAATTTGTCACTAATCGCCAACACCTGAAAGGATGATGTAAATCCTGCTAGGGTCCATGCAGGTAGCAAAACAAATGTAAGTCCCCATGGTCCCTGTTGAGGTGATCTACCTTCAGTTGCTGGCTATCTCTAGCTGTTTTTGTATTGTATCGTTATACATAGTGAAATCTTTTTATGTTTGTATATTATTTTAAATGATAATTTGTCATATTCTAGTTAATTTACTGACCTTTGTTCACTTTTTATTGTTTAAATGTATACATTATGTATAACGTTTGTTGTAAGGCTTAAATACTGCCGATGTGACTATAAATCTTAACTCACTCACTTTTTCTTATCAAAGGTCTGAAGTTTACAAGCGTATGTATTGATGGAGTGAAAACACGAGTTTACCAACTGTTTTGTGTTTACAGATAAACGAACATTGTCTCTGATGTCTATTGAAACACCACCAAAAGAAAATTTGTTGAACTCAGCTAAAATTCTTTCTGCAAAAATAACAGAGTGTTACGATTCTCACAAACAAGAATACTCATTTATTTCTTGTTTCAATCGCTTACAAAGACCCTTTCAAGTGTTTTTATTTACCAAATAAAACATGCACGTTCCTTCTGGTTTCAGATCATATATATCACGCTGGAATAAGATGTAATTTTCGTTATTAAACCGGCAGTATTTCTTATAACATTGGTATTTTGTAACAATCGAAAGCGGTAAAAACACGCATAATTGTATGCAATACTAATTCAGTTTTGTGAGATGAGGCTAACGTTTGGCCCTTAAAAAGCAACGTGGTAAGAAAAGAAAATGTTTTCCTGTTCAATGTTGCCAAGACTGCTTGGGGTAAGAGTTTTTCAAAGAAACTACCACATCAAACGTTTCACTTCTTCCAGGAAGGATGTTATCTTTTCACTTGATAAAACGGTGAAATGTAACATTCAAATTTGATACAGCCGACGCTTTTTATCATAATTGCAAGAACGTTATAAATGTATTCCCGCTGCTGTTTAAGTGAGTGACTATGGTTTAACGCCGCTTTTAGCAATATTCCAACAATATCACGCCGGGGGACACCAGAAATGGGCTTCACACATTGTACCCATGTCGGGAATCGAACCTGGAATCTTCGGCGTGACGAGCGAACGCTTTTACCACTAGGCTACCCGACCGCCCCTCGCTGCAGTTTAAGGGCGGTTGAGTATCCCAGTGGTACATGTGTGTGACCGTCAGGCCGAATATCTGGGGTCGATTCCCATAATGTGTGGAACCCATTTGTTCTGTCTGTAGCTGTAAGATGGCACTATTCACTTTAATATGAACTCATATCTTTGGTGTCTACGAACCGTTAAGTGATTAGTAGAAAACGTCAGTCATCACAAATGTCAAAGAAAACTTAACAAATTCGGAACCTACACTCATGATTCACTGCGATGCCAGCCGCAAAGGAGGTCAGGTTAACTGTGTAGCAAGGCAAGCTGAGATTGAGGGCACGTCGGGTCATATTAGTCTGTCGTTGAAACTGCAAGACTCTTGGGACAGAAGTCTGCAACACTAAATGGAGTATTGGTCACTGGTGATGGCCAGAAAGAGTGTGTTTGTCAATGTATGCATTCGTTGTTGTTGGTGTCTGCTTAGGAAGTGTGTACCTGCATACAGTGTGGCTGGTGTCTGTTTAGAAAGTGTGTACCTGCATATATTGCTGTTGGGGTCTGTTTAGAAAGTGTGTACCTGCATACATTGCTGTTGGTGTCTGCTTAGAAAGTGTGTAGCTGCATACAGTGTTGTTGGTATCTGTTTAGAAACTGTGTCACTGCATACATTATTGCTGGTGTCTGTTTAGAAAGTGTGTACCTGCATACATTGATGTTGATGTCTGTTTAGAGGGTTTCTCACTGCATACATTGTTGCTGGTGTCTGTTTAGAAAGTGTGTACCTGCATACAGTGTGGCTGGTGTCTGTTTAGAAAGTGTGTACCTGCATATATTGTTGTTGGGGTCTGTTTAGAGGGTTTCTCACTGCATACATTGTTTTTTGGTATCTGTTTAGAAACTGTGTCAATGCAGTCATTGTTGCTGGTGTCGATTTACAAAATGTGTTTCTGCATACAGTGTTTCTAGTGTCTAGTTGGAAAGTGTGTACCTGCATACATTGTTGTTGGTGTCTGTTTAGAGGGTTTCCCACTGCATACATTATTCCTGGTGTCTGTTTAGAGGGTTTCCCACTGCATATATTGCTGTTGGTGTCTGCTTAGAAAGTTAGTACCTGCATACAGTGTTGTTGGTGTCTGTTTAGAGGGTTTCCCACTGCATACATTGCTGCTGGTGTCTGTTTAGAAACTGTGTACCTGCATGCGTTGTTGCTAGTGTCAAGTTGGAAAGTGTGTACCTGCATACATTGTTGTTGGTATCTGTTTAGAGGGTTGCTCACTGCATACATTGTTGTTGGTATCTGTTTAGTGGGTTTCCCACTGCATACATTGCTGCTGGTGTCTGTTTAGAAACTGTGTACCTGCATGCGTTGTTGCTAGTGTCAAGTTGGAAAGTGTGTACCTGCATACATTGTTGTTGGTGTCTGTTTAGAGGGTTTCTCACTGCATACATTGTTGTTGGTATTTGTTTAGAAACTGTGTCACTGCATGCATTGTTGCTGATGTCTGTTTAGAGGGTTCTCACTGCATTCATTGTTGCTGGTGTCTGTTTACAAAATGTGTCTCTGCATACAGTGTTGCTAGTGTCTAGGTGGAAAGTGTGTTGTACTGGGTACAGATCTAAAGCTACATGTATTTGTAAACCGAGTCACCCTGGGTGTTTCCGTTTGCTACAAAATACCCCAAACAGCAATGGAGGTGTAGAATTTCAAGACTTTACTTGCAACCAGATATCAAACGTTCCCTATGTTTCGTTAAACATAACGGACTACTTTCAGAAAAGCTTTTTAAAGTTTATAGAGTTAAGAATAATATTTTGTTCAAATCATTAGGATTTAGTGTTTTTTGTTGTTTGTTTAGACCCGGGAAGATCCGAGTTAGAATAGGTCTTCAACAACCCATGCTTGCCGTAAAAGGCGACTATGCTTGTCGTAAGAGGTGACTAACGGGATCGGGTGGTCACGCTCGCTGACTTGGTTGATGCATGTCATCGTATCCGAATTGCGTGGATCAATGCTTATGATGTCAGTCACTGGACTGTCTGGTCCAGACTCGATAATTTACAGACGCTGCCATATGGCTGGAAAATTGCTGAGTGCGGCGTTAAATAAACAAATAAACAAAATGTTCTTTGTTTAACGTCGCACTAAGCAATATTCCAGCTATATGACGGCGGTCTAATGTGAATAATCGAGTCTGGACAAGAGAATAATTGTCGTCACTGTTTCACCTAATACCGCCTATGGAGTCTGTTTCGGCACACAGGGGTTTGTAACGAAAAAAAATAGCAGCTACAAGAAATATGGTCATACCCAGTGTCAGTATTCTATATGAAAGGAAAGGGATGTAACGAGGGATGTAAGTTCGTTCGAGAACAAATTCAACCATGCCCACTGTAAATCCCCCTATAAAACTATACACCCATTTCAAGCCATTGAGCTACACAATAGATGAAGAACATCGAAGCCGTCCTTTTGGAGCTAGTGTCTGCAGAAGTTCAAAATATCGTGATTTTTAGTTTCCAATCCAAAATCCTTGGTCAGTACCCCTAACTTAACAACTTTTTTGTTTATTGGATCGTGGGCACAAGTACCAGGCGTCAACATACCTTCAATCGATGGCACCTGTCAGCCCGCCAATCATCATTCTTTCCGCGACACATAAACCTGATGGTATAATGAGTGTACTTACATTTATTCATCTCAAAACCACTTCGCCGTACCATGTCCGCCATAGACGACTTTGGCCTTGGCTGATTGGCTATAATAAAATATGTTTTTCCTCTATATCGTCTGCTAAATGAATGACGCGACTTTTTTTGTATGTCAAGGCCAAGGCCGTCTATGACGGACGGGGCACGGCAATGGGGTTTGTCTTCCTTTTTCTTCACCTATGTCTCATTATGTAGCTAAATGTATTGGCTTGAAAGGAGTGTATAGTTTCATAGGAGTATTTACAGTGGACATTGTTGAATTCGTCCTCGAGTTGGCCTCGTTACATCCCCTTCCTTTTTATATAGTATACTGACACCGGGTGTGACCATATATCTTATAGCTACTATTTTTTGCGTTACAAGTCCCTGTGTTTCGGCATATATTCGATACTGGTTTTGGTTAATTTTGTTGACAGTTTCAAATGAATATAACAAACCATACACGCATCGATTTGGACTGTCGTCAACTTTCGCCAGTCTATGCTTCTGAAGGCAATGCAATCTTTAATATCATTAAATCCATTGTCGGAGTCGAGAGCAGCCCGCCATGTTTGATTTTAGAACGTCTACTATCATAAAGACACTTGAATCATCTGCTTGTACATGGGAGGTATTCAGCCTAGAACACACGAAATCATATGTGTCATTTATCTTTTCTGCATCCTTTCGGACATGACATGTTTTTAATGTTTTACTGTAACATTCCAACGTAAGTCATTGACACGATCACATCAATAACTAAGTTTCCTTGTCATATGTTCCATAAATAGTTCATGATTTACAATCGCGCTGTTGGTTTTCAACAAAAAAAGAAAGAGAGAAAAACTCAGTAACGTTTTAAGTATTGAAGATAATGACTATCGAAGCCAGTTACCGGAAGTTAATAGGTTTTAACAGCTTCTTTGATAGACATTTAGAAGTTGGAGTATTAAGTTAGGATAAGAATTAATGATTTAAACAGGTTCGTAATATGAAACATTCCGCACTCAATCACGTAATTCGGGTAAAGTCAATACAATTTACAAGTGGTTCGCTTTGATCCTTTTTTATATTTAAATGATTCCAAGAATGTCAAGATAGTTTAAGATGACAATATTCTTTTCTATTTGCTGTAAATGTGAAACAAAGTGGATGACTTGGATCGTGTTGAATGAGAAGGTAGTTTGAACTTTCAAATCCACTCTGTTAAAAGCGTTTTATGATGCAATAAATCAGTCTGACTGACTAAGAAGCTTACTTGAAATTGAGTCTGCCGAGGGGCACGGTTGTCTGTATGAAGCATTGCAGATTTAGATGTGATCTATAAAGAATCATTTAACAACATATGTTGAGTCATTATCAAGAAACATTATTTCAAGGTAAGTTTTGCAGTTCCAATTTTACGAGTTGCCTTTTCCTTATATAAAATGTGGTTAGAAGCAGCGCTGCAATGTTCTGTAGTTCACGGTGACCTTTCTGCATTGTCGCTAAATATGATTTTTGGTTTGTTGGCTACTCTTGGGGATTTCTGGTATATGGGTCTTCAACATGCTATGTTGGTTATAAGAGACGACATAATGGATCGGTTGTTAGGCTCGGTGACATGGACGATTGCAAGCCATCGTATCCCACCCGCGTGCACCAATGGCTGGATTCTCTGGTCCAGACTAGGTTATTTACAGAATGCCGTCACAAAGCTGTAATATGTTTAGTGCGGCGTTAAACAACAAACAAACAAACAAACAAACTTGACCTGTCAGCACCATACCCGTGCTCGTGTGTTTATCTAAAGTGCTAGACGCCTGAGACCTGAATCAACCTCTTTAGCAGAGGCCAGCATCAGCCCCATGGATTGGTCCCCAGCTTCTCATGTGAGGTGATGGAATGATCCGGTGTTTGCGTTGGTGACTTAAATAAATCACTCGTTTTGTCCATTACGAATTGGCCTTCGTCACATACCTGACAGCTTCCTGTGTGCGGCGTTAAATATAAGCAAACAAACTGCTCTCAAAAACTGAGGTATAGTCTTCCTCGCTGATGTTCAGTGATCCAGTCATACAATTTTCACCGCCATTTTGACTTTTACGCCTAGGGGGATCCGTTTCGGCGGTTATTCGGTTGACGTTCCATATTTTTTTAAAACACGTCATGATAATTGCTTCTGTAAAAGTTTATTTTGAAGACGACTTTCTCGGTACAAACGCATGTATATTCCACAAAATCATCTCAGTAAGATCTTCTCGTCATTTTTTTAAAATCAAATTATTTACACTCCTCAGAAAATATGATGTGTGTGATACTTCTATCTCCTCAAATGCAATCTGTGCTATAGCGAAATGAATTCAATAAGCAAAATAGGTTCATTTGTCTCTGATAGATGCCACGATATATCTTGCAAGGGGACCTACATTGTATCACAATATAGACTGATAAGAATTCCTGACTGAAAACAGCATTGCCTGGCAATAAGCACTTGGCAATTGTCACATATGTTTGCTATTGCTCATGCACTGCTTGTGTGAAAAAAGGAATCAAAACAATGTCTGTGTGAAATTGTTGCCCGTGATATAATCAAGCATTTGTTCATGTTATGTCGATTAAACATGGACCAAAGAAAATGAAGCGACAAAACCCTTTCCCTTTTTATAAAAAATATGTGGCAAAAGCAGAAAACAAAAGTCGATTGTTCAATTCTGACAATATCATGGCCATATATTCGTGAAATCACCATCAAATTATGAAACAATAAGTTTGAAAGAATATGTGATGTTTACTTTTTTAGTGATTTCTAGGGAAATGACAATGACGGTGTTCTAGATGACATGTTAGGAGGTTCGTGTACAATACTTAGTGGTCAGGACTGTTATAGAGAAATGATAACTGTATCTGAGTTTATGAAATAAATGAAAACGTCAACTCCCGAGAAGAAAGTGTTTCAATTGGGCGATAAAGTGAAAATAGTAGTGGAAATTACATGTTTGGATTACTGAGAATCAGTAATGACACGAGGTGTGAGAGAAAAGTCAGCAATCACCCTCTACGATGTTACCTAAAATGTATATTACCATACATTACCTTATATAAACTGATCATGTTTTTGTTTTTTGTGTGTGTGTTCTTCAATTTGGGAAGCAAATAATGATTATATATCTATCACAGCATGTCAGCAATCAGAGGGTAGTCCAGCGACGCAGGTCGTAAACGTGAACCACTTTTGTTGAACCCACTATCACTGTCTTGACAAACCAAGGCCAAGGATCGTCAGCAATCAGAGGGTAGTCTAGTGACGCAGGTCGTAAACGTGAACCACTTTGGTCGAACCCACTATCACCATCTTGACAAACCAAGGCCAAGGATCGTCAGCAATCAGAGGGTAGTCTAGTGACGCAGGTCGTAAACGTGAACCACTTTGGTTGAACCCACTATCACCGTCTTGACAAACCAAGGCCAAGGATCGTCAGCAATCAGAGGGTAGTCTAGTGACGCAGGTCGTAAACGTGAACCACTTTGGTTGACCCCACTATCACCGTCTTGACAAACCAAGGCCAAGGATCGTCAGCAATCAGAGGGTAGTCTAGTGACGCAGGTCGTAAACGTGAACCACTTTGGTTGAACCCACTATCACCGTCTTGACAAACCAAGGCCAAGGATCGTCAGCAATCAGAGGGTAGTCTAGTGACGCAGGTCGTAAACGTGAACCACTTTGGTTGACCCCACTATCACCGTCTTGACAAACCAAGGCCAAGGATCGTCAGCAATCAGAGGGTAGTCTAGTGACGCAGGTCGTAAACGTGAACCACTTTGGTTGACCCCACTATCACCGTCTTGACAAACCAAGGCTAAGGATCATGTCCAGGAGGAAACTGAGATTTGAGTCATCGATTTTTTTATATTCATAAATGAATACATCTTTACACCGAATGACACGAGATCACTGTCGAGCATCGACTTATACGACACATCGGTGGCGAGATGACTAGACTACTATCTGAAAACACTTTCAGGAACAGATTAGTTTCTTCCAAATTCCCAGGATCTTCTATTTGTTTCTTTTTTGCTAGTTTTGTCTCATATTTTTTCTTGTAGAGGTTTTAGGCGTTTTTTTCTCTGAACACTTACTAACAGTATATATTGAGGGCGAAAGATAATATGTTCTCCGGTTTTGTCATTTAAACCTTGTTTGTAATCCGATGCCCAACTTAAAACGATACACACAGAACTAAATTGTGAAATCAGTAAAAAGACACAAGATCAATGAACAATCAACGAATTATTTTGAAATATTAAGGTTTGCATTCATAAAAATAGGTGTGTGAGTTATATACAGTATTCCAGTTATATCATTGTGTGTCAGGTTTAAATGAGGAAATCCTGAAGTGATGTAGGTCTCAGATGTTGACCACTTTGGTGAGACCCACTATTACGCATACGGTTCTGACAAACCTTGATAAAGCCTAGACCGATCATAGGTGTCTAGCGTGTCAAGGGCGCCTTAGACAACTGGGCCACCTATGCCCCCATACAATCATAATAGGCAATAAATGGATCAAATATGTGGCAACAGCAATAAAAACAGGGCCTATTACGTAGGTCAGTGCATGTGCGTATGTGTCACAGCCGATTGGGGTTGGTGGGGTAGCCTTGAGGTAAAAGACCCGGGTTCGATTCCCCACATGGATACAATGTTTGAAGCCCATTTCTGGTGTCCCCCACTAGCTGGAATATTGCTAAAAGCGGCGTAAATCAATACTAACAGCAGATTGCTCTGAGTGTAATCAATCCCTGTGCCGATAACTGTAAATAAGCTCCTCCCAGGGAAGCTCTATACCGGGAGGGTAATGGAGGTATCAAGCGCTGGTAAGGAGATGGGACTGTAAACATCGAGGGAGGTTACTCTATTTTACGAGGTGCCGTTAAATATCACCATAGGCCACCAGATCACTTGACACTGCACGAGGACTTAGTTTACGAGCGCTTCAATTAGCTGACACTAACAATCACTAGATATAAACCTACGCTTTATACTGTCACATAATAGAATCGAAATTTTTGTACAGTAACATTTGTACATGTCTTAAAATTATCAGCAGGCTGTTAGTGATCGGTGATCTGTCAGGCATATATCATATTTAATACAATGCCAAATGGAAATAAACTTACCCCGAATGTTCAATTCATTGTTTTTCTATATATATTGAGTAAGAACCTGCACCATGCAGATTCTGTCCATAACGTGTTGGATCGTTTGATTTTATGTTGTGTTCGATGTATGATGGCGAGTATTGAAGGGAATTTAAGACTTGAGCCTCAATGTTTTTATAGAAGAGTATTAATGTTATTTTTTATGTCCCTCAGTATATGTCTTATCCATCAACGTTTTTGTAAATCGATGGTATCCTTAATGGTTGGCCTTCTAAATCCTCCGTTTTCATGTTTTTCAGTGGATATTTTCCGTTTGACCTGTCATATTTTTGCATATAAATCTAAAGCATTTTGATTCATGGTGTTTTATGATAAAAGGCCATTTTCATTGGGCTATATTTTCACACCACACAGGGGCATGCTTTAAGCGCTATACTATTACCAAGGGCATTGGCTCAGTGTGCACTCCATATCTTTCCCAGATACATAGGGAGTTAAAAAATATCTCGAATTGGTAAGGTAATGTGGAAAAATGATGGTTTAAGAGATATTAAGATTGATTTTCAGAATTGCACAACGTCTTAAAGGAGTAGGATCCAATGCAATTTTATTTCAGAATAAATCAGCTAAATTATGTCTTTATGATTTCTGTCCACCATTTCAGCTAGGGTAAGGGCAAATATCATTCCGAAAAAGGTGAAATAATCGCTTGACCGATCAAATGTGAACACAGTTTTGGCATACTATCGTTTCTTGACACTATCCAGCTATTGAGCTTTACTTGTAGTCATTATCTATTTTCAAAATATGATTGGGGCATATTTTCCAACGTGGTCAAAGTGTTTTGAGTCTCGCCTTTGAGCCACCTAATAGTTCTTGTGTCATCAGCAAATTGCGAAAAGATATTCTACGTTGTCTACTGTTATTACTTTGATTATTTTACATTTGCTCAGCATTATTCCTAAAACTTAAGCAACAGTACAAATACATATGGTATGAGTGGATCACCTTCCCTAGAGTTACTTGTAACAATCTGTATCAAAACAGTTAACCAATATTGCGGACAGGATGTCATCACGGATTTTCTGTGGTCCATTCATATCATTTTCACAGTTATGTTGCCCCTATACGCCTTGTGGAATCTGTCTTGGTGGATAATCTAGACTAGTTATTCACTTGCATAAAATATATATATATTATATTCGTAGAACGCATTTACCCATCGTTTCAGGGAGTGCCAACATTGAACAAGTTTCAGACTTCATCTTCCACTTCAAAACATCCACTCAATTGAATTTTCGACGTAGATGAGAAGCAGTTTTCCTGGTACATGTATGTCCATCCAGAATGGACTTTACTAATTGTAATAATTTGAGAATTAACATTTGAAACAATGTCTAACTATAGAATACTAAACGAGCAGACCCGTGAAGATTCCGGGTTAGAATAGGTCCTCAGCAACTTATGCTTGCCGTAAAAGGTGACTATGCTTGTCGTAAAAGGCGACTAACGGGATCAGGTGGTCACGCTCGCTGACTTGGTTGATGCATGTCATCGATCCCAATTGCGTGAATCGATGCTCATGATATCAATCACTGGAATGTCTAGTCCAGACTCGATTATTTACAGACCGCCGTCATATAGCTGGAATATTGCTGAGTGCGGCGTTAAACAACAAACCAACCAACCAACTAAACGAGCTCCCTTGAAATTCCAATTTATGAAACGAATGAATTGTCCTGTATCTGACACCCCGTGGGGACCCGCTATTGAAATGTCCTCAGCACCCCATTACTGGTCGTAAGAGGCTACCAAATTGGGCAACTTGTTTGCAGTAGGTTGCCCCCTGTGTCGGTAGATGAAGGGATTCTGGTGGTTGAGGGCCCTGGAACCAGGCACAGTGTTCCTCTTGGCCAACACTTCACTTCGATCCTAACTTGTACCACCTACACGGGTGGTAGAATTGTCCTAATCTATAAACTGGCTGGTCACGCCATGCCCTGAGCATGGTCAACTTCATTATGGAATATGTGCTACATTTCCCATGGTAGTTATGAAAACAACACATTTTGAATATAATGCAACTCTGTCTAGTCGTGTGCCAGAAAGCAATGGCTCACTGGCCAATCTGGCATCATTAGCCTCCGGGTTCTAGCCTGACTTTAACCCTGTTTGACATTTTAGCAACCTGTGTTCTTTTTGCGGGGGGGGGGGGGGCTGACACGCCGTGATATAACTGGAATACTGTTAAAAGCGGCGTTAAACCCAACTCACTCACTTACTCACTTTTTGCTGGAAAATAGCACCCCTATATCCCTGGTGTTTGTAGTCGGTTTCCACTTCAACATCGTCTCTGTTGACACTCCATGGCGGGTGAGGAGCAGGAGTGTTGAATTACATTTCTTTTATTATGGCTACGCCACAATTGACTGGTTCTAGATATAAAAAAATAATTGATGCAGATACTGCCACATCCTCCGATGAGGAATCTGTACACTTTATTGATTCTTGACCATGATTTCTGGTTGTCAAAGCAGTAGATGGAGAGGCCCTCAAAATCAACCCCTTTGTTGTTTAAAAATCAATTGAAGGTATAACAGTCTCTGGTCTGGTTCCCTGCTTGTGGATTGTGCCAAGCGACAACAATCTCTAAATTTTCTCGAGCACATATTGTCGCAAATACTGAGATTGTTGTACAAGTGCAGAAGACACCAAATTCGCGTAAAAGGCATTGTACGTGATCGTTCAAAATGCCTCTCAGACTTATCTGAAGAGAAAATTGTAGCAGAAATCCAACACCAAGGTGTATCGTCTGTCAAATTGTTCACCAGGAAAGATGGTGAAAACATCATCAAAACTAACAGGTACCAATCTACATTAGCCCTCACTAGGATCCCTTCATCTGTCAGAGCTGTGTATTTCAACATCGGAGTGGATGTGTATTCTCCAAATGAATTCTGTTGTTTTAAATGTCAACAATTTAGACATGGTGCAAAATCCTGTCATAACACCTGTTTGCTCCCGCTAGAGTAAAACATCATGATGGCACTGACTGCACTGATAACAACTGGGGTGTTGACCACATGTCCTCTTTGAAACCATTCCCCTCCTTTGTGAGACAAACAACGCTTCTTAAACTAAATACACTGATGACATCCCCTTTGCTGATGCAAAGAAATTGGTCAATCGAGAGTCATCCACTTCCTCTTCCACGTTGACCTATTCTGCTGTTCTCTCCTCTTCTCCACTTTAAATTGTAACTGGGTGCCGATTGGCTGTTAACTGGATCTCAGACGAGCGGCCCGAATTTATTCCCATACCTGAACATGAAAGATGTTGTGAACTTGTCTCTAAAATGACCATGTCGAAAAAAGAAAGACAACAACAAAGATAAAAAGAATCCAAGTTCCTCAAACATATTGCGGTGCTTTCACCATTTACAGTCCTTCTTTCTGAGGGAGGTTCATAATCCCTTTGAACCTCTTGACATTGAGGTCACTCCATGGCTTCCACAACAGCCTTTATGTCCTCTTTATCCTGGACGCGTCTTCCACGTAGGGCAGATTTCATTTGCCGGAACAGGAAATAGTCACAGGGGGATAAGTCTGGGTTGTAGGGTGGCGGATTTAAATGTTCGAATCCACATTCACATGTTGCAGCCTGTGCAATTCTCGACTTGTGAACCGGAGCGTTGTCATGCAATAGTAGAATACCATGTGTTAACATCCCACGGCATTTCTGGCGAACAGATTTTCGCAATTCTTTCATTACATTAGCATAATACTGTCCATTGATTGCAGTTTTTGGTGGCATGTAATCAATCAGTAATATGTCCCTTGCATCCCAAAATATGGTGGCCATTACCTTGCCAGGCGATGGTTGAGTGCGACACTTCCTCGGAGGTGGGGTGCTTCCATTGCATGGATTCCAATTTAGTTTCTGGGTCCCAGTGGTGGATCCATGTTTCATCACCTGTCACTAGACGAGAAAGAAATCCGGCTTCATCAGCAGTATAGAGATCCAGGAGATCTCGACAACTTTCAGTTCTCTGATGGCGATCTTGAGCTCTGAGGTTTCTAGATACCAATCTTGCAGATACCCTGGACATACCAAGATGCTCATGAATAATGGTTCCAACAGTTCCAACTGATATTTGGAATGCCCTAGAAAGTTCAGATACTTTCACTCGTCGGTCAGACAAAATTCTTCTTTCTATAGCAGCAGTGGTTTCCGGTTGGGTGGTATCTGAAGGCCTGTCTGACCTTGGGTCATCGTCTATGGACTCCCTAGCCATTTTAAACTGTAGAGACAAACGGCAAACTGTGGAATAGTCAGGAGCATCCTTACCCATCACTTTACACATACAATCATGAATTCTATTGCTTTGCATCCCTC
Organism: Haliotis rufescens; assembly: GCF_023055435.1. NCBI lineage: Eukaryota > Metazoa > Mollusca > Gastropoda > Lepetellida > Haliotidae > Haliotis > Haliotis rufescens. The sequence continues at coordinate 53,943,138 of NW_025964334.1, forward strand.
TTTGGCAAGGAATTTTATTACAGCGCGTTATTCATGTTTGAGAAAATCCATGATTGTGACCACCCTCAGGTGAATGAAGCCATGCACATCTAACTTATTGTTGTGTCTGGAACTTGTTATGACACGTGTCAACTTGATGTTATGACTACTGTCACACCTGCCACAAGTTGACGTTGTTTGTGTAAACACAAATGCCCAAGTTGCAAAACTTATTGAACGCCCCTCGTATTCCGAAGTCCTCCACAAATTCTCAAATACGTACACCAAGGTGTAATAATGATTCCAAACAAGCCCCAGGAAGGCAAGGAAAAAGGCTGAACATTATTTCCGATCCGATAATTAAGGTACATAAATTTTAATAAATTCAAAATTGTAAATGTTAAAACCCGGCATACTTTTAAACACAACAAACGACAATTACTTTTGCAAAACTATGTGTTAAAAATTAGTTCACGTACACCTAACTACATGTCAAAAGTTCCTTCCCATGCATCGCGAAATGGTTTCGTGATACGTTCGCAATAGTGACGTGAAAGGATCGCGAAAGTGGCTCGAAAATGGCGCGATAATACCGTGAAAGTGGCGAGAAAATGCCGCGAAAGTGACACGTAAATTGTGCGAACTTTCGCGATAATGGCGCAAAAGTGGCGCGATTATGCCGTGAAAGTTTCCAAGGTATGGAACATGATTCAGAAAATTTAAGGTAAGGGTACTAAACCAATCTTAAAAATGAGGATAAATTGTTAACTGATAAATCGGGTACTGCAAATACACTGGGTGCAACTCTAGCTAAACATTCTTCTATGTACCTAAATTTCAAAAGTACCAAAAGCAGCAGTAAAAGAAAACTATGAATTGTAACTTTTTTCTCTTCATAAGCGTCATACTCACCATGGGCAAGCTCATAATACTGCTACAGGGTCTGATAATAAACATTATCAACTCTTAAAACATCTACTGCGATCATACTTAGAAACCCTTTTGATAATATTTGATGACATCTGGACGTCAGGGGAATTTCCTTCTTCATTGCATGATGCTATAATTGTTCCTATGCCTGTACCTGGACATGATCATACTGATCCTTCCAATTAACGACCTATTTCATTGACTAGCTGTGTTTGCAAAACCATGGAACGCATGGTCATTAATACATTTACATGGTTCTTAGACCCGTGAAGATTCCGGGGTGGAATTGGCCTTCAGCAACCCATGCTTGCCGTAAAAGGCGACTTTGCTTGTCGTAAAAGGCGACTGGTCAGGCTCGTTGACTTGGTTGATGCATGTCATCGATCCCAATTGCGTGGATCGATGCTCATGATATTAATCACTGGATTGTCTGGTCCAGATTCTATTATTTACAGACCGCCGTCATATAGCTGGAATATTGCTTAGTGCGGCGTTAAACAACAAACCAACCAAGATGGTTCTTAGGATCAAATAACTCACAAATATTCAGTGCGGTTTTCGTAAAAATCACAGTACTCATTGATCATTTAGTTCGTTTGGAGTCATTGTGCCATTATGAACAAACAACATGGAGTGTTGATCTTTTTCGATTTAGAAAAAAAACATAAGTCATTTCATGGAAACACGGCATTTTATAAGATTTACATGACTTTAGGTTGCGAGGCCGTTTGTCTCAATTAATATCCAGTTTTTTTTAACTGACATGCAATTTCAAGTCCTCCTGGGTTCTTCTCTGTCTGATCATTATAATCAAGAGCAGGGTGTCCCAAAAGGCAGTATTTTGTCTGTCACTTTGTTGCAAACATCCACTTTTAATCGAAATAATTGAGTTATAAAAAATCTTTCAACTGGACAAAATGACGTCGTTTTTATTTGGTTTCCCAGCCATGTTGGCATCATTGGTAACACAATGGCTGATGCTGCAGGTTAAGCAACACTCAACACTCAACAAATGTGTGACACAAAACCACACATCTGTGATTTCATACACTGATGACAAGCCGTGGATTGGATCCTACCTCCGAGACCTGATATAACATTGCATGTAATTAAACCAACAATCGGTTACACCTAATTGGGTTGTCAGTCAAGACTGGAAGAGGTCATCATGCGACGATGTCGTATTGGCCATTCGAGATATACACATGAAGACTTATTAAAAGGTAAAGATCCTCAATTCTGCATCCCTGGTGATGAAAATGTCATGTGTCCTGCTTGACTGTATTGATTTTTTCGTGACAAGTGATCAATATTTCAAAGTTTCTTCCATAAAGGATCTTGTTAACATCTGTTCAAATTGAATTTTTGGATTTGTAAAAAAAATTGAATTGATTCATGCATTTTGATGAACATAGTTAGTTTTATTTCAATTGGTAGTATATCATTATTGATTGAGATTGTTGGTGGCCGTCCCTCGATGGAGTTGAAGTTGCAGAAAATTATTGTCCCCCAAAGAGCGTACCTATATCTACCATTATCTTAAACGTAGAATATGTGTCATTTTAATTTTTGGCTAAATTTGAATACGGTCGCCAGCGGCTGAAGGGATGCTGTAAATCCTACTGGGTAACCGCGCAGGTTGCAGAAGTATCGAAAGTCCCCACGGTAACTAGTCTGGTGGCCTAAGTTTGCTGCTGGCAATCTATAGGTCGTTTTAATAATGTCTTGTTATGAATTGTGATATATTTTTATGATTTTCTGCTAGTTTTAAATATCAGTCTGCGATAGGTCTAGTTATGTTACTGTCCGTTGTTGACAGGCTCTTATAGTTTGAATGTATTTATTATGTATAACCTTTCATAGTCACTATCTGGCTGAAAAACTGCCGATGTGACTATAAATTTTAACTCACTCACTATGGTATCTGACGATCTAACCATTGCCATACGACGTCAGCCAAGCCACAGGGCTCCTGGGGTCATCGAGTGTACATAAGCCCCTCTCACTGACGTATAATCTCTACATGCAATCTCCTTGAGTAAGCGGAGGGATGATGGGAGTTTTCAATATGTGTTAGTGAAACCAGTTCCTGCAGTATAAGCACGCGCTTTGGGTATAAACACTATGTGATACCGGCTTGTTGATATTAAACAGTGGCATCAACATGCAAGTAATAAAAATAGTATATATGTATATAAATATATATGAAAATGAAGCAAATGTCCATATTAATCATATTTGATGGTATTCCTCTCACCCGTTTAAACCGTCGCCCAAAAGTACGAATGACCATTTATAAATCGAACAGCCAAACGAGGGCCCCTGTTGTGAACTATCAATAAATCAATAAAATACATTGTTCAAAAGAGGGAAACAATATATTGCGGAAACGAGCATAACGAACGTTTTCTTTCGGTAGGTAGCCTAATGATTAAGCGTTCGCTCGTCACGCCGAAGACCCGGGTTCGATTCCCCACAGGAATACAATGTGTGGAGCCCATGTTTGGTGTCCAAAGCCGTGATATTGCTAGAATGTTGCTAAAAGCGGTGTAAAACCATACTCACTCACTTTCTCAGTCCTTCAGTTCCCTTGCTTGGTCTTACCTGGATCACCTCGATCGTTCGTTTATGTAAAACTGAAAAAACATCGCGGTCAAAAAATACATTTACATGTTAAAAAACGAATCTTTGAAACGACCGATGGCATGTAGAGGCTTGTGATATGGACAAAATTCACGCTTTTGCCTTTCATTCAGTTCACCTTTATGACAGACGTACACTACGGTAATATAAATGTCCATATTAATCATATTTGATGGTATTATTCGCACCTGTTTAAACCATCGCCCAAAAAATACGAATGACTATTTTTACTCTAGTGTAGAACGTAGACATACATGTAGGTGCTTACAAACAAATCTGAATATTCATGTCCTGGTCAACCTTCCAATCATTTATCTGGCTTTGCCGAATGTTACACATATTTTCACTTTTTAAGTAACTGTGATGATAAACAGATATAAAATTGAAACTCCTCATTCAATTTTTTTTTTAAATGTACAAGAATCTGTGTTTTACCAAGAAAGTGTTATCCCAAATATAGCATTTGTTTCATTTGACCATTTTCCTAATGGCATTGTGTGTTCATAGCTTTCAGCCATGGGAGCCGTGCCAATATACACTTGTCAGAAGGGTGCACGAAATACGTGACGTCCAGCTGTCGGACTTTCATTATTTGTGATTCTCCGTGGCTGAGTGGGTTAGATCGCTGACTTTGTGTGCTGGTGATTAGGTGCCTCACTCTGGCAGTGTGGGTTCGAATCCCTGATGTGACTGGGTTTCACTAAAAGAAGTAAATGTTAACCACCACTTTAGGCTTTTCACTGATGTAACTGAAATACACTTTATCATAAGAGTTACATAATATCAATAAAGTTCCCTGATCTAACAGTAGGCTAGCTTACCGATTAACACAAATTATGCAAATATTGAATTTAATAACATTTAAATGTTTCTGTACATTAATCTACCATCGTTTTACTTCATGGCAAATGGTACTAGTTACAGTACCGCTATTTGTACTAACCATGCCTGCATTTATCAGAGATCTATTATGACTATGAAAATCATTGTAATCATTGTCATTGTCAGAATACCTTTTTCAAACAACACTACATTATCTCTAATGGGTTGTATTACTTGTCAGTTGGAAAATGGTTCCTTTGTGAATTTATGATTTTAATGTTTGTTGCACTACATATGTTAGCAAGTGTGTTGTATTCATTTCACATTATTCATATTTCTACATCTCAATTCAGCATATTTTATAAAAAGCTAAATGTAATGAACTCCTAACCCTTAATCTCTTCTAAAACTAGTTGCCTCAATACTTATTGATAGAATTGATGACATTGTAGGACATCTGGGACGGTATTAATATAAGTCTTTACTTGTTTCAGACATTTTGTGAAATTAATATGTTTAAAACTTATATCTTTATGTCCACATCAGTTACAATGATACACAGGTGTTACACGGATGCAAAGTTAATGGCCCCAACCTCACATACCACATGTAAGCAGACAAAACAATAACTTATTAAACAAATGAATTCATCACTTGATAAGTTTGGCCAACTCTCAAACATCCCTTTCAGACACTCTTCAAATACAATCCACTCAGCAATGCCTATGCGGTAACTATCTTTCCCACCGAGAACGAACAGCGATCAATATTAAACCGAAATGGCCTGACATTTTATTAAGGTGTCTCCCGCAGGTCATGACCATTTCAAGTAATTAAACTGTTGAGAACATATTTGAAAGCTGTCGTTCGCGAAATTCAATAATTAAGGATACAGCTGAAGGCAAGAAACAGTTAAGTGCGTAATTCAGCGTTCATTTTTTATTTCTCTCCAAATATGTTGAGGCCGGTTATGCGGTTCCCTTTCTTGCCGCAAAGTTTTAAATGGCCGTATACTCAAAACTTGATTAGATGTATAAGGAGAACCGACATACTATGAGAGATGACTTGACCTTCTGGTTCGTGAGTTTTGTTTTGTGGTTCATTTCAACCACATCCCATGCTTGTTAAATGCGTATGTTAGTGCTTCATGCTGAGATTGAATTAGATCGTCACTGTTTGTTGGTTTTACCTTCTCGAACATGTTTCCTCTCCACTTGAAAGGAAACAGTCAAGAAAATGGAAGTCCAAAAGCATGGAAACCTACAGTGGTACAGAACCTCCGTTCAAGGAACGTCCACATTACCTGCGGGACAGTAGAAACGTCTCCTAGGAGTAAGATGATTGATCCAATTTGGTGGAGATTCTTTGATAATGATTCCTTCTATCACAATTACAGGGCATATACAAATCTGAATTTAGCATGGCATCCTTTTAAGTGGCGTTTCAAAGACGTTGCTGCTTAACAAATGTCTCCTCTAAGTAGAATCAATCAGGAGAATATCTCACATCCGAGTCTCTGCTGGTGGATTGCCGGGTTTTGTCAAAGAAATGTCTAATCAAAAAACATCAATTGAGACTTTATAGGTTGTCATCAATTGTACAAAAGCAATTTTGTGAACTGAAATCTTAAACAGTCTTTGCTACAACCAAACGTGGACAACATCCTTTTAATAAGATGGTATGTTATCTTGAAAACATATACATAGCTTTAATACATATATATGAAGATCAAAAGACAAGATTTCAGGAGTGAACACTAGACATCTTAATCAATCGTACACACCCATTTCAAGATAAGTGTTAACATAAACGAGTCTATAAAGTGGGGGGATCAATGAAGTTGTACAGCGTGTATGCCATGGTCAATTCCTGGTGATGGAAGTGGGACCTAAAACTACTGGAATTTTCAAACCACCATGACTAAAATGGAACAGTGGTCACTGCGGCATAAAACAACTTTCATTCACAGAGAGCGTCAGTGTCCAGGAACAACAGTCAATAGACAATTGATGACGGTGAAAATGGTTTTGTTTCACACTTGTGTCATTTTGTTTCGATGCATGATATATTGTGATGATGGAATACTTTTAGTTGAGTTTTTAACATAAGTCATGTTATGCATGCCCAATATGTGGATCAGTTAGATAAATGGCACATCCCAATCAGTTATAAATGGTATCTGTAAAATCCCAATGGAGTTGAAGTGTTGTGGTTCCTTCACAGAAACAGAGTGACTTTTATTTCACAAGTTAACATCCATGCCTTTAAACATGTCATTTGAACCCATTTATACTAATGAATGTAGTGAAGTTCCAGTAGGTTGACCAGTAAAGACAAAGAATTTGCAATTAATTCAGGCCACAGCTGCAATATTTTCAATGGCCCAGATAAGGAAGGTTTTAATAAGCCTCGAGGAGAGGCTTACCCTTCTCGCTAATCCTTCTGTCCCATCTTGTATTTGTCAGATGCTTTATTGACTATAACTCTGCATGGCAACCAGCTGTGATCACATTTCGTGTTTAGGAAATCGAAACATGTGATGCTGACCCGCATCAAAGACTTATACGAACTCAGTCAATGACCAGTCACTAGTAACCTACAACGTACAACGCAATGTATGCTGACGGAAAAAAGTTACTGTGCTCCATATAAGATCAATAAAAATGTATTTATTCTGAAATTAAATCGTGCATCTTTCAATTCATATTCATGAAGATATTTCCTCGACTTTAAGGTCGTGATTCAAAATTTGCACGTGCATGTTTATGCACGTTGCGCAATGTGTTTGCATGTTTGTTGGAGCATGATACTCACACACGTGTGTTTTTAATGTGAAAAGCACACACTTCTGTTTAACCGTAAATAACGCTTACGCAATCCCTTGGTTTTCTGAAAATCAACGTCAACGCTGTGCAGACAGGAATGGCGCAAAATTGCCAGACATTTTAACGTTCGCTGTCATATCCAGATATCAAAGGTCTGCGGCAGAGAGAGAGAGTACTTTGAGAGTTATCCGCCTCTGTATATCAATGAACATGACAGGCGTCATCGTTCGAGAAGTTTCGGGATGGGACAGTAACTAGAATGCGGGCTGTACCAATATAAGAACGACAAAAGGGCAATTTGTGGCCTTTTACTACCTTACTTGCGTCATATCTACTTGCCAAGTGATGATGGGATTCCTACTTGAATTCCTTCAAGCATCCAACACTGTCCAGGAACAAAACAATCCGAAGTGACAAATTCTGGACTTTAGATGGGCGGTAGGGCCTGTTACTGTTTGCTGCTGCCACTTATGTGGCATTATGTGGCAGACTGTATTGCCTTTTGTGATTGTCATTCTAAAACTGTGTGTTTCAATATAATTTATTCATAATTCGGTCACTTTATTATTTCACAGTTTAGTTATGTGTGAACAGATTTCATTTGCGTTTCAATTTGGAACTCAACTCGTAACACAAATGTTTACTATTTTAAAATCAATATATGAAAATGTAAAATCTTGTGTACGACATAATAGTGGAGTCACCGATTATTTTGACTGCCCCATGGGAGTTAAACAAGGTTGTATCTTGAGTCCTCTCCTATTTTCATTCTTCATTAATGAGCTTTCCTTCGATGTTCAACAAAACGGTAAACACGGAGTGCAATTATACCCTGACCTTTATGAATTACTTATATTACTTTTTGCCGATGACGTGATTCTAGTCTCTGACTCTATTATCGGACTCCAGAAACAAATTGATATACTATACAGTTACACTGTTACATGGAAGCTATCTGTTAACTTGGAAAAAACTAATATTATCGTATTTAGGAGAGGCGGTCCTCTTGCATCGAGAGATAAATGGTTCTTCAATAACCACCCTATAAATGTTACAAACATGTATAAATACCTCGGTGTTGTTTTACCGTTTAACCTTAATCTTAAACATCTAGTTAACGATCTCGCCCTACGAGCAAAAAAGGCCCAAATAAATCTATTTGTCGTTCTAGATAAATTGCGTGTTATCTCACCTACTATTTTCTTCAAAATGTTTGATGCTCAAGTTCAACCAATCTTATTATATGGATCAGAGGTCTGGGGTTTTGAAACCTATTACAATATTGAAAAGGTACACTTAACTGCATGTAAAAGATTTCTAAATGTTTCTAAATTAGCTCCAAATCATATGGTCTATGGCGAATGTGGTAGATACCCGTTATATATTTGTTCATATTTACGTTTACTCAGATACTGGCTCAAAATAACAGAGATGTCGCGGGAACGAATCCCAAGAAAATGCTACGAAATGCTTGTCTATCGTGATAGTGTTGGTTACGTAACCTGGGCATCAAACATTAAGCATTTACTCTTCTCTCACGGATTTGGATATGTTTGGCTAAATCAAAGCGTTGGAGACAAAATGTATTTTCTTAGCTCTTTTAAGCAGGTAGCAATTGATATGTTTACTCAAAACTGGAGGTCGTCACTAGATAACAGTACACGCTACGACGTCTATAATACCTTTAAATATTGTCTAACACCAGAGGTTTACCTGCATACTATAACAGAGAGAAAAATTAGAGACACATTTATCAAACTTAGGCTAGGGTTAAATGATTTGATGTGCAACAGGGGTCGCTTCTCCTCTATTCCTAAGGATATGCGTTTTTGTCCATTCTGCGAAAACCATATTGAAAACGAATTACACTTTTTGTTTATATGTCCAATTTACGACAACCTAAGATTGAAATATATGCCTGATATCACTAAGAACCACTATTCCATGAACAAAATACTATCTTTTAATGGTATCCCTAGTCAAAAATCAACTAAGATATTACAATACATCTATCAAAGTCTACGAGTGCGTAGTAAATTACTTAGTGAATCCGATATGTCCAGAAAAAAATAGTTGTTTTGAAACTTTCGCATCTAGACCAGGAGTATCTACATTTCATTTTTGTCTGTTTGTTTCTACTAGGTATGCATATACATTTAAATTGTCAAATTGTCATGACATGATGAGTGTATTACTGATAGATTATTTTGTATTGAACGTCGTGCTATGCTATTCCATTCCTTTTGTATTTTATACTACTACTGCCACTGTGGTTATTTCCACTGTTATTACAATACCTCTAATACATGTCAAGCATGTAATTTGTTATCCAATAATTATATAATGCGCTGTACAGCTGTAAACGATATTGTTTATCTGTATGTGTATATGGGCCAATGGCCTTTCATACAGTAAAGATTGATTGATTGATTGATATATGACAGATATTGACTGAAATGAGCCCTCGGTAAAACAGCATAGTTTTCTGGGTTATATCTTACAATTCTCTGAAACTTTGAAGACAATTTTTTGTGTTCATGATAAAGAATTTGCGGCAAGTGCAGAATGCTTGACACAATGGCTTTCACAGTTACTATTACTTCACGGGTACTATGGTTTTATATTCACATTGTCTCTTATAGACCGTCACAAAATAGCCGTCATGACCTTCGTTTGGGTTTTCGGATCTTAGCAATGCAACATCAAATGTGACCAACCATGCGATAAGGGACCTTAATCACATTTTAACTTCTTATATTTTAAAACTACAGCATCTTAGGACCACAAACATACACTTTATAAGCTTCAAGTCACATTTATTACAGAGATTCATAGCCTCAAACATTTCGACTCACTTTCTGCAAAGTCCCATTTTCAGACTTATCAATGTTATTGCAATAAGTGCAGTTTTTAGATACAATGTCCGATTCACTGAAAGTAGACTTGTATGCTGAAATGTTTTGAAAAATTGTTTTAATTACATTACAAACTCACGAGAGAAAAATAAAATATTTGTGTACAATCTGCACACATTGCTATTTTTATAGTAAGTTGACGTCAAACGTCTTTCTTTATGACGTCACAGATCAAATTGTATCCCGGCAACCATGAGGTCCTGTTTCCTGGTGGGTGACATATTATGTTTTCAGAGTACTCATTAATAATAATGAGCCAGTTGTCACTGTAGTTGGCAAAAATATTAAACAATATCTTGTCAATGGTTTCTTCTCAAATTACCCTTCCAAAATCTCTTTTCGGGATGTGATATTTATACCACAACGCATTTCCAGCATGTTTATCACCGGTTTTGTGAAAATAGAAGAGATGACGTCTTTTCCATAATCATTAAAAACCAAATGTATGATTCCGACTAAATGAAAAGCATGTGTTTATTAATCCCTATGAAATGGTATTGATACCAGGAGTTCCCGAAAATGTGAACGTTATCACACATACCTTTATAATGAGACTAGGATCTTAGCAATATAAATAATATATATATATATATATATATACATACTTGGAATTAAGATAAAAGTAGATGGGCTCAAGTATTCGAGTTGTACCATAGATTGTTTGATTGTTTGTTGTTTTACGCCGCACCCAGCAATATTCCAGCTATATGACGGCGGTCTGTAAATAATCGACAATCCAGTGAGTGACATCATGAGCATTGATTCACGCAAATGGGATCGATGCCATGCATCAACCAAGTCGGCGAGCCTGACCACCCGATCCCGTTAGTCGCCTTTTACGACAAGCATAGTCGCCTTTTAGGGCAAGCATGGGTTGCTGAAGATCTATTCTACCCCGGATCTTCACGGGTCAGTTGTACCATAAGTGAATGTGTTGAGTTAAACGCCGCTTTGAACAAGTTATGAATATATCATGATGTGTCAGCTGAATGTTGGAGGAAAGCCCAAAGCAATGGTGATCTTTGATCTTTACACTTTTATGCTTGTTTGCTGTTGCCGCACTCAGCAATATTCCAACCATATGACGGCGGTCTGTAAATAATCGAGTCTGGACCAGACAATCAAGTCATTGACATCATGAGCATCGATCTAGGCAATTGAGATACGACGATATGCATCAACCAAGTCAGCGAGCCTAAACACCCGACCCCGGTCATTGCCGTGGTGAAACTCATGGCCACCGTTTGGTGTTAACAGACCACGAAATATAATGAGGACGAAAACTCTCAACGTTGTGAGATGCGGAAGGTTACACGAAAGTGATGCATGTTGTGGGCGTTTACCACTTTTGGTGAAGCCGATGAGCAAAGGTATGGTGCTGAAAAACCAAAAGTCATATTTGGGGCATATCTAGGATTTGAACCAACGATCATGTTTCTGTCATACCCACAGATTTCAACGAATTATGGCACCTCAGATGGCAGGAATGCTATGCTCAAGTCACAGGACTAATATCTAGGTTACAAGTACGAAAGACTACATGAGGGGTCTAATTTAACCAAGCAGTTCATACAACACAAAGTAATTATCATATGTGACTTCAGAGTGAGTTGGTATGGTTTTACGCCGCTGTAAGAAATGTTCCAGCATTATCAAGGCGGGGGATACCAGCAATTGACTGCACATGTGGGACATCGAACCCGGGTCTTCGACGTGACTAACCGCCTCCGTGGTCTGGTGGTAGAGCGTCCGCCCGGAGAGCGGAAGGTCCGGGGTTCGATACCGGGCCGCGTCATATCAAAAGACGTTAAAAGATGGTACTTGTTGTTACCCTGTCTGGCGCTCGGCATTAAGGGGCTAAATCAAGGACTTGTCGGCTCGGAGTCAGTAAACTGTGGCTGAGTGGGGTATTCATGTCAAACTGCGGCATGGTATCTCAGTGAGCTAGCACTATAAATCGGCATCAGTCCGGACTAGTACAAGCAGCCACACAAACACACACACGTACATGCACGTCGCTATAAAAGTGCAATAATCTTGGACGCGACGTTAAACCCAATTTCACCTCACCTCACCTCACCTTCGACGTGACTTGCAAACGATTTAAGCACTTTGCTACACTACAGCTCTGTGATTTTAGAATTAGGTTTTATTCCCCTTACCGATTCCCCGCCACATAAGGAACGCACGTTCACACATTTGTCTGCGATGGAATCAGATGTGCATTGTACGTGATAATCCTCCAACGGGAGGGTTTGCCAGGAGAGTCAGATCAAACGTGGTGTGTAGACGACACACCATGGTGATGGCAATTTGTCTAATCTTTTCTTGGACAAGCTGTCGGTGAAAGGGAACAGCGTAGGGTCTTGACAGAGTAATTGCGGGTCATGCTAGAAATACATTCGACGTTATCTGGTGACTATCTGGCGTGTAAGTCACGAATTCGTATCAGTTCAGATTCTGAAAACGAACGATTACATGAAAATAAGAAGCAAAATACGACCTTATTTAATTAAGAAAATGGTCATTCAGCGACACATTTTAAACAGTTCAGGAGAGAAATATGGTTTGTTTATGTTAGTTGTATATTTAACTGCTTTATTCGTTCATGGTGTGATGCATACTTATATGAATTGGGGGGGGGGGGGGGGGAGGATGGCCCAGTCGTCTAAGGCGCCGCGATTCGCTGTGCAGAGTTGCGTCCCTTGGGCACGCCAGAAACCTATGATAGCTTTTCGAAACCCGGTTCGCCCTAATTATGTTTCTAGGTTTGTCAGCACCATACCCGTGCTCGTGGGTTTCAGCGAAGTGGTAAACGTCTGAGGCCTGCATCACTTCGGGCTTTGCTCCCACATTAAGCTGACACGCCGCGATATGACTGGAATACTGGAAAAGCGGCGTTAAACTCAACTCACTCACTCACTCACTGTATGAATTGTGCTGTAAATGAGGGTGAATGTTAAACGAACAATTCTTCTGACCTGCATATTTGATACAGATGTTGAACATCTTCACTTTGCGATGTAGGTTGACAGGAATTATTATGAACAAATATTGATTGTTCATTGCATTTTCATGGACTTGGGTTTGATCAGTTCCGTGTATTGAAGTAAATGGCAACTTGCATGATAGGATATTTCCTACTGTATCCAACGACTCCCTGCATCAGTACTTAGATTTGATTTGTATAATCATCACGAATGAGCACTCATGTGCAAGCCATCAAGGAGCTCATTAGCGCAGGCTACAGGATGTTCCCCTTATGTTCAAGGTTTCAGGCTTGAGTGGGTGGGGGGAGTTGTCAGAGAAATTCAACCAAAATCTTCTTTTTTTCATACATAGACCGGGAAAAAGTTGATTTATATGTACTTCCACCGTGCCATTTTGCCAGCGGTATCGAATTTAAGTTTGATAATGATTTTGTTTATGACCGGATCACTGTGAAAGAAAATATATTTGAAAGCATTTCTTTCACAAACCCAACTGGTAGGCAATTTTATTAAATGGTTTTCCTTTATAAACGCTTTGGCATAGCTTGTGGATATTTGAGTAATTTTGGCAGTACAGTTTAGAGAGTCGACGAACAACGATTATTCTAATTGTGAGTACTTACATTTAACGCTACTCTGTGGTAATCTTTACCGGAAGAATATTGTGATGACATAATGGTGTGTTGTTATTATCCCCCGCCCAACAGCATTTAAGCATCTGCAAAACCTTCCATTAAAGGATTTCTTTTGGATTGTCTGGACAATAATCTCTGGGATGCAAATGTTTCACATTTGGACATCGCATGCTATAACCAGACTTATCTTTTCATGATTGGAACTACCAACTACGAACTTTGTCATGCCGGCATTCTCTGGTTGTGTAAAACAATGTCTTGGAATCGCATTTTAGACACGCATGCTTCCTTAGTCATTCCTTTTTCACAAGGACTGATTTAAATTTACTTTCGAAAGTTGCCGATGTGGACGGTTCTCCGTGTCTTCATTTGCATCAGGGGCGGTCGGGTAGCCTAGTGGTTAAAGCGTTTGCTCGTCACGCCGAAGACCCGGGTTCGATTCCCGACATGGGTACAATGTGTGAAGCCCATTTCTGGTGTCCCCCGCCGTGATATTGCTGGAATATTGCTAAAAGCCGCGTAAAACCAAACTCACTCACTCACTCATTTGCATCAGTCGGCTTAGAATCGCGTCCACCATCATTATTATCCAATCCAACATTACTATCATCATCGTTTTCACACACTCCTTTGGGTGGTACGATCGTTGTTGTTGTTGTTGTTTTGTTTTTTTGCTGTGCGAAGATGGAAAGGCCTTCTGCATGATAATTCTCAAGTAATGCGGAACGATCTGTGCATGTCAGGAGTTCTTAATGTTAATGCACTGCAAACAGTATATTCATTTGGCGTAACCGAATCTTCACAACGCTGTATAGAGCTATCGAAATGTCCATTGTCAATTTATGGAATGTTGATAATTTAGTGACGATAATAGCTGTTTGATAGAGTGTTAAACAAAAACCGTTTCCCAACATGATGACAAAGTATGCCACACATCTCATTTTCTCAACTCAAACGAAGCCAATACATTATGACTAGAATGTCAGACTGTACACAAGAATGTGTTTGACAGACCGTAACCAAAGCACTTGAAATACGCTGATCACCCATAATCATGGCATTGTGTATATCTTCACTTTCTACTTAAGAAGAAAAATATTGCACAACATCTCCAATTTAAAAACAATTGGAGCCGAAGTGACGTTAAATATTAACTCACTAAAACAATTGGATTACATTACCTTAAGTAAGCTTCGAGGTGACATCGTGGATGAATTCTATTGGTAACATAGAACTATTTAATAGAATAATTCACAAACTCCGTCGTAATTCCAAGTACAAAAGGTCACTTATGTCACTAAAGTCAGTTCTTAAAAGTCTTGCTTGTATTTAATCAGAAATCTGTCATTGTTCCAGATGTCAAAGCTTCAAACAGCATCACTTGTATAAACAACACTTTTGTAAACAATGTGAACTGTCTATAAAAGGAGTGAGTGAGTTGGGTTTCACGCCGCTTTTAACAGTATTCCAGTTATATCGCGGCGTGTCAGCTTAATGTGGGAGGAAAGCCCGAAGTGATGCAGGTCTCAGATGTTTACCACTTCGGTGAAACCAACGAGCACGGGTATGGTGCTGTCTATAAAAGGAACTTGTCATTAGTGATATCCACCAAGCCATCATACACAACCAATCCTTTGCATGAAAAGGGAAAACGTAATGACAATCATGATGTTTTGCTACATACTCACTGAATAGACCCGTGAAGATCCAGGGTAGAATATATCTTCAGCAACCCATGCTTGCCATAAAAGGCGACAAACGGGATCGGTTGGTCAGGCTTGCTGACTTGGTTGATACATGTCATCGATCCCAATAGGCTGGATCGATGCTCATGATGTCAATCATTGGATTGTCTGGTCGACACTCGATTATTTTACAGACCACCGTCATAAAACTGTAATATTGCTGCGTGCGGCGTTAAACAACAAACAAACCACATTGAATATCTGTAACCTCTGAGAATAAATCCATTCCAGTTTTATACTGGATCACCTAGCTTAATAAGAATCCATAATGAGATGATTTTATTGCAGGGTCTAGCAAGTATCACATCCTTGTCAAAGCTAGTATCAATAACTCAAGCAAAAAGATCAAGCAAGGCCAAGTTCCTGAAAGATATAATAAGACCCTTAATGCCGAGCGCCAGGCAGGGTAACAACAAGTTCCATCTTTTAACGTCTTTTTGTATGACGCGGCCGGGCATCGAACCCCCGACCTTTCGCTCTCCGGACACACACTCTATCCACAAGACTACGGAGGCGATCGTTTTTATGGAATGTGTGTGAGTTGCGGTGTTTCAGGTAGAGCTGGACATACACCTAATCCGGGTGTCATCATTAATTTACAGTGATCATGTAATTTCCATCACTATTTTGCCCTTTACACCCCAAGATAATCGAGACTGATTATTCTCTGGCTGTGGCGTTTTGAACTGTTTTAAATGTTGGAAGGGGGGGAGAGATGACGGGGTGACGCTCACATAGTACCAAACTATTGAGGTGAGGTGAGGTTAAATGGTGTTTAACGTCGCGTCCAAGATTATTGCACTTATATAGGGACGTGCATGCACGTGTGTGTGTCGCTGCTTGTTCTAGTCCGGACTGATGCCGATTTACAGTGCTAGCTCACTGAGATACCATGCCGCAGTTTAACATGAAAACCCCACTCAGACACAGTATACTGACTCCGAGCCGACCAGTCCTTGTTTTAGCCCCTTAATGCCGAGCACCAGACAGGGTAACAACAAGTACAATCATTAAACGTCCTTTGGTATGACGCGGCCGGGGATCGAACCCCGGACCTTCCGCTCTCCGGGCGGATGCTCTACCACTAGACCACGGAGGCGGTCACCAAACTTTTGAGGGATGGGAAGTGCTAAAACAAGGTACGGCGACAAACCATATTGATGGGATGTGTACTCTCAAGTGGACATAAGCAGATCACAACTTCAAAAGCATTCTTGAAACCTTTTCTATCAAATACCCACTGTATATAAATTAACACGACTGAATAAATGTGACGCTTTTTTGGTACAAGGTAATCATGGAAACATATTGCTTCATAGGCGGAAGAGTTTGATTATAATAGTTCTAAAAGTTTCTGACAGTTTAACGCTATCTTATTGCAATTATGTTTTTTTCATATTTGAATTATGAATTTTTGATAGGCGTTAATGAAACCTACAACTCTTTAAGACGAATATTGTTTACGATCTGTTCACACAAGAGTGGTGAAACAGAATGTAGGAAAGTAGAGATTCAGAACATAACCCTGGGAAATGTCATGCTGAAACATTAACACCCGCCGCCACATTGCGATGATGTTACCAGCTCCCAGCACGTTACGCTAAAGAGTAGGCTGAAAAAACATCTAAGCTAACAAACTAAATCAGGGTTTAACGAGTTGGGCCATCACTCATCTCATCCCTTTACGCACTGTTCCCATGAAATTCACTAAGCAATGTCTATGAGGTAACCACATTTCCCACTAAGAACGAACAGTGATCAATATTTCACCCAAATGGCCTGATATTTTGTGAAGGTGTCGTCCCATGAAATGGAGAGGGTGATTGTCCGCAGGTCATTTCATATAATTAAATTGTTAAAAACACATTTGAAAGCTGTCTTTCGTGAAATGCAATAATTGACGACACAGCCTTGAGGAAGAAACAGCTGAGTGTGTAATATCAAGTTCATTTTTTGTTTCACTCCAAACATGCAGATGGTGCACTACGTTTAGCTTCTGTTCTGTGGGAGAATTTCAGAACGGCCGACTTTGTCCACGATTGGATATGAATGAAAGTGATAACTGCATAAACAGCAAGACCAAAAAATTGAGACTACTGCAAATAAAATCGTTGGAGTATCCGATTTTTTCAATGGATTTTTCGTCACTATTTTTGTATGGAATAGGATTAAAAACATCATGATCAGCTCGGCACTATCTATATTGGACAATAAGAAGACCAACGGTGCGTATGAACAGTATTCACTATTTGGACAAGACACGATACTGGATGAAAGACAAGACTTGGGCACCAATGCGACGAACAAAGACACCAAACGAAACGCTTCCAGCAGAACATTTAATTAACGAGTCAAAACGAGGTTCAATACACGTAACAAGACTTCCGGTTAACGAAACTCTACACCTAACAACTAATTAACATAACACGAACTTCTGCTGAACCCGACGGACATGACTTTACCAGCTTGGTCACACATTCATTGTATCCTGCACTATAACATTTTACCTTCTGTGAATCCACCCAACAGTACACTGGTGGCGTTAAAGAGTTTTTAGGCAACCGATGGAGACATCCATCCAGAAATAACTTGGCAGAAACACACAGCTACATTGATGGATTAAGTTTGGGTTGACGCCACTTTGAAATTATTTCAGTCATATCACGGCCTGTCAGCTTGCTGTGGGACGAAAGCTTGAAGTGATGCAAGTCTTAGATGTTTACCACGAACACAAGTATGGTGCTGACAAAACTTGAAACTTAGGATAGGTTTCGAACTTAGATCGTAGGTTTCGTTTGATATTATAAGCAGCCTTTCACATCGTTAAGATACGATGACACTGATTCAACCAAGACACCGAGCCTGATCGACTGAAAGTTGCCTCTTTCGACAAACAATGGTTACTTCAATTCTAACGAGAACTCCTCACGTTATTTTTTCTGTACGAATTTTAAGATGTTTTCAGGAGACAAAAATAAGAGTAACTTTTAAAAAATGTATGAACTAACATGACAGATGTTTGATGAAACTCCGCAACAGCGAATGCACGAAGATTAAACATGAAAAAAATAGACAATCAAAAGATAGCTAAAGCTTCTGAAAACTTATTGGACTCTGTCTGCGGGGGCGACTGATTCATTATTTACTAGACAGTTTGAAGTAAATGTTGCGCAAACAGACAACCCTTCATATTCTCCATAGACATGCTTGTCAATAGACAGAACAGTCAGTGCAAGTGCGCTACAAACAGTTTTTTAAAGATCTGAAACCTTGAAATTAATTAGAATGTTTCTTCAGATGACAAAGAAGCACTTTCATCTGTACAACATGGAGAAAGTGTGACACAATTAACCGATGAAGCCCCTCGTTTCCCAGTACTTTATACTAGAGGTACATGTCGATCCCGATAGATCTGTAGTGAGGTAAGTTGGACGCTGTTTCAGCGGTTTTATGCCAATTGCATGCAACGTCGTTTAAAGTATTTGTAAGTTAACGGGGTATTAAACAACACCATCCTCTATGGGTCCATTGTACCAAATATTCGGGTGCAAATTCTGACAGAGAGTCAGGGAGCATCAACAATAAAATTCCCCACAGTGCGGGTATTGGGTGAGTCATTTGAGTGCATCCGTATGCTGACTCAAAAGACAAATCGTGAAACAGACCTTTTGTCATGGACTTACAAGAGGTGGTATCTAGTTTGTCTGGCTTTAGTTGTAGCTTAGCTACTTAACGAATGCTGAATTTATAAAGGAATTTGACAGTGAGACGAATCACCCATGGTATACCCCGTATAGTCATTAAATGTGTTTGCAACGGAATGTGTTTTGCTCTTGTCCTTCATTTGATGGCCCATTTGCGTGGATCGATGCTCATGATGTCAATCACTGGATTATCTGGTCCAGATTCGATTATTTACAGACCGCCGTCATATAGCTGGAATATTGCTGAGTGCGACGTTAAACAACAAATAAACAACAAATCAGTTAAGAGGGACATGATGGTGATGAAAAATAGAGAAGAAAAATCATTTAAAAGAAAATATTAATATGGCATGACAAGTTGAAGTGTTGTTGAAGTGTCTTGCTGAGAATCTTAATCCCAAACTCCAAATTAACAAATTTAGAGACCTGTTTACTATTTCAATTACATTCACGGATTTGGTGCTGAAAATTTAATATTTAAAACTTGGGATTCGAACCCACAATCATATGATTCTGACCTGGATGCAAATATGCAAATCATTCCTTACACTGCCGCTCCCAAACTAAGCCTTTAGAAACCAGAATCTACAGAAGCTAATACACCACTAGCTACTTTTTTCATATCATTCATATTGAGAATTATTCGAATATTTTCATTTAATAGATGATGGTGATTGGAAAGGTTATTTACTGTGATTAGACCCTACATGTATGTACTCACCCTGAAATACTTTGTAAGATACTCTAATTTGGATATCTAGCCTCATTAAAGAATTTTTTAATTTTCCTTTTCAATTCCGGCTTAAACAGTAAAAGGATAAGAAACTAGAACCGAAGCATGATCCAGATCTCGCCTATCAATAATGCATGCTCACTCAGCATCACTGTGCAGGATGTTATCGTGCATCCAACATGGTGCACATTATCTGTGGTGCTCTTACCTTGATTGTGACCTTTCAAAATCCCATGAGATTATCAACATTTCATGAGGGGATGAATACGAATGTGGGCCAGGACTCTACTCTATTTTACAAATTGCAAAATCAATAATCAAACAATGTGAGGATATTTATGTTCCTTGTGAATGAAGACGTGACAGGCCCAAGTACACGTAGGGGCCATCATGTCCTACATATGCCACCGTAGGATGACAGACGTTATCCGGCTAACAACTAGCATTCAAAAGGTGTGACAGCTTCGACAAGGAGAGCTCAAACCCATAACAAATGAAAGTTACTTTTATGACAAAAGTGACAAACCAGTCAGGTTATTTTCAATAGCTGATTATGCAACCTTTTAGTTTGAAACAATATATATAAAAGCAACGCGGTGCAACAGGGAGTTTAGGCATTTAGGTAAAAACGCGGGTTATGGTAGCTGCCTTTACAGCAAAAAACGCTTGAACAAAACACAAGGGGCCACTTGTACAATTTGTAAGCGGGATTTAGATGACTAGCTCTTTACACTAGCACCACAAGAGTGTGTTATGGCCACTGTTTTTGTCTTACACCGGTTGGATGTGTTTTGTCGATTGTTTTAGCCTTACACCACAAGGGCGTGCTATGTCCATTGTTTCAGCCTTTCACCACGAGGATGTGCTATGTCCATTGTTTCAGTCTTACATAACGCGGGTGTGCTATGTCCATTGTTTCAGTCTTACACAACGAGGGTGTGCTGTGTCCATTGTTTCAGTCTTACATCACGAGGGTGTGCTGTGTCCATTGTTTCAGTCTTACAAAACGAGGGTGTGCTGTGTCCATTGTTTCAGTCTTACATAACGCGCATGTGCTATGTCCATTGTTTCAGTCTTACACAACGAGGGTGTGCTGTGTCCATTGTTTCAGTCTTACATAACGCGCGTGTGCTATGTCCATTGTTTCAGTCTTACACAACGAGGGTGTGCTGTGTCCATTGTTTCAGTCTTACACAACGAGGGTGTGCTGTGTCCATTGTTTCAGTCTTACATCACGAGGGTGTGCTGTGTCCATTGTTTCAGTCTTACATCACGTGGGTGTTCTGTGTCCATTGTTTCAGTCTTACATCACGTGGGTGTTCTGTGTCCATTGTTTCAGCCTTACACCACCAGGGTGTTCTGGGTCCATTGTTTCTGGTTTCAGTGGGTTGTTTTTCTTTGAAACTACTCTGCATGGGCCTGAATCAGATGAGAGGCTAAAGCCCGTGTTCAGGGTTTCGCAATATTGTGTAATTCAAGTCGAAGTTCACGTTGTGTAAATATGTTAGCGTCCCCTAAGATCATGATCCTCGTCTGGCAGCATTGTGGACGTGCTAAACGTCTACGACCTGTGTGTTATGGGGCTTTCCCCGTGTCTTTTGCTGACATGCCCTTATACAGCTGAAATTACATTAAAAAAGTTGTCGTAACCACTCAAGGATTTCGCCTTTTTCAACCTGGATTTCGCTAGTATTGTGGAGCAGTATTTACCCTATCGTCTCAGGTTGGCACATTCCCTGTGCATACATGTGTCTTTTAGACGTCATCACAGATCCGAATCCCAAATATCCATCATTATTATTATTGGTTTATCAGCACCATACCCGTCCACCAAAGTGGTAAACGTCTAAAACATGCATCCCTTTCGTGTCGCCTGTAACATTAACTACACGTTAACATTTGTTTGAACAAATTCCCCAAAACACGTGAAACCTCGTGCACACTATCACATATAAGACTCGTCAAAACACAGTTTAAAACAATAAAAAAGGAAGTGTGTTAAAAACGGGGATGGACGACAGCACATTTCTGCCATGGTCATAATATACATTTATTTCGTTCTCTCGCTAAAGTAACGCGTTCCCTGCAGTCACTGTCGCATTCCCTCGCTTTAATTTTGCGTTCCCCCTCTGTAATACAGCGAGTGCTTGCTGTATGGTTTCAGGGGGCACAGGTGGCCCAGTCGTCTAAGGCGCCGCGATTCGCTGTGAAGAGTTGCGTCCCTTGGGCATGCCAGAAACCTATAATTGTGGGTTCGAATCCCGGTTCGCCCCGATTATGTTTCTAGGTTTGTCAGCACCATGCCCATGCTCCTTGGTTTCACCGAAGTGGTAAACGTCTGAGAACTGCATCACTTCGGGCTTTCCTCCCACATTAAGATGACACGCCGTGATATATCTGGAATATTGTTAAAAGCGGCGTTAAACCAAACTCACTCACTCACACTATATGGTTTCAGTTTCGCGCGGCATGTGGATTAGGCACGGGAGCTGCATCGAAAACGAGGATGTCTCCTGTGAGTAAGTGAGTGAGTGTTTGAGTGAGTGAGTGAGTGAGTGAGTGAGTTAGATTCCAGCAATATTACGGCGGGAGACAGCAGAAATTTGCTTCACACACTGTATCCATGTGGGGATTCGAACCCGTGTCTTCGGTGTGACGAGCGAACGCGTTAACCACAAGGTTACCAGACCGCCCCTCGATCAGTAAGTGATATATTGGTGTATCATATTAAGGACAATTATTATTTTTTTAAATATATTGAGGACAACGTTTGTTTGATCTTTTAGTGATCGATTTACTTATGATTAAAATTTGATCCATTTACGGATTGTCATTGTCTCGTGGGCCATTCTCAATTATACGATGTCAACTTGGGATACATAATTCAGAAAATCAATCCTTTTGAAACTTTCTAATATAACACCTGAGACCATGCGACGAGGCTTTGATTGAACATTCAGCAGTGAACACATTAGTGTTATAAATATTTATTAGGTGTACTGGGAAACATACATAGAATATCTAACTCGCCGTTGATGTAATGTGTTTTCCTTTGCAGGACATGGGCACACACAAGAGAAGACAATGCGTATGTCAGAAGGATACAATTTGTTCTATCGCGATAATATTATGAACTTGTTATGCATGTTATGCATGTTAAATATTATCTGAGAATGGTTATGAACCGAACAGAAAACAATACTATTTTCGTGAATGTCGCAATGCCACTTAAGTGGTGTCATGTTCAAGTTGATTCTTTTTTGCTGTGTTGAATATGGATGTGTTGAGCTAATAATGTGAAACTAAAACACAACTTACTCTAGCACCGTGGCCTACATGTACATGTTCCTGAGGTGCATGCGAGTTCAAAACGAGGTTAATATCGTATCGACGTCAGTATCGTAAAGTTGCCACCACCTCCGTGGTCTAGTGGTAGAGCGTCCGCCCGGAAAGCGGAAGGTCCGGGGTTCGATTCCCGGCCGCGTCATACCAAAAGACGTTAAAAGTTGGTCCCTGTTGTACCTGTTGCGCTCGGCATTAAGGGGCTAAAACAATGACTGGTCGGCTCGGAGTCAGTATACTGTGTCTGAGTGGGGTATTCATATTAAACTGCGGCATGGTAGAACTATAAATCGGCATCAGTCCCGACTAGTCCAAGCACACACACAAACACACACATGTTCAAGCACGTCGCTATATAAGTGCAATAATCTTGGACGCCACGTTAAACCCCATTTCACCTCACCTCACCGTAAAGTTGCCACTGGATACAAAACACATGAAACCCGTGATGATCCGGGTTAGAAGCGGTATTCAACAACTCATTCTTGTTCAGGCTCGCTGACTTGGTTGATGCATGTCATCGCATCCCAATTGCCGAGATGGATGTTCACAGTGTAAACACTGGATGATCAGGTCCAGACTCGATTTCTTTACAGACCGTCATAAGTTTTTGGCCTACCCAAGGGACGCAACTCTGCACAGCGAACTGCAGCACCTCAGACGACTTAGCCACCGTTCCCTATAGAATACTTAGAACACTTAATGTTCATCCTATTGATATCAATCTGTGGAGGACTTTCATTGACAGTTACTCTTGCCACTAAACTGGACGTCCCATTGATAACATTCTGTGGAAACATTTGTACATACACGCTGTACTTCTGACCTTCATACTCACGTGAATATTGCTGCGACTGTGAAGAAAAACAAGCACATAAACAACGCATACTCTGTGTGTCGTGGGCGACTTAGATATGCAGGTAATGTTTATCGCTTGTCAACTATCATTTGGACCCAGCGATAGCATGCGGATTGGTCATTAAAGGGCAAGAGTTGTAGACACAATTACTTGATCATCTGAATTACTCTGCCCATTGCGATAACAGGTCGAAACAAAACGGAAAAAACATGGATCCAAGAAGAGTCTTCCCATTAGCACCTTGCTTGGTATGTGCGTAGCAACGCCATATAGATTTGCATATTATTGACTCTGGTAGAGTGAATGAATTCCATCATTAACTGTCAGTCCAATGATAGCTCAATAAGTAATTACTTAATGATAGTGGCTTCGTAGAAGATCAAAAGAAATGGGAGGAGAATTGCCTTGGACAGGCAAAATCGTGACATTTTGTAATCTATTTGAGGATTGAAGACACGAATCTAGTTTTCTGTACAGGGAATTGCTA
Organism: Haliotis rufescens; assembly: GCF_023055435.1. NCBI lineage: Eukaryota > Metazoa > Mollusca > Gastropoda > Lepetellida > Haliotidae > Haliotis > Haliotis rufescens. The sequence continues at coordinate 53,967,747 of NW_025964334.1, forward strand.
CGCCCTTAAGAGTGAGTGAGTGAGTATGATTTTACGCCGCTTTTAGCAATATTCCAGCAATATCACGGCGGGGGACACCAGAAATGGGCTTCATACATTGTACCCATGTCGGGAATCGAACCCGGGTCTTCGGCGTGACGAGCAAACGCTTTAACCACTAGGCTACCCGACCGCCCCTTAAGAACAGACAGTATATGTTGTATACTTCACTGTGTACAACACAGCAATTCTATCTTTTCCATTTATTATATGTACAGTCAAGTCCCGTTACGACATGGTTGGTTGCGTATGATTATGTCGCATGAATAAGTATATCGGATAAACGCGATTAAGTCGTATCAACGTTTGTTATCGAAAATCGGACAACATCACGATAGATAACGATACAAACACATAATAAAAAAATGAAAAATTAAATATTCATTTTGTTATGTTCCATTGTTAGCGGAATATGTTTTCTTATCATGCAACCTCTAAGGCTTAACACAAAAGAATCGTTACGGACTGTGTGACTTCAAGCCGGGGATATATTATAATCTTCTTTACTTTACATATAAACTAGTGTCCAAAAGAAACGATACCAAGTTATTTTCAAAATTGTTTTTTACTAAGTGAATTGTCAAGTATGAAAACATGCCAATTCGTATTGCACATCCCAAACACAGCATAGTCGATAAAAAATACCGGGAACACGTGATCACTTCCGGGGAAAAACGTAAATTTCGTGAAAGTGACATTTCCCTCTCTAGCATGTTCTGCACGTGCAGACAAACTGTATAAAACGGCTGATCAGACACGTTGAAATCACAGCAACAAAAAGAACACAAGATATGCCACGTTTGACAGCCATCGAGAGAGAGAGAGCCGTTGGAATGGTCCAACAAGGAGCGTCACACGTCGACGTCGCCAGAAGGTTGGGCTGCGCACGCATCACTATCACCAGGTTGATGCAGCGGTTACGTCAGACAGGTCAGACGTCAGACAGGCCCAGGAGTGGAAGACCACGAGTAACCACGCCCCGTGAAGATCGTTACATCCGGGTATTACACCTGAGGAACCGAACCGTAACAGCGACGTCCACGGCGGCTACAGCACTGGGACACAGGATCAGTCGACAGACCGTCTACAGGAGACTACGGCAGTATGGTATCCGGCCACGTCATCCCTACCGCGGACCGCTCCTGACGCCTCGACACCGGAACAACAGACTGATCTGGGCCAGGCGAGTTCGACGTTGGCAACGGCGGGACTGGGCACGTGTTATGTTCTCTGATGAGAGCAGATTCCTCATCTTCAGAAACGATGGACGGCGGCTTGTATACCGACGATTTGGTGAACGTTTGGCGCCTAGCTGTATCCAACAGGTCCGGCCGTTTGGAGGTGCAGGGTTAATGGTTTGGGGTGGCATATGTGGTGACGTCAAAACGATGCTTGTCGTAATTCGTGGAAACCTGAATGCACAGCGTTATCTTGATGACATCCTACGGCCTGTTGTGGTGCCCTTTATTCAGCAACAGCCTCGTGGACTCCTTTTCCAACATGACAATGCAAGGACACACACAGCAAGATTGACACAGAACTTCCTTGCCAACGCCAACGTACAGGTTTTGCCATGGCCCGCATGTTCACCGGACATGAATCCCATCGAGCACTTATGGGACCACCTCGATCGGCAAATCCGACGTCGCCGTGTGCCTCCAGTCAACGTCCAGGACTTGGAACGATGTCTCCTCGAGGAATGGCAACGCATCACTCCGATCGTCATCAGACGTTTGACGTCATCAGTCCGTAGGCGTGTTCTGGCATGTATTGATGCTCACGGTGGACATACCCGCTACCGACTTGACTTTGAGACGTGTGGTGTGACATTTCCCGTTGTTTCTGTGATCAGTGCTCTAACGAAATGTTCATTTTTCGACCCCACCCATCTTTAAAGGCAAGTCATATTGGTTGTACAGATTTTATTGAAATGAAATTTTTGTACAGATGTTGTGAAATGATAACTCAAAAGCATAACACCAATCCTAAACTTCTGCATTGTTTAGTTTTTCTTTTATGTCGTTGCAAACAGGTGGTATCGTTTCTTTTGGACACTAGTTTATATGAACTCAAATCTATATCAAACGGAAAGATGAATACAGTGATAGACACAAATATGTTCAATGAAATATGTTCATGATAGTGGTATATATTAATGTGTAAATATGGTTGTGTTTAAATTTTAAAACAGATGTTGGTATACAAAAAATGTAGTTGTTCGATGACAAAGCTTAGACCAGAACCTTTACACTGTAGATGTTGTTTTATCCCTTTCTCTCCAATTAAAATGAAAGGTATTAATGGTACCCATTTTGAAAATAACCATAATGGAATATTTTGATGCACGGCTTTCTCTGTGGTCACATTGTACCAATGTCGGGAATCGAACCCGGGTCTTCAGCGTGACGAGCGAACGCTTTTAACCACTGGGCTACCCAACCGCCCCAAACCAAAGTGAAAGGAAAGACTTATTTTGAGTATTGACGAAACAGAAACATGTACAAAACTGGTAAAATAATGTCTGATATTTAGTAAGAGAAACATTAAACATTCATAAAAGTAATTAATGACGTTGAAGATGTCAATCAAAGACCTGCCAGGCCACCCATCTCCTCACTATCGAAATGATCGACAATATTGCCACAAATGTGATTTCCTCGAACATTGTTTGACATTTTCTTTTGCATTATTCTGCTAATATTTGCTGAATTTAATAAACAGACCTATACACAAGAACATATATTCTCTGCTTCAAACGATTTATTCACCTAAAAGAGTAAGTTTATACTCCGAAATGTGTTCCTCATTATAAAGAAGTTAAAATCCATAAATTCTCTTCTTTATGTGTCTAATCTCTAAATGTCATTCACAGGCTAGACCTATTCACATTCGCACATTTGCGTCAAACAATATCGAAGCAACGAGTCCATGTAAACCAATACAAGTGCAGGAGTAAGGAGACCATGCCCTGTCCTCGTGGCGAGATGGCGCCGAAATATTGGACAAACAGTTTTCATATTGATAGCACGTAATGCATCTTTAATATTTATGAAAATAGAACACGAATACAAACATATCACTCGCCATATCGTCGTGTCCTTGCTAGTAACTCTCAATAGAAGGACGCGAAGGAGCACCTACGTCTGATCCCTATGTTGCGCCAAGACATTGTTGCGAGGAAACGTAAATCTTATTGCGAGTGAACGTGGTAGTACAGCGAGGGAAGGCTATAAATATATTTTTACCATGGCAGATCAGAGATTCCGTAGGGATAGCAAGGGATGACAATTATTTAAAATAATGACTTCATCAATCTTTTAGTACAAATTCGTTTTCAATTATTGTTAACGCTACATTGTCATGAACAACATTTATCATATAATGGGTAGGTTTCTCGGCAGGATAAAGCCAACGGATAATAACGATATCCGTTGGGGTCATATGCGGATAGAGATGCAAATATCAAAGGTCAAGTAGGGACTACTTTCTGTGTTTATAAACAAACATGTCGTCGCACTTGTCATTCGGCGATCGAGTCAGAATTTACCATCGTGAATCTGGATAAACTACAGGGATAATTGCTACAATTATTTTAAAAAACAGTCTTATATACTGAAAATCAGTGTCGAACTGCGACGTAACTAAGGCATTTAATAAGTTTTGGCAACTTTGGAGATATAAATTTCGAAACAATTTTGCGAGGGCACTAGGCCTAGCCAAGCGGGATCAGTAGCCATATCTGTGCTTGTAGACCTCTGCGGCTTGAAACCTATTCCACAAATAAAAATAGTTGGATGTAGCGAAATATGTATGAATTGTTACCTTGTTTCGTATTGGCGCTGTGTGTACATCTGAATGAACTTCCTAACGTTATGACAGAACAGGCCGACTCTCAACAACGTCTGAACGTGGCCGTGACGTCTCATAGACTAGGGTTAGAGTAGCTTCCCTTTGACAAAGGGCAGTTACTCTAGCGGACAGACCGACGGATTGCCGCGAAAGGCAATTAAAAACAATTGTTGTTTTGCGTATATGTTGCTTCGCCACTGTATAAGAAACAGATTTCAGTTGGAACTATATTGGCTACTGTCACTGTCCAACTGACACATCAATTACCCTGTGACGTAATAAATATTAATGCGCGCATTCCAGGAAAACTCGCAATGTTTAGGTAATGTTTGTGCGTGAGGGGAAGCGATTTTCAAGCACAGAATTGAAGAATGACATTATATGATATAGAGGTTATCACGCTTGTGTGTTTAGGGATGGTAAATATCCGGCATTAGGAATAAACACAATGTATTTAGCTCGCCAAGGCTCGCTTAATACAATGTTTATTCCTAATGCAGGATATTTACCATCCCTAAACACACTCGCGTGATAACCTCTATATATTAATCTTCATGCATTAAAAATTGTACGAACTCTCTCAACTCTCTCAGCGCTTGGTACCCAATGGTACACACTTGAGTGCTGTGTTGTGTACGTATTGGGGATGGTTGAGGAAACATGCTGCAAACCCCAGCATTGTGAGCATCTCCGGATACTGTCCACCCACACTTCCCCCATTTTGCCGTTTACAATAACGCGAAGATGACATGTCCTATAAATAATGTATGCCCACGTCCTTCAGAGGTGACGGCCCTGTACAGTGCTATGGCAGTGTACCAAGTTGAGGGGTTCATGGACTCACCAGTGTTCCCAAGTGCTCTTTGGGTAATTTCGTGACCGCTCTCTTCACCGGATCTTATATACTCCGCCTACACATTAGTTCGCTTATATGTGAGATGTATAAAGTAAAATCGGTTCATTTTATGCATGGAAACAGAACATCATTCAAATATTTTTGTTTTCTTGTTTATAAGATATACATATAATCACTCTTCATTATGATTCTTAAAACCTAAATCAGAGTGAATTATACGCTTATTCTCAAACATGCACTACGGGGGGATTCAGAGGTAGATAAGTGGCGACCGTGAAGATCCAGGGTAGAATAGGTCTTCAGCAACCCATGCTTGCCTTAAATGGCGACGATGCTTGTCGTAAGAGGCCTAGGCGACTAACGGGGCCGGATGGTCAGGGTTCGGATGGTCAGGCTCGCTTACTTGGTTGATGCATGTCATCGTATCCCAATAGTTTGGATTGATGCTCATGATGTCAATCACTGATTGTCTTGTCCAGACTCGATTATTTACAGATCGCCGTCATATAGCTGGAAAATTGCTAAGTGCGGCGTTAAACAACAAACAAACAAGATGACTGACGCAAGATGCGACTTAATCAATAGGGTGGTCAGGGTAGGTGGTTTGGTTGATTGCATGTCATCGTACCCCGGCGAGGATGGTTGCCAAATCACTGGTTTGTCTGGTCTTGGTTATTTACAGGCCGCCGTATTATAGCTGGAATATTGCGTGGTTAAACAGCAAACAAGTAAGCACACACGTGATTTGTGAATTCGCTAAATTGCTATACCAGATTTCACTGGGATCTGCATGGTCTGTATGAGGTGAGGTGAAATGGGGTGTAACGTGCTGTGTGTGTGTGTGTGTGTGTGTGTGTGTGTGTGTGTGTGTGTGTGTGTGTGTGTGTGTGTGTGTGTGTGTGTGTCGTTTTTTGGTATGACGCGGCTGGGGATCGAACCCCGGAACTTCGGCTCTCCGGGCGGACGTTCTACCACTAGACCACGGAGGCGGTCTGGTTTGTATGAACGAGGTTTCATGGTACAGATTTTTACTACATACTGCCGTCTGGTCCAGATTCGATTATTTGCAGGCCACCATTATATGGCTTGAATACTGCGGACTGCGGCATAAAACACTATTCAAACAATTTTGTATACAGGTCAGCTTTTATGATCAAAAGATATTATTTATACAAATAAATTCTAACATGTTTTGAGTCGTATTTATACCCTTCCCTTGTCCTTCGACTTAGACCATACCTGCGGATTCGTCTTCGGATCAGTTTATGAAGATATCTCACGAATCAAGCTCTTTGATCGCTGAAGATGATTGATTAAGGTCGATATTGAATTACGATTTGCTTAACAAGACAGCAGAACATGTTCCAATCCAATAGAGTTTTAAATGAACAAACAAGAGGAATATCATAGGGGTCCATGTGGATGGCCTGGAAAAAATAACCTAAATCGCAATACCTTTCTGACATTGACGTGTTTAATGTTTGATCCCCCTTTCGGCTCTGGAATGGTTATTATATTCGTTATAACCAAGTCAAAACATAAATCTGAAATAGACCTTCAATAAGGAACAAAACGATGTTTGCACTTATGAAGCTACTTGCGTGCGTGCGTGAGTGAGTGAGTGAGTGAGGGAGTGAGTGAGTGAGTGAGGGAGTGAGTGAGGGAGGGAGGGAGTGGGTGGGTGCGCGCGCCAATGCCGGTTTTATAGAGCTCACCCAATGGGATATCATGCCACAGCTTTAACCTGGATACCACACCGAGTCACAGAATACTCTCTCAGAGCCGACCAGTCCTAGTGGTGCATGTATCCCCTCAATGCCTTCCTCTTTCCTGACAGACGCTCTATCCACTAGACTACGCAGGTACTGGAAAAGGAATTTCACAATGTACATGTTGTATGTCATATTTTCGTCTTTATTATCTCTCTGTGAAAGCTACCCGTGGGGTTTACGAGTCGAACCCATGCAGAATAAAGGTCCTATGTATGCGGGTAAGTACACATTATCTTCAGGCTGGGCCCTTTAGAATATAATTCGTCCTAAATACGGCAGAGTCCCTTTAATCCTGGTATTGCTCCTTCGAACGGCGGTGCTGTGCTCCGCTCACTTTCACAACCCTCTGGCAGTGGGTTTATAGCCTGACAATTGTAGGCAATAAATCCAATCAGATTGCGCGCTGTTCTTGACGACCAACAGCTAGGCTGGCAACAGACGTTGGTCTGTCGACGTAAGCTGGTACTGTAGCAGCGATATCGACGTGTTTTCAAAACAATTACCTAAAAGTGCAAGAGTTATGAGGTACTACCAGAGGCATTTACAGCCAGAAAAGACAATCAAATAGATAATATATTAAAGTCTCACCGTGTGTGTACAATATATTAAGACACGAATATTACAGTAAAAAATACAATGACATTAAATCATACACGTTACAGACACGGCATTTCAAAGTTGAGACAATGTTCATAAAAAATACACAGGAAAATTCGAATACAGAATTGGTACTAGGTAGTGAGAACAAGGATATGAGTATGAAAATACCCTAAAATCTATTAAACATAATCACAATAGGATATGAAAAGACTAAAACAGGATATTGGTGTAGGATCCATATGCGTCTACTTAAGATTTTAAATCAGATAATTTTTAAAAAGCACTGATCATGAACATTTATCCTCATCTGACAGCACTGGTGAGGCATCGCTAAATTTACTTGCCTTTGCATGTGTTTATGTCGGTGCCTCCTATGGGGCAGGATACGATCACATTTCTTTGTGAACGCCAGGTATCATCACTATTTGGTAGTGATTCATAAACACCCCTTTATGATACATTCGGAATCATAAAATGGGCTCTGCGTTTAGCAGCGACTCCTTGTCATTATGGCAATGTTTTTGTCGCTTTTTATTTTGATTACTTATAGTGCGTTGAAGGTTTTTTAAGACACGGTCATCATACACGCAGATTTGTCACGATGGTCTGTGAGTAATCACTTCTAAAATAGTCGATTTTATGCATAACCTTTAAAACCTCCGCGTCCCGCTGTAACGCCAACTCATATGCCTTTTATGTCCCGCTGTAACACCAACACATGTTTCTCTGTGTCCAACTGTAACGCCAACACTAGTACCTTCTATGTCCCTCTGTAACGCCAACATATAAACCTTCCATGTCCCACTGTAACGCCAACACATGTACCTTCCATGTCCCTTTGTAACGCCAACACATGTACCTTCCATGTCCCGCTGTAACGCCAACACATGTACCTTCTATGTCCCGCTGTTACGCCAACACATGTACCTTACATGTCCCGCTGTAACGCCGACACATGTACCTTCTTTTTCCCGTTGTAACGCTAAGACATTACCTTCTATGTCCCGCTGTAACGCCAACACATGTACTTTCCATGTCCCACTGTAACGACAACTCATGTACCTGCCATGTCCCGCTGTAACGCCAACACATGTACCTTCTATGTCCCGCTGTAACGCCAACACAAGTACCTTCAATGTCCCTATGTACCACTCTAGTAATCTAAAGTATATTGATTACGATAATTCCAATACGCTGTTTTGACCAATTACCACTTGTAAGTCGGAACCAATTGCTGAATGTAACCGTTATTTTCGTCTCAACGCTTTAATCATGCTTAGATGGCTACCTTCATTTGACTATTTCACAGAAAGATGTTTCCCGTTGATGCACCTTGAAGATAAAGTCTCCAGTGACAGATTGAGACGTCAATTTCAGTGTGGCGGGCCATTAAGTCCAGTAAGTAGATTGTGTGGAGGCATGTCTGTAATTTTGTAATCGACCAAAAGGAGCGGTGAATAATTGCAGAGCATGATTCTTGAAAACAGAGGCTTCTGGTGGGTCATTGTCCTCAGGGAGACAATTGAAGAACTAATGGACAGATGGACGGAAATAATGGATAGAAAACGCGGTCAGTGGTTATCTAAAATATTGTCAAGAAAGGGAAAGATGTAGCGTTTTTAGGAAAATGCTTGAATAAAAAAGTATTGGAAAAAGTAATAATTAGGTCCTGAAATGTATACGCCTTCAACTCTTCATTCATCCTGTGATTATTTTCTTTGGCTTTTAAGGCTCAGGGTTACATCATTTGTTTGAACTGCCACATGAACTCAGCCCATGTCAGCCTAGACGAATTATATATCAATTTGTAGTAGACGTTTTTGTAGTCTTAAGATGGATCGAATTTTGTTTAAAGGGTTTAATACTGTATGGGATTCCAAGACACAATAGGTCCCATTTATTTTAAAAAGTAGAAAAGGCAGTTATTGATGTCTAATCCTTGATCAATATTGGCGGTCCGGTAGCCCAGTGGTTAAAGCGTTCGCTCGTCACACCGAAGACCCGGGTTCGAATTCCGACATGGGTACAATGTGTGAAGCCCATTTCTGGTGTCCCCCGCCGCGATATTGCTGGAATATTGCTAAAAGCAGCGTAAAACCAAATTCACTCACTCACTCGTTGTAAATTCAATGTCCTGGGTTGTTGTTAGTGCTTTTAATCACGGGTTTTTCTGGTCGAGCCTCGAGTATTTATAGGCCCTCGTGGCATAGCAGTAACATTGCTGACGTTTATACCACATTCACTTACTAACGCGTATAAAAACATATTTATCATAAAAATACCATTAGCTGACAATACATAAACCCCCTGCATATAAAAGAAAACAGAATAAACAGTGTATGTTAGTTTGCTAATCTTTTTAGTTAAAATACGCTCCAATTCATTCCATTGATGATGAGGATGAGGATGAAGATGAGGAGGATGAGGGTGATGATGAGGATGAGGAGGGTGAGGATGAAGATGAGGATGAGGATGAGGAGGATGAGGGTGATCATGAAGATGAGGATGAGGATGAGGAGGATGAGGGTGATGATGAGGATGAGGAGGGTGAGGATGAGGATGAGGAGGGTGAGGATGAGGATGAGGATGAGGAGGATGAGGATGATGATGAGGATGAGGAGGGTGAGGATGAGGATGAGGATGAGGAGGGTGAGGATGAGGATGAGGATGAGGAGGATGAGGATGATGATGAGGATGAGGAGGGTGAGGAAGATGAGGAGGGTGAGGAAGATGAGGAGGGTGAGGAAGATGAGGAGGGTGAGGAAGATGAGGAGGGTGAGGAAGATGAGGAGGATGAGGAAGATGAGGAGGATGAGGATGATCATGAAGATGAGGATGAGGATGAGGAGGGTGATGATGAGGATGAGGATGAGGAGGGTGATGATGAGGATGAGGATGAGGATGATGAGGATGAGGATGAGGATGAGGATGAGGAGGGTGATGATGAGGATGAGGATGAGGAGGGTGATGATGAGGATGAGGATAAGGAGGATGAGGAGGGTGAGGAAGATGAGGAGGATGAGGAAGATGAGGAGGATGAGGAAGATGATGAGGATGAGGAGGGTGAGGAAGATGAGGAGGATGAGGAAGATGAGGAGGATGAGGAAGATGAGGAGGATGAGGATGATCATGAAGATGAGGATGAGGATGAGGAGGGTGAGGATGAGGATGAGGAGGGTGATGATGAGGATGAGGAGGGTGAGGATGAGGATGAGGATGAGGAGGATGAGGAAGATGTGGAGGATGAGGATGAGGAGGATGAGGATGAGGATGAGGATGAGGAGGGTGATGATGAGGATGAGGAGGGTGAGGATGAGGATGAGGATAAGGAGGGTGAGGAAGATGAGGAGGATGAGGAGGGTGAGGAAGATGAGGAGGATGAGGAAGATGTGGAGGATGAGGATGATCATGAAGATGAGGATGAGGATGAGGAGGGTGAGGATGAGGATGAGGAGGGTGATGATGAGGATGAGGATGAGGAGGGTGATGATGAGGATGAGGATGATCATGAAGATGAGGATGAGGAGGATGAGGGTGAGGATGAGGATGAGGATGATCATGAAGATGAGGATGAGGAGGATGAGGGTGAGGATGAGGATGAGGAGGATGAGGATGAGGATGAGGATGAGGATGAGGAGGGTGATGATGAGGATGAGGATGAGGAGGGTGATGATGAGGATGAGGATGAGGAGGGTGATGATGAGGATGAGGAGGGTGAGGATGAGGATGAGGATAAGGAGGGTGAGGAAGATGAGGAGGATGAGGAGGGTGAGGAAGATGAGGAGGATGAGGAAGATGTGGAGGATGAGGATGATCATGAAGATGAGGATGAGGATGAGGAGGATGAGGGTGATGATGAGGATGAGGAGGGTGAGGATGAGGATGAGGATAAGGAGGGTGAGGAAGATGAGGAGGATGAGGAGGGTGAGGAAGATGAGGAGGATGAGGAAGATGTGGAGGATGAGGATGATCATGAAGATGAGGATGAGGATGAGGAGGATGAGGATGGGGAGGATGAGGAGGATGAGGAGGATGATACGATCTAAATATGAAACCGTTGAGGCTGTTTCACTGGACATTTTATTTCTTGTTTGGCGGGGTATACCAGTGGAAGGGAATTGTCTGTTGATCACTATTGAAGATATCAGATTACGGATATACCTGAAGTTTGTGTTTAACTCTTTTTTGCCAGTTCCCCTGTTTTGAAGTTGTCAATCCGAGCTGAAATAAAATTTGTTTTTATATAATTGTTATTCCCTAGCATCTAAACGATGTAAAATGTCAATTGTAAGATGAGTAGAGTGTATTGGAGATCTTTTGTTATCCGACTGGCTGCACCTCTTTCATTCCTGTCTCATTATCAGTATATTGGGTCTGAGTGTAAACTGCTGCATGGTATATCAGTGGACTAGTACAAACAAACAAACAAACAAACACACACACATACATACGCTTCGCTGTATAAGAGCGACTTTAAAAGCCATTTCACCTCACCTCACCTCCAAAGGCGCAAGGATAGGTCTTGTGTCAAAGCACAGGGAACAAATAAATCATTCTTCCCTTTTAAAAAATTGACAATAAATTTAAAAAAAAAGAAGTATCATATTTCCTAAATATTTCCTATTTCCTATTTCCTGAAATATTCCCATTAGTCAAACGTTTTATTATATACCAATAGAGACAACATATAAACACAATCATTAACAATTCAATCAATGACGTCATTAAACCCAATTCATCGCAATCTATAGCAATCCTCACGTGAAGATCCGGGTAGATAATAGGTCTTCAGCAACCCAAGCTTGCCGTAAAAGGCGACGATGCTTGTCGTAAGATGCGGCTAGCGGGATGGGCTCGCTGACTTGGTTGATGCATGACATCGTATCCCAATTGCGTGGGTCGATGCTCATTACATCCATCACTGGATTGTCTGGTCCAGACTTGATTATTTACAGACCGACGTCATATAGCTGAAACATTGCTGAGTGTGGCGTTAAACAACAAACAAAGCAATCCACAGTCGAAAATATTCTTGGTCCGGAAGTAATTCAGCTCTTGGATAATTTGAATTAGCTGTCACTCCTCACAATGCCATTTTAGAACGAGCGTCCATTTAATGTTCTGCAAAGCTTGTTTCCCTTCCAGTGCTTTCTGAAGCCCTGGGTGCCCAAAAACGTTTCCATAATCACACACGTTTTGTAACCGCTGTGAACAGATGCATTAAATCACAATTTTGTGATCTGTAAACAGAGATCCGTGCCAATGCATGGCTTTCACTAAATTGGTGAATTGGGTCTTTGTATGGAGCCTAGATATTGCTACAATTACATCTGCAAAGTCAGATATGGGCCTAATTCTCTTTTTCAAAAGCATCATTAACAATTCTCTTTTTCAGTAGTTTGAAACATGATAATTATTCTTTATCTGGGACAATTATTTTTTTGGGATAAAATTCCCCACCACAACCCGAATATCAAATGGTCGACCCGTCAATATATGATACGAAGGTAGGGAATTGATCAGTTGAGATTCAATGTATAGCCATCATAAATATAGTTTGCTTCTGTCATGTTCTACAGCCGTCTTGTAATGGGTAAATTGAATTACCTTCAGGCATGATGATGATGATGTAGACATGTTCGGTCGATTTTATTTTATATGTCTTCAACAAGACAAGCCACAACCATTACCGTCAGAGTCTAATAACATACTTGGTTGTATGTTTTTAACCATATGACACCCTACTTCCATATCTCATTTGAAACAACTATCGGTTTTATGCCAAAATTCATTAGTCATGCCCAATTGTCTACAGTTTTCATTTAACCCGAGTAAAGCAAAGTTAATCATTTAATGTCACACCAGTACGATATTCGCAACATGATAGACAGTTTGTGGGCGCCATACAAACAGGAAAAACGTGTACTGTGTCAATAACTGTTCCTTTTTATCTGTGTAAGTTCTATTTGAATCCTACCAAGTTTGTATTACTTTATTTTATTGAAAAAACAACATATTTATGCATTCATGATTCATCGAATCAAAGGAATCAAACCGAAAATAGATATACATTTAAAACTACTTAAAAACATACATTCATCCGAGAAATTTATTTCTATACAAAAGGATGAAAAAATATCTTAAACAAAAATGGTCACTTTTATTCTCAGCATTTGATTCTTAGCTCTCTGTTGACACATGCTTTGTTTGAGTCTGATTGTGTGTTGCATCCTTTTTGGTTTGAAATACGACAATGTTTGTTTCTAAACCTTTTAATCATTAAAGAGGGTATTGTGTCATTCTATACAATCCGAAATATGTTTTTGACGGAAGTCTGTATTACTCTACAACTCTGGGGTCAATAAAAAAAGAAGAAGGAAAGTTTGTATTTTGTCATCACTATACTCATGTAGCTATTATTGAACTTGTAATCTCTACTCAGGGGTAGGGGTGGCTAAATGGTTACAACTTTATCAAAGTGAAGACCCGGTTGCAAATATGTAAATATGTAAAACCTATTGTTGGCGTCCTTCGCTGTGTGGATTGTTCCTGAAAGTACACTTACTTAACAGCTTTATATGCCACTGGCATTATCAGTACGACAGTGTCAGCACCTGTATAAACAACGGATCTGATGAAGTATGTGCATAGTTTAATAATGACTACTTCATCCCCATCACTTTAACAGCCATGTAGACTTACACTCGTACGTGTACCATTGATCGACAGGTAACTCTGGAATCTATTTACACTTCAAATTAACTGAACGCCCCCAGCCAGATGTCATCAGGATCGATGATAAAATCTATTTCATATGCAGCATCAAAGTAAATGTGGTAATATGTATAGCCATTGGATTGAAAAGTTGTGCCAATTATTGAACGCCGAGAACTGACAGATCAAATTCCCATAACGTTATTATCTATTTATAACACATTTACTACTCTCGTAACAGTTAACTGGCGTTAACGCGTGCAACGCAATTTCAAGATCCAAATTGATATTTCAATTTGATATTTTGAAAACAAGATTACTGAATCAGGTTTGCTCCGGGTCCTTCTTGCAGTTACCCATTCCTTATTGGAATCTATTTGTGATGTTCGAAATTGATTATTCTCTCTTTTTTAAAATATGCATTCTCAGTCTTTTATAACTGAATAGTTTCCAGACATGTTTCACGAATAACAATAGTCAAATATACATGATCCTTTTCTATTCAGATCTGGCTCGTGAATCGCTATCACATGGCTTAAGCGGCAGCCTTATGGTTCGAACGGAATGAATACTGAATTATTTATGAATGAAATTCCCATAAACAAACCATGACATAAAGATAACTGCCACTGTATATTCCTTCTGTTACCCAAGTTCAAGACCTACCTCAGACAACGACATTACTAATACATGAACAGAGTTTAGATGAGGTTTGCATCTCTTTCTCCAAAGCGTTCCGATTTCCTTGAATATGAGAATAAAAGTATAAAACTCTCCTTAGGAGATCTTCTAACAACACAAACTTGTCCAAGATGGCTCCAGTGATTTGTACACCCGTCAATGAGGCGTGTGGATTTAATCAAATAGCTGGGGAAAGTGACAGGGCTAGTCGACCACATAGTGGCGGGCACGGGATCAATAGTCTGTGGTACGTACGTAACTCCTCTTGCTGACTCACTTTCAATACAGCACCCGCCTCTAGCGCCACACGCACTCCCTCACTCCGTGCTACATAATTGTACACCTTGGAGGGACTCACTACGGCCACGGGACGCCGTTGGCAGGTAACATGACTTGCAGCTACGTCGGGGACGACGCCAACTATTGTGAGAAGACACCGCGGCAGGGCTAGAAATATCTTCTGTAGCGTCTGCATTTGCGTTGTTCCCTCGGGATAAAACACAAAAGATTACTGATAGTTCGAAACTTAACGATCTGAGGGATGTTCGTTGTGATGCGTGATTAACATATAGCCTTCAGCACGGTTCTCCGGAGAATCATAGTCGTATCGTTCACCACGGTGCTATGACACAGTACACACCTGCTTCGTTATATTCTGTACTGTGAAGGATGCAATTGTTGGCGGTGATTTGGATAAGGTGGTGCATGACAATTAAGGATTAAATGACAGTCTGGTTTGTCGACTACCCTTCTTTCATTGTGTGTTTCCTTGGATCCCAAAACAAGACCGGAGGGACAGGACCTTGTCCTACTTTACAACACGACAGTCTCACAGCATCTGTAGGTAGGTAGTTCTTTTCAAAGCGGATCGATTAATAAGGTTTCGATTTCTCCGCCAGGCTTACATCAGTTCATAACAACTTCTACGTCGCAATATGTCACATATGATTGAATTTGTGTAACAATCAGTGTATGGTGATGGAAAGATCGAAATCTTTCCGCTTCCAGAAAACTGTACATTGTTAATGCAACACAAAACTCTTAGAGCTTCGAACGTATGCATGAATAAATATTTGAATAATTTATAACTTTTCCAACTAGTTTTGCATATTTCCTGCAAAAGTCAATTACACCCTTACACTGTAGCAGATGTCGTTAACACTTGTGGTATTTTCGTTCAAATTAATCTTTTTGTAAACCCGTTAGTGAGTGAGTGAGTGAGTGAGTGAGTGAGTGCTGTGGGTTTAACGCCGCTTTGAACAGTATTCCAGTTATATCACGGCATGTCAGCTTAATGTGGGAAGAGAGTCCGAGGTGTTGCAGTTGACAGACGTTTACTATTTTGGTGAACCCACGAGCACGGGTATGGTGCTGACAAACCTAGAAATTTAATCGGGGCGAACCGGGATTCGACCCCACAGTCATGGTTTCTGGTGTGCCCAAGGGACGCAACTCTGCACAGCAAATTGCGGCGCCTTGGACGACTGGGCCGCCCGTGCCCCCGGTGATAACATAACGTCTTGTGCATGATTTAGGGTGTGGATTCGACGCATTATAGATATGCACGTTAATATTTTCCTTAGTTGCTCAATGTTATGTCAAAACAAATGGGTTGATGAACACACAATGCCATTTAGAAAGTGGTCAAATGTAACAATGTTATATTTGGGATAACACTTTCGTCGTAATCGGGGCGAACCGGGATTCGACCCCACAGTCATGGTTTCTGGTGTGCCCAAGGGACGCAACTCTGCACAGCAAATTGCGGCGCCTTGGACCACTTGGCAACCCGTGCCCCTGTAAACCTGTTAAATAATGTAGGCAATTTTATGCCAGTAAGTTGTATAGAATTACTTCACGCATTGGAAGCATTCCAAGAACACATACAGATGTCTTTTAGACATTTATAACAGTATATAACAGTGGTGGCACCGAATTTCAATAATAAGGATCTTGCTATTTATGCAAATTATTAGTGAGTGAGTGAGCGAGTGAGTATGGTTTTACGCCGCTTTTAGCAATATTCCAACAATATCACGGCGGGGGACACCAGAAATGGGCTTCACACATTGTACCCATGTCGGGAATCGAACCCGGGTCTTCGGCGTGACGAGCGAACGCTTTAACCACTAGGCTACCCGACCGCCGCTGCAAATTATTAACATATGCAAGATAATATTACATGATTTTGTCATGTGAGTATACAAAGGCTTTGGTCCAACAGTATTAATGTATGCATGTCTAAATATTCTTCGGACATCTGGTATCACTGTTTGATAGTTATTCATAAACGCATGCTCATGATAAAGTCGGAATCGTACACTCGAGTCTGCTTTTGGCAGAGATTTCTTATGAATATGGAAAGAGTTGTGTCGCTTTTATCTACTTGATGTATGTGGAGAGAACAACCATACTGAATTGTTAGGTAGGCATTACTTAGAAGTTGACGGATGACAAAGTAGACACAATTTATGGGTAGCAACTTCTTATTTACTGTAAAGGCGGCGTTTCGGTATAGATCCAGTCTTGCGTGACAACAGTACAAGGATCTTTACCGAAACGTCGGCTTTATAGTAAGTAAGAAGTTTTTGTTTATAAATTGTGTCTACTTTGTCACAACCACACGGTTGCAACTGCACATATAGACGCATGACAACAAAGACTAAAGGATATAAGCGGATTTAAACGTAATTTCCATGGGCACCTGCCAACCAACGCTGCTGGACTCCATTTGTTAGTGACGTCAAGGTTTGAAACTATAGTGAGGGCATTCCGTTCTCTATTTTCATGAAACTCCGAGGGGAAATTTGATTGTTTTGCCTTAAAGGGAAACTCGGTCCGGCCATGTTGGCAGTCCAAGCAAATTTAATTGTTCAGCCTCAAAGCGAAACTGGGTTCCGGCCATGTTGGCAGTCCAAGCAAATTTGATTGTTCAGCCTCAAAGCGAAACTGGGTTCCGCCATGTTGGCAGTCCATGCAAATTTGATTGTTCAGCCTCAAAGCGAAACTTGGTTCCGGCCATGTTGGCAGTCCAAGCAAATTTGATTGTTCAGCCTCAAAGCGAAACTGGGTTCCGCCATGTTGGCAGTCCATGCAAATTTGATTGTTCAGCCTCAAAGCGAAACTTGGTTCCGGCCATGTTGGCAGTCCAAGCAAATTTGATTGTTCAGCCTCAAAGTGAAACTGGGTTCCGGCCATGTTGGCAGTCCATGCAAATTTAATTGTTGAGCCTCAAAGCGAAACTGGGTTCCGCCGTGTTGGCAGTCCAAGCAAATTTGACTGTTCAGCCTCAAAGCGAAACTGGGTTCCGGCCATGTTGGCAGTCCAAGCAAATTTGATTGTTCAGCCTCAAAGCGAAACTGGGTTCCGGCCATGTTGGCAGTCCAAGCAAATTTGATTGTTCAGCCTCAAAGCGAAACTGGGTTCCGGCCATGTTTGCAGTCCAAGCAAATTTAATTGTTCAGCCTCAAAGCGAAACTGGGTTCCGCCGTGTTGGCAGTCCAAGCAAATTTGATTGTTGAGCCTCAAAGCGAAACTGGGTTCCGCCATGTTGGCAGTCGAAACAAATTTTATTCAAGTTGTTCAAAGCCCTCTTATGTGCTATATTTTTATATTTTTTATATTATATATATAGCAATCTATAGGTTAATAGTTATTACATTTATACAATATTAAACGTCAGCGCCACGGAATAACCTTCTCGGGTATCTGGCTAGACGATTTCGTTTGGCGTAAAAAGCAAAATAGCGGTAACAATTTTATAAAAAAATGGATCACTGAAAATCAGTGATGACACCAAATGTCTCAGTGTCTCAATTACAAAAGGCAAAATATAAATGGACATCTGGTAGATAGTGTAGTACCCTTTTGAGCTCAGTATTGTTAGCGATACTATCAGTGAATGAATTAATAATTTCACAAGAACCAACATGTTCTTCTGAACAATGAACTCTCCCTTCGGGTTACTTGTGTGTCGATGGCAAGTGGTTCTGATGCATGTTACATATTCCAAATCCCAATGCAAACCCTACGTTGCAATAAATATTGACATGCCAAATGGAACTGAAACAGGTCATTGATTTTTTCTATTTGTGTATCAACCCAGAGTCCTTGAAAATGTTTTCTTCACGGTACAAGTGCGTCCATGTCAATGTATGCATACTGTAGTTTACAAAATGTGTATATTATGAAAAAAGCTTTTTCTCAATGTCTGCCTGAAAAAGTGCAGTGACAGCTCAAATTGTAGAAATAAGTAAACGTCAGAGAATAATCAGTATCGATTATCTGCCGAAACAGATTCCATTGGGCGCAAAGGACAAATATTTTGGTGATGGTATGAAAGGATCACTGAACATCAGAAAGAACACCAGGTGTTTGTGCTTCCGATGCTTGTTACATATTCGAAATCCCAATCGGCAGAAACAAACTTCAGTTGCAGTAAATACTGACATGCCAAATGCTACTGAAGCAGGTCATTGTTTCTTTTTCTATTTGTGGATCAACTCACAGTCCTTATTGTTTTCGCCACGGGAAAGTTGTTCCATTTGGCGCAAAAGGTAAAATTAGTGGTTACAATTATATGAATCACTGAAAATCAGTGATGACACCAAGTTTTTGCGGAAAAGGAAAACATTTCTGCTCTACCGATACCAATACCTCACTGTGCTGGCTCATAAAATGTACCTTGCACCAGGTGCTTTTCGTAACACGTGGCAAAATGAGCATGGTTCGAATTTTCGCTTCCTGTCCAATCGTGTGTCACTCCATCGCGGCATGAGTTTCAACAAAATCAGTAAATACCATTGAGTGTATCACTGGATTGTCGGATGCAACATTGTCTTGGTTGTTTAAAGGGCGCGTCCCATGGCAGGAGTACTGCTTTGCGGCGTCAGGCACAAAACAAACATTTACTTTTTATGCAAATTGTGTGGATGGCGGCCGCCCTACCAATCTGATATTGGAAATGATTGATCCAGTGTTAACATGAATGATTCTGGACGGCGTAAATAATTCAAATCAATCATGTGAAGTGTGTGTGATTGTGTGAGTGTGTGTGTGTGTGTGTGTGTGTGTGTGTGTGTGTGTGTGTGTGTGTGTGTGTGTGTGTGTGTGTGTGTGTGTGTGTGTGTGTGTGCTTGCGTTGTTTAAGATTGCACATGGGTATCGATCATTTGATTGTTTGGTTTCTTAACAGGCCGCTGTCGCATGTGCGGCGTCAGGCAATAAATTCTTATTTTTTATGCAAATTGTGTGGTAGCGGCTGCCCTACCGGTACATGCTCAGCCTTTTTAGCGAACACCTGGTGTCACTGATTTTCAGTGGTCCATTCATATAATTTCCCCAGCTTTTTAGCTCTTTATGCCAAATGGAATCTGTTTTGGCGGACGATGTTATTCATTTGTATTGACGGTTTATATTCATACATATGTGCTTATATCATGATACGCTGCATACACTGAGGTCTGATTGAGTGAGGAAGTCATGTGGATATATAAGCATGAAATACTGATACTCACAGCTCGTGACGAATTCGCTGCGAATGACGCATTCGTCTGTCTTAGAACAAGGACAACTATCAATATTACAATTAGACTCACTATCTGAGACAGATGAATTAATCATGAACTACTTCGTCATGAATTACATCGTCATGGACTACACCGTGTCACGTTACTCACTGAAGGTGAACAGACATGCAGCACGGAGACGCGATGACGCTGTCGACGGCCAGAGGCATCGGAACTATTAGTGAACTATATGTTCGCTTGCTACACAGAGGATCTGGGTTCGATTCTCTAACTTATTCATATTCACAATACATATACCCATTCTTTGCCTCATATCACCTAAGGATTGGTAATTGCGTGGGCATTGTCAGTATATATTATTTGTATAATTTGAACACATTTCGATTAAAATCTACCTCGTTGTTATTCCAATTTCGAATTGGTCCCAGCAACCTGTGCTGCCAGTAGGGGGCGACTTAATGGAGGGTAGTCTGGCTCGTTGTCTTGGCTGACGGCTTGGCATCGGACCACGAAGTTGTGGATCGTTGTTCACAATATCAATCACTGGATTGTTTAGGCCAGACTCAGTTAATTACAACCCCGTTAAAATGTGTCAATAAACTATGTTAATAACAAAATTAATTATTGTTCGATCTATTTTTACAGTAATGTAGCTGGAATATTAGTGAGTGCAGTATTAAACAACACACACGCACACACACACGCACACACATACACACACACACACACACACACACACACACACACACACACACACACACACACACACACACCGATACACAACACTCACACACCGATACACAAACACTCACACACCGATACACAAACACTCACACACCGATACACAAACACTCACACACCGATACACAAACACTCACACACCGATACACAATCACTCACTCACTCACACACACACACACACACACACACACACACACACACACACACACACACACACACACACACACACACACACCGATACACAAACACTCACACACACCGATACACAAACACTCACACACACGCACTTATGCTAGAATGTACTTGATAAAATGTACATATCCCATGGTATACAATTCAAAAGGCACAGCGCCACAACCATCTACTGAAGTGATCTATTTTAAGTCCACTTTTTCATGTGCCGTACTTTATCCGATATCGCGTTATTGATTAACGATATGTCCTCGCTTCCAGATAATATTTCCGGGTGTTATATTAACATACTACATACGTCATACTTATTGCAGTTTCCAGCACCATGGGCAGCGATCCACAAAAAGTTCGTACCGTTACCACAGTCGTAAGTCTATAACAGACTAAAGACTTAGGAATGCCGTGGTTCAACGAACGCTTTGTGAACCAGGGCCCTGTAACATTAATTCGCGTTATTACCAATAACATATGGAAGCTGACGTTTCTTATGACTATGGAAACGGTCGTGTCGCCAAAACTTAAGATTAAAAGACAAATTAGGAAATGGCGTCACGCATCATTTTTGTCATTGAGAAATTTGGAAATGTCCTTCACACGTCTTTAAAAATGTATCAAGGCCTTGACTGTTGTAATCCTGATCAAAGGACTTTTGAGCAAGAATCAAGTGACGTTCTTTGAAATTCGTTCTTCGTATAAACAGTGTGCTCGAATGTACCTCAAACGGTTTTTAAATGTTGGCTGGTCTCCTTGAATATTGCCCGACGTAAAGGAACTGTTGACGTCATCCCTCTTATCATACAGTCTTGAAGATACTTTGGTGTTACAATCTTTATATGTAGATCTAGATATATAATACATGGGGCGGTTTGACTTGTCTCTTTTGTTTTTAGTTCAAGTGGTAAGTGGGTAGATCAGTTGAAGGTTAACAGCTACTTGAACTTTCTTCATTGAATGACATCAGAACATCGACATACATCTAATTGAAGCCTAAGTTAGACTTCTTGACCAAATTCCGTTGTTTCGATCCAAGAAGAATGTCAAGCTGGATGCATAAAAAAATCAGCAAGCTTTGTGACAGCGGCCTGTAAAATAGTGATTTATATTCACGTGCAACGTCCTATGTCCTTGGGGTACGATGAGATGCAATCAATCAAGTCAACAAGCCTGACCACCCGATCCCCAAAGTCACCTCTTTCGCCAAGCTTAGTATCCTCACCCGGAATTAGGCTCTAATCAAGAATCTCCACTGGACGGCACATTCATGTAGATATCTCCTATTTGTAATGCATTAATACCTCATAGATATCCAAAGGAATAGACCCGTGAAGATCCGGGGTAGAATAGGTCTTCAGCAAACCATGCTTGAAGCAAAAGGCGACTATGCTTGTCGTAAGAGGCCACTAACGGGATCGGGTGGTCAGGGTCGCTGACTTGGTTAATGAATGTCATCGATCCCAATTGCGTGGATCGATGCTCATGATGTCAATGGCTGGATTTTGTGGTCCAGACTCGAATATTTACAGACCGCCGTCATATACCTTGAATATTTCTGAGTGCGGCGTTAAACAACAAACAAACAAACAAAAATCCAAAGGAATAATAATATTCACTACATTATTCCATCTTACTCGCCTTGTACGTTTATCGTCATTAATAGTGGGAGATGTTTCCAGATCTTTTAAAGAGTTGAGACACAGGTTACAAATACACTGCCAGTCAAAAAAAGAATATACACTCTTAATTATGTTGGCGAATTATAAAGCAAACACGAATTGGTGATTCGATGGTGTTGTACATTTGTACTTGATACGGGTATCATAGTTGTGTTTTTTGATTAAGTGTACAGTGACGCGGTCAGCCAAGTAGCCCTTTTTATAACGTTTGTAATATTTAGGTCATATACTATTTTTGAAGTGAGTGAATCTTTACTGTCTTGTGCCCTATATTTTCGTCCGGACTTTATCTCATTATCGCTCTACAGCATTTCTGAACTCTGTTTTGACACAAACGCTGGCATACCCTCCAGGCTTTGTGTCATGACCTCCGTCTCCACATATTCAACACAAAGTGAGTCTGATTTCAATACATTATGTAAATATGTGCAAATTCTAAGAATATTTATATTGATCATCGTGAAATGACTATACTTTACAGCGTGCTTGCAATTTCTCTTAATTTGGTTGTTCTGACAAAATCAATTAATGTCTTGATTTACGTCAGTATTTTCTCTTTATAAGACGTTGTGGATGAGAGGAATTGGAAAATGTGTTAAAGACGGACTTCTTACGTCATTCGATATTGGACTCATGAACCTGGCTGTGGCACATAGACAATCATCAAGGGGAAATTCTGCTCTCTCATTATATGCCATTTCGGCTCAATACCCATTTCCAGGGAAATTAGCATTGTCAGAAAGGAATAGCTTTCAAAAGGATTCTCGAAATTGCCTGAGTCACAGCAATCGGTATTGTAACGATAAAGGTTATGATAATTTCATTATAACAGTAATAGGAGACGCAATGTTTCGCGGACCTGTTATGCATTAACGCCAAATATAGTCGACTGTCGATGTTGACATTTCTTGACATTAAGGGCAAAGCACCTCATCAAAACACAGCTGTTGAAGCACTCGTTGATTCTCAGACAGTAACCTTGATTTAATCATGACTGTTCCATGTCCAGTGAAATCGTCCGGATTAACGGATCATTGTTAAGAAATAGAATTGTTGCGGGTTATTTGTATAAAAATAGACGTTCCGACTCTACAGGATCCTGACGAAAGAACGATGCTTTTCATTTATGTCGAGCAATATTCCAGCAACTCCAGCCTTTGGTGCCACGTGTCAAATCTTTTAAGGGACATTCGAGGTTGAATCGAACTTGCTCATTATACGAAGATTTCAAAGAGCGTCATACGCCCCTTGAACAAAAGTTGTTCCAACACTCAAGGGTTAAGTAAAACTTTCAAAATGTTCGATGGTGGACATGTGTAGGATACTTGCAAATTTGACGCTTCAATGAAAAAAATGATGTCCGTACTTCCCTTGACTTGTACCATGTTCCCTTGGGTGAACAGTTGACTTGCCTTTGCGTGTGTTTGTGACGGGTACCATCGGTGGAGCAGGAAACGCTAAGCTTTTCGCGAACACCTGGTATCATATTTACTTGAAACGAGTCTGACATTATACAGTCAATCAGTACATTCATATAACCATCATTGCCATTACCAATGCATTCCTCTGTTACGGCCGATGATTGTCTTCAAGCATCCGAATGAACTTCTAAACGACATTTAAAATATAAATTGGCATTTCTTTTAGGTTATACTACGAAACGTGAATATATTACGGTAGATATATACTCGTATATCTCCGCATGTTATGGATGCAGACAGGGTCCTTTAGTTCATTGTTAGAGATCGTCTCATGGTGCGAAGTAATTATCTATATGGTTGTAATGGGAATCAGTATAAATAGCCTGATGGGACTTGTGCATTGCAGCTTAAAACCCAAGGGCAATGTAACCTATTTATGGTCATTGATTAGCGACTTACACCTTACTTCATTGTAGTGAAGCACAGAGAAGAATGTCTTCATCTTGCTTCCGAAACGTTGATGATTTTCTGTGGGCAGCAATTATTCATGTGCATTGTTTATGTCAATACAAAACACGAGAATACCAAATTACCAATGGAAGCATGACGTTCATCCCCGTGTCACTTTAGGTTCCTTGGCTTGTCCTGATAGAATATTTAAATTTAGTTCAAATTCCTGTTCTTATGGGAATGTCTTAATCAAGAACCCATCTTTAAAGCGATAAAATGATACTTTACATCTTTGTACCACTGTTACGTGAACTGGGGATACGATCACCCTTTCAAATGATCACTTCTCAATATTCGTGACTGCACGTAGCAGTTCTAAAATGGCTTTTAATCCCTGTTACGTGGCCTTAATAAAATAATTGAAATATGTTTTAAAGCTCTGAATACAACTGGTCAATATTGGGGCATCGTATCGTAAAAAGGCGATTTTATATACTTGGATTGCGGATTCGCTGACAATAAAGATCAGGAATGTAGAAATAGAACATATTCCAGATTAAAGCATTCCTATAACGTCCTAACTTGATGATCACACTTTCGAAATGAGTAAATCAAAGATTGTTTCCCTGCCTTACCCAGAAAAAAGCTCAAGTCGTGAATTAATTTACTTGAACACAGATATTCGTCCAATTAAAATCAAAATGGACCAATCAAAGACCCCAGAGACGATAATCATTGTAATAAACATAATAATGGTCCGACCTACAAGCTGGTGTGCCATGTGTTGGTAGCAACATGGTCATTATCAATCCATAGTCCAGATGTTTTGACGACGATAACAGTGCAATACATGTAGACTTAATCGTTTATGCCTTCGCATATTCATGAACTCAAATCTCTCTAACACGCCGGTCTCAGTGTAATAGGTTACAATTATTATTGTTGTTGTTGTTGTTGTTGTTGTTGTTGTTGTTGTTGAAGAAACTGGGTGCTCGCGGTGTTGTCGAATTTGTCGTGTCTTGCTGGTAGCACCTTATTAGAGATCTTGGCTTTCCTCAGTTTCCAATATTTCAAATATATCACGACGAATCAGAAACCCATGAACAACGGAATGGTGCTGTCAATCCAAGAATCATAATCAGGGCACATCCAGCCCTTGGAATCAGTCCTGTGATTCTGGCACGCCTAAGGTTCGCATCTCAATATAGTGTGGAACACGAAAGGACAATGTAACTTTTACGAATATAAGACACTCAACATTGACATTAAAACGTCATCATGGGAATTCCGTTGAGAGGAGACAAACAAACGTTGGCATAGACCGTGTAACGTGACCAAACGTCTGCTGACCGCTGTTCATCTGACTGCCCATACGTTCGGCTGTGACTAGTTCCGAATATGAATGGGATGCGCCAAAAGCAATTTGAGTTAAATATTCATTCATACTTATTCATGAGAAGGTATATTGAAATTGTGACTACGACAACTACAACTTCTACTTCTATTACTTCCACTACTTTAACAAGTACTTCTGCTACTTCTATTACTACCACTTCTACCACTATTACTACTACTACTGGTTCTACTGCTACTATCACCGCCTCCGTGGTCTAGTGGTAGAGCGTCCGCCCGCGCGTTATGCCAAAAGACGTTTAAAAGATGGTACTTGTTGTTACCCTGTCTGGCGCTCGGCATTAAGGGGCTAAAACAAGGACTGGTCGGCTCGGAGTCAGTATACTCTGTCTGAGTGGGGTATTCATGTTAAACTGCGGCATGGTATCTCATTGAGCTAGCACTATAAATCGGCATCAGTCCGGACTAGTACAAGCAGCCTCACACATACATACACGTGCATGCACGTCGCTATATAAGTGCAATAATCTTGGACGCGACGTTAAACCCAATTTCACCCCACCTCACTATCACTGCTATCACTACAAAGACTTCTACAACAATATTATTACTACTAATAATAATACTAATACTTCTACTACTACTTTTTCTACTTCTACTGCTACTTCCACTACCACTACAACAAGCTCCACCATCACAACGACTGCTACTACTACTACTACTACTACTACTACTTTTATTACCTCTACTGCTACTACTACCTACAACCACCACAACAAGCGCCAACACCTCCACCAACAACACCACTACTACCACAACCAAAAACACCACCAACACTCCTACTACCACCACTACTTCTACCACCACAACAACTACTACTACTTCTACCGCCACAACAACTACTCCTAATTACAGGATCTATTAGAATCCTGATTGCTACAACCATTAGAGAAACTCATCTGGTAATAAATACAGCCTTGTTTCACAATGTCTAATGGTGTACATTAGAACTACGCCTGTAGGCATACCGATGGAACATGTGCTTAGGAATTAGGAAGTAATTAGCATCTCAGAGAAGGCCGCAAAAGCGCAATCCAGTATGTTGATGATGTTGCCCGCCTTATTTGATTTTGTTTGTTTGTTGTTCAACGCCGCACTCAGCAATATTCCAGCTATATGACGGCGGTCTGTAAATAATCGCGTCTGGACCCGACAATCCAGCCATTGACGTCATGAACATCGATCCACGCAATTGGGATACGATAACATGCATCACCCAAGTCAACGATCCTGTTAGTCGCCTCTTACGACAAGTGAAGTCGCCTTTTACGACAAGTGAAGTCGCCTTTTACGGCAAGCATGGGTTACTGAAGACCCATTTTACCCCGGATCTTCACGGGTCCAACCTTATTTGAATTCGGTCATAATCATGATGTAATTGTTGAAAGGGCTTCAAAAAAATGAATGCGTCGTAAAACATAAAGATTTGTGATCTGTGTGTTGTTAAACATAAATTGAAACAAAGTATATGTCTAATTGTTGTATAGATGAATTAAAACAAAATATATGTGACATATAGTTATGTTGACCTATCAAATATGTGATCTTTATACAATAGTAAAACCACAAGCTATTGGTAATACAATTTTATGTATAAAACATATTGATATTGTTGATCTATATGTTCCAAAGCATTGGTAAAATAACTGATGTATTAAACAAGTTATTCCACGTGTATCACTTCTCCAGTAATCTGACCCAAACCCTATATCAAGACCCCTCATGATATAATGGGCACACGCCACTTGATCCCGATGTTCTTAAACCCGTTCCAATGTTGGGAAGTTGGGGACACCCTCTACCTCATAGCATTTCATTCACATGATGAAGGAGTAAGCATATACTCCGAAACGTTGTGTTCCTCATAATAAAGAAGCTGACATTCATCAATTCTCTTCCATATGTGTATCACTTCTAAATGTCATTCAAAGACTTGATGCAATTAGCCTAAAACAAGGTCAATGAGCATCAGCTTCTGGACACAGAGACATCCAAGAGGGAGAACCCCATCTACCATCAAGCGGATTCCGTTCATATGTCTCTATTACAGCAACGAACACCGATATCTACTTTCCGTTTTCAAACTCATTCAATTTATAGTCAATTCGTAATATAAAAAACTGGCATGGCAATCATTCAATCATAAAAACGCTAGATGAGGTCTCGATAGTGTTCCTATTGACATTCCCTGCTTCATAGCCTTCGTCAAACAGACCAGGAAATGGACTAGAATTAAATCATTAAAGTGAGTTGTCATTTTGTGTAGCGATGGTCGTGTAGACTGGTCCCGTAATGTACACATAAATGGTTGTGATTAGATCAAACCCTCGTCTATTGCTTGACAGCCGTCCGAATTATTGAATTATCGCGCCTAATTTCCCGCTTCGTTTGTCGCGTGGCATACAAAAACTGCTAATAATACATTTATCCCCGTCTCTTATCTACAGGCTTTCACTTTGTGCATACTGCTCCTCGCACCAATCAAAGCCGTTTACACAGTGAATTGGTTGTATCGCCTTCGGCTTTATGCCAGCTATATGGTAGCGCCAAGATGTTGGTCGTTGTCATGTTGCGTTTACATAGATCCACACCTATAGAGTCCGATGAGACATTTGGTAAAAGCTGAATGTGGTCTGATTGTGACTGAGGAACGTATCCCACTGTCAATTATTCCCTCATAACGCGAGGTTGTTAGCAGAGTCTTTGTTGGAAGAGGGAGGTTTGACTGGAAGGTAAACAAAAGCAATGAAACATTACATTAGTTGTCACAGGCGGGGTCAAATCTGTTTCTGTGTCACACTTACACTTGAGTGAGTGAGTTGGGGTTAACACCGCTTTGAACAATATTCCAGTTATATGATAGCGTGTGAGCTTAATGTGTGAGGAACGTTCGACGTGATGCCAGACGTTTACCACGTTGGTGAAACCCACTAGCACAGCTGTGGTGCTTACAAACCCAGAAACATAATCGGGGCGAACCTGGATTCGAACCCTCAATCATAGGTTTCTATGTGCCCAAGAGTCGCAACTCTGTACAGCTAGTTGCGGCGCCCTTAGATGACTCTGCCACCCGTCTCCAATGGATAATTCATCAAACCTGAAACATGAAGCGTTTACATCACATAAAAGAGCGAGGTCTGGTGGAATAATTATAGATCGTGTTAAAATTTATTAGAGATCCGCCAATACTGGTTTTCACAGTACATGCCAAGTAATTTGACTAAACACCTGCCCGAAGCACACTCACTGGAATGAATAAATAAATAAAACATCGCCAAATATATATAAAATTATTATAGTTCTCAACACGTGATTTCTTTAATTGTTTATACGTTCCCACATTGGAAAAGGCTTCAGATGAAACTTTATTCCTAATTGACTTCCAATGTGTGTTGTAAGTGAGTTTGGGTTGACGTCGCTTTTAGTAATATTCCACTAATATCAGGAGAAACCAGAAATGGCTTCACACATTGTACCACATTGTGGGGTTTCTCGGCGTGACGAGAGAAGGCTTTAGCCACTTGGCTACCCTACGGCCCCTTGTGTGTTGTGACCGGTAGCAGATACGTATGTTTAGTATCATATCACAATAGTAACAACGTAGTCCAGCGACCTTGAATAATTAAGTGATACACCATACCCTTTAGGTAGGTTAATAATTAATGTAAGGCCAAAGCTGATTATTCGTTTAGGTTAAATTACGGGAATAATCGAAGTACTTCGTCATTAAACTTTAATACGGTGTATTGGCAAGTTGACACATATGTCAATATGGGAATTGGAAACTTTTCAGAGGCAATTATATGCTCCAACAAATGTTCATGGAAACGGATAACATTATGAAAGGGATGTATCGGTACCATTGGCGTCGTATTATCCATGGAACAGAAATAGGACTGTGCTAATCACAGTTGCAGATGAGTGGACTAGGTCTGTGGCACACACCAAAGGACTGTTTCATGTGTATGCCCCCTTGGGCATTGCTGTGTATGTACCGATGAAATATTAATAACCCTTCTTTGGATGCTAAGCCGCGACATGTGTCTCGCATACTGATAGCCCTCTGTGGATCATATACTCAAAGGGTATCGTAGGACTCCAATCGATCATTTGCATCTTCACGTGGTCTTACGTTCATTCATAAACTTGAGGTGAGGTGAGGTGAAATGGGGTTTAACGTCGCGTCCAAGATTATTGCACTTATATAGCGACGTGCATGTACGTGTGTGTGTTTGTGTGGCTGCTTGTACTAGTCCGGACTGATGCCGATTTATAGTGCTAGCTCACTGAGATACCATGCCGCAGTTTAACATGAATACCCCACTCAGACACAGTATACTGACCCCCTTGTTTTAGCCCCTTAATGCCGAGCGCCAGACAGGGTAACGACAAGTACCATCTTTTAACGTCTTTTGGTATGACGCGGCCGGGAATCGAACCCCGGACCTTCCGCTCTCCGGGCGGACGCTCTACCACTAGACCACGGAGGCGGTCTCATAAACTTGAAGTTATCATAAGAGAAGTATTAATAGGGTTCTGATGTTGAAGGAGTTGGTACACGCCGTGGGGTGATACTATTCATTGATTTGGCAGAAACGATACTCTTGTTTACTCACGGTATTAAGTTGAAAAAATATTTCTGAAGTCAAAGCTTCCGGGTTTTCATCGTGTCCTTGTCGTAGTGACAAACAAATCAGTTCGGAATCAACTTAAGGGGCACATTTTTTCTGGTTTGTATTGAGGGAATTAAACTGTTCGAGGATGTATTAGTGTGAGCTCTGCCTTTGAATAAAAGAAGACGTTGAAACATTTATCGAGTTCCAGAATTGCAGAAAACCGATAATGGACATTGTTGCACTCCAGCGTTATAGCTCATTACAATGTGTGGTCACATAACGCTGTTACAGCGAACCATTACTGGACGCTGTGGCAGCAACCGAAAACAGGATACTTTTACAGCAGACCATAACAGGATACGTTTATAGCAAGCAAATAGAGGACATTTTTATAGCATACCATAACAGGACACTTTTACAGTGAATCAATAGCGGACAATTTCACAGCAGGCCAAGAGAGGACACTTTTACAGCAGACCATAACATGACACTTTTAAAGCCAACCACTAGAGGACACTTTTACAGTGAATCATTAGATGCCATTTTACAGCAGACCATAACAGGACACGTTTACAGAAAACCAATAGAGGACACTGTTGCAGTAAACCAATAGAGGACACTGTTGCAGTAAACCAATAGAGGACACTGTTGCAGTAAACCAATAGAGGACACTGTTACAGTAAACCAATAGAGGACACTGTTACAGTAAACCAATAGAGGACACTGTTACAGTAAACCAATAGAGGACACTGTTACAGTAAACTAATAGAGGACACTTTTACAAAAACCTATAGAGGACACTGTTACAGTGAACCAATGGAGGACACTGTTACAGTAAACCAATAGAGGACACTGTTACAGAAAACCAATAGAGGACACTGTTGCAGTGAACCAATGGGGGACACTGTTACAGTAAACCAATAGAGGACACTGTTACAGTAAACCAATAGAGGACACTGTTACAGTAAACCAATAGAGGACACTGTTGTAGTTAATCAAAAGAGGACACTGTTACAGTAAATCAATAAAGGATGTTACAGTAAACCAATAGAGGACACTGTTACAGTAAACCAATAGAGGACACTTTTACAGAAAACCAATAGAGGACACTGTTACAGTGAACCAATGGAGGACACTTTTACAGTAAACCAATAGAGGACACTGTTGCAGTGAACCAATGGAGGAAACTGTTACAGTAAACCAATAGAGGACACTGTTACAGTAAACCAATAGAGGACACTGTTACAGTAAACCAATAGAGGACACTGTTACAGTAAACCAAGAGAGGAGACTGTTACAGAAAACCAATAGAGGACACTGTTACAGAAAACCAATAGAGGACACTGTTACAGTAAACCAATGGAGGACACTGTTACAGTAAATCAATAGAGGACACTGTTACAGTAGATCAATAGAGGACACTGTTACAGTAAACCAATAGAGGACATTGTTACAGTAAACCAATAGAGGACACTGTTACAGTAAACCAATAGAGGACACTGTTACAGTAGATCAATAGAGGACACTGATGCTGTGAACCGATAGAGGACAATGTTACAGTAAACCAATAGAGGACATTGTTACAGTAAACCAATAGAGGACATTGTTGCAGTAAACCAATAGAGGACACTGTTACAGTAAACCAATAGAGGACACTGTTACAGTAAACCAATAGAGGGCACTGTTACAGTAAACCAATAGAGGACACTGTTACAGTAAACTAATAGAGGACACTTTTACAAAAACCTATAGAGGACACTGTTACAGTGAACCAATGGAGGACACTGTTACAGTAAACCAATAGAGGACACTGTTACAGAAAACCCATAGAGGACACTGTTGCAGTGAACCAATGGGGGACACTGTTACAGTAAACCAATAGAGGACACTGTTACAGTAAACCAATAGAGGACACTTTTACAGAAAACCAATAGAGGACACTGTTACAGTGAACCAATGGAGGACACTTTTACAGTAAACCAATAGAGGACACTGTTGCAGTGAACCAATGGAGGACACTGTTACAGTAAACCAATAGAGGACACTGTTACAGTAAACCAATAGAGGACACTGTTACAGTAAACCAATAGAGGACACTGTTACAGTAAACCAAGAGAGGAGACTGTTACAGAAAACCAATAGAGGACACTGTTACAGAAAACCAATAGAGGACACTGTTACAGTAAAGCAATGGAGGACACTGTTACAGTAAATCAATGGAGGACACTGTTACAGTAGATCAATAGAGGACACTGTTACAGTAAACCAATAGAGGACATTGTTACAGTAAACCAATAGAGGACACTGTTACAGTAAACCAATAGAGGACACTGTTACAGTAGATCAATAGAGGACACTGATGCAGTGAACCAATGGAGGACACTGTTACAGTAAACCGATAGAGGACAATGTTACAGTAAACCAATAGAGGACATTGTTACAGTAAACCAAGAGAGGACACTGTTACATAAAACCAATAGAGGACACTGTTACAGAAAACCAATAGAGGACAATGTTACAGTAAACCAATAGAGGACACTGTTACAGAAAACCAATAGGGGACACTGTTACAGTAAACCAAGAGAGGACACTGTTACAGTGAACCAATAGAGGACACTGTTACAGTAAACCAATAGAGGACACTGTTACAGTTAACCAAGAGAGGACACTGTTACAGTAAACCAATAGAGGGCACTGTTACAGTAAACCAATAGAGGACACTGTTACAGTAAACCAATAGAGGGCACTGTTACAGTAAACCAATAGAGGACACTGTTACAGTAAACTAATAGAGGACACTTTTACAAAAACCTATAGAGGACACTGTTACAGTGAACCAATGGAGGACACTGTTACAGTAAACCAATAGAGGACACTGTTACAGAAAACCCATAGAGGACACTGTTGCAGTGAACCAATGGGGGACACTGTTACAGTAAACCAATAGAGGACAGTGTTACAGTAAACCAATAGAGGACACTTTTACAGAAAACCAATAGAGGACACTGTTACAGTGAACCAATGGAGGACACTTTTACAGTAAACCAATAGAGGACACTGTTGCAGTGAACCAATGGAGGACACTGTTACAGTAAACCAATAGAGGACACTGTTACAGTAAACCAATAGAGGACACTGTTACAGTAAACCAATAGAGGACACTGTTACAGTAAACCAAGAGAGGAGACTGTTACAGAAAACCAATAGAGGACACTGTTACAGAAAACCAATAGAGGACACTGTTACAGTAAAGCAATGGAGGACACTGTTACAGTAAATCAATGGAGGACACTGTTACAGTAGATCAATAGAGGACACTGTTACAGTAAACCAATAGAGGACATTGTTACAGTAAACCAATAGAGGACACTGTTACAGTAAACCAATAGAGGACACTGTTACAGTAGATCAATAGAGGACACTGATGCAGTGAACCAATGGAGGACACTGTTACAGTAAACCGATAGAGGACAATGTTACAGTAAACCAATAGAGGACATTGTTACAGTAAACCCAGAGAGGACACTGTTACATAAAACCAATAGAGGACACTGTTACAGAAAACCAATAGAGGACAATGTTACAGTAAACCAATAGAGGACACTGTTACAGAAAACCAATAGGGGACACTGTTACAGTAAACCAAGAGAGGACACTGTTACAGTGAATCAATAGAGGACACTGTTACAGTAAACCAATAGAGGACACTGTTACAGTTAACCAAGAGAGGACACTGTTACAGTAAATCAATGGAGGACACTGTTACAGTAGATCAATGGAGGACACTGTTACAGAAAACCAATAGAGGACATTGTTACAGTAAACCAATAGAGGACATTGTTACAGTAAACCAATAGAGGACACCGTTACAGAAAACCAATAGAGGACACTGTTACAGTAAATCAATGGAGGACACTGTTACAGTAGATCAATAGAGGACACTGTTACAGTAAACCAATAGAGGACACTGTTACAGAATACCAATAGAGGACACTGTACCAGCTGACTAATAAAGGACACTGTCACAGCAGACCAATGCAGACCACTGTTACAGCAAACCACGACAGGACACTGTCAAAGTATACGATATTGGACAATGTAAAAGCAATACAGTACACTGTCACAGAATAATTAAATGGAACAACATAATGGTTTACGGCATTGTCACAAATAAAAACCCAATGAATGTAAATGATTTGTTAGACGATTCCTATCCATCATATATTACAGGGAATATATGGAAAGAAATATTAATGAAAGATTAATTGGAACTGACAAAAACATCACTGAGTAATAAATTGTTGTTAAAAAAAATAACCAAACAATAGTTAGATATCATACATTTCATGTATGAAATTGTCTGCAAGGTGACAGATGGCGAGCTAGTTATAGTGCAATTTCTGTTCACGCATTAAACTTAAAACATTAAACAAGCATGTACATTTATTTCATTAACACGAAGAGCATATATATCAGCAAACATCACCTGGTATTGAAATTATGTATCAAATCCTTCTGATGCATAGGGGGGGGGGGGGGCGCATTTGTATGTTTGTTATTGTTTCTGTTCCGATGAGGGGGCACGGGTGGCCCAGTCGTCTAAGGCGCCGCGATTCGCTGTGCAGAGTTGCGTCCCCTGGACACGCCAGAAACCTATGATTGTGGGTTCGAATCCCGGTTCACCCCGAGTATGTTTCTAGGTTAGTCAGCACCATACCCGTGCTCATGGGTTTCACCGAAGTGGTAAACGTCTGAGACCTGCATCACTTCGGACTTTCCTCCCACATTAAGCTGACACGCCGTGATATAACTGGATTAATGTTAAAAACGGCGTTAAACCCAACTCACTCACTCACTCACTCACTTCTGATGCATAAACAGAAAAGATGAAATTACGATAATATTCCATGACATTTTGTACACGCGCTTCACGCTGCCCTTTGTGCCGTTGTGCACCATTGTCGGCAGGTCCTCTGAGCATACCCCCTGCTATTGATCCCACAGGGGACATGACATACTGGAAGCACTTACAAGCTTAGATGTGCCCCATTACAGAGTATTCTAGGAAGGATGCTTTGACATTAGTGTTACAATAAGCAATTCGTTTGAACTCTTAGGAGACAGTGCATATGAAAATAGGATTTTCCCGCTCACATATATAACAAACCGTTAAACGAATCTATTTGTGATGATATGGTTTTGTAAATGTGATTCCCTGGAAATAACTATTACGACATGGCCTCAGTACTGATCATTGTGACACTGACTGTAAGCTGTAAAATACTGAACCAGGTTATGATTATGATATTCATGTTTGTGTAACGACGGGGTTGGTGGTTTGCTGGAGACCAGTGATTAAAACAACCTCTAGTTTGATAACATCAAGCCTGTAACCGATGTTATATTTGGGATAACACTTTCTTAGTAAAGTACAGATTCTCGTCCGGGATTCGAACCCACACTTGCCAGGGTGAGGCACCTAATCGCCAGCACACAAAGTCAGCGATCTATAGTGTATTCATAGCTTTCGGCCATGGGAGCCGTGCAAATTTACACTTGTCAGAGGGGTACTCAAAGTACGTGATCTAGACTATCAGTTGTCGGACTTTCATTTTTGTGGAAGCCTCGGTGGCTGATTGGGTTAGATCGCTGACTTTGTGTGCTGGCGATTAGGTGCCTCACTCTGGCAAGTGTGGGTTCGAATCCCGGACGGGACTCAACCCAAAAAAGTACGAGAATCTGTACTTTACTAAGAAAGTGGTATCCCAAATATAACATCGGTTACATTTGACAACTTTCTAAATGGCATTGTGTATTCATAACATCAAGCCTGTCTGATATCATAATCCAACAAATAAAATTGAAAAGGGCAAAAGACAAAAAAAATGGTTCACCTTTGAAATATAACTTCCACATCTCCGAACTGACATCATTGCCTTATCATGAATAGCTGGTGAAATATATCTGTATTCATAAATTCACAGCACCTTGTTAAAAAAAAGGCTTCCATCATATCAATCGTTGGGCGTTCTAATAAAAGGCTTGCCCCCAAACATCATTCTTTAACCTTCACTTCCCGGTCGTCCCGGTTTACAGTGACAGAACTTAGAAGACCTTTCCGGTTATCGACGATAGATAACATTCAAAGATGTATTGTTAATGTAATCATGTTGATGTAGATTACTCTTTTATGGATATAAGAAGAAGGAGGAGGAGGAGGAGGGTATAAGGATATGGATAGAAGAACAAGAAGAATTGGGAAACGACGACATGCATCAACCTAGTCAGCGAGCCTGACCACCCGATCCCGTTAGTCGCCTCTTACGACAAGCATGGGTTGCTGAAGAGCAGTTCCAACCTGGATATTCACGGTTAACGAACAAGCAAATCTGAATCGGTACTATCTGAAGTAAGGGATTTGGTAAGAAGGCTACACAATTCAAGCCATTTCACGACAGGCGCGTTAACAATCGAATTCACGCATAATACCCATTAAGAGAATCGAACCCGGGTTATCGACTTAATGGTGAACGCTTTAACCGCCTGCCTCACCCAACGTCCTTGAAGGTAAGGGTGTATGAGTGAGTCAGTTATATCACGGCGTGTCAGCTCACTGTGGGAAGAAAGCACGAAGTGACGCAGGTCCCAGACGTTTACAACTTTGGCGAAACCCACGAGAACGGGTATGGTGCTGACAAACCTAGAAACTTTAACCGGGATTCCAACCCACAATCATAGGTTTCTGGCGTGTCCAAGGGACGCAACTCTGCACAGCGAATTGAGGCACCTGAAACGAATAGACCACCCGTGACCCCAGGATGTCAGAAGGTTTTACACGTACATCATGATTAATATAGAAAGACATCAGTTCCATTAGCTTCCTCTATGAACTTCACTCAGCATAACGTTTATCTGAACTTTCCATTTCTGTATCGACGGATAGCCGTGGTCGATGCCTAAGTTTACACTGACTCAGCGAAATCTTCGAGGCCAAACCGGAAACACAACCATAATGTGAGAGTGCTTGACCTCCCCTGTTTACTACCTTACCTAGTGTCTACTTCAAAGGAAAAATAAAGTAGCCAGTGCTAAAAGTTGACTCATGGATTTGTCTTCAGGGCTTCTTCATCATATCATCAGCCGGAATAAAGCAGATCACACGCGATTGGATGGGAAAATCGTGTTTGCCGTTCCTCTTGGATACAATAGCCACTGACTATCACGGTGGTATTTCTGTAGCGGTTTACTGTTTGCCGTTCCTCTTGGATACAATAGCCACTTACTATCACGGTAGTATTTCTGTAGCGGTTTAATGTTTGCACTTCCTTCTCTTGCATAACTGAAGATCAAGATCAGCATGGACCTGCTAATCTTCAGGACTGCCCATTTAGGCTAGAATCAGCCCAATATCTGCTCATTACGTCCATTGCACTGTGTGTTGACACAACTACTTGAGTCGATGGGCTGGTATTGACTGATTTGCCCTTACTTCGAGGCTTTGGTGGTTTGCTTTGGATATGCACTTCATAGAATGACTTTAAGCCCGTCTTTGCTCTCATGCGGCGTCTGGCTTATGATGCTTCCGGTATTCACTGGACATTTATCGATATTTCGTTTGACTTTATGGCTGACGACCACCAATTAAATGGTCATTGACTAGTTTTGCCCATATATCCTAATAGGAGCAAGAGTTCATTTACAAATCAGTATTGACATCTCACATTCTACCATTTGATGCATCATTGCATTTATCCTCTCTATTAAAGTTTGTAAGGCGTTTTAAACTAATACAATCCAAAGAACAATGAAGTCAGGAATGACATGAATTTTAGTATTCTTATTCCTTTGTTGTTAAGTTTCGGTATAGATGCTAGTGCTTCATTAAGAGGTGAGGTGAGGTGAGGTGAGGTGAAATTGGGTTTAGCGTCGCGTTAGATTATTGCACTTATATAGCGACGTGCTTGCTCGTGTGTGTGGCTGCTTGTACTAGTCCGGGCTGATGCCGATTTATAGTACTGGCTCACTGAGATACCATGCCGCAGTTTAACATGAATACCCCACTCAGACACAGTATACTGAGCCGACCCGTCCTTGTTTTAGCCCCTTAATGCCGAGCGCCAGACAGGGTAACAAGTACCATCTTTTAACGTCTTTTGGTATGACGCGGCCGGGGATGGAAACCCGGATCTTCCGCTCTCCGGGCGGACGCTGCTTCATTAAGAAGTTTGAAAGATAATCCAGACGAAGGATTCTGATCTCCGTTGAGTTATGTATTTAGCAAATGTTAAGCACTTTTTTAACGGAGAAGCCAAGCAGGAGTCTGGGACTTCCATGTTTTCAACAACAATGAATAGAGACAACATGGTTTGACAAAGGTGAACGTACATGCACACATAATCTAAAATTGTATTAGCCTTGTGTTTCCTTGGCCACATATGTGACCTTATATACCCTATATATCTGTCCTCCTATCTGAGTTCCCTCATATATACTAGGGGACTCTTTGGCAGTACAACATGGCTTAATTAGGAACGGGTCAGTGTACAATAAACGTGACAAACGCCATTTCCATAACCATAAGACTTTAAGTAGAGTCGATTGTATATGTACACGTACGTTTGTAGTAGGCAAGACGACATGGTCCTCATTGGCGTACAAATTAAGCTGCCCATTAATACTGCCGTCCAAGCTGCAACATTGTCGTCCAGGAGCCTTGATGGTCTAAGAGTCGACTGAAATGTAACCGGGTTGGTCAGCCTCCTGTAATTGGTTGACTGCGTTGCTTATGTTCTAAGCACTCATCGGTTTGCCTGGGGAACGGGTGGCCTAGTCGTCTAAGACGCCGCTATTCGCTGTGACGAGTTGCGTCCCTTGGGCACGCCAGAAACCTATGAATGTGGGTTCGAATCCCGATTATGTTTCTAGGTTTGTCAGCACTACACCCGTGCTCGTGGGTTTCATCGAAGTGGTAAACGTCTGAGACCTGCATCACTTCGGGCTTTCCTCCCACATTAAGCTGAAACGCCGTGATATAACTGGAATACTGTTAAAAGCGGCGTCAAACCCAACTCACTCACTCACTCACCGGTTTGCCTGGTCCAAACTCGAATATTACGACCAGAATGTATTCAGCTTACTGTGGCGCTGAACACTCACTCATTCACAATCATCATTCATGAAAGTTACATTGAGAAAAGTGGTTACTAGCATAACTGTGCTCCAAAGAATTGACAAAGTAGACACAATTTATGGATAACAACTTCTCTAATACTGTAAAAAGCGACGTTTCGGTACAGATCCTTATACCGTTGTCAAGCAAGACTGACTGAGGGAATAGTACAGAATAGATATCGTAGGTGGAGGCTTAACAGTAACAACAATTATTTACATGAGTGGGATAACATAGGTAGGTGTTGACAACAAAGGGACAATACTGTCACAACAGGATGGACAGAGAACACATTGGTGGAAACCAATGGAACATGAAGCCAATTGAACAGGTTAAGTGATAATTGCTTACCTTGTCATCCGTCAACTTCTAAGTAATGCCTATCAAACAATTCATGAATTGACAGTTGAACAAGCGATACATTACCATAATAGACAATTTTGCCAATTAGATTTATATCATCCGTGCAATGATTTTTACCAGATCAAATGGCTTTGGACATTATACACTATAGAATTGTTGCTGGACTTTATTGAATTGTGTAATGGCATTGTATGGTTGGTTTATACTGCGTTGTGTGATTAAACACACTCGAGTTCCTTCCACGCACCAATTTGTTTACAATAAACATGAATAACCTCTGTTTTATCACTGTTGAATTGTCACGTGAAGCGTTCGGTTTAGAATAAAATTCAATATGCCTCATAACTTAAGGCAACGTTTCTGTGCTTATCATAGTGCATACATGAACCTGGTTATTTGGATAATCACAACTAAAAATAAATGTTTTAGAAAAGAGTATAAAATCCGTATATTGATCTGAAATGTCATAGGTGTCATTTTTTAATTGTAACATTGACGATTAGTTAAGACAGCTAAACCATGGTATTAGCAAAGGATTCATCTTTTGTAAAATGAAACCAAGTAGAAACCCATTTCCGGGAAGCTCGGGATGATTCATCCAGTCAGTGCATTGTACCATAGTCCTACATAACGATCAGTGATGACTTTGACTGAAGGCTATTGACGTTGCATAGTGATAATACTTTACATTGTAAACCTCGCCACACTGATGCCAGACATGTTGTTAAACTCACCAGGAATCTATATCACCAGACGATATTTGTCAGTGGCATGTAGACAACAGACCACAGAAGGAGCACAGATCTTTCCTTTCATAGAAGTACTCAGACACGAGTTCGTGTCGTCTTGAACGCTTCTCGTATCAGTAAAGTAGATGCTAATGGCTATGGTATGTGCTTACTGCCCTGATTTCACAGCCGTGCTGTTGTAGGGGAAACCAGTTATTCAATCTACATTTCCTGACAGAATAAAGACTGGTTATGATGTCGGTCACTCCTGACAATTGGCTCTGAGACACCAGCTGTTTCCAGAGAATGTAATTATAGCGCTTTGACGTCTACGAGAAACTGTAAGTCACAGATGGTTGACACATAATAGACAATCATTTTCACCGTGAAAAATGACATGTTGCTTTTTTGCGAATGCGTGTCACTTAAGATGCATATCGTGTTCACGAATTCACGTCAGTGTTAGACACTACTAGATACATTGCACTTGGCAGAGCACGATAAGTCATTTCGTGATCATCACTTCCGTGATTAATAAACGTGAATACGGTAACAGAAGTTGACCTTCAATATATAACCAATGTCTGAATCAGCACATATTTCATCGACCCAAGAAAGATCCAGGGAGGAATAGGTCTTCAGCAACCAATGCCTTCCGTAAACGGCAACTTTTATTGTCGTAAAAGGCGAATAACGGATGCTCAGGTTGGTTGATGCAAGACATCGTATCCCGATTGCGTGGATCGATGCTCATGATGTGAATCACTGGATGGTCTGGTTACAGACCGCGTCATATTGCTGGAATATTGCTGAGTGCGGCGTTAACAACAAACAAACAAACATATTTCTTCATGTCTGGAATAGACACACGTCTGGCACCCGTTCATACGAAATGATGAAACAAACTTTTATCCCGAAACTACCCAAAACTGATATTACATAAATTCAAAAACACAAAGACCATATTTCAAACACACTGTCCAAAACTTCAGAACCCAAAACAACTCAATGCAACCCTGAAATATTCTTGGAATTTGCATTCATTAAATGTTCTTTCATAGCTTGGAAAGAGTGCCTTTCTTCAGAAGTTCTTTGATCAGAGTTACACATTCAAGGCCTCATTGAAGCTGCAAAACGTGTTGTGGTAGACATTTGAAGGACATCCAGATTGGACGCAGCATTAGCAGAAAGTATGTTCGATGCATTATCATGATGTGTACCATGTGTTCCCGTGTTCCTTTAAGGTTAACAGTTGACTTGCCTTTGCATGTGTATGTAACGGGTGCCACCGGTAGGGAAGGATAGCTCACCTTTTCGCAAACACCTGGTTATGCTATCATTACTAGTTGATAGTGATTCATAAACACATGCTTTTGATATAGTCGGAATCGTACAATAGACGAGGGGTGGGGTGGGGTGGGGGGGGGGGGGGGGTGGCACGGGTGGCCCAGTCGTCTAAGGCGCCGCGATTCGCTGTGCAGAGTTGCGTCCCCTGGACACGCCAGAAACCTATGATTGTGGGTTCGAATCCCGGTTCATCTCGATTATATTTCTTGGTTTGTCAGCACCATACCCGTGGCTCGTGGGTTTCACCGAAGGGTAAACGTCTGAGACCTGCATCACTTCGGGCTTTCCGCCCACATTAAGCTGACACGCCGTGATATAACTGGAAAATTGTTAAAAGCGGTGTTAAACCCAACTCACTCACTCCCTCAATTATTATTATGGAAATGGTTTTATCGTTTTTATTTCCAATCTAGTTCGAATACTTCTATACAGTGCTTGCTGAAGACCTATATAACTACAGTGAAATGTCCTTACTCTGTATGGTACTGTTCCCGATGAAAAATTCAGGATTGATAAATCACCAGTGCGTATGTTATGTAATTATAGTTTGGACCTTCCAAACAGTGACATTGCCTCACATGCACGCTAAATTGAAAATGAAGCATTCGGTGCAATTAACAGCAATCACTATTCTCTAATAATCTATCAATGTTGTTTCCTTTCATTACCACAATAAACGATCCTTAACTTTTGTATGAATAGAGCTTTGGGCCATGTACTTGCTGTGTCCTTGCAAAAGAAAAGCCAGAACTGTTGCTATAATGCATGTTTATGTAAAGACTGAGCATTATTGCCAGGGGGTCAGCATTATTAACAGGGAGTGCAGCATTCTTGACAGGAGGGTGCTGGGGATGCACGCCATACCATGCACACGACAATGAACCTTAACATGTCTGATTAGTATATTGATTTTACAGTGGAGAGTTATTGACAAGGATTGTTAACTTCATGATCCCAGGAGTGTCTTTGAACTCTTTGAGCAGTTGGTGACGTGGGTGGGTCAGAGGCCTGAGGTGAAAAAAATTGCTCGCCCTAGTAGTGCGGGGATCCGTTTCTAGAATCGATCCGACTATGATCCCTGTCATCAAGATGTACAATGCCCGCAACCTGCACCATTTCTCCAATATTACGCGGACACATCATGACATCGCAAACATACTGTTCAAGGCTGCGTCTAACACTCACTCACTCACTGAACATTACCATTCTTCAATCGAATCCCAAACTGGCTTTATGTCGAATTTTCACAACCTTTGAAAGTATTTTGCTTTATGTTCAAATGGACAACTATTTATAAAAAATAAAAGCGACAAAACACTTTTCATATTCATAAGAAATGTCGGCCACAATCAGCGTCGATTGTACGATTCCGACTATATCAAAAGGTGGGCGTATCCTACCCCAT
This sequence comes from Haliotis rufescens, assembly GCF_023055435.1. NCBI lineage: Eukaryota > Metazoa > Mollusca > Gastropoda > Lepetellida > Haliotidae > Haliotis > Haliotis rufescens. Next base: position 54,011,304 of record NW_025964334.1, read on the forward strand.
CGGTGGCAACCAACACAAACACATGCACAGGCAAGTCATCTTAAAAAACACGGGAACTTATGGTACAAGTCAATTTGGCATTGCGTCAATATAATACAACGGATGTATCGCCATTGAGAAATTGTGTTCTTTTATTAACTTGATAAACCGAGCTTAATGGCATTTGAAATAAGATTTTCACGTCTCAGTGCGTTTCTTTTATCCATGCCGATTTGAAACTTAATGGCCAATATCACATACAAAATTACTTAATGCAGCAGAGTGCTCTCTAACAAACAAGCCTACACGTATGGCTGGCCTGTTTCATTCCACACAATGCTAACATTGGCGAAGTGCAGTAAGAGTGACATTTGTGCATCTTGTTATGTGCGGCTTGTCATTGTGCACCATTGATTGCAGCACACGTGTATCCGGGCCAAGTAGGGAGATCGATACCTCATGAGATATACCTTAACTTATCACCAGCAATACAGCACTGCAGATACTGTGCAATAAATCAATGCAGCATTTTTTCATGCACGAGTTATATGATAAACATTGCCATTGGCCTCTCTGTTCAATAATGCAGGTGTTACTATAGAGGCATGTAATACTTCCGCATGTTCGATCGACAAAACTAATCAGGTTTTAAAAGCTATGTGAAATCAGTTTTATTTTTTTGTTTCCGTTTATTTATAAGGACCATATATATCAGCCCATATAAAGGCTTATGGATTGCACCAAACATATACGGACTGAGGGTAGACGCATCTTACAGCACCTTACAGCATGAGCAACCAAATAATGTTGAAAAAATTACGTTTATAACGAACACGCTTATAACGAACTGACGGATATAACGAACTTACTTTTTTGTCCCGACTACAATGTATTTGCTGTATATATGCTTAAAACGAACTACGGTTATAACGAACTAAAATTAGTTGTCCCTTTGAGTTCGTTATAACCGTAGTTTACGGTATTTCTTTTTATGCCAGCTTGTTGCCCGAAGTGATGCAGGTCTTTTTATCACCAGAGCACGGATATGGTGATGAGAAATGGGAATTTAGGGCGATTAATCTAACAAAACTGTCACTCATCCTCTTTCACGTTCACTTAGGTTTTCTACCTCTGTGGCTGAATTGGTCACGCTTTTCATCGGTGTAGCAGACAGTATTACAAAGACGCGATTCGTTAAACATCATTAGCAAGCAGCCGTCTTATGGCAGGACTACTGCTGTGAGGCCTCAGGCAACAAACACATATTTATTATGCAATGTTTTTGTCGGGTTTTCCCGACAGGACCCTTTTCGCGAACACCTGGTGTCACCCATTTTCAGTTATCCTTTTAAAAATGTTGCCTTTTTACCAATCAAATGAATCTTGGCGGATAATGGAGACTCTATCTTTCATTACATTCATTGGGAGAGTACTGTCATTATGAAGATGACACAGAGGTTTGATTTGTTTGTTGTTTTACGCCTCAGGCATTAAATATTAAACATTCACGTCGTTTCACGAAGACTCTGGACCAGGTAAACCAACGGCTGCAAGAACAATGATCCACTCCGTTTGAGTATTGTTTTACGCCGCTTTAAGCAATATTTCAGCAACATCACGGCAGGGGACACCAAAAAAGGGCTTCAGAAATTTTACCCATCTGGGGAATCGGCATAACGAGTGAACGCTTTGACCACTAGGCCTTGGACTACGATGACACACAATATATCGATTTATATTCTTGTCGGTCTTGCGGTACGGTACGGAAGACCTACTGGAATCCAATTTAATACCGTACGGGGTTATTACTGACAGCAATACTTGTTGTCGTTATTATTGTTGTTGTTGTTGTTGTTGTTGTTGTTGTTGTTGTTGTAGTTGATGTTATGTCGTGTTCAAGCTATCCATGTATTTGAGGTCAATGTTAGACTAGTGTATGTGTTGGGATTGATTCTTTCTCACAGGACACAATAACCCTAAGGTAACGATCAGGTTACGAACAGATCCTTTGAACTAAATTGGATATCTGAAGCCTATATCTCTAACTGCGTTCAGGATAACCAGTACCTAATTATAATTCTACCATGAATTTGGAAATTACTCGATTCTGATTGGTCAATCAGAGGCTACTAAATCACAATAAACATCTTCCGATTGAAACAGCTGGTTTGACGGTCGCATCACTGCGGAAGCTAATATTCATAGAATAGTACTTTTTTCAGTCATTATTGGTAGGCATATTTCAATAATTATATCTACAATAATTTTTACAGGTTACAAAAGTTGTAACTGTTAAGTTGCGGTTACTACACTATTTAAAGGATGTTTTGCAATAGAAATCTACAAAGAGAATGTAGTTCAGTTTTGGAGACAAGAGAGAGCTTGGAATTTGGCGCTTTTCTATATTCGACTGTGGCGTCATATCTTTTTCGTCACAATGAACGAAATGACGTCATAATGGTCATAACCGCGCTAAATTCAACATTTTAAACCTCACGCTTGGCGTTCGGTTCCAAATTCAATTTACCGAGGTTAAATCTACAGGTAACCTAGCTCTACATTGAAAACCAAGTATGTGTTTCTTCTAAATATACATTGTCAATCCAAGAGAAAACATAATCAGTCAAAATTGTCCACCGAAACAGATTCCATTTGGCTTAAAGGGCAAAATAGCTGTGAAAGTAATACGAATGTACCACTGAAGGTGAGGTGAAATTGGGTTTAGCGTCGCGTCCAAGATTATTGCACTTATATAGCGACGTGCATGCATGTGTGTGTGTGTTTGTGTGGCTGCTTGTACTAGTCTGGACTGATGCCGATATATAGTGCTAGCCCACTGAGATACCATGCCGCAGTTTAACATGAATACCCCACTCAGACACAGTATACTGACTCCGAGCCGACCAGTCCTTGTTTTAGCCCCTTAATGCCGAGCGCCAGACAGGGTAACAACAAGTACCATCTTTAAACGTCTTTTGGTATGACGCGGCCGGGGATCGAACCCCGGACCTTCCGCTCTCCGGGGGGACGCTCTACCATTAGACCACGGAGGCGGCCATGTACCACTGAAACCATGGCACCATGTATTCGCGAAACACAGGAATCAGCACTGTCAGCGAGGTGTTGAACTATGTATTACCTATGTCCACACATCATAAGATTTCTTCAAAGAAAAGCCAATGAGATGCTATGCATCTAAACTACTGACAACCCACCCACACCGCCTGATGGCAATTCGGTCGAGGAGGCAAAGGAGTCCAATTACAAACAACACTATTATCCTAATACCATAGCTCGCCCTCATTGAAACCTTCTCTATCAATACGCATTTTTCTAATACCCTGACTGTATCCTGCGATCAGCTTCTCAGCGGCAGTTCTCCGTCTCCTCAGCAGTGCATGCCCCAGAATCAATTCATCGAGGTATTGACAGAGTGTGAAGAGGCGACCGCCATCATCAGGAACTATGTTTGGAACTCTGTTTCGGATATGTGTAATTTCCGACGGGCGGGCCCTGAAATAGAGCTAACTGAGCGCCGCCTATGATAAAAACACCTAATCATGAATGAACATATCGTATGATCCTGTGATGTACTTTCTGTGAGACCTTGTTAAAAATTAGAATCGATGGGACTGGAAGATTTGGCAATGGAACCCGTGAGTGGGAGTGCCAATTGTGTAGATCGATGCTTATGATGTCAATCTCTGGATCTCTCGATCATTTACGCAAAGCCGTCATATTGCTGGAATATTGAATAGTGCTGAGTTAAATAAGACACAAACAACAACAAAATATAACACCGGTTGGTGTAAATGTTTTCTCGCACATGGGTTTGCTGGGGTATTTTACACCAATCTGTTGAACACGTTATTGAATTAATATTTATTGGGGGATTGTTTCACAATCAGTTAGTAACGCAGCCATAGAACGTCCGGAGACAATTGGTGAATATATAATATAGCCTGACGGAAATGCCATATCTTGATATTCAGGGCGTACGCTTGAATATTTAAGTTTTTATCAAGGTTTATACATTTAGGGCCTCGGTGGAGCTTTCGGAGGCTTTCCTGGTGGGCAAGTGACGGTCATTTCCAGATTTCACGCATCGGTGACGGATGTGGAGTCCGATGCGGTTCCCTGTTTTGACTTCCGCGTGTTCCCGAGTTGTTGTTTTTCAAATGGACAATTGGCTTGTCTTTGCGTGTGTTTGTGGGTGTGCCACCTGTGGGGTAGGGTGCGCTTAGCTTTTCGCGAACAAATTGTGTCGTCGATGTTTTATGTTGATGGTGATTGATGGGCGCATGTTCATGATGCGGTCGGTGTCGGAGGGGTCGCATCTGCTTTCTTCGGGCTATGAAAAGGTTTTTTTCGCTTGTTTTTATGTGGATGAGTACATTCACATTCTAGCATTTATCTATGGTCTGTCGTCACTATACATGGGGGCGGTCGGATAGCCTAGTGTTTAAAGCGTTTGCTCGTCACGCCGAAGACCCGGGTTCGATTCCCAACATGGCTATAATGTGTGAAGCCCATTTCTTTCGAGTCAGAGTTATTATTATTATTATTATTATTATTATTATTATTATTATTATTATTTACAGATTAAAATAAAAATGCAGCAAAGAGGGTTTGGGTCATCCTGGCACAGTCTGGCTGGTTAGGCTCATCATCAGCTCAGGATCCTTGCCCTTTGTACACGCAGCCCAGACAGCGAATGGGACTTCTCCCAGGAAACGCTGCATAGTCAAACACACCCCGAACTTTTCGGACAATGTGAAGACTCCAACCAACACTGCAGCCTTCTGCATTACCCAGATTGTCAGAAGGGCTGTGTTCCTGGAAGCAAACCCGGGTAGTCTCCCAATGTCAGTCAACATATTGGGAGGTACCAAACCTAAGGCACCGAGAACAATGGGGAGTCGGCAATTTGGTACTTGGGATGCAAGCGTGACATTTCGAAAGCGAGGTCTGCATATTTGCCATGCTTTTCCTCAATCTTGTCAATCACATTACTGTCAAAAGGTACAGACAATCCAATGATATGAATTATATGAATGATTTCATTGGATTTATCAAAAAGGACAAGATTAGGTTTGTTGACCTGGATATGTCTGAGGGTATATACGGGCCTTTTCCAAAGGATTTTGTATTGATCATTTTCCAGGACGCCCTCCACATATTCCGGGTCGTACCATGGGTGGACCTCTGTGTCAAAACAACAAGCATGGCGAAGACGGTAATAAAATGATCGAGCTACACCATCATATCGTTTAAGATACTGTGCCAAAGCTGGGCATCCACCGACAATATGTTGGACAGTCTCATTAAATTCATTACATAATCTACATTATATATTCACATTTTGATGCAAAATTATTATTATTATTATTATTATCATCATCATCATCATCATCATCATCATCATCATCATCATCATCATCATTATTATTATTATTATTATTATTATTATTAACACAAGCCGTCATATTTTCCCAGGTAGAGAAATGGATAGTATGCACGTTTAATTCTATTCATTGTCATCATTATCAGAGTCAATCCCAAAATAGAATACAAAAGGTCACGATGAGGTTCGGCCGAGATAATTCCCCTCCCATTTATTTTTATCTTCAACGAAGCCACTATCATTAACTAATTACTTATCGAGCTAATATTGAACTGACAGTTTATAACGGAATTCATTCACTCTACCAGAGTCAATAATATGCAAATCTATATGGCGTTGCTACGCACATACGAAGCAAGGTGCTGATGGGAAGACTCTTCTTGGACCATTATTATCCATGTATTTCCGTTTTGTTTCGACCTGTTATCGCAATGGGCAGAGTAATTCAGATGATCAAGTAATTGTGTCTACAACTCTTGCCCTTTAATGACCAATCCGCATGCTATCGCTGGGTCCAAATGATAGTTGACAAGCGATAAACATAACCTTCATATCTAAGTCGCCCACGACACACAGAGTATGCGTTGTTTATGTGCTTGTTTTTCTTCACACTGCAGCAGTATTCACGTGAGTATGAAGGTCAGAAGTACAGCGTGTATGTACAAATGTTTCCACAGAATGTTATCAATGGGACGTCCAGTTTAGTGGCAAGAGTAACTGTCAATGAAAGTCCTCCACAGATTGATATCAATAGGATGAACATTAAGTGGTCTTTGTATTCTATGGGGAATCTGTGGCTGCATTTCGGTGTGACGAGTTGCGTTTCTTGGGCACGCCAGAAACCTATGATTGTGAGTTCGAATACCGGTTCGCTACGATTATGTTTTCTAAATATGTGAGCACCATACCCGATTTCAAGGATCTTAACAAAGTAGTAAACGTCCGAGACCGGCATTACTTCGGGCTTTCCTCCCACATCAAGCTCACACACTAGGATATAACTGGAATACAGTTCAAAGCGCCGTTAAACACAACTCACTCACTCACTCTTAGTACTCCATAATAAAATGGAAGTTTAATGTCAGTAGTTCACGGAAACTATATATCTCAATAGAACTATGATGAGTATTTACCATGATAATATTTCTTACACATAGCAAAGGACGGTATTAATTTTCAAGGCTATGTGAAATATCATCAAAACACTTCACGACATCAGGTGTTTAGAAGAACAGATAATTATGTTTTATATTATGCTTTTATATTCCAATATGCGCAGATATCGATGATAAGAAAATGGATCATGTGGCCAGTAACGAGGATGAGTGACATGGTCGAAGTTGAGAAAATATAAATGTGGATACAGCTCTTATTTTACACACCAAATGAGTAGGAAGGAGCTTATGACTCAACCACACGCATTCTTATTGTAGAATATCTTGCGCTTGACAACAAGCAACCGGTATGTCAATTAAACGAATGGGGATGTGATCCCCGCATGGCGTGAGCTCATGATGTATTTCTCAAAGTCGAGTAGCTGGCTGGTCGGGAGAGATATCGATGCGAAACTGTCCAAAGTCTTCACTCCAACAAGGCAACCAAACATTCAGAGTACCCACGACCGTGAACACTTCTGAAAACTATCTGCATCTGAACAGGAATAATGATGTCCTTATGCTTGATGAAGACACGTCCAGTACTGGTCTTCCATGTGTGCGTCCAATCCCGTGAGGTTCCATGTGTTTGCAAATGTGTTTCGCTAGTTTGATAACCTCTGTGTTTGTGTGTGTGTTTGTGTGTGTGTGTTTGTATGTGTGTGTGTCTCTGTGTTTGTATGTGTCTGTGTGTGTGTGTTAGTTAGTGTGTTAGTTAGTGTGTTTGAGTGTGTGTCTGTGTGTGTGTGTGTTAGTGTGTGTGTGTGTCTGTGTGTGTGTATCTCTGTGTTTGTATGTGTCTGTGTGTGTGTATCTGTCTCTCTGTGTTAGTTAGTGTGTGTGTCTGTGTGTCTCTGTGTGTGTCTGTGTGTGTGTGTCTCTGTGTTTGTATGTGTCTGTGTGTGTGTCTGTGTTAGTGTGTGTTAGTTAGTGTGTGTGTGTGTGTTTGTGTGTGTGTCTCTGTGTGTGTGTGTGTTAGTGTGTGTGTGTGTGTGTGTGTGTGTGTGTGTGTGTGTGTGTGTGTGTGTGTGTGTGTGTGTGTGTGTGTGTGTGTGTGTGTGTGTGTGTGTGTGTGTGTGTGCGTGATATACAAGCCCATGTTTCTCCGTATCATCATCCAACGATTTTCCTCTTACAAGATTGAGTGATAATGTTCGTTCGTAATAACCCTAGTTCCTTTTAAGCATATATACATTTATACACAAATGGTCGGGACTAAAAAATAGGTTCGTTATATCAATTAGTTTCTTATAAGCGTTTTCGTAATAAACGTAGTTTACTGTTGTGGTGATTATATGCTTGTTTAAAGGATAAAAGTAATTTTTTAATCATGTCAAGAATATAGGCGTAATGCATGGCGGCACCGTTTTTGTATTGGTTAATCACATATTAATGTTCAACCAAGTCAACATTGACCATTTCTACATTAACCATTCAGCAGGTATTAGCAAGTGATTGAAAGGTTCTGGTTTTAATCCACCAATGAAGTTATTGATCCAAATGAATGAGATCTAAATATCATTGAACGTGAGATCAAGTAGGCTGGTATTTAAAGTAACATCAATGGCTTTATGCTTCGAAACTTTGAAGAAACATTAAAGCAGGATTGTCTTGCGCTTCGAATGCAATCAGAAAAACGCCACCGTCAACCGTATCATGAAACTGAGTGAACATGGATGAGTTTTCAAACTAAACTTGAGCAATAAATTTCATTTTATTATTTTATTTGCTGCCATGTGTTTGGCCTGCATCGCCAAGAAATGAGCTTGGGTATTCCAAAACAATATAAACGTCTGAAATTAGCATAATGCAATAAGTATTTAAAGTAAATTTTCACACATATGGACATCTTTCTAACCAGTGTCTGAAAGGATTGTTCATTCCTAAATTTAACTTTCCATGGGTACAAATTGTAATCTGACAACAATCTCTACTACAATTAAAAACAGAGTAGTTGTCGATTCCGACTGTATCGTAATCAAATAGTGATGTTCGCGATAAACGATTTCATTTGAGATTGTTGTTTGACAGCATGACATACAACACCCTCAGTTAATATTACTGTTTAGTCTGTATGTCTTCACGGACGCTCTCATGATCAAGAAAACGAAGTACTCTTCAACAAACAAACAATCAAAATGTCGTTGTTATTATTCCCTCCATAACCTACACTTAACTAAATGAAAGACCAAATGTCATATTTAAAATCGAGCATTAATCCATCGTCATAAATAGGTACTTTCTGTTCAGAAAATTTATGTCAATCTGTATAATGATTGGATACTACCAGGCGGCGTCAAATGGATATTGATATCTGATATTTTGTATGTTTAATCACGTAAACAGAATTGACATTTATCACACAGACATAAATATTTTAAAACAGAAAATACTGAATATTGGCGTGACTCTAACATATTAACCAGTGCTACATGCCTCCCCTTCCGTACATCATGCTTGGCTGAATTGATTCTTTAAAGGTATTTGTCCATTCCTTAACGGAAGGTAAAGGCTACGCTTTTGAATCAACCCCCAGACATATTTCCGTGATATCAATCTAGTAAAGCAATAGATATTCAATCACCTGCAAATCAATAGCAGGCTTGGTGTATTCCGGTTCTGCGTAGTCTCGCTTTCTTAGCTATTGATCTTCATCACGGCACGGCGGTGCATGTCGACGACACTTCTATTGAGAACGTGATTACAGCAAGATGGACCGGTCGTTGTCGTCAACCAACTTCTGAGTACAGGATTAGAAGTTGGTGTTGGTGATTATGTTGACTTTTAGTCCATGATATGATCTCAGGATTGACGGAAGAAGTATATGGTTGATATATTTGTACGTCTGGCAATAAGGAATTTGATATGGACGTATGAATGATTAATATTCACCTGGACGGTTTACGGATACAATAGGAGCTTCATTTTAAATAGATACAGATGGAGTTCATATTATTTCCAATGTGAATTCTGAGATGAAGACGACAAATCACCCGCGAGGAACAGCTAAATAACGTATGTAATGCTTCTTTTAATTTTAAATCGATGATATCTAACACTCTTCCTTGGTATACTTACTTCCTTGAAGCATGGTGCTGTTTCAATCACGAAAATATTATTTTTTTTCAAAATCGTCATTTCAAAATTGAATTTGACATTTGGGTTATGACTGACTTGATGTTTCACGATTTAGAGTTCATCATCAATTGTATGCAATTCAATTAGCTTTACGTGATTTGTATGTTTGTTATTGTTTCTGTTCCGATGAGGGGGCACGGGTGGCCCAGTCGTCTAAGGCGCCGCGATTCGCTATGCAGAGTTGCGTCCCTCGGGCATGCCAGAAACCTACGATTGACGTCATTGAGAGCAAGTAGTTTCCCCTATTTACTGTTGGTTGGTTGACGGCGGTCTGTAAATAATCGAGTCTGGACCAGACAATCCAGTGATTAATATAATGAGCATCGATCCACGCAATTGAGATCGATGACATGCTTCAACCAAATCAGCGAGCCTGACCACCCGATCCCGTTAGTCGCCTTTTAAGACAAGCATAGTCACCTTTTACGGCAAGCATGGGTTGCTGAAGACCTATTCTACCCCGGAATCTTCATGGGTCCGTAGACATATAGACACAGACATAGTTTATTCCATAACTAACCACTCACAGTGGTACACTGACATAATGCAAGAAAGTCATTTTATAACAGAGGATATTCGCATGATTATAAGTATGAGAATATAAACTAAATGTTTTTAAGTATACAGGAGACAAATTTGCTGAGGTTTCTTAGCACCGAGACTTTAGGAGTAGTAAATAGTTGTTGAAGTTTATGATAATTGGGCTTGACATAATAGTACTTTTTAAGATAACGCTGACGATCAGTTTCTAAATGCGTACACTCAAACAGGTAGTGAAACTCGTCACAGATAGAGGTATTACAACATGGACAGGTCCTATCAACGTAGGTTAATTTATCCATCGTCCCTTCTTAGCAGATAGAGAGTGATTGCGGGTTCTTAACATAGTCAATGGTAACAAGTTTATATAATTTTTATAAATATAGGGTTCAAAGCCAAATTCTGGTTTGATACAAGAGAAAAATTGTCCTCTTGATGACATAGTTTGGTCGTTGTGCCATCCCTGTATAATCTGGTCTTTAAGTCTACTTTCTACAGTGGACAGCAACCATTGTCTGTTACCAACACTTTGAGTCAACCATACAAAGCTTAAACCACAACAATCCAATATATCCTTGATACACTACGAGAAATTACGGAATATATTCCCGAGTGAATGAATGTTTATCCCTAACCTTTGTCGATGGACTTACAACATTCATTCAAGAAGAGAAATATTGCCGATGTGACGTAAAGCTTTAACTCACTCACTCACTCATTCAAAAAGTATAATCAGTCACCAAGATAATCTTTAGTTCCGAGTTTCAGGTTAGTTATTCTGTGTTAATCTTTGACATTTTATTGAAGAAAATGACGAAAGGCATGACATGTCACCCTTACAGAGACACGTCACGTCGCAACTTTGTTCAGATGACGTAATGTAATCAATTTGTGACGTCATATCGTATCATTGTCAACAATACAACACTGTGTCATATGACCTTAACTGACCAATCAGCTTTGAGAATCCGTAAAATGCACATGTCGGAAAATCGGAATGTTATTACATCAGATCATTCTAACTTTATGGTAATAGTTAAAAGTATTATTATACTCATACAATAAGCATTTATTCAATCGGTGCATATCAAATGCTCTTATATCTTCATTTCTACAAGATGAAATGGTGAGGTGAGGTGAGGTGAAATGGGGTTTAACGTCGCGACCAAGATTATTGCACTTATATAGCGACGTGCATGTACGTGTATGTGTGTGTGTGGCTGCTTGTACTAGTCCGGACTGATGCCGATTTATAGTGCTAGCCCACTGAGATACCATGCGGCAGTTTAACATGAATACCCTACTCAGACACAGTATACTGACTCCAAGCCGACCAGTCCTTGTTTTAGCCCCTTAATGCCGAGCGCCAGACAGGGTAACAACAAGTACCATCTTTTAACGTCTTTTGGTATGACGCGGCCGGGGATCGAACCCCGGACCTTCCGATCTCCGGGCGGACGCTCTACCACTAGACCACGGAGGCGGTCACAAGATGAAATAGGCTAGGTGGTCTAAGTTGCGTCCCCTAGCTGTGTCAGGGTCCGCTGTTCATGTTCTCGAATCCCTGATACCACGTTAATTATTTTCTTTTTGTCAACACATGTTCGTGGATTTCACTGCTTCGAGCTTTCCTCCCATATTAAGCTGACATGCTGCGAATTCACTTTAAGAACTCTTTAAGGTGGCGCCAAAACAAATATGAACGTGTGAATGACGTCATTCAGACCCTGAACTGTTGTTTGAGAAGATGCACTGAAGACTTATTAATACGATAACGGTTCAAATAAACTTGAAATCGATGGCTTGCACTTGCTAACAGGTTCGCGTCGATTTATTGTGACGATACTAATTAATCTAATCATGTGTGACATGATTTTATCATGCAACAGTAGATAAGCTAGCACATTAACGCTGAGTGCCTTTGGCGGTCAGTACGTCACATATCGAATTCTTGTTCTGGTTTATGATAAATATTGATTCTGACAAAACAGTGACTGCAGAATAATCTTGATAACAAATCCAATCACATTCTATTTCTGAATATGAAAGATAAATTAAAAATCCAAATTGTACACAAAATCAAAATAATCCATTTACAAGTAATGAAGAACAATCCGATATCCCATTGGGGGGTGGGGGTGGGGGTGGGGTGTGGGGGGGGGTGGGGGGTGGAGGGTTGAGTTGACCCTATACATGTATTGCAGATGGCAGAGCCCACGAAATAGTCAGGTTTCATGTACTTGAATAATGGCCTTGAGCAGCTGGTGTATTTCTGAAACAACCATATCATCATCATTCAAAACTATTTTGAAAAAGACCTCGGAACAGGGTCACTTCGGAATTAGAAGTCGCCGCGTTGCGTAATAAGGATCTATTCTGAGAATCTCGTTATTTTGAAAGAGAAAGCGTAACGGCCATACAGGCCAGGTCTCTCCCTGCAACATAATAATTGATACTCTAAATAGATGCACACCGACCTAAATTACAACTCGTGCATTCATTGACATCCATCAACAAATCAGCATCTTTCTGTCGGAGTCATGGCTGCGTTCACCTCTTTAGGTACAGCTTGTCACTAATGGCAATTGTTGCTTGTTAACAAGTGCGTCTATCGACTGACCGCCACTGTTAGACAACATCAATAATACATGTTTCATGACTTAGATCTCAGTTCGATAACAGTCCCGTGATGATGGTGCGTGCTCAACATGAACTAACTCTGTCTAGTCCCTTGCTCCTAACTGTTATCTATACTAACGCAAACACTCATTCCATGTAAGCCCGTGTTTCTGTACACATGAGTGGTTCTACATGTGTGTTTGTGTTATGATAAATATATACATCTAACTACTGCATCACCCTTCAGTAAATATGAATTAAGTTAGGATGCTCTAACCTTCAGAGGGGGCGGTCGGGTAGTCTAGTGGTTAAAGCGTTCGCTCGTCACGCCGAAGACCCGGGTTCTATTCCCGACATGGGTACAATATGTGAATCCCATTTCTGATGTCCCCGCCGTGATATTGCTTGAATATTGCTAAAAGCGGTGTACAACCATACTCACTCACTCTAAGGGGGGTTGCCCAGTAGTCTCAGGCGCCGCGATTCGCTGTGCAGAGTTGCGTCCCTTGGCCACGCCATAAAGCCCGAAGTGATGCAGGTCTCAGACGTCTACCACTTCGCTGAAACCCACGAGCACGGGTATGTTGCTGACAAACCTAGAAACATAATCGGGGCCAACCGGGATTCGAAACAACAATCATAGGATCCGGGCGTGCCCAACGACTAGGCCACCCGTGCCCTCACGTGCATCTGAACACGCAGTGCGTCAGTGTATCAGCGTGTCTCTACCTACTTAACATTTCATAACGTCTTGTATGCACTGTTGATGTCTACTGTCCGTACATTATGGTCGGCCAAGATTTGGAACAGTCGTCCAAAATAAAAGTGGCAAATCCGTTCCATAAACTTAAACAAAAGAATTTGCCGTGTAGAGATGCGCACCTTGGTGCGGCAGAATGGTATGATCCAGATATGCAGAATATGATGAAATCCAGATATGCCATCAATATATACCATACCCTTGCTCTTAAGTTTCACAAAAGTTATGTCCGGACATTTAATGTTCTTTACGTTACGCCACTGTGAGAAACTTTCTTTACAAACTATACCATAAAGAGGAGGAAATATAACAAAGTACACGTTAATGTAAAACAGACTTTAAAAAGCTTCAGAATAATGCCAAAACATATTTTTTCGATCAAAACGAAAACAGTAAAGTGCACTGAGACAAGCTAATGTGCTATGTATGAAAGCTAGTTTTTTTAGTCGAAATATTCCTAAGAAATATAAATGTCAGAATGAAATGAAAAGTATCATGTTTCGTTTTAACATTTTTGTTTGTTATTCATGTACGTAGCAGGAAATACATTGAAACATTTTTGTCGTTTAATAAATGCACACTGTTCGTTGGCTCAATATTATAATATCAAGGTGAATACAAGAAAAGTAGACTGAGTTGAGTTCTAAACTAACCATATTACCAGAACACTACAGACGACGACAATCCATACCATTGGTTCAGATACTTACTAACTGTAATATTAAGGTACACCTACAGATTTCGGGTGCCTATCCGCCATGTTTGTTTAATGCTACTTATATAGCAGAATGACATAGCGTTACTAGAAAAATCATTGGGCGATGAAACTCAAGACATGCAAAATGACTCCGCTTGCATTTGTATGGTTAAATATAATGAAAACTCAACATTGAGTAGCACAGCAATTAATAAACATTGATAATTGAACATCAACATGAAAATATTTCTCTAAGAAACGGAATGGCGTGCGGCACCACATCTATTGGGGAATTCAACACCTTTCAAGAAACAAGTAAACTTTTCCAGTAACTTTGGATTCTCAAATTACATTTAGTTACTTACCTTGAGTTATCGGTGAAGAGGATACAGGATACACGTGTATGTACGCTAGCTTGGATTACAATAAGGCCTGGAGTGAGTGAGTGAGTGAGTGAATGAAGTCACCCATGCACCCCCGTACCCGAGCTTGGATAATGTAAAACGTCAGAGCCAGTGAATAATCAGTCTTGCTTATCTCGCAAAAGATCCAATTAGATGTCAAAAGCAAAATAGTTTTAGATTTATGAATGCACCGTTGAAAATCATACCAGACATACCAGTGGTGGATAGCGTGACTCATACACATGGTAGCCAGGTATTCATAATGTTCACATCGCCATTGTCTGATATTAGTCTTCTCTTCTGACACGTATTGTAAACACATAGCATTTGAAACCCGTTGGGCCTTATATCGCGTGATATACAAGTCCTTGTAAAA